>NC_090935.1:1282285457-1282894130 GCF_040938575.1 Ambystoma mexicanum
TTTCTCACTTTCCCCCAGTGGCTCACTGTCTGCAGAGCCCTGGTTCTCTCCAGGTTTGACTACTGCAACAGCCTCTTTCTCAACCTCCCTGTCTCTGCCCTGCATCCTCTGCAACTCATCCAGAACAGAACCGCAAGACGTATCCTTGGCCTGAAGCACAGGAACCACATCTCTCCGGTGCTGGAATCCCTTCACTGGCTCTCCATGGCTGAAAGCATCAGGTTCAACACCCTTTATGTTGTCCACAAGACTTTCTGTGGCCTGGGACCTACCTACCTGCAATGCTGACTACCTAAATACTGTCCCTCATGAGCCCTCTGCTCATCTATCTCCAACCTTCTGCGAGTGAACCAGTTTTCCAAGCAGAGATTTGGAGGGAGATCCTTATCCTCAGCAGGTGCCTCCCTCTGGAATAGCCTCCCTGCCACCCTCCGTCTTGAGCCTGATCTTCTTAAGTTCCGGAAACTCCCCAAGAGCTTCCTTTTCTCCTCTTCCTTCTCTCTCCCTCTACCCTGCTAACGTAGCTCTCTGTTCTTTCCCCCCTCCCTCCTCTTCCTTACAGCTTGCTGACTGACTGGCTGTCTTGTGTACCTCAGAGTCTCACAGGTCCCGGGCACCCCTGCCAGTCCTCTCTTGCACTTGCCTCAAGGCCCTACACTCCCCCCACCCTCACTGCACTTGATAAATGACCCAGGAAAGTGGCTCTCCCTGCATTTAGCCCAGACTCCACCGACTGGGTGCACTTGGACCTCCCACTCCCTATAACTGCATGTGCACTTACACAATCCAAATGCACTGTGCCTGAAGATTGTCTGTCTGTTCTCCTTTGTCTTCCCCCCTTATTTGCAGTTGGTAAAACTGCAGAATCGCTGTCAGGCCTATTTACTGCTTGAAACTCTTTAATGTATTATGTGCACTTACTCTGCCTGTGCAGACTATTATCATCTCAGAATATCAAGGGCTCTGAGCGACTGTTGTTTTTTCTCCATGTTCCCACCCTACAAGAGTAATTTGAAACACTTGCCTTCTGTATAGGTGTTTTATAAATAAACATTACTATTAACTTTACCATTGCCACATAACCTCCTGCAATGGATATTATGTTACCAATATGTAACTAAATCCTTCCCTCTGCCAACAGAGAATATCTCTGTGTAATCCAGTCATCATTTAAGATGCTGAGCATACAATGTATCTTAAAATTAAAATCTCCAATCAACATTCTGCTTTTTAATCACAAATAATAATTACCTTTGAACATGCTGCAAGTGCTAGCGAGCAAATGTCCCTTTACAAAGCCCTTCAAATCCTACACCATAATTAATTAAATGCATGGAATTTCTACACAAAATTTTCCAAATCAGTATGTAATCTTTGCTGTAATTATGAGAGAAATGTTTCCAATAGAAGGACAGCTTTCCTCTTTGAAACTGAAATGTTACATCGGAGCAGTTGTTAGTTAAATCACAATGTTCGGCAGTGGGGCAGCCATGTTTAAATGTCTTAATGCATCTTCCTGGGTTTTCAATCCACGCGTGGATTCAAAGATGAAGCCAGACATCATTGAACTATATGCCTTTTTCTGTCTCTGGCAACTGTAGCCCTTGTGTTTCACGTACCAGAAGCCAGAACCACATATGCAGCATGCATATGCCGCTCAGTAAAGACACATGTACAAAATCAAAGTGGGGGTATGCATTTATTTATTTATTTAGTTTTGTCATTTATATAGCGCGCCTAACCCAGAGGCATTTGGGCACTTATCTTACAAGTTACAGGTATATGGTGCATTTCATTATTGGTTACAGAGAGCATAATACAGGTTATTGATAAGTACTGTTTTGTTGCTTCCGTTGTTATAGAGACTGTTTCCCTGTGACACAGTTTGAAAGACAATGCATGATGTCTGTCGCATTTTGGAATACAAAGAAGGATTGCCCCTTCCTTCATATGAACAATTGTACTTGTAAGTATTCCTTTGTTGTGCCGGACATCAAAAAACATGCATCCATTTGAATTCTTCCAAAATTATTTATATTTCTTAATTCTTTCCTCAATGGTAGTGTCCAGTACTTTGTAGCTCGTTTGAGTATACGAGTGTACACCACTGTGCAAGGAAACCTACACAAGGAGCACAGTGCATTTGTGGCAGTGCTACTATAAGTTTCTTCTCTCATTGGAATATTCAGGATTACACCCTGATAAGGCCTGACATGAGGTCTCACCAGGGTAAAAGTTGGGTTGACTATTGAGGACAATTATAAAATTGTTACCCCCAGCAGAGCTGCAATTCAAGACTTACAGCCAAATAATGATACCCTTAAATTCACATTCAAAACACTTCTATTATTGCTCTTGGAAATATGGACTTTGTGAACCATGCTTCTCAATTCTAGTGAATGGTGGCAGATCCGGATTTCACAGGTTGTGAAGTTGTAACATATTGAATGACAGATAGAATGCATAAAGGGCACTGGCTGGGTTACCCTCAGGCCACACATGAAATGACAGTGGATCATTAAAAAAATACATACAATCTCTCTTGCTTTTGCTGTCATGGTGTCTCATAACTCAAGCGAAAGGGCCAATCGCCCAATGTTTTAACTCTTACATTTTATGTTTTTCATCTTTTAATAACAAATATATTAAGACTTTCCATGTCATACATAACATGGACGACCAGGTTGATCAAGATGGTGTTGCATGCTGTAAACTACCGTAAGGACGTCACTCTGTGCTTAGTAACCAAGATGGTGGCTCGTGGGTACCAGAGGCTGAGAAGCTTTATCCACCCTTCACATGACTGATCTAGCATAATTATATAACATGATGTTAACACGCTGCTGCCACCATAAATATGTCCACAATTAAGATGGTGGTCTATATACATGCTATTCTCTGTGGAGGGGTAGGGGGTTTCGAGGTCTGAATAATGCATCTGGGTAAGAGCATACTTTTTCTATTTTGTTTTTTGAGACACACGATTCCAGGACTTTATTTTTGGAGATACGCTCCTCTCTATCTTTTTAGTGATATACGAGATTCCAAACTAGAAATGAGATGAATCGTCATTCTCGTGGCCAAATAGAATGAGGCATCTGGTCAGGTACATACCTACTATTAGCTTCTTGTGAGTTATGGAGTTTTGTTTGTTCCTCTTCAAGGGCTTTCCATTTTAACCTGAACTAATTGGCAGCCGTATATCTACTATAGATGGCACCAGTTAAATCAGTAAATGAAAACACTGAATGGTGAGCTAAATTCCTCTTTCTGATGGGCAATCAAATAGTACAATGTTTTACTAAGGACACAGTAATTATCCCCTGTGATTTTTTAAAGGGTCCCTAGCAAATTATCCTTTGGGTCCTGACAAAGGTGACTAAAAGGGAATTTGCTATAACGTCCACTGACATCAACCTGATCTTCAAAATGCCTACAGACTTGTTGTCACAATCAATTTCTTTTTTCATGAATTATCATAGAATGCAGACTTAGAAAATGATGTGATTCTTATTATCTGTTTATAATTAATTTTCTTAAATGTATTCTAATTTCTTAATGTCCATATCCTTCAATTTGGATTAACAACATTGCTATATATTCTATATTTGTACACCCTACTTTGTTCTCCATTGTTACACCTTATGCATGGACGTATATGGATGATATAACCAGTGTGCATCACATTGCCTATACAAAATGTGCACATTACATGTATATTGTTGAAATATTTTTGTAACGTTTCTTCTGTTTGTCAGGGACATCCAATGGTGTGTGTCAACATGTTGCTACAGCAGCTCTTTTCACAGCTGTCCTCCTACATTCAAAATTGCATTCAATAATAATCTATGCTTGACAAATGTTTTGGGTTACAATTCCAATCAGCTCTGGGCAGCATAGTGATGAGTGGGGGATCTTGGGAGCCATAGTAGAAAACCTCTGGAGAGCTGCAGGCTGCACACTCAGGGTCTAAATAAAAAGCAAGTGTATGCAGTATTGTGCCTTTACATATTCATCCTGAATATATGTCATATCATATTATTTCATATGTATGACCTTCAAGGTCCACTTTATTTTTACATATATTGAGAGAAGGCATTGCACCATCTGTGTCAAGATGGCAGCAGACTGAAGGGTTGCTCAGATGCAGAATGGTTATCTTGCCTTGATACGCCACACTACTAGTGATTCTCAATAGCAAGTTGGCATGGTGGGTTCCAGCATTGTAAACTTACACTTCTGCTTTCACAAATATCGGGCATCATTATGTGTTTGGTGGTAATTCCTTTACAATGACAGCCAAAATCGTTTACCATTTCTGTGACTGTGCCCCACAGAATTACTATAAGATTGCGAGAGGGGGAACAGTGTTGTTAATCCTCTCTAATCCCTGTTAATCGCCATTTTGAGTCCACAGGACTCCATGGGGTGTCATCAGATTTAGCAGAGATAAATCAGACAACCTTTGGTGGTAAATTGGAAGGTTTAACACCAGCTTTTTTTGGGAGGTCAGTCCTCTACTTTCTGCCAAACATGACATTCAATGGTTTGGGAAATTGTTAAACTTTTGGCAACATTCTGTTATCTCCATTGTACTGCCATTTTCCCTATTTCACCAAAATACTAACAAGGCACATTGTGTATGTATAAATGCCATGAGAATAGGGCACAGGTGAACATTGCTGATGCAGCACAGTTGGCATGAATGGGGAAGGCCACACGAAAAGGGTAGATTAACTCTATATAGTGTTTGGCAACCAGTGTAAAGGCAGGTAATGCATCACAACATGAATGCGCAATTACAGGGCAACGCTTTGAGTTTTTAAAGGAAAACAAATGGATTATTAACGTTGGAGTGCCATCCATGTAAACAAGTGCTCATGGTAAACAATCTAGCATTTTAAAGGCTGCTGAATGTTGCTGTTCAGAATAGCATCCCAAGTGATGTCCAAGAACTCTTGGATAAATATCCCAACATTCTTTGTAAAAAATAGATGCACAACAGTACTTAGCAATAGCCACACATAATGGTAATGTTGACTCCCACGCTATTATATGGGAAACCATTATACTGCATCTTCAACAGTGAGTTATGTGCTTCTATTTCCAACTACATTACCATAATCCGCTTAATGAATACTTACATATCGTCAACCTTGCCTCTTTGATTATCATGCAAAGAGAGGCCAACGTGTACTGCAGCATGAGCAACACCTGCGAGGAGGATGACTGGGCTCACTGTTATCATGATGAGCTCAAGGCTTAAGACTCTGAGACAAATTATGACTCTGTCATCTGCAAAATCATTGGGCCTCATTACGACACAGGTGGTAGAGGGTTAACGGCTCCTGTAGAGCTGTCGGCGCCGTTAACCCTCTACCGCCTCATTACGAAGTGTGCTCGTGGGTCCCGCTAAGGACATCTGACCAGACCAGGATGCTTACAATGGGCCTGTCATTAACAGGCCCGTTGTTAGCATCCTCCCCATTCCCATTGAGCCCTATGGGGGCTCAAATGGGAATGGGGATGTACCGGGTCTGGGTCCCGGGTAAGGGAATTACCGGGCCCTCCAAGGTCAGAATGGCCCCGTAATTCCCCATTCCAGGAACCCGGACCCGGTACCCGGTATGGGGGTAGCCATGCTGCTAAAAGCGGCATGGCTACCTCCATACTCCTAATGAGGCCCATAGGTTGGAGAGCGGGTATGTGTTATAGATGAAGAACCATCAATGTTTATCAACATAATCAACAGCACCTGCAGACATGACTCAGAACATTTCTAGATTTTGGGAGATATGGGTCCTTACCACATAGCATTCTATTTCTATAGTCATTGCAATGCCATTGTGCAGATAGTTCTCAGAAGCTATGTAATCACAGGTTTGCTTGAGGAAGCTCTGATCACAGAGAGAATTTAGGAAACAAGAACATGTTTCACCACTGCTTGTGGCTGGTGGGTATCAGAAACCAACTGGAGAGTCAAATACTGCGGGGGATTACAACTTCAGGCAATGCCACAGGGCCTGCATTACTATGGGTGTAACTGTGGCCCACGGGGCATTACCTGAAGCAGTAATGCCCCCACAGCGCAGGGTTTATTGCTTAAACATTCATTGGAATGCATTCCTGTTAATTAAAAAATGTGGTCCTGTAGCTGATAAAGATGTGATATATGGTAGGTTTTATCTTCATAACATATTCTTAAGTATCTATCTGCAGCTATTGTATCTTTGTACACAAACAATCATAATGTGGTTTTTAATAATTTGTTTTTTATACAGCACTTTTAATGTAAACATGGCCAGAGTCAGAGACTCAGATTTGGCCAGAGGGGAACATGCACAGATTATTCTGGGGTGTGTAGGGGGATTAGACAGGGCTGTATTCTTGACGTATTGTTTTATTTATTTTAGTATAGAATGTGGTGCTCCTAGCAGTAGTGTAAGAAAAGTTGGTATATTATTGTATGAGGATGATGTGGTTATCATTTCAAAAAGCTAGAATGGCAGAAACAACCAATTTAAAATTCAAGAATGTTTCTGTGATGAATTGCTCTTGGAAGCTAACATAACAGATGACATAGGCTCAAAACTAAAACATTGAAGCGTTATTACAAAGGTGTTGCCATTAATGACGTTGACCATTTTGAATATTTGTGTTTGAGTCTATCTACCAAATGACTCCTGGCTTAATTAGGTTCAAAGGAACATCTGAGTCCTGAGATAAAGAGTGTGTGCTACACTTTTCCTCATGAAGCAATTCAGTGACAAAATAGTGCATGGGTACCGTGAAGCATACAGGGTCCAAGTTTCTACAGCAGTGCTTCATGGTGCACAATTGTGGGGTACACAAAACAACAAAGTTATAGAAATTGGTGAAAAGGGCTTTTTAAAATACCTTTTGGGCATTCCAAAAAGTGCCTAGTCAATTCCTCTCTATATAGAAGCAGTAAGGCATAGTTAAAAGATATAATTTTTTTGGAAGAGAATTAAAATGTGTGAAGATTTAACATCCCTTAAAAATGTAGTGGGGGATTGTTAATCAGATGGCAGGCCCTCAATGGAAATTGACTATTTTTATAAAATAATTTTGAGAGACCTTACGTTTTTAGACATGTGGATGAGAATCCTAATCATAACGCAGCTAAAATATATCAAATTAAGGATGTCTTTTTAATGAATGGGCACTGAAGCACTTTTATCGACAGGCTAACAGTAGGGTCTCAATCTCTTGCCAGATTACGTTTTAAGACTTCTTTAGGATGTGAGCTGTACCTGAAAAGGATTAGGTGCTCATACAAATG
Organism: Ambystoma mexicanum; assembly: GCF_040938575.1. NCBI lineage: Eukaryota > Metazoa > Chordata > Amphibia > Caudata > Ambystomatidae > Ambystoma > Ambystoma mexicanum. The sequence goes on from NC_090935.1 coordinate 1,282,292,761, forward strand.
TGGTTGGTGTGTAATACTTAGTTTTGATCTCTTATCGCTTACAAGTGCAGAGTCTAAATGGCAGCCATATGTTCCGATCAATGTAAGATATGTACCCTCCCTATTGAAACAATTATCAATTTTCGTACTTTTTTGTCCTCTGTATGATTCTTTCATGAGTAAGATGCTATGGCCTTGTATTGCCAAGTACAAGTGTTTGAGCACACAGAAAATATGTGTTTTTTAGGTGTCGGCAGATTCTGCGATAGATGATAATTCTACAACATTTCTTGAAGCAGCCTGGCATCTTTGTCGGAGATACATGAGTCTAGAGCTGTAAATCACAAACATTGTAACTTTGTTAAATTAAATGAGTTGTCATTGATTGATATATTATTTATTTATAATGGTCACGTTTTACTCTTCTACTGTTTTTATCTTTAAATTGTATCCTTGTCATGTATCTAATGTTATATTTAAGAGAATTCTGAGATACCAAGATGTCTATGAGGGAACCTCACCAAGTGAATGCTGAAAATCCTGAGGTCTATGAAAGACCTGAACAAATGAATGCTGGGAAACCGTAAGTCTGGGATAAAACTGTTAAGACTGATAACAGTTCCAGGGTCTGGAAACAGCTATATGGTAATGAGGAGACCAGACAGTGGTGGGAAACACACCAGTACATCACATGCAACAGAGAGCGCTGAAGAAATGACCAGTACAAACTGAGAAGAAACCTGAGCTGAAACCTGTGAACCTCAAGACATGGAGAGGTCTAGGAGACACTGTGGAACCAGGAAAACCAAAGGAGGGTCCAGACTATGAGTAAAACAAAAGAAGAAGAGAGTGGGGCATTTTTTTCATGTTGTGTTTAGACAAGGGCTGGTTAAAAAAAAAAAATAACATTTGTGAAATGTTGTGTTTTTCCAAGCCTAGGAACATTTCAATAATTAGCCTAGGGTTAGCAGCAAGGCTAACAATTTGCTAAGACTAGGTTTTGGATCTTTCAATTGGCCACCTTTTTGGACATTGATTTGTAGAGTAGGGTGTCCCTGGAAGTTGAAGGGTTCTTCAAGAAAATGTTAATAACGGTTTAATGCTGAGAACTTTAGAAGAAAGGTGTTGAGTGCATTGTGACGGTCTCATTTTGTGTCCTCAAATCCCTTCCATAATTTTATCAGGATTTGCCTTATCTTTTTGTCTCAATCTTCCTACAGTATTTTGCCATTCAAAGGAAGACAACATAATTTGCTCAGACAAATATGACCAGAAGTAGAAGAAACAGGTGTTCAGTTCCTTTCTGAGCACCAGCACATGTGTTAATTTTCCAAAGACCTTTGCAATGAATTCCAGACTTTAAAAGCAACAACAAAGCATTTAATGCAAACACTTTCTCTTTGATGACAGCAACAGAGATGTTGTTTGAGGGCTTACCTGTTGAGAAGGATGTTAATTGGGCATTCCACTTATCAGTAGAGTAGGGTTTTGTCTGAAATGCTTTACGTGAAATGGACACACCTACTTGAACCCGATTTGACTAGATACTGATAGCTAATGCAGAATTGTGCAGGAACCATGTTCAAAAGTGCCTATGTGTAGTATTGCTGGAGTATGGACAATAATGTGACTGTTTCTAGCCAAGACTAGGCAGCACTTTGAAAACTGCCAGTATGCAAGGAAAGGAAGAAAGAGGTAACAGCCATTTATGTCTATTTAATGGAAGAAACACACATTCACCACTTAGGAAACCTAAAGGTTTCCTATCAAGCCTGCGTCCCCGATAACAGTCAGATTCTGAAACACTGGCCCTAGATAAGGGCATGTAGAGTAGGGCCTGGTCAAACCACTGTGAGCAGAACACTGAGTTGCAAGGATTCGATGAAACTTCAGTAAAAAGTGTCTTTAGCTTCTCAAGACTGATGTTGAAGGCAATCTCAAACATTCAGGCTTAAATCATGCAGAGCCATGTTCTCAGCATAAATGGAATAAGGTTGTGATTTACGAATTACAGAAGCATAAATAAAACAATAAAACAAATTACAAAAAAAACTCTGAAGTGAATGTGTTTGGGTAATGGCTACATATGCGAAGTAAGGATGACAAAAAGGAATCTTGATGGGCACACAAGACAGGTGTTTAGAGGAGAATATGAAAGGTGGAACTTAAATTGACTCTTCCATTCCAGATAGGGAGGAGTCAAACCACTAATTCTATAAGAATCCACATATCACAGTAGGATATGGTCGAAATCATATCAAACAACTTTCAAAATGGCAGCAGTACTAGCACTCCAATAAAGCAAATTACAAAACAAACTCTGAAGTGAATGTGTTTGGGTAATGGCTACATATGCATATTTAGAAGTAAGGATGACAAAAAGGAATCTTGATGAGCACACAAGACAGGTGTTTAGAGGAGAATATTAAAGGTGGAACATACATGGACTCTTCCATTCCAGATAGGGAGGAGTCAAACCACTAATTCTATAAGAATCCACATGTCACAGTAGGATATGGTCGAAATCATATGAAACAACTTTCAAAATGGCAGCAGTACTAGCACTCCTACACATCCACTATCTGTTCTCTCCGATATCTGGTCAAATATTTGCATTATAACTGGCTGCCCTGAAAGTGGACTACGCTGAGTCCAGGTCACTGTGCTCGACACAACTCTGCAACTTATGGAGAGCCATGCATTCAAGCTGCTTAGCTATCAATTGAAGTTGTCCACTAAGTGATTAACAGCCAGGGTACCCTGGCTAGAAAGGTTGTTTATGTAAGTATTTTTATCATTTTATATATTGGAATTTAAAACAACCCCTAGATTATTTTATACATTAACATGCCATTCCAAATCCACAGAAACAAAATCCACATGCATGCCTTTGGTGGTGGGAATTACCCACCACTATCATGCAGTAGATTAATAACAGTTCCCAATTCCCTAAACTCTACAAGATCAGTAGTTCATTTCCAGAGGTCATCGGTCACAAATACCAATGATCTTTGCTCTCCTTTATGAAGGTTTAACCAGATGGTGTCTGTATTTTCTTTTTCCTCACTGACATTACAAAACACACTCCTCCAGGCAAATACAATTTATGAGCAGATGCCTGGTTACTTCCACTCTTCCGTGTAACCTACAGAAGCTACACAAACAGTCTTGTTTATGAATATTCTCGCAGCCAACAACACCACCTTGCAATTCTGAACATTAACTTTATAATGAAGCACATCACCTCGCTAGAGGGTCATAACTCAGTATATTGTTGGCAGGGCAATGGAGATGGCTGACATAACACAATTTCCCCAGCGTTATTTCATTAATGCACATTGCACCATCTAACAAAGCTACATACCTCTTGACTGCACCCTAAAACCAATCATATCATGTATCATCTTGGGGGAGAGTTAATTCCTGGTTCACTGTCAAAGACTTCAGTGACCATAATTCCAAGCTACAAGGTACTAACTGGACATACCTGAATTGCCTCCCTAAAGAGTGCAAGTTGCATGGAAAAATCAGAAGGAGGAAATGACTGAACAGGTCATTTGAACTGGGAACCTCTAAGGCATGCACATCACTTTGGAGCTCTGGACTGTGGAGGGGTTCCAGTGGGTAGACACATTCCCCACTGTGTTGCCCCACTGTGTAGTGTCAGACTGCTGGCATTCCCCTACTGACTGTGTGTATGAAACTAAAGGAATGGGAGGTAAGTTGGTTCCTGGTTTCCTGTCACACCCTTCAGGGACCAGAATTCCAAGCAGCAAGGTGCAAACCTCCTGTACGACATTCATTCATCGTGCCATTTTTTGCAGAAAATATTGTGCCCCAAAACATTATTGAAAAATAACAAATTTGGGGGGGGGACACATATAGGGTAGGGTGGGGTGGTGTGTAGGAAAAAATAATAGGGGAAGGAAAGATTGCCACCTCCCCCAAATAAAAAGAAATTGATTATTTTTGTCCAGCAAAAACTTTTCGGCAAATAATGCTGCGAAAAGAAACTGGGGATGAATGAAAATAGAGCCTAGCCTCAACTGGCTCCATAAAGAGTACACACGTCATTCAAATATTACATAGACCGGGTGATATGAACAACGATCCAGAGTGTCACTCTCAAACCAAATGCATAGACCTGGCCTATGACATCTTGCAGGTCTAAGGGACTGTAGCCATAACACAAAGAGCATCAGTATAGCCCGGACAGTTATTTAAGTCCCCATTTTAGGATAAAATCGGCAAAATGTATTTAATTCTACCACTGCTTCCTCACTTCTACAATATAACATGTACATAATAATACAGCAAAGACACATTCCTGTAAATATTTCTGTATTGCATCATATACGAGCCCCTTTGGTATACAACAATGATATATAAAATGTGTTTTAATATCAGTATAACAATCTGTTTTTTTTTTCAGGAGTCCAGTAGTTTACTAGATGTAAGAGATGAATCAAAAACAATAAGAATGTCACCCTGAAAAGAAAGACACATGGACTCAAAGGTTGACCTACAACATTCAGAGGTATTCCTTATAGTGTCCAGAGGATTTGGTGAAAGTTCCTTAAAAGCTTAAAAGATGTTGAAGTTATTCGTGGAGATAGATGACTCCACTTTCAAGGACAATGGGCCTCATTACAACTCAGGCGGTAAGGGGTTTACGGCGGCGTAAACAGCGCCGACCCTTACCGCCTGAGTACGAGGTCCCTTAGCGCCATGGAGGTTTTAACACCTGCTTTTAGCAGGTGTTAAAATCCATGGCGCTAAGGGACCATGGAGTTAATTACGCCACCGTAATTTACGGTGGCGTAATTAACGCCTTCCCCACTCCCATTATGCCCTATGGGGCAAAATGGGAATGGGGAAGGGAAAATGGGAAAATGGGGATTTACCGCCCCGCCAAGGTTGGAATGGGGCGGTAAATCCGCCAACCACCATGACGTAAACATAGTTTACGCCATGGTGGTAAAGTCACGGCCCAGGCGGTAACTTACCGCCTGGGTCGTAATGAGGCCCAATGAGCCAGGACAGTGGGTACACGGTTTACCTCAGGTCTTATTTGATGTATTTTGTCAAAGGATTAGATTGCTTTGTGTGTGGCCTGTGCATGCAAGGGAACTCATATAGACACAGATACTAGAGCTGTGCCAATGTCATTAAGGACAGAAATAAAGGTTTCTGGTTATGTTTTATTTTAACTTTTAATTGCTCCTCATTAGCCTTTAGAGACGTCTTCGAAAATTCCTATGCCCAACATCTTACTTACTTCTCCAGTTTCAAAATGTTTTCTGGAGAACATCCAAGTTGGGAGAGAACCATTTCTAGCATGGAGAACCAGATATGATTTCCCTGTTAAGTGTCATATCGAGATCCATTCAAGGATTGATTTTAAATTTAAAAGAAGGTGCTTGTTAGTCTAATATATTTATTTAACAAATGTGCTAAAAGGGTTAGAATATGTATACAAAGTCACTGGTCAGTGCACATGGAAGCAGCAGTAAATGTCAATCATGGAACAAATCAATGGTGGTAATGCCATTCCAGACAGGTGGCACGGTCTGGTCACAGGCCGCCGAGCTGCATGCATGTCAAGGCAAAACCCTGGGCATTAAGAAGAGGTCAGGACAAGGGGTGGTCATTAGCATCATAGTGCAATCCACCTGAAAGGAAAGTAGAACCATTAAGTGTTGCTAATGGTGTAAAAGTGGCAAAAGTGGCACAGAGACAAACCAGCGTGTGAGGCAAGAGATGGGCTTGCCCTGTGGACTCGTTCAGAAGCCAGTTTGAAGTGGGCATGCAAATGGCACTGCAACTCAATCTGTGGGGATCAATACTCCCATAGCCCACATATGGAGAAAGGAGACAGATCGGGGAATGTGAGGAAGGAGGCGGCGACAAGCTAATGCTGTGAGAGACAACAGACAGGTAAATAAAGGGAGGAGAGTAGTGGCAATGGCACGAAGGCAATCATGTGAAGGCGTTACAGAGGGGACCTGAAGTGGATATGGCATGCTGGGAGAGACAGCAGAAGATGGGTACATAGATACAGGGAATGCGGGTGTAGATCAGGAAATACAACGTCATTACCTGAAAGCTGATTGGTGATTGCAACTCCATAACACCTAGGTCCACACTCACACCCTGCACTCTCCACCCTACTTGAGACTCAGTGATCTGCTCCCTACTGTCTCATCCCCTCACTGCTTGTGCATCCCTTCCTGTCAATTGTCAACACTCTCCCTCCCCTCTTACCCGCCTCTCTCCCTTTTTCTCTGCTTCCCTCATTGTGCTCTTACCCCTTTGATTGCAAATCACTCTGTTGCTTCCCAAAGCTAGGTCTGCACTCAATAAATACTGAAATAATAATAATATGGTATTTATTTAATTTATCTATTGAACATTTGTAATGCACCTATTGTTTCCAGGCGCCACAAGCAAGGACGGGGCGCATAGGAAAAAACCTGACAGTAAACGGTCATATTAGGCCTTGTGACATTCTTTCCATGCAAGTGTAAAGACAAAAAGGATGGTGGAAGTAGGCAGAGGGGCTGGGATGGGGCTAGGCTTGGAGGGAGTGAAGTCCAGGAGTTGGAGCCCAGGGGGGATGAGCAAGTGCTGAAGGGAGCAACAAAAGGCAGGTGCTGGGAGAAAGGTAGGGAGGGAAGACAAGTGCGATGGATCCGTTGGCCCAGAGTCACGCTAGTACGGAATGGGTGCCCGAAAGGAAGCGCGCCTGAAAGGAAAGTGCTGGCAGAGATGTTGAGGGAGACTGATCAAAGGAGGACCAGGCCCCTGTAAGACTGATAAGGGACCAGACACCAGGCACCAGTCTCAGCTGCAGAGGGAGATTAGCACAGGGGGGGAGAGGGAAGGAAGAGGAGTAGAGGAGGATCTTGAGAAGTTGCCAGAACTTTAGAAGATCCAGCTCAAGTCTGAGGGAGGCCATTCCAGAGAGAGGATCCTGACCAGGAAAGGGATCTACCTCCCACTCACTGCTTAGCAAAGCGTCTGACCTGCAGAGAGTTGGAGATAGCGGTCCAAAGAACTCTAGCAGGGAGGTATTTAGAGAGAGAAATCTGGGTGCAGAGAGGTCCCAGGCCCCAACAGCCTTGTGGATGATGCAAAGGGTCTTGAACTTGATCCTTGCGATCACCGGGAGCCAGTGAAGAGATTTTATGGCTGGAGAGATGCAGTCCCTGGGTTTGAGGCCAAGGATACATCTTGTGGCCCTATTCTGGATTAGTTTAAGAGGGCAAAGGGGAAAAGAGGCAGATTGAGGAAGAGGCTGTTGCAGTAGTCCAGCCTACAGATAACCAGAGCTCTGTAGACATTGCACTTCTGGGGGAAGGTGAGGAAAGAGAGAATGCCTCTCTTTCCTCACCTTCCCCCAGGTTGGACTTCTAGGCAAGATCTGTGATGTGCAGTGAGAAGGAGAGAGAGGGCTCAAAGATGACCCCGCAAGAAGAGAAGTTGAGGGTACCCAAGGAAGGTGGCCAAAGAGTGGGGGAGAAACAGGGAGCAGGGGTCCCAATGAGAAGGATCTTTGTCTTACTGGCATTAAGGCAGAGATAATTAGCAGAGAAAAATGCCTTATTGGCAATCAGTCACTCAGGTATGAGTGAGGAGGGAGAGGGGGTAGATGGGAGCTGAAAGGAGAGCTCTGTGTCGTCAGCATATCAATGGGTTGAGGAGAGAAGGAGAGAAGGTGGATATCAAGTGGGCCAGAGGGGCAAGGTAGGTGTTGAAGAGCCATGGAGATAGGATAGAGCCCTTAGGGACACTACAGGTAGATAGTGAGGTGCAGGATAGGAAAGGGCCCAATTGCACTTGGGAGTGTCAGTGTAAGAAGAAGAAGATCAGCCATGCCAGTTCCCAGTTTGTGATGCCATCACAGAGACTATTTATCAGGATGGCATGATTGACCATGTTCAGGAGAGCAGGTTTCGTGCCTCTGCATGCTCTGAAGACTGACTGGTGGTCATGGTGGCAGCCAACTGATTCAGTATGGTAGGTTAGTTGGAGGATGGCCAGCCTTTCCATGAGATTACTTTAATAAGGGTGATAGAGATAGGGTGATAGTTAGCTGGGAAGAAGGGTCTGCAGATGGCTTTAATAGGAGAGTGTGCACAAGAGAATGCTTGAGGGCATGTAGGAAAGAGCCAGTGGCAAAGGAGTGGTTCCATAGGTCAGACATGTAAGGGGCAAGGGAGGAGATGTTGTCCTTGATCATTCTGGAGGAGCAGGAGAGCACCTGTTTGAAGGAGATTTTCAAAGAGCGGACTACTCTGGAGACCTCCTCCGGTGCAATGGGCAGGAATGAGTACAGTATGGGGTGGAGAAGCTAAGGAGGCAAGAGAAAATAAGGGGTGGAGAGGGGAGTCAAGGCCAGTGAGGACAAGATGTCCTGAGGTTTGGTGGAGAAGTGAGAGGCCAGTGCAGTGCAGAGGGCCTGGGAGGGAAGAGAAGAGTAGGAGACTGCAGTAGGATTGGCAAATTCCTTGCAGATTTTGAAAAGTTCAGCTGATGTATTGGTGGCCCAAGAGATGCAGGCATTGACATTAGCTCTCTTCTTGGAGCGGGTGGTGAGACGATATTGCCTTTGGAGCAGACGGCAGGCCAGTGTGTCAGAGAATGTACCAGAGGCCTGCCATTTCCATGCAGCATCGCTGCACTTGCATTTCAAGGCTGTCAAGTCGGAGTCATACCATGACAGGGGCAAGGATGTCAAGAGTATAGGAGATGGAGCGATGGAGATTAAACTGCACAGAGTCCGTAGGAGTATCAATGGACGGGAAGAGAGTAGGGATGATTTTGCGGCGAATGCAGCGACTGACACATGTGTCATCGGTTGAATGACGGAGAATGAGTCTGGCAATGCAGGCAGAAGGAATCATCGGGGGCCAGGGAGCTCAAGGTGGGAGGAGAGGAAAGAGTGGTCAGACCAGGAGAGAGGAGCTGTTAAAGGGTTGGAGAGAGGGATGTCTGTTGAGATGAGGGCATCCAAGGTGTGTCTGGCAAAGTGGGTTGGGCAAGAAGTAAGAATTGTTAGGGAAAGAGAGTCACAGAGGTCACAAAAGAGTAAAGAGGCCAGATCCTGAAAGTCAAGATGGATATTAAAGTCCAAAAGGAAGAGAAGTTTGGGGGAGGAGGTCAGGAAAAAGGAGGAGAGGTCTGCCCATTCTGACAGGAAGTGAAGGGTAGGTGGGGGGCCTGCAGTTAGTGGCAAGAGTGAGGTAGAGGGTAGGAGAGATGCACAGCCTACAAACAAGGCATTCAAAGGAGGAATAGGATCAAGTGGGAGTGATGCTGCCCTGATCCCACTCAGAGAAAACCAGGGCCACTCCACTCCCAGACCAGGTGGCCCTGGGGTTGGACAAGACCCTGTAGCCTTCAGGAGAAGAGCGTCAAAAGCAGTGACAGAGCCGGCCTTGAACCATGTCTTGGTGAGAGCAAGAACATGAAGGTCAAGGTCTTCAAGGAGGAGATAGATGTCAGAGAAGTGTTTCACAGCAGAGCAGGAATTAAGGGTAGCTAAGTGAAGCTGATTGACCTCTTTAAATGTTTTCCAAAGGGGCTACAGGGGCGGGAGAGGGGCAAGCAGTGGTGGCTAGTTGAAAAGAGATGGTAGACACTTGTCAAGAAGGAGGAGGTTAGGCTGAGTGCCATGGGGCATGATAGTGCCATTACGATAGACATTGATGATGCACTTGGATGATGAGAAGTGTGCCAGGCAACTTCCCATCTGGTACCACCATTAATGAGTGAGGAGGAGAAAGGGGAGAGGACAGAAACCAAATGGGGAGTACATAGGTCAAGAGAAGGAATGAAATAGAGAATGTCACTGAAAGTCTGTCTGGAGGAAACATTGACATAGATGTCAGCTATGGGCAAACCAGGGTTGGAGACCAGGAGAGCCTTCTTAAATGTCTTCCTTCCAGACCTGGAGAGAGAGGGAGGATAGGTGATGGAGAAGCAGTTAGAATAACAGTTAGAATAGATAGGAGAGCACCATAGGCACCATAGGGATAAGGGATGGGGGATCTGATAGGTGCACAAGGGAGGGAGCGAGACAGAGGTATGCAATGCACAGCAGAACTCACCAGGCAGCCTAGCAGCCAAAGCAGGAGCAGAAAAGACAAGCCCTATAAACACGATCCCAGTGGGTGCAGAACCTTAGAGGTACAAGGATATAGGTTCAGATGCACATGAGGAATGGAAGAGCCAGGCACACATTTTCAGGTCCAGATGAGGAATGCAAGGGAAACATGGGGAGTAAACAGACATAAGGTGCTGGCAGCAGGTACAAAAGAGGTGCTTTTAATAGAGTGTCAGAACAATCACATACATCCAGGCAAGAAAATGCCAAATTAAAAAATCATTTAGCACAGAAAAATGCCCAAATTCAGTTATCATTCAGCACAGAAATGCACACATTCAGAGATCACAAAACACAGCGAAAGGTGTAATAAACTGAGGAGGTAAAGGAGTTAGGAGACAGAGTGCGATCTAAAGGTTACAATGAACAGAAGAGTAGATGGCAGACTGAGTGGGTTTATAGTCAAGAAGGCATCAGTGTTAGTGTGCCCAGGAAGGAGGAAGAGTGGCACTTAGAGACGGCTTGTTGCAGACCGAGTGCAAAACCGGGACATGGAAGGTGACAGAAAGCAAAGCTCACCATATAGGTGACGACCAGGCCGCCACACTATGCCGCGGCAAGATCAAGCATGCAGGGGAGCAAAAAGTAGTGACGGCCCATCGGTCATGGCTTTCTAGGCAGGCAAGGCAGGGGCCTTTGAGTGGGCCTTGGTGAGGTGGCTGTCTTTCGCCTCCCGGCTGCCTCAGATTGGCCCAGAAATGGAGGGAGATGGCTAATCAATTAAGGTCTAGTGCAGGAACGCTGGAGCTAACGAGCATGGTGGCCATTCTCAAGGAGTTTGTGCAAAGATACTGAAATAGCCCAATTGGGCTTCACGAGGTGCACAGAAACGTTAAATGTTGTAAAATTACTTTTTTTTTGCAAAAAGAATAATGGATGCACACCATCCAATCGTATTTAGGTGAACCAAAACACCTGTCACTTTCTTTTCCAGAAAAAAGTCGAGCTAGAGACCCAAGCCTAACGGGGCTTACCTATTGTGGGCAGGGGGTCGCATGTTGGTCCAGGTTGTCTCATGGAGGAGTAGATTGAAGCCTGCTAATGTGGTGCAGTAGAGGTGCATCGTGCAAGTAAGGCCAGGCAGGGACCTTTGTGTGGGCCTTAGTAAGGGGGCCGGCTCTCACCGGTCGGCAACCTTGGAATGGTTCGGAAATGGAGAAGGTGGCCAAGAATTGAGTATCCAGTGCAGGCACTCCGCAGCTAATGAGCATGGTGGTCATTTTCAAGGAGTTTGTGCAAAGATACTGAAATAGCCCAATTGGGCTTCACGAGGTGCACAGTAGCATTAAATATTGTAAAATGTCTTTTTTGCAAACAGAATAAAGGATGCACACCATCCGATCATATTTAGAAGAACACAATACTTGTCACTTTGTTTTCCCGACAAATTCCCAGACAGAGACCTGATGTGGGTGGAGGTCGCATGTTGCTCCAGAGTCCAGGTTGCCTCATTGAGGATTCGATTTAAGGCTAATACTGTGGCGCAGGAGAGGGGCTGAGAGGATTAATAATAATAATAATAATAATAATAATAATAATAATAATAATAATAATAATAATTAGTACCCGGCGAGGGGGCAATCAGAATGAAAGAGCCATTCTGATTGGCCCTCGCCAAGTCATTACCAGGCCGGGAATCCCTCTGTCGGGATTCCGTGGCCACCCCTCAACCAATGAGGATGCTCGATGTGGGGCCATCCCCACTCTGAGCCTCCACACGGCTGGAGGCTTCTATCATCCCCCGCCGGGGACCCAGGTACGTCTTTTTTTATTTTCCCCTTCCCCTCCCTTCCGCCCTCCCAACTGCACTTACTTTCTTTTTTTTTGGGGAGGGGACATGCTGGAAACACTTCTGTTTCCAGCGCGTCCGCTCCCGATGGCCGCCATGGAAAGGGAAAACAGACTCCGTTTTCCCTTTCCATGGCGGCCATTTTCTATGATATCTTTTTTTTATTTATTTTACCCGAAACGCTGCAGTGTTTCGGGACAAAGAAAAAGCTTTCAGTGCCCCAGTCACGCAGTTTTTGCAGGCTGGGGTACTAATAGTTATATGCCCCTCGCGGTGGGAGCATTACAGACTCTGGTAATGCCCCGGGGCCTTCGTTAAGACTATGGGGCTATGGGGCTAAGACTATGGGCCCCTGAGTTGGTAATGCCCCCGCAACTCGGGGCATATTGCTTTATTATTATTATTATTATTATTATTATTATTATTATTATTATTATTATTATTACATTATTGAGGATTGGTTTAAATACCTAGCTATTAGTTTCCATTTTACAAAGTTTTCACATTTGAAATAACTGACATTATATCAACCTATGCATACACTAACGTAGGCTGTGCATCCAAGAGTGCGAATGTGGTATTTAGAAACGTTTGCAACCTTATTGACAACTGCTTATTAACAAGTTGGCTTTGCATGACATTGCATGTACAAAGTACAGTGTTCAGAAGGTCATTGAAAATGTGGCTAGAGCACCTGGAACCTCCTCACTACTCTAAATTGTGATGATACTGAATCAATGAGCTAGGAGAATATAATCACTATTGGTTTATTAATGGCCCCTTAATTTGATATTCGTCCTCAGAATTGTGTCGGGAAGTGCATGAGTGAAGTGATCGTAGGCATTGATGTAGAAATGTGGCACCTGACCGCATCACCTATTGACTAGTTGTATGAAGGCAGTACTTGCAATAAACAGATTAAGAACACAACATTCTGTTCTCTCGGTAAGTGGATATTTTCCTTCTTGAGTGTATCACTGTGTTAAACATTTTGTCAGAAGAAGGTCAGCTGTCGTGTGCACTATTCCTTTTAATTGTATTTACATTCTTAACATGTGTTTTTGTAGTTTGCTTGAATAAAAAGACAGTGTGTGATTAGGTGTCAAGTAATTCCTTAAAGATTCCACTCCACAAGGCGCTCACTATTATTTTGTTGTGGATGCTTTAATACTGTATGGGAAATAAATATTGTTAAACAAATTAAAATAAGCTTACATCGAGAATGGGCCAGTGAAACATGAAAAAAGCCAGTCTGACATCTAAGAAATGGCAGCGAACAATGATAAGAAATGAGACTTACATTGAGAATATGGGAGAGAACAATTATATAGAATGTGGGGGTTACACTTAGAATGCAGCAGCAATGAGCAGAACATGTTGCCCCTGGGTGCACATGCAGTCACATGTAAACCCCATTTCCCATATTTCATAATCTGATTTAAACACATAGCTCTTTGTGGTTCTCGTTGATTTTACAACTTGCAGCTGCTATTCAAGCGCTATGTTAGGAGAGGAGTCTGCCAAGGAAGAGATGTTGCTCTCTGGCATAATAGCTCAAGTAAAACAAACAAATGCACGGGACATCCTGATGGACAGAGTTGAATACTGACAAGGCACCAACAACATACATATTGCCTTATACAAAAAAAGTCTCATTTAAAAAGTTATATTATCTCTGTGTCTACTAAAAAACAGGTGTAATTCTCAAACATGAACATGTGCTGGGGACGCGCCCATGCTCTGCATGTGGGCAAGTCAATTGTTTCCTGAGAATGATATGATCCAATTGGCACTTGGTGACTTCTATTTTATTTAATTGAATTACTACTCTGACTGCTATTCGGAGTACATTAAACACCATTGGTGTCTCTCTACATGCGTGAGTGATCGCTCCAGACATATCATGCGCCCTTTTCATTAAGATGATTTGTCCAGCCAGCATACATAGGGTAACCATGTGCTAACATGAGCCTCACTTCCTCTCTGCTTAGTGAGAGACTGTGCACATTCTGTGGCCCTGAGAGGACTAACGCAGTTAACAATAGGTTCAGCACAGCAACAACTCGGTTGCGTGTAGTTGATGTACTTATGCCACTACTGTTATTATAAGTATTATTGTTGCTATTGTCATAATCATCAGTACACCACTATGCACAGTAATATATAAGCAGGTTCTTAACAGATGCACGTTTTTGCAGAACAAAGCATGTACCCATAATCAGAAACGCAATTGGACGTACACGAAGATAATGTATTAACCTTCTTATTTACACTGAAAAACGGGAATTGGACAGCAAACAAGGGGGATTGGCATGGGGTTATCTTCGCAAAACAAATGTGAATAATGTGTTAAAATGGTGAATTAAACAGCACACTTTCTGAGAAATATTGGGTAAAAAGCCATACAGTTTGCAATTGTTTGTGTAGGGTAATACAAGACAAATACCAATAGATGCAAGTCACCAAAGTGTACGGGAACATTTCCCAATGCAGTTCCATGATGCTTTTCGGCACAATATATGCCAACAAAAACAAACATTCTCATGATGGTTGTTCCCATACATTTTCGTGTTGACTGCAAATATACATGCAAATAGTTCCATATACGAGCATATTCATGTTTGCTCCATGCATAATGCCAGCAATGATACTATAAGAAAATATGTCTGTGATGGCTTTGCCATTATATGCCAGTACTTACACATAAGAACAAACTCCTGTTGGCTTTGACATTACAAATGTCATGCCACAATTAGAAAACATTTCTGGCACATAATAACACTCATTTTTGCTTTATCATAGATGCCCAGTAAAAATTAGTGCCACAGTAAGAAATTACTAAACTGGCTGCACCAAAATGCAAGTCCGGCCATGCAATAATACTTAGCAGGCATGCTTTAACATAGATGCCCAGTAAAAAAAAAAAAAAAAAAAAAACGTTTGCTATCACACAGAAAGAAATGGCTAGACTGGCTACTCCAAAATGCCAGTCTAGCCATGCAATATGGTAAGTATTTTTGTATGGCTAGATTGGCATTTTGGTGATAGATGCCTGGTAAAAAATTTCATGCCACAATGTTAAGTACTAGACAGGTAACACCAAAATTACAGTCCAGCCACGTAATAACACTTATCATGCTTGATTTAACATAGATGCCCAGTAGAGGATGTCATGTTACAGTAAGACATAGCTATACCGGATAAACTGGCTACACCAAAATGCCAGTCTAGTCATGCAATAACTTTTATCATGCATGATTAGTTCCCTGGAGACTTTCAGGTTTGCTGCATCAAATCGTGATTTTTTTTAATATTCACTGCCTCATGTTAACCTGTCTGTGTGACTGACTAACCTTTAACTTCATTAGGGCATTTGTATGATTTGCAAGCCTTAAAAAATATCAAATTCACTACAGAACCTTTGACAGATCTTCATTAATGAGGGGTGTCCTTAGGACCATTGACCCTGTATCTTTCGCTAACTCCATGCAATGTGTTTAACGAAAGACAGCATACTTCTGTTTGTCTTCCCTTTTACAACTCTTGCAGTTCTGGCAAGACAGATGCTTTCTTCTTCATGGCCTTCATCCTAATATGGATTGTCTTTTAGTGTGCAGGAGAATTAAATATATTCAGTTGTGTGGTACTCATCCCTCATTTTATTTTTAGATTGTCAGCCCATCTCTTTGTTACTACTTGCACAGCGGGACTAGAGAGATGGGAGGAAAACATATGGATACATCATAGATGGTAGATAGATGGATAGATGCATAACTTTAACTGTGGCAAACATATATATCCTGCATCCTAACTGATTCACAAGATTGGATTTTCTGAGATGGTGTGTGCGTTAATTCCACCAGTGTGCTAGTCAAATAACGGTGTGGTGAGATTGACACAGATGAACATTAAGATGTTTGTATTTCATGAACTGAGGCACGGCCATGTAGCACGGCCATGTATGTCTGCTCCATTGATGGACATGAGTAAAACATTATTTATTCTTTTATTTGATGCCACATTTATGTTGCAGCTGACAAATTGATTAAATCTGATTGTCAATGACACCCACATGGTAAATGATGTTATGGATAATGATGCATTTTGAGCACAGTACCATATATACATTTGAAAGGACTGGGGAAAAATATGAAAATGTAGACACTGCATACTAACGTGGTGGCCACAGAACAATAACACATATTCTGAGGTTGCCCTGGTGGCTTTGGGATCAGCTCATGGATTTTCCCTCAGCTGCAATAAATCTCTCAGCAATTGAGGAGAATATTGGCCTCTATTGAAAAGACTAGCAAGAGGTATAGAAGTATCAGTTATCATGCACATGTCCAGTGTATGGTGGTAGGTAATTCCTTCCTGGTGTTCATGGGAGCCATTTAGGTCAATCAGCTGGGTGAGAAGCATGGATGGAAGTTCAATGGAAGATTCATCCAAGATTGGTTGATTTGTTTTCTATGGGTTTTGAAAGAGCACAGTCAAATGTTGCATTCGATAGATTTAGATGTCATTTGAGAGTCCCCTGATTTTCCATTGAGCTTGTTTAGCAACATGCCATTGATCACATGCTGAGTTATAGGGAATTTCTCCAGAAATATTTGCGGCATTCATTAATTATTCAATGAGTGGGATCTTTGCTGTCTGACAAACCTAATAGTTTTTCAGTGCACATGTCAGTTAGGGTAGACGAAGACTTCTATTTGCAACAGACTGGAGAGATGTTGCAGGTATATGTGTTGCTGTTAAGTTCTTCATCAGTAAGATAGACTCGACGATCATCAGGCTGTTCCAATGTGAAACTGAAGGAGTTAGTTCTATCTCAGAAGAAACACTATTTCATTAAATATCTACTGGGAATGGCTCTAAAATATCTACTGGGAATATCTACTGGGAATGGCTCTTAAGCTTTGAACAGCTGTTTATTTTGAGGGTCTAGCTAGTTGTCCATGCAAAGGAGATTGGAAGAGTCTACTGCCTCAAGTAAATAAGTAATGTTGTACTTTGAAGGCTGCATTTATTAGCCTCAATTTTGCATTCAGTAAACCAGATAATCAGAATTGAGTTTTGATTTCCACCGCCTGCCTTTATAGATTGTTCTCTTCTCCCAAAAAATATATATTGGTCAAATATTTGTCAGTTGTGTCCTTGTTTTCTTGGTGGGAGCGATCAAGGTGATGGCAAGCTTCTATCAGCAATACTAGTAAAATATTAGGAAAGGCATGCCAGAGAGCCTCTGCCTGAAAGTCCCCAAGGGTTCTGGCTCTTGTGGCCATGTTAAAGGTTGCTGGTGATGGTAGAAAGGACCAGTGCAGGGTCCATCCATGAGAGGTGCTTTGGACTGAATTGGAGACTATTCTGAGTCTTTACGAAATTAAGTTCCAGACTTTAGATGTCATTGGGCCTCATTACACGGAATGCGGTAAGGATTTACCGGTACCAGTATTTTACCGGTACAGGTAAACCCTTACCGCCTTACTACGAGGTCCCTTTGTGGGTTGGAGAATTTAACGCCTGCAAAAAGCAACCCGCAAAAGGACCAGGAACTAATTACGGTACCACAATTTGCGGTGCCGTAATTAGCACCTAACCCATTCCCATTATTCCCTATGGGGCAAAAATGGGAATGGGGAAGGGCAATGGGGGAAGGGGGAATTACCGCCCCACCAACCTTGGAATAGAGCGGTAATTCCCCTTTCCACCAAGGCGGTGCCGGTATTTTACCGGCATGGACCAAGGTGCTAATAGCACCTTGGTCCACCGCCATCCGTGTAATGAGGCCCATTGTGTGTTGGAGTTGCCACTATTTGAGAAAAGCCATCATTCATGTTATAAACTATTATTTCCTAGTATAAGCAGTAAGTATTATAACCCGGACAGATGGTAATGTGTCCCATTTGGAAAGAGTACCTCAGTCTGATCGCCAAATGTTGTGTGAGACCCTCAATATGAGTTGGTATAGATGAATGCACTTTCTTGGGCATGCAGTATAATATTGACCTGTTAAAAGAGGAAGGAATATCAGCAATATACTGAATAAACAGATATAGAAAAGTATCATAAGTGGGACCAGTAGGTTGATTGAATAGTTTTGATTATGTCCCTATTGGAAGAGCTGTGCATGGAAGCTGATTTAAAATTAAGCATCACAACTAAGAAGGATGTGGTGTTGAACAGAAATGAATATTAATGTAACATTTTAATAAAATCACTTCATACAGGAATACTCCTGCTTCTACTCATTGTATTGATAGTTGTTCTACTCATACAATTGAATAGTACTCCATTTATTTACTTAGGAAGAATGAAGAGATGAGTAAGACATAGTGGGATTTAACATTCTGGTAGTAGAATCCACACAGATCTGTGACGCAAGGACTTAACTGGCTAAAGTAGCTTACAAGGGGTTCATATATGAGTCACCAATCCACTGGGGGACTTGCATGAAGTTTACCGACATGAGCTTGCGGCTACTTTTTGTATTTATTTACACACAGGCATCTGGGCGCTAGTTACAAAGAGTGCTTAAACATTAGTGAAGTGCATGAAAGTGCATAAAGTTGCAGACAGACTTGGTGAGTATAAACAACTTGGCATCGCCTCCCCTCATGATATGGGGGGGCTACATCAAGTATATGCACAGGTGAGCATAGGAGCAGTAATCGATTGTAAAATACAGCTAGATTTGTTTTTTAGGCAATCCAGTTAAAATGTGCAAACTTGGCAGAGCCTCGCCTCATGTTATGGGGGGCTACATCAAGTATGTGCACAGGTGAGCATAGAAGCAGTAATAGACAATGAAATATAGTTATGTTCGGGTTATTAGGCAATCCGGTTCAAGTGCAAGACTTGGCAAAGCTACGCCTCATGTTACAAGGGTGTGGGGGGGCTACATCAAGTATATGCACAGGTGAGCATTGAAGCAGTAATACATTGTAAAAGGCAGGTTCAGTTTTTGGCAATCCAGTTAAAATGTGCGAACTAGGCAGAGTTACAGTGGTTACGTTAGGAGTGAACATAGTCATAGTGTGAGTGTGTAGAGCTCGACCTGCAGATACCTGGAAGGGGGTGGTAG
Organism: Ambystoma mexicanum; assembly: GCF_040938575.1. Taxonomy (NCBI): domain Eukaryota; kingdom Metazoa; phylum Chordata; class Amphibia; order Caudata; family Ambystomatidae; genus Ambystoma; species Ambystoma mexicanum. Next base: position 1,282,311,784 of record NC_090935.1, read on the forward strand.
TAAGTTTGGGAGCATGGCAGGCTAAGCAGGGGAAGAGTAGCCGCATGCACATCTGCTTAGGCACAATGATGATAAGATATGCGGTACAGGGTTGTTTGTTACTTGAACTAGGTCTTTGATCTGAGTGTAAGATTACGCGGGCGATAGTGAACATGAAGGCCGATTGGTGGGGGCAAGATTGGGAATGCACTTCAGCCTGGGGTGGACCAAGGTAAAAGAGTCACGCTGGTAAATAGAGCAGGGCACAGTAGGACATTGATGGAGCAATCGAGAGAGGCACATGCTGGACACAGCAACATCCACCAGATGTGGTGCTGCATCAGCATGGTACACTCTGGTTACAGCACTATGCTGTAGGTGATGTTAGAAATGAGTCTAGATGTGGACTTTACACAGGGAAGTCTGCCAGGCAGCCTTACCTTGTGTGTTACGTAGCGGCCGCAGCGGGCTGCTGTGGATGGAGGATGCAAAGGAGTCGATAAGGGTCCAGGTGGTGAGGATCAGAATACTGTGCCGTGGCGACGGAACGCCCGAACAGGCACAGACAGGCTAGAAGCCTTACCCGGCGGCCTTCACTGGCAGAAGTGAACTGGCTTTGCCTGCCGGCCGTGGAAGCCCAGGATAATTTGACAAGGGCCCATCAGGGTACAGGTCGGGGGCACGCTAGCCAGCACACGAGCAGTTCTCGGTTTTGGTAGAAAAAAGCAGCACAGCAACCATCTTAGCAAAGTAACTGTTCCGACGTTCAAAGCAGGAGACAAGTGGTAGAAGCCCAAATGAGAAGAAAGCTGGCCCCCTCACTCTTAGATGTAATGGCGTAGGGGGACCAGCACAGAAAGGCTAGAAGCCTTGAAGCAGGGAATGCTGGTTGTGTAAGCAATAGCAGATTCCAGTGCTAGATCACCTCATTTCTGGACTGGATTGAGTATGTCATTTGAAACTGAAGACAGAGTCATCTGAGACACGTTTAAATTCTGACTGCTCAATCCACCAAATATCATTAGTTAGGGGATAGTGAGTGCAATTTCCATCAGTACCTGTTTTGCCATTCATGAGCATGTAGCACCTTAGTAAATGGACATCAGACATGTTACCTATCTGATGCTCCTCTAAGACGCTGCCAGCTCTAAATTGTTGGCAAGAAATAAGTATAGGCACATACACTCTCATCAAATGTTTCCTTGCCGACACCTTTGGCTCCAGATGTTGGGACTTAAGCGGTAGAATTGGACCTCCTGTGGCTGGGCTCACTCTAATAAAATGCCACAGCTTTACTGTATCGTATTGTTTATTTATTTATAGAGCACACCTGGCCGTTAAGCAACTGGGTGCTTGCAAGAAATAAAAACTTGTGTTACAGGTACACGAATATCATACATTTCTTATATTACAGGATCATATATCAGGCATTTCCTATGTTACAATGTCACATGACTTGCAGTGTCACATGACTTACAAGTAAGATATATTACAGTTTCAGGTATTTACATTAAGTATACATAATATTAGGTACAGTTGAGGCATTTAACAGTCTTAGTGTGTAGGCAGAGTTTGGCATTAGCTTTGAACACATGGTAGGAAGGGGTAGCTCTGAGTGAGTCTGGGATAGAGTTATTAGCCTTCAAGCAAGTAGAGTGTGCTGATGTTAAAAGGAAGACATACACACACACACATACATGCACACACATGCACACAAATAATCTCCATAAAATACAGATATGTTCAATTTTTCTATGCATAGAAACTAATATGAGGAAGAACTCAGTGACTGTTTCATACACGAAATAGTTACTTGTTTTTCCAAATGTTACCACCCTGGTTTGTGTTAGAAACCAATCGACTTGGTCAGATTACACAATTTACCAAACAATGCATAACTATGTTTATAGCAGCCTCATTTCACTTCAACACTATGCCAGTTGTCACTTCTTAATCCCCGCCATCTGCCATCCAACAACATGCCTTACTCTGCCACCAGCCTGCACCTTTTGTGCCACAACTGAGCCCCATCTTTACTCCAGCCATCTCCTTACAAAATCATGTTAATTGACGTCAGACACCATCATTAAATGTCCTGCTACCATTTCCGGAATTGTGTGTAAAAAACAGTTTCCATACCCTGAGTGGCCTGTTTGCTTATATTAACATGTTTATTTGTACATTTTGGAATTATTTACCAATATGAGAGTGATCATAATCCTCTTCTACCGACCTGGTCATGGGGTGGGCAAGGCGATAAAACAGCATGCAGCTCCTATCTTCAGTCTCTGGTGAGAGGACCAGGCAACAAGGTGTTCACACTATTAGTACTCTGGTACAATGTGTCAAAGTACTAATAGCAATATTACTCTCACAGGGAGGGCATTAACATGGAAAGTAATGACCAGAACCTATCATTAAAGCTTTCACTTTGCTCAGGCTTCTAACTGGCCAGAGCTATTACCCGGCCCAGTAATGCCCCCTCCCAACCCCATTATCAGGTAATATTGCTTAAGTGCCTTCTGAGAAAGAGATATACCATTTAGAGTTGCAATTAGTATTCAGACCATTTAAATTTAGCACAACAAGGTAAAAGTCTGAGAATATTGGTGGTAGAGCTGGTACCATCAAGCAATTCTGATATGACCCAAAAAAGATAAACAATTAATTTCAGGGTTGTCTTCTGGGAAGGTGTCTAGCACATACGTCAAGTAAATACAATGCACACTTGGTTAAAAATATTCACACAGGAGTAGTGTAATATCTGCAATCCAGCCATTCACCTTTCGAAGGCTTGTTTTGTAGGCAAAGCAGTATGTTATAAATCACCTGACTGTGCTAAAGATGTAAATAACAGAAATGATATACCACTGGCGATGATTCATCTGCAGCCATATTAAATAGTATCTATCCTGAATGCTACAAAATTGAGCACATGCACTTGCCAACCATTTTACTGCTTGTGTAATAATGAATTGTGCAAATAAGTTAATATTTTACAAAGATATTTGTCGATAGACTGACATGATTCTGACAGCAGCATATGGAATATAGCAAAGTTGGCTTGCTCCAGATGTAGCCAGGATCCTAGGAGCGTATGATATCAAACATGTATCTTAAGTAGGAAAACTGAACAGATATTTCTTTAACTTTTTTCTGTTTTTTGCAAAACGGGAAATAAACATTTCTTTTTTATGTCACACAAATTACATTATGGTGCATTGGTAAAGTGCTTCAAAGTGCTGTCCTGCTGATGTTTATGCTCCACTGCACCCCATGAAGATTACTGGATTGCATTCTGTATCTGCCGTAACCTGTGTACTACTGAACTCTGTGCTCCTTGCTGGACTCCTTTTGGGTAGGCTGGGAATCTACCTGCTGATCAAGTACCTTAGTACTTGAAGGACTTGCTGTAACACAATATGTAAGTTTAGTTCACAGAAGTATATTAAGCCCCACCCCCTTACCAGAATCTGCTTAAATAGGGCCAGGCATGCGCATTGCCTGTGCGCATTGTGGAAGTGCTTGAAAGTGCTGTTCTGCTGTTCATCCGAGCAGCGATCAGCTACTTCTACAACAGAGGTTTGTTTGTTGATCTGTTTATGACATGCCTCTTTACAATTCAACCACATCTATGCCAGACCATGAAGGAAATGTTTTCTGCACCAAAGAAATAGCTTCAACTCAAAACCTTGCTGCAATAGAAACAGTGCCTACTAGACAGAGGAAAACAAAATTCCATCAGTCCAAATCTTTAACCGGCGATATTAGGCAATTCTTTCAGCCCACAAAGCATTCCACCACTACTACCGCTGTCACCCTGAGTAAAGCGTTTTGTAGTATTACCACTACATTCATTGATGTGCCATCAAACCTCATGCAACCATCACATCTCATATCTGGAATTCAATCTTCGATAGCCACAAATTTCTATCAGTCTGTAACAGATGCTGAATTATTGGCTTGCCCCACGCAGATGAGCGAGTCTGCTTACAACCAAACAAAGGTTGTGTGAACTCCTAAAATACTGCAAATATCTTCTTCGCAAACTGCTGAGGCAATAATTCATACAATTGACAACTCCTAAGTATCAATGCTTTATTCTCAAATTGTGAAACACTCAATGCAAGTTCCAATCATTTTCCCCAACCTCAAATATACCACTCCATACCTGAAACATTGCCCCCACTTGTTGTATCGATTGTGGGATCTGCCGGTGTCATCACCCATTGTCTTAATGCTGATAATACCATCTCTGAAAAACAAGATGGTCACTTGACAAGGAAGCCCCTTTAAATGTATTGAATTCGCCCATCTTGTACCCTGAATCAGCGTTTAATTTATCTGCTTTGTCACCAATGTCCTATGTAAAACCTACCCAAGACCCTTTTTTGGGCTGATTTACCCCCTCAATCATTCATATGAAACAACCTTAATTTCAATCAACACCAGGATGTATAGTCTCATGAAACTCTTTGAGTCACAAAAAAAAAACTGACCAGCATACATCTCTACTGAACTTACTGTCATCCAAAGTAGACTGGCTGGCAGCTGCTATGGTACACCAGGAACATGCATGTTTCAAAAACAGTTAACTCCTTCTCGCTGTTCCAATACAATGTGAAGGGTCTAGAGGGGAAAAACAGTCTACCATGTCCCTCGGGTTAGGTTCCCAGACAAGTGATGTAATAGAATTTCTGATTCAAAATGCTACGTCTATACTCTGTATTCCCTCTCCATCGGATAGCATAATAGAGCTCATTGAACCAGAACAAGAACCTCTATTTGATTTATTTCAGGCACAGAAACGTATAAAAAAACTAGAAGAAGCACTAACACAAAAAAGTACAAGAACCAGCCCCTTGCACCTAGACATAGCAAATCTAAAACAAGTATTGATTTATTGACCACTCCTCCACGTACTTTAATGGCCAATCCTCGATCTACTGTGGAACTGGCGAGATACCACCAATCACCACACTAACTGAGATATGGACACTGGCAGGTGCACTAGCCATGTGGGTGGGGGTGAGGAATATGCAAGGTTGTTGACAGAACGGGCGGAAGAGGCAGCGAGATGTTCAAGGGGCCTTGAATACAAAATGGGCACTAACATCCAGAGGCACATGTTGCCCAAGCACCCCATCGAGCGAGATTACGCGAGCCCAACTGGTCAATTCAGGATAGAGATGGCAACTAACCGATACCACTAACAATTTCCTCCTCTGCATACACCTCTCAAACTCCAAACCAAACACAACCACAAACCTCCAGCACAACAAACCGTACAAACTTCACCACACTGCAACAACAAAACAATGAACACACATAGACTCACACATCAGTACACGATGACTACCAGCCGCATGCACCCCAGACCCAGCCGACGGACCTACCGGGCTGAGGCTGACAACAACACATCACTGCTCTCTTGCACTTTTCCAGCCTCCACCCACTAACTCACCTGCCCTCCCCCTTTCAGAGCCGCCAGAGTGCCAGGGGACCACTCCGGTGGTGATAGTGTGCGGTACAAATGTCCTTTAACATTAACATTAACTACAACTGTGACACATCCTGAAGTTGACAGTATGCATTTGATTGCTGAAAGACAGGTACAAAACCCTATTAGCACAGTACCCCCCCCCCGAAAGAACTGGAGATTTTGGATAATAAGGAACTACTGAACCTTTCAACATATTCAATTGAGTCTCTCCCATCAACAAGAGAAGTTTAACATTCATTGCACCATCAATCTCCTAGAGAGAATGTTGGAGATGATCAAAAAACAATACAAGTACAGTTGAACTCGAGCATGACTACCCTGATTTCTTGACTATGGAACAAAAAAGATCTCAACTACCTAAATAATCAAATAGTAGCACCCTCCATGCTGCTAGTAGAGAATATTGTAATGTTTATCAAAACTCAAATAAAGAGATACATCTGCCCTAGTTTGAGAGGGAACCAATAGATGCCCTTCCAAAAGAGGTTTCTTCCAATCGCTCCAATCATAATGGCAGGAATGATTATCATATTAACAATTCATCACTTAGACATTCTTATACGCTAATATTAACCCTGATTAGCAGACGAAGAACTGACCCATTCCCTAATTGGACCACATTATTAACTGCATTCAAGGATATAACTAATTTAAAACTCATACAATCTCAAGATATCCAATACACTAAATATATTAATAACTCCAAGATGTACACAGTGGGCCTGATTCACATATGCGTTTTATAATGGTGCACTGCCATAGGAAAACACCCTGTGAATCAGGCCCTTTATGTTTATCCATACCATCACATATTGTTAAGGATTTACTTCAGAAAACAAAAGATACATTACAATGTCATGGTTTTGCTTTACATCTACAAAAACCAACTCATGTAACAAAAGTGAGAGAGATCCCCCATTCCAGATACGCCAAAGCAGATTTGCTGCACAGTTATAAATTTGAACCCTTTCGTATTAATTGTGCAGGAGAACAGGCCATTTATCCTGTGACATTTATTGTAAAGGCGTTCTCTCAGAAGCAGGCCAACCAACATGGCAGTGGCTGAAAAATGCCATCCAGGAACCAAGGCATAGAAAAAAATATTAATGCCAAGACACAACGTCTGATTGGACCCTCAGGATGGCTGTATGGAACACCAGAGGCTTTACACATTTGTTTCATCCCAATGGAAAGATATCTTTAGCCAAATTCGATATTATTCTTTTGCAGGAAACATGAATAAACACTAAACCCATATGGCCTAGCTTTGGTATTTCCTGGGTTTCGGTCATAAAACAGGCCCAAGGGAGACCCTTGGTAAGCATGCTAACAGCTGTAAAATTGGAGCTTCGCATTACATTAATGGCCTGGGCCTCAATGCACCCTAATTAACCACTTTATTGTGATTAAATACCCTATTCTGCCTGGGTCTTCATGCAGAGATCCTGCATCTATATTGGAAATAGATGGTTATTTTGGATGAGACATTCTTCGACCTCATAAACAAAATGTTCGATTTGATTGCACAGGATATGACTATTCACACAGCAATAATAGTTGGGGACTTGAACATCAGATGTATCTGCATGACAAACCGTGTGCACTCCAAAAGAGCAGTCAGATGGTTAAAACTAATGATCTCAAAGAATTTCAAAATGTTAAATTGCATGGTTGAAGGAGATATACCTCTGACATCTACGTTGAACAGAGATTTGTCATGTGCATATTAGACTGTGTTTTTATTTCTTCATCTTCCCTTAATAAAATGCAATCTTTTGTAGTTGTTCATACTTAAACTAGTGACCATAAGATATTACAAATCACTTGGAAACAATTACAGGTCCCACATTGACATTATTATACTCCAACTATTGCACTTTCAGAGGTTAGAAACAGGATAAAATGGACAACATCGAAACTTGGGACCTTTTCAAATTGCAAACATTGACCTCTGAAAGCAATCTAATAAAAAGGATGTATGGGAATTTGTCTTGGCTACCTACCATAAACATTTACAAACAGAAGGTGATATCCATCATTACATATGGAGCTCATGCCAAACTGCCAGTAAATAATCCAAAATGGGAATATCTAGTAGGTATGTACTGGAGAAATATACTATCTCTTCCAAAAAGTATACCTACTGACATAATTCGATATGAATTAGGACTAGTATCCCTTGGTGCCATTGTAGCATGGCGTTCAATACATGTGTTCAGGAAATACCTTATGAATCTCATGTTTCAATCTAGTTTTTTTTTCCAGTCTTTGCATCTGCTCTTGATTGGAAACAAGACATATCTCTAGAAATGTGGAAAAAATATTGCATGACATGTATGGTGAGTGCAGACATTAACAAACAACTGCTCATAGACAATCCCGACCGTAACAAAAGGAAATTGTGGCTCACTGATAGGTGCTTAACTTGGGAGAAATGCCTGCAATATTCAATCTTTAAAAATTTAAAATTCCGAATAAAATCGCTGCATCAATTCCCAAAATATCTAATAAAACTCCCTGAAAACACATATGCTTCTTTTCTCGTGAGAATACTTTCAAACTGTGGTCCACGAGAGCACAACTCGTGGCTCGCTCGAAAGACGTGAAATGTGTTAAATTATGTAGATTCTGTAATAACCAGACTGAAACATTAGAGCACTTATTTGTGGCATGGCCTATTCTAGCGTCATTAAGGAAGACATTCTTTTCTAAGTATTTCCATGAATTCTCGATATTATCCCAAAAAGAAATGTGGGCGATGATCTTCAATGCAAATCATATTTCCCTAAACCTGGAAACCATAAACTATCTTTTAAGGTTGAATATCCACAACAAAGTCACTTTAGTGGGTCAAGACAGAATCAGAATCTAACAGACTGACACAATCGTCTCTGGGGAAATCTGATTGTACATATCAGATGGTATAAGTCATCAGTATGCAATCTATAAGCAGTGCATAGGGATAAAGTTGAGTCAAAATGATCATATTCAAATGTGTTTTCCAAGAGAATCTTAAAGCCCATGTACCTGTAATATACAAGTTTACTGTGTGAAGCTGCTCTGAAATTGATGGTTAACAATTGGCATGTATTTAGTTTCATCATAAAAAGTATCTTGGAAAAAAAGATTTATTGCTCTCTTGTTTTTCCTAGGTATCATATATTTTATACTCTGAGATAATCTTTCAAATCAAATGTAATTGATGCTTAACAATCTGCAGCTAACTATCCTATATGAATTAATATGGTAAACATTTGTATTTCTCTTGTCATTGTTTTATGTTACTTCAATTCTTAACCATGATATGATTTTTTTAATCAAGTCTTTAACAGAAATGTTTTAAAACGTATTTATTAATATGCATTGTCTGTCTAAAAACAAATTCTATTCTACTATTCCTTAAAGACTTATTTATCCATTTCACTTATGTATAATAATTTTATATAATGTACTCCTGTGTTCCAATTTGAAAGGTTGTGATTTACAGCCAAAACAAATAAAGATACTGTAAATCAAATTATGTCACATATGTGAGTAAAAAAGTGCCAGGCCTGCCAACTATGACATCAGTATTTCTTTCGAATAAGCTGGCCAATCTCTGTGCTAAAACTGAAAATAGCGAGCAGTTCTAATATTTCTGCAAGATAATTCAGAAAATGATGGAGATGAGTGTCACAATGTATAAAGGTTTTTCTTTCTTCAAACCTCGTGTCAAACAAGCTTGGCACCTTGCCCAGACACCAAATATGCGATCATATCACATATTCGATAACGATATCAATAATAATATCAAAGTGCAATTAACAAAACACACTTACCATTGCTCCTAAAAAGATAATGGGGATTGTGATTCATAATACTCTGGTTCAAAAAAGTACAATTTCATTTATCAACCAATTATTTTGCTTGCTCGCCCGATTTTGCCTTTCACAATTGTAGTGTGGTCAATGTGAGACAACATGCTACTTGCTTGCGCCTTCCTTAATAAGAAGTGCAGGTCAGCAATAGTCAGGCTTCCAGTGACCTAATTCTGAAATATGCCTTCTATCTTAAAATGTTATTTGCAGGCAGTATTTGAAATAGCGTCCATCATGTGCTCTGTTCTGCATTATGAAATAATGTTGTCCCCCAAAAGCATCTTTTCAAACAGACCAATTCCCGCGCGCAATAAATGTCGAACAATGGTTGCAGACAATTACAATCTGTAGGTTTGCTGGAGAATACTTTGAAATGTGATACCCCTTTGACAAATCCAATGAAGAGGATCAAAATAAAATTTGAAATGCAACCTTTCAATGTGCCACATGCCCATTATATATTAGCTAAGTAGGTGAGAAGCAATGAGGATTGAATCGTGCTGTGTAGACGCTGTTGAATTGGGGCATGTTAGAAAAGCACCGTTTACATTAGAGATGTGTGTATATGGGAAGACCCTCCGAGACATTGGAAAGAGTGGTCATCAGAAAGCGTTTGACTACAAAGGGTACAAAACAATGGTACCGTGCAATTTCATTGTAAACATCACAGATTGTGTGAATAATCTGTGTACACTCAGCATGCATGTAACTGGTTATAATCCTGCAGAGGTTGCCCGGATGCCTCTTTTTTGCAGCATTGCCCACTTTGTCTTTGAAGCAGTTTACCCTCCCACCTTATACTGAATTCAGGGGAAGGAACTGAAGAGTGATGTTCAAAGGCTGACTACATCATCACATGCTCAGACCCTCCCTTTATTCCTCAGGGTGCCTGTTCTAGTGAGGTGGGTTTTGCCACTCGCACATAGAACAATTCTCTGCATGCTCGCACGCATTGATCGATGCCCCATTGTTTATAGGTTGGACGAGAGTAGGACGTGGGCTGGGAACATCTGCATGGAGAAAGAGCCAAAACCTCACATCGTGTTCCAAAGCTGTGCAAATTGGTGTGCATGTCTTGCAATTTCCAGACTTTTATTGTTATGGTGAGTATTGTGACCAAAGAAAAGAGCAGAGTCCAACTTCCATTACTCACTCAAAAGGTTATCTTGCTGAATCACTATCACTGACATGTTTAATAATTAAAAATTGTCGGCCTTATTATGTATCCCCAAAATGTTATTTGCCTTTATGCAAATTGCCAGAATAGGGCTCCATGCAGAGATACTGTACTGAATGGCCTGGCCTAGCGCTCCACCATCTTGACTGCCAGAGCTCTGCTGCCGCACAGAGGACAGGATTCCCAGATTAAAAGTTTTCCATTTCCAGCACTGGGTCGGACCATGCAGTAGAAAGGTCCCTACATACTTACACACGAGGAATAGCCTCGGGTAACACAGAACGGTCGGTTTCTCAAATGTCCATTAAGTTGCAAGGTCATAACAAGAAGGACTTTACAAAAACAAGCGTTAGTGATAAAAGTGTAAACATTCAACCCAAGTCAAGTACATTCAAATCAATGTAAATAAGGTTTACCCATGTCCAGCCTTGTACGATAAAGTGGGATTGGATTTTGTAACGAGAAGAAATGTTTAACTCTCCCCAAAAAAATGGCTAAATTGAGCTTTTGTCTTGTTGTAGGCATGTTTAACATGCTGGCTTTGTTTCCGGAACACACAGCCCACAATCATACACAGAATCGCTGTTCCCTTGAATCACTAGACAGAGCACTGTCTGCTCTCCAGGTTTACCCACCATTCATCTCAGTTAGCAGCGCCACCAAAATTCCAAGCACCTGTTCTCTTTCAGAATCGTGCATAATTAATAAGGTCTAATGGGCACGCTCCTTCCTTGAAGCTGGAATAACAAGCGGCGTGCTCTAATATCTTTTAAATTAACAAATTCCGTTGTGTGCAATATTTGGCACTGCAGCGCAGTGGAAACCTCTCACCCCGCACCGTCACAGCTCCGTAATTGCTGCGATTTACCACTGCACACTGATGTCGCATCGCACTTCATCAACACCTGGCTTCGCTGCTTGACTTCTCTACAAGGCGCGCATCTTTTCAGCTCGTAGCTCTGTAAGACAAATCAGCTGCCCCAAACACCCCCTCGCCTCCCAGCTCAGCAACTCCACTGTCTGTTGCCACAAAAGCCCTTTCCCTCCCTCAGTCACGCGCCGCGCTCATAATGAAGTCATTCATCCTGCTGTCAACGAGGCAGAAATTAGTCCTTCAGTCCAAACAACGTGGAGGCAAGCAACATAATAACCCCCCACAAATATGAATGATGCTTGTGCAAAGTTTTTGCTGTAGACCGTAATATTGCATTCTTCCTACGTTCTAAAATAAAAGCCATAAGACAAGGGCCTGTTTTACAAAAAGTGTTAACATGGGAAAGTCCCATTGAATACATATTTGTAAACCAGGCCCAACGTGTGGATGTTCCAGAACACATACACATTATTGCTTTCTGCATGCATCACACCATAACAAATTGTACTAAGCTGCTGAGCAGATCTGCGACATCACAATAAATGAGACAACAGACCGTTCAGATAAGTGAAGGAAAATTGGAAGATGCATAATAATAATAATAATGATAATAATAATAATAATTATTACTATAATAATTATAACAATAATAATATTGGCATGAATGTGTATGCTTAAATAGCTCTCCATGCCGCTTTCCTCCACTTCAATGCACAGAAATAATAGCCGTTTAAATAACCAATGAAATGGTACGCCATGTGTTCACCCAGGGTGAATGATAGGATGAGCGTGCCCTGACAAAGAATAGAAACTTCAGCAGAGCAGGCTGAACCTATTTCTGAGACAACAATCAAACCACACATAGACCCGCACAACAGCACACAACGGATACCGACCGTAAAACACCCCAAGCCCAGCCAACAGACTTCTTGGCCGAGGCCGCCAACAGCACATCACCGCTCTCTTGCACTTTTCCAGCTTATTCCCACTTAACCTCCCTTTTCAGAGCCGCCAGTGCACCAGGGGACCACTCTAGTGGTGATAGTGTGTGGTACAAATATCCTTTAACATTAACATTAACAAGAGCTCAACTTTTCATACTGACTCACTCGATGCCGATAGATTACCCAGTATAATACAAAACAGCATATATATACCAACAAATAAATGCTCACAATACACATTTTATTATGATGAACAAATATATGTTTTTAAATGGTCACATAAGGGCTAGTCATCAAAAACTTGTATCTGTGAACAATACCAACATTGTACGCCCATGGAGCAGAATGCACATGCCTATTATTGAAGAGCAGGTCTTATATATTATGTGGCGCTAATCAAAGATTCACTCTGTAAATGCAAGAACAATGCACGTAAGCCTACACTACACGAGTAAGTATAGCACTTGTGCCTGATGCCTACAAATATGTATGGGCTCCTGGCACCATGGCGTGTCCAGGGAGTAGCCTGGGGTGGCACATGATAGTCTCGGGAGGATAGCTCAGGGCAACGTGCTCGCCTTGGAAGCAAGACGACATGGAGCAACACATGTTCGATCCACGGGTCCGCTCTTAGAAACCTCTGGGTATTAAGTGCGTTATTAATAACCTATCATATCATAGCCCTGGAATCTGATTGGCCACCCCATCATCCTATGATTATGTGTTTTGCGCTTGTACTTCATGCCATTCTGCCTAAATCAGTGCCCCACTTGGGCCAATCAGGGACGGACTGAGAAGGGGGGCCAGGTGGCAATTGCCCCACAGACTGGCTGGGCTGTTGAACTCTGGGTCAGAGCTTCAACCATTTTTTTAAAAAAATGAAAAGGCTGGAATCCTTCAGGATCTAGCCTGCTGTGAAGAAATCAAATGCTCTCAGGCCTGCACAGCTTCTGTTTAGATCGCGTGAAACACTGGTCTTAAATTCATCAGTGGTGCAGATGTGCCTGGGTGGTTCCCAAACATTGCCCTCCACAGTGGGTAAGTAGAGTCCAGGTAAAGGGGCATGTTGATATCGTCCCATGGCAATGCATGCATTTAAATGACAAGATTCTATAACCCTCTAGAGGAGCAGTTTGACAGGCTTTCCCTAACTCCCAACCGCTCGCCGCGGTCGTTTTGGAGCAGCAGTAGAAGAGCCCTATATGGGACTTCTTTTGTTATGCCTATATCTAATTGAGTGTATGAGAGATGATATGCACTCAGACAACCATATCAAAGGTATCCTTGTACTGAGAGAGTGAAAGGAAATTAAGTGGAAGGATGTCAGCACGCACCATTGGACATCATGTGGTGCTGAGTGAACTCTGACGAGGGCAGAGTAATGTGACGAAGGAGATGTGCAAAGACATACTGAAATGATATGAAAATACTTAACAGTAATGGCGTAACTGAAGTGACACAAGAAACATGTACAAAATCACAAAGTGATTATATACAAAGAAGACAAAATAACCTGCTGATCAAGAAGTGTAAATATGCAGCAACGTACGGTAGCTGAGACATTTTGCAATAGAGGAAAATATAACATAGCAAGGAGGGCCATGATAGGAAAATGGACGTCGGCTTGTGTAAAGATTCAATTCAGCTACCTCAGAGACAGACCGGGGTGCAGAGTCAGGAGATGCTGGGAAACAGCTTTGTGTGCCTGACTCGGCTCTACCAATATAGATATAGCTTGCTGTCCATTTGCAAGCTACAATACAAGAAATCTCAGCTGCAATACCACGCTTCCTATTTCACCAAATTATACCATCATGATTAACTAATTTTTACTCAGTTTGGAATGTTGGGGATGTTCCCTGGGGCCTGGGTCTCTAGGAAAGTACAAACATAACTAAAAGACAACTTGCATAAAAGGACAGTAATGTCAATGAACACATATCAGTAGAGGTTGGTATTAAGTTTAGCTGTTCGGGAAGTCAGTGACACTGCATTTTGAGCTTGGGCCACTGCACCCTTGGCCAGAAAAAATGTACTTGCCCCTCAGGCCAAAAGTTGTCAGTCCTACCCTGGTGCCACCCCAGTCAAAAGAGTTTGGAGACACTACTGCCTGGCACAACTGAAAGGAGTCCTATGAGGCCCTGTTTGTTTGCATTGTATTTATTTAAGGTACAGGTGTTTGGACCGGAAACAATGATGTAAGGAAATAAATGGTCACTGGGGCAATAGTGAGACAGGTGCCATACAGTACCGGATTAAGAGAGCAGGAAGCAAGTGGCTGACTGGGAATGCATGGTACACAGGAAGCAAATTTGAGTGGGCACCACAGGAGTATCGAATCCTTCTGGCGTTATCAAAAGTTTCTAGTGTGATAAGTCTTTGTTAGGAAGTTAGATCCTCTATGCAGGAGCTGGCTGAAAAAGGCCTGGAGACACCCAAACCCAAAAAATACAGCAAGAAACAAAGATTAGGTGAAAACCCAATCATACAGCTGCTCTCTGGAATCCCATACTGGGTTTTATATTAGTTGTAATTTCACTATGTATAGTTCCTTCGATCCAATTCTTGAAAAAATACAAAAGTCAAATATATAGTGATTTTTCAATGTTGAAAATTATTTTATAGAAAGAAGTGACTAGTAGCCACCAAAATTGTTCTTCGTGAGGAAGAGATTGCCATAAATCACTCTATCTGAAGACTTATTTTTGTGCCAATGCATTTCGGAATATAACAAATTCCTTCATCAGGGCAAGTCTAAAACAATAAACACATAACATTCACATGCAATTGTGCCAACCATCCCAAGATTAATATCCAATATAGAATAATTCCCACATTAGAAACAACGTAAGTATATAAATATGAGTATGAACAATCATCAACCAAATAGTTGAAAAAATATGAAGGTAAACACATACCCGACAATGTAATGAGCCGGATCAGAAGGCAGGTCAAAAGATATAAAATAAGAAACAAATCAGTACAAAGGCAAGTAAAGTTATCCTATAACAAAATGGAGGGAATCGGGTCCATTACCTGATGTAGGTGAGTAATGGCGAAATCTATGTTTCAGAGGTCAGGCTGCTCCACCGTGTACGGCGAGTAGGTGCTGTGAATGGTAAAGTGAATATATATAAAGGACCTATTCAAAGTGTAGCTAAACGCTAAATAGAAATAAACAGGCGTGAATTGTAACTCACCATATGTAAAGAACAAAGCGGCGAAGTTCTCTCAGCGTCTGCTCAAAGCAGACTGTCTTTGTTGCATCGGCGCGTTGCCGAGCAACCTGGTTTAATAAGACACGTGATTGAAGGCAGAATGTCCTCCTTGCATCGGTGCGCAGCCAAGCAACTCAGTTGTGTAAGACACGTGAACACGGCTCTATGAACACGAGCCGTGACCCGTGTCCGAGAACTGATCAATAAACTCAATATGATCAAAATATCTAATTACTGGACCTCCTGGGGCAGTAATGATAAAAGTCATCGCCTAAGAATCAAAAAAGAAATAAGTAATCTGTCGTCCGTGGACATAGAAAAAATACTAAGATTGAATGAACCCATTTGGATAAAAGTAATGGCTGTTATATGAGCACCTCAGATGAGGCTATACTAATTATGAACGTACCTAAGTAGGATGGATGGAGCCTAGGGAGCAACCCTAGGGTTGTACCTTATATTAATAGTATGTGCCTTAATGCCGCTAGTGGTGTCGTCTAGACAGACGGCACCTCGGGTCCTGGGGGAATTCCAGGATGCGCAGCATGCAGGACATCTTTTAAACATTAAATTTTTCTTTCATGTTCTGTAACAGATGGAAATGAAAGAAAAATTTCTGGCCCGGGGATATAAGCAGGGTGAACTCGATCTGGCATCTGACAGAGTTGATGCCATATCACAAGAGACTCTATTATCAGAACAGAATCCCAAAAGTAAGAGAGAATTGAAGTCACCAGTATTTGTATCCAAGTTCTCTACGCAAAGTAACAAAATCAAGAAAACTATTATGAAGCATTGGGAGATTTTCAAGAATGATATTCGAGTTCAAGATATTTTTAGTGAAAGACCAATTTTTGCATACCAACGCAGTAGGAACCTAAGGGATGAATTGGTGCAGACGAAACCTACAGTCAGGGAACCTATGACACAGCGGACTGGGACATATCCTTGTTTACAGTGTGTCAACTGTAATTTTGTTATTAAAGGAAACTCCATTAACCATCCAAGGACGGGGCAGAAGATTATGCTTAAGACTTTTGCTACATGTGACAGTAGTAATATCATCTACGGCATTAAATGCCCGTGTGGGACATTTTATGTGGGACAGTCAACCCGAACAGCTAAACTGAGGTGGGGTGAACACCGATCTTGTATTCGTAATGCAAACATTAATTCAGCTGTGGCACGACATTGGATGGCCAATGGACATAACGTGTCCCAAATAAAATTTGTAATTTTGGAAGCTTTAACCAAGAACAGCCCTCATGAGGATTTATGCCAACGTTTGAGTCGCAGAGAGACATATTGGATTGACAAACTTGGCAGTCTGGCACCCAATGGGTTAAATGAGGAGATCAACTTTCACTGTTTTCTCTAATTCTTTTTTCTAATTGTTTTCTTACATTGCATTTAGCATCATTTGGTTTAGATTGACACCAGTACGTATATGACCTGAATGTTGAGGGTCACTTGAATGTATATGAACAAGAGATGTTTCCCATTTTTAAAAGATGTCCTGCATGCTGCGCATCCTGGAATTCCCCCAGGACCCGAGGTGCCGTCTGTCTAGACGACACCACTAGCGGCATTAAGGCACATACTATTAATATAAGGTACAACCCTAGGGTTGCTCCCTAGGCTCCATCCATCCTACTTAGGTACGTTCATAATTAGTATAGCCTCATCTGAGGTGCTCATATAACAGCCATTACTTTTATCCAAATGGGTTCATTCAATCTTAGTATTTTTTCTATGTCCATGGATGACAGATGACTTATTTCTTTTTTGATTCTTAGGCGATGACTTTTATCATTACTGCCCCAGGAGGTCCAGTAATTAGATATTTTGATCATATTGAGTTTATTGATCAGTTCTCGGACACGGGTCACGGCTCGTGTTCATAGAGCCGTGATCACGTGTCTTACACAACTGAGTTGCTTGGCTGCGCACCGATGCAAGGAGGACATTCTGCCTTCAATCACGTGTCTTATTAAACCAGGTTGCTCGGCAACGCGCCGATGCAACAAAGACAGTCTGCTTTGAGCAGACGCTGAGAGAACTTCTCCGCTTCGTTCTTTACATATGGTGAGTTAGAATTCACGCCTGTTTATTTCTATTTAGCGTTTAGCTACACTTTGAATAGGTCCTTTATATATATTCACTTTACCATTCACAGCACCTACTCGCCGTACACGGTGGAGCAGCCTGACCTCTGAAACATAGATTTCGCCATTACTCACCTACATCAGGTAATGGACCCGATTCCCTCCATTTTGTTATAGGATAACTTTACTTGCCTTTGTACTGATTTGTTTCTTATTTTATATCTTTTGACCTGCCTTCTGATCCGGCTCATTACATTGTCGGGTATGTGTTTACCTTCATATTTTTTCAACTATTTGGATGATGATTGTTCATACTCATATTTATATACTTACGTTGTTTCTAATGTGGGAATTATTCTATATTGGATATTAATCTTGGGATGGTTGGCACAATTGCATGTGAATGTTATGTGTTTATTGTTTTAGACTTGCCCTGATGAAGGAATTTGTTATATTCCGAAATGCATTGGCACAAAAATAAGTCTTCAGATAGAGTGATTTATGGCAATCTCTTCCTCACGAAGAACAATTTTGGTGGCTACTAGTCACTTCTTTCTATAAAATAATTTTCAACATTGAAAAATCACTATATATTTGACTTTTGTATTTTTTCAAGAATTGGATCGAAGGAACTATACATAGTGAAATTACATCTAATATAAAACCCAGTATGGGATTCCAGAGAGCGGCTGTATGATTGGGTTTTCACCTAATCTTTGTTTCTTAATGCATGGTACACAACCAAGAGAAAAGGCAATCAAATAACAGACAGTGCCCCAATAGGACAGTATATTTGCATTGTCATTTGAACAAATGGGGCAAGAGTGAGATAACATAGGTTGGGATGTGGTAATAGGTAGAGGTGCTACTTCTTGATATAATGAGACTTGGAAAAAGTGAGATGCTTAATCATGTTTATTCCTCTTTCTACACTGATTGGCCGATGTTCTATGAAAAGTAGGATCTTCAGGTTTTTCGTGAAGTGTAGGGACGAGTCTGAACTGCATTATTACATTGTTGCAGTTTGTGTGAGTAACATTAGTTTCCAAAATTCTGGATTTTCATACCTAACTACAGGGCTTTTGAGATACAGGGTAATAGTTTTCATTATTTTGTTGAATAATTTCTTCAACAAAATAATCTGAAATACATTATATTTAATACTTCAGTTTGTATGTGCCAAAAACTTGCTGAAAATACATCATGGAGACAGTATAATATTTTATGTCATTTAACCATTTGACTCAAATTGTTATTTACAAACTAGTCAAAATATATATGATTTTCATAGGATCTGTAATAATGTAGTCAGCCCTGCCAGTACTGAAGCCTGCCTCTGGCAGGTGTAACACAGGTGTTTGTGGCTAGTGTTTACTCTCTAGCTGAGTACAATGTACAAATCATAGGGATGGACTTTCATTAAACACACTCATTTTGTGTGGAATGCCCTTCCAAATCCACTGCATACACTCTGCAATTCTACTCTGAAAATGGCCTTTCCTCTAGCAGACTACAAATACACTATCCCTGAATTAGCCACGTAAAAACATACCCTACCCAACTGGCAACTTTAGAGAGCCACATAAAATGTCACAATTGAAAACCATTTCATGGACCGTGTTTTAGGTCTAACACTGTGAGCAGATGCAATGATAACGATGACCTTGAATGAATTAATCTTGGAAATAGTCAACTTCTTCAATATTCTGATCCCTTCCTCTAATCAGAACAAAAATATGAAAAAGCATACACATTTTGAAAAAAGACCCATTCATATAAGAAAAAGTATGGGGAGTTAGACAGCAAATGTACACCTTTCAGATAGATACACTTTCCTACAAAATTAATATATGAGAATATCACTGTCCAATCAAATGTAGGAACAAATAATGATATCTGTGAGAAATTGCCATCTGGCAACTGAGATGCCCTCAATTTTAATTTTTTGTTAATTAATAAAATGATGTGGGTAATTCCATCTCATGAAGGGTAGTCTGATAATGAGAACACCTTTTAGAAAGCTCCATGTCAAATAATAGTGTTTACAAGTGCAATTACGCAACAGTCTCCCTGATTTTCCACACCTTGTCTCCAGTGGCACAGAGCAGACTCAGAGGCCACAGGCACCCTGTATAATAATTATGGTAACCTATGTCCTGGTGGTAGGGTAATCATGAACAATAATTTGTGTATTCTAGTCAGACTGCCTATCAATGCTCATTCAGCAGGAAAATTGACAGGAAGACTGCACCTCTCTTTGGTCCTCTGTGAGGTTGGGTAACACATCTCTCCCGTTCAGAAATCTCTCAAGAATCCTGGGAAACACCATCCAAAGTAAAACACCTTAAACAAAAGGGCCAGCCTCACACCAGGGGTTGCGTACCAAAGGGCCTTTGAGTTTGCAGGCTTGGGAAGAAGGTGAGGTTTGCCAGGCAGAGCAGAATAGAAGAGTGGCTCCTACAGCCTGTTTTTCTGAAGGCTTCCTTTTCCTTACTGCCTCATTCACATCCTGCACAGCAAAACAATATGGTTAATTTAAAGTCACTTGTGAACTAAACAGGGATTAGAACGCTCAAATCAGGCTTGCATTGATCTAATTCTGGGTAGCCTTTTACTCTACAGGAAGGGGGTCTCCCACTCCTTCCTTGATTCATTTTGGATCTCTAGAGACTCTAAAAATAATGTGCTGGTACCCTGTTGGGTGAGAGGTCATTTCCAAAGTACTCCAGGTGATGGCAGGTGCTCCAAGGAAGATGCAAGCTCTACTCCCTTCCCATCGCGATTGTAAATTAGGGGTGAACTGATGATGTTCTTATTATTATTAGTATTATTATTAATATTGTATTTATTGAGCACAGACCTAGCTTTGAGAAGCAACAGAGTGCTTTTTCAGATGTATAGACCAATACAGATACACAATGGAGTGCTTTACAGAGGTGTACAACATTATAGATGCATAACAGAGCGCTTTTCAGTGGTAACAACAGAACAGATATACAGCGGGGCAGGATACAGAGGAGGGGTACAGCTGTACCGAGTGGTGGGGAGGAGAGGGACGGGCAGCAATTAGCGAGTCAGGTGGCATGAAGGGTGACGTGATGGCCTAGTTGTTGGGGATGTTGGACCAAGACCTGCCACTCTGCCAGCTGCATTGGTACTGTAAGGAAGGCATGGCATCAAACAGTGAAAAGAGATACAAGTGATCACAGTTCAAGGGTGTTTATTGAACTTCAATGGTTTGGTAGACAGCTTATCTAAACCTATATCTAAAGATGGGGGCACGCTATGACCATCAAGTAATAATAACTCATTCCTAGTGGAGTCTGTCAAAATAAAAACACCTATACTAATAAACCTATTAGCAATTCTTACCTCTAAATAATAAATGGTGCGGGATAATAATGTATGCAAAAGAAAAGTGTTCAAGAAATGATATATCAGGATAGTTGCACAGCTGGCTTTCCTTCCCCATGTTTTCAGCACGGGGCATGATGGCACGTGTGGGCTTTGCACACACTCTGGCTTCATGGCACGAGGTAGCAGTTCAACACATAAGCATCAGGTCCTTCTGTCAAAGACTCTATTGCTATGACAATCTCTTATTACAGAGGGTCTGATGTAACAAACAAAACACACATTTCCTTCCCTTTGTCAGGACTTTCACTTTTATAAGTTCAAGAATGGTCTCCCTCCTTCGGGCTCAGACCATGGTCCCCCTCTTCTGCGCTTATATCCCTCTTGATAGGAGAATCAAAAAGTTTACAATATGCAATGGGTTTTGCATAATACGTTGCAAGACCATTTTTATTCACTTCACACAATTTAAACTTCACATCAATCTTCCGTTGTGAGAATACTGAACAGAGACCTTCGAATGAGCACATTCACAGTGCCAGACCACTCTCTCAACAGTATTTTATCTTTTCATCTAATGTTCAGATATGCACCAGCAATTTAATTTCACTCACGTCTTTCATCACACGCGTTTAACAATGTTTATTTTTGTTCTTGTTTTACAATGTTGCTGCTTGCAACCTTGACTTCAACACAGAGACTTCAACGCAGACTGTTCTGACATCGGCCTCCCCAACTCACCGGCTGTGTTATTCTCTGTCACTTCTTTGTTCTTTGTGCCGAGGACTATACCACAGCGTCTGCTGCTCCTCCCCGCCTTGGTCAGTTATGCAGGAGGACCCCCGATATTTCTCACACACAATGCAGGATTCTTCATCCTTGTTTCTAGGGTTTATGATTTCTACCTTGAAGGTATCTTGAAAGTAACTGCTTCCTGCTACAGAGGTCAAGGGTGTTGCCCCTCTCACAAACCACTCATGCCTGGCTGTCTTTCTCCCCTCGTTCAACTTCCAACTCAAAACTGTACCTTAGGATGCTTTTCCTTGCTCCAAGTGTGCTCTCGTGCTCCGCCTTTTATCCGTGTGAGACAGTGTAATGGAAGGCAAGTGTGAGTGATTGTCGATAATTGCCTGACCTCGCCTGTCCATAGTATTGGGACATGTCAGGTACACGGCTTGGTGTGAGACTATTTTTTCCCAAAGCGGGCTGTTTCTGTAAATGTGTTCAAGCAGGAAAAGGGGTTGAGTTTCTAAATATCTTATTGGGTAGGATGGGATAAAGGTGTTACTTGGAAGAGAGGGATCTGTGTCTCACTGTCCGGTCTCCCACTCCCACTCCCCAAAGACACCTCACCGAGGTATCCACCCATACTGGCCCACCACCAGGGTCTTGATTCAAAGGCGATGACACTGCCCTGGCCACCTGAAAGAGAGATCCGCAGGGACTAGCGGGTGAGGCACTTTCTGGTTTCTCACATACCCTTCCCCATATGTGACCTAGACGCTATCTGTTTCACAGGGAAACTGGGAAAGGAAATTGATGTTCCCTTGGTCTTTGCCTTTTCAGTATTACACAATGAAACAGTAGGGTTGAAGGTCTAAGAGTCATTGTATGACTCAAGTGTTAGAGTCCTTTCATTGGCTCATCTATACTAAAGGTGAATGATCTGTGACAAGGATGAACTTCCTCCCCAAAAGGTAGTGTCTTAGATGGATGATTGCCCATATGATGGCAAGGTCCTCTATGTCCTCTAACTCCAATATGGAGTAATTATTTTCACACGGGAAGAGTTTTAGCCAAGTGAATAGAATAGGATGTTCTAATCCATCACAAATGTGTGATAAAATTGCTCCTAACCCTGTGAGAAAGGCATCAGTTTGTAGCACAAACTCCTTTCAAAAATCTACCACTTTTAGGATTGGGTTCTGCAACAAGGTTTGTTTTAAGTGGCTGTAGCATATGTCATCCTCATCAGTCCAATGACGCTTCTGCGTTCAACATTCTTAATTCTTTCCATTAATCTAGCTGTTTCATCTGAAAAATTAGGAAATAACCTACCGTAATAACCAATCAATTTTAGGAATGCTCTGAGGTTTTTCCTAGTCCTAGGTGTGGGAGTATCTAGAGCGGCTTTCCGTTTTTCTCGTTGGGACTGGACACTGCCATTCCATACAAAGAAGCTGAGTTATTTCACATCTGATTGGGCCAGCTTACATTTGAATGGATTGGCAGTTAAGCCGGCTTCTCAGAGGGTTCTCATGATGATATACAGGTGGAAGAGATGGTCTTCCCAAGTCTTGCTGTAATTCACTATGCCTGTAATATAAGCCCCACAGAAAACGGAATAGGGCTGTAATATCCTGCCCGTAAGGCATAGGAAAGTGGCTGAGGCTCCCTGCAGGCCAAAAGGGAGGACTTTAAACTGAAATAGTTCTAGGAGCATTGAGAAAGCTGTCTTTTCTTTATTAGGTCCATATACGGGGACATGCTAATATCCCTTGGTCAAGTTTAGGGTCAATAAAAAGACAGCACTTCTAGTTTATCAATTAATTCATTGATGAACAGCATGGGATAGGCATCGGAGGCAGAGATGTGTTAACCTGCCTGAAGAATATACAAAACTGCCAACAATGATCCAGTTTTGTTACCAATACACTAGGGGAGGACCATGGGCTGAAGGAAGGCTCCATAATGTTTGCCCTCAGTATCTTAATAACTTCCTCTACCACTATTTGTTTTCGGGCTTCTGGGAGTCTGTATGGTTTTAATTGGTCCACTTTTCCCATTGGAATTCTGATATAATGATAAGTACCATGTACTCTTGCTGGCTTTTCAAATAATACATCAGGGAATGTCATGACCAGGTTCTTTAAGTCTTCCTTCTTCTGTTTAGAGTGCTCTTGGGGAATACGTTCTGAGTTGTCTATCTCCTCTGGTATTAAAAAGACAATATAGAGGTGGAGGTAGTGAAAGGATTTGCTTTCCACTCCTTACATTGTAAAGGTGAGTCTTTTGCATTTTATCAGGTTGTGCTATTTTATAGGTACAGGTCCCTGTTTGCTCTAGTACCTCATAGGGTTTATGCCACTTATAGATGAGTTTATTTTCAGAGGTAGATAAGAGGACTAATACCTTTTGTCCAACTGAATTAATTCTCAAATGTACTTTGTTGTCATAGGTCAACTTTTGTTGGGCCTGAGCTTTTTCCATGTAAGTGTAAACTAGATTTTGACGAGGCTCATATGGCCTCATAATCGGGTAGCTTTTTGTAAAAAGGAAAAGGTGCCCTTTCTTCCTAGGTCTCCCAGAGCATGTCTAAGATATCTCTTGGTTCTCTACAGTAAAGTAGTTCAAAAGGAGAGAACATGGTGGTTGCCTGAGGGTTTTCCTCACTGCAAATAGGGCCCAGGGGATGATGCTATCCCAGTGCTTTCCATCGTGATCTATCGCTTTTCTCAATATCATATTAAGGGTTTCATTGAATCTCTCAACCTACCCATCCATTTGGTGGTGGTAAACTGAGGTTCTTAAAGCAGAGATATGTATTAATTCCTTGACTTCAATCAACAGTTTGATCATATAGTTAGATCCCTGATCCATTATGATTTCCTTTGGGAAACCGACCCTAGGAAAGAATGGTAAAAGGGGTTTTAATATTTTTTAGGTATTGTTCCGCATGGGGAATGCCCCTGGGTATCGGGTAGCGTAATCAACAATTATGAGGACATACGTATTACCCAGTCTGGAGTTTTCCAACTGCCTAATGATGAGAAAACGCTTTTATGATTGATAAGAGGTTCAGAGGGGCCAGTAAAGGGATATGTGCACAGACTTTCTGGCATATATCATATGTCTGAATGCAGTTCTTAATGTCTACATGCTGAAGTGAGCCTGGGTCTTGGATTGTCCTAAATATCCCCCTGTCAAATGAGAAGGTGCAATCTCTAATTGATTTTAGGATGGGTCTTGGGAAATAGTAATTGAATTTTGCACAGGTCTTCTTTTGAGGTTTCCTTTCTATATAGTAATCCCAGTTTTAGGAAGAAAAGGGACTTTCCCTTTCTTGTCCTTCTACCTCAGGAATCTCCTATGCAAAAGCCTCTGCAAGTGCTGGATCATTTCGCTGGGTGAAGGCTAAATCGGGAAGGGTGGTAGGTTCTTATTCCTTCTGTTCCTCAGTGGAGGATGGTACATCAGACTCCCCAAGGCCAAAGCTACCCCTCTTAGTTATTTTCTGGTTTACCTTCTTTCTTAAAATGGGGAAATAGAGCCTTCTCAAGAATTTGTTGTGCAATTTTGTCCCCAAGACAAGTTTTTCAAATGGAGTTTTGCCATCATTCTGTAGGAAACCTTTACGTCTCCCCGGAAGTCAGTTAGAGGGTATTAAGACTAAGTGTGTGGGAACCATCCTTGTTTCTCATCCTTGTTTCTCAGAAGGGATAGTACTATCTCTGCTACTACAAATGTCAACACATATGGATTCTTAAGAGGCTCTGTGACTAGATTTCTGGAATATTAGGGTCCACCAATTTGTCTCAATCGAGTCACATCCCACCCCTGACAGCACATTTAAGAAAGGCAGTTCAAGGGTGTTCATTGAATTGAATTTCAATGGTTTGGTAGAATGCCTATCTAATTTTAAATCTAAAGATGGGAGCAAGTTACGACCATCAAATAATAATAACAGAGACCTAATGGAGTCTGTCAACATAAAAAGGCCCATACTAATAAACCTATTGCCAATCCTTACTTCTAAATGCAAAATGGCATGGGATAACATTGCATGCAAAAGAAAAGTGTTCAAGAAATGATAAGTCAGGATAGTTGAGCAGATGGCTTCCCTTCCCCACGTTTTCAGCACAGGACAAGGTGGTAAATGCAGGCTTTGCACACACTCTGGCTTCTTGGCCAGAAGGTAACAGTTCAACACATAGACTTCTGCACCTTCCACCAAAGTATCTCTTGCAATGACAGTTTCTTTTTGCAAAGGGCCTGATGTAACAAACAAAACAACCTAGCGAATTAGACACCATGCCCTCCAAATGTTTGGTACGATTATTATAGTAAAACAATTCAAGAAAATATAAAACAGGTTTTAAGGTGCAGAGGAGAAAAGAAACAGCCCTGGCATATGGGTTGTCAATACAATAGAACAAGAGTGCGTTCCCTGTTAGGGAACTCCCGTCCCCTGCACACTATCTATGGCTAGAGTAGTCCAGTAATTTTCAAATAGTAGAAATAAGTATTTCAATTCAAGTTACTGTTTTCTCTGTGGATCTCTTTATGCAAATAAGACCAAAAGTAGTCAATTCACAAAGTCTTTTTTCTTTTTTCTTTAACAGTTATTTATTCCAAATGTATATGCCCAATGCGTTTCGAGATTCATTCTCTTCATCAGTGGCTGTAAGTTCAGTCAATTTCCATGTATCTACAAATATTCAACAAAAATATGAATCAATAAGTGTATAATATCCAAAGTAATCATAGTGTAAATCATCTAAACATTGTTCTTGTACAGAAATCAAGTTCAATCATCATATGTCAACACTTGATCAGATTTCTTATAATGTGACTATTTAAAGGAACCAGAATTTTTTTACAATGTTGCCCATCCTCAATTATAATTTCTGAATATAATTCATGATTGAGAACACAATAAGGAAGTTTTGGAAAAAGATAAATACCATGTCAAAAATAGAGAAAACATATGTTAATTTTGTAAATGGTGAGATATGCTAGAGATTAGCCTCAAGAATATGTCTATGCTTTGGACTAAGTGTTCTGACTACATAAGTGAAAGAGAAGTTCAAGCACTTACTCCAGTATAGGGTGTAGCTAATTCCAGATGTAGCAGAGACGCCAAATAAGTGTGGCTTGAACAGGTAAGCCGAGAACAAGTCTCACGGTCAAGAAGTCTGTGTTCCTACGGACAACAAAACGGGGTAAAAGTAAAGAAAAATAAGGGCCCGGGCTTGAAGTATGTCAAGAAATGGTGCAGAACGAGCCAAAAAAGTACTTACAATAGGAGGCTTCACAAGCTATCCAGTTCTTGCCTTGTCCAAAGCAACAGAACATGGCGGCATAAATATACGTCATGCGCGTGACGTCATCACGTCGAGAACGTGTCTGACATCACGAAGGTAAACAAGTGGCGTTTGTTGGCTATGTGACGTGATTACGTTGTGAACACAGTTCTTATTACTATTGTAATGGAAGGAACAAAGAGTAATGTGCGAAATATACAACCGAATTATCTGATCCTGTCTGCAGGTCAAATCGCGTGTTGTGAGTGTATGTAAAAAATCAAAAGAATCTTATAATGGAAGCAATAGCATGCGATCTGGGATACCTTTCACTGATTAGTCCATATCAGTAAGGGTATTTCTTAGACTTAAAGAGCAGTGAAGTGTCAGAAAGACTGTTGTTGTCAGAATAAATAGTAAGGTGCTGTGGTATATATGGTGTACAACTAAGATGGTCCCTGTCTCCTAAAACTGGAGTGCACAATCTGATACAGTACTAGACATTTCACAAAATAAGTCAATTGTCAACAATCTTTGCAGTATCATTATCAACCTTGTTCAGAGGAAGGATCCTAAGTAAAAATCTTCATTGAGACCACGTGGTTGGACGGCGTCTAATTTATGTATCCACCATAATTCCCTCTGGGATAGTTTCAGAGCAAAGTCCCCACCCCTCGATAATGGTGGTAATCAATACTACAATCTATAGGAAACCTACAGACTGCAATAGCACATTGCACTTTGGAAGCTGTGATTCAATAGCACCCCAAACAGCAATATTAAAACAGTGATATGTAGAGGGAATATCCAAACTATGAAACTGGACCAAGTAGGCATTTATCAGAAAATACAAATCTTGTAGTTCTGGATGATTCAACAGCATTGAACCAGGCTTGTCAGTGCTGTTTGGGCTGTTTTAATTATGTCTGACTTCTTTATTCCAGATGGGGAGCAGACATCGAGCTGAGGTCGAGATGAAGTTTGTTGCAATTAAGAGAAGTACAAATCACGAGGTCCAGCAGGGCCAGTGTTACGGTCTGTCCACAGGAGAGAATGCTGGTGACCAGATGCACGGCTCATGTCTGGGTTGAGTCTCAGTTCGAGTCAAGGTCTGGTCGACTGTCGATGGAGATCAGCAATGAGTATTCTGGTGGTTTTAAGGTGGCTACTGCAACAATATCAAGTTTTAGCCTGGGCAATGACATGCTCAGCTGGCACAGTCTGAGGACAGATTGGTCTGAATAAACTATTCAGTGGTTCATGTGCAGCAACCAATCCGTTCTACAGCAGTCAAGCAGGGTTGGAACAGGAGTTTAATGCAGTTTGAAGTCTATGCAAGAGAAGAGCCACAAGAGCAGGTTTGGCAGTTGTTTTGAATGCAAGGACAATAACCACTGTATATTTGGTCTTCTGCATCGGTTCTATTGAACCCTTGAGGAGCTGTAGATCGTAAAGGCCACCATGGTCAGTTGGACAGTTGGTTCAACAGCAAAAAGGCTGCAGACTGGATGCACAGTTCCGTTTGAACAGTTCAATGCAGTGTTCGAAGATCAGAGGTCGATAGGTTGATGGACACACTTGTGTATAGGCACCATACAAATGTCCAATAAATAACTAGTCCACCAGGGTCAGTTCGATGGTCGATAGAGATTGGCAGAAAAGAGGCCAGAGGGAAAGAGCAGTGGTTTGATGGCAGCCGATGCAATAAAGAGTTTTTAGTTTTTTCCAATGCAATTTAATGCTTGGTCAAGGTGGTGCAGTGTCAAAAAGGTTCAAACACGCGTAACAGCATCAGAGTGGTAGAGTGCAAAAAGCATCTCTTAATGATCAATTAGGTTTGAAGTCATTAATCAGGCTCGAATTATGGTTCAAAGTAGTTCAACTGAAGAAACACAGGCTTCATGGCTGGATTGATCCTTGTATTGTTGTGAGTCCCAATTCTGGGGCTAAAGTATATGTTTCAGTGAATGTTTTTGTGCTGCCGCAGGCTCGGGAGGCTGACCCATTCCTGCAGGTGCTCAACAGCATAGTTGGGTGCTGGGTACCATTGTGGCTGGCAGAGAGGCGGATCTTGTTGTCCCAACATCGGTTCACCCCTAATGGTCCCTGGGGAGTACAAGGATGAGTATTGGCTAAACTGTCTACTCAGCACCCATATTTCTGCAAACCAAAAGTGATCACAATTATAAATGTAAAACAGGCACAAGGAAGAGATGTATCTCCTTAATGTTTTGTGGTCACATTGATCAAGAGAAGGCTATACTCTTAAAAGATGTGTGAATAGAAGACAGTGGCAACCCAAATAGCAAATGTACAACAAGTCCAAACTAAAAGAATGTCCAATCAATGTTCTATAACATATATCTATTTTAAATAAACAAATCAATAACACAACTTTTAAAAGCACAATAAAATCCCACCCCTGTAAAAGACGACAGAAAAGGCTGAGAAAATAGGTATAGGCACTTTGGGCACATTTGCAGGGATAAAAAAAGGAGAGAATTGCAGTTTTGCCACTGAAAGGTATATCTTCCCTAGGAAAAAGATACAACAACAGCCTTCACCAGTCTCTAGTGCCCATAAAATGGACAAAGGGTGGATGTGCGCTCTCAGTAGTGCCTGATTCCATTTCTAAAGCATGTCTAACAGGCTTCGAGATTCAATGCTTCTGGTAGGAACTGGGTTTACAGGTGGTGAGTCACGTTGATCATAGGTGGGGAATGAACATCGAGTCGGGTTTGAGCAGTGATCCTTTGAGTTGTAAGGCAGCATCAAGTGATGCAGTCAATGCATTGCCAGGAGGGTTTTGAATATTGACAATGGTTTTAAAAAATTAGTATCACTAGTTCGGGTGATGAGCGATGACATGGTCCAAATATTTGAGTTGAGCTGCGATACTAAGTCCTCGCAGTTTGATGCTTGATCTGATAACGTTGCAGCTCAAAGTCATCTACATGATACACTGGCGCTCAAGCCAGACAGGTGGCAACGCTCTGCTGGGGTGATACAGCATTGATATCATTCGAAGACTAAGGAACAGTGGTTGTTACAAAACTGCAAACAAGGTTCAAATGTTTTAGAAGTAGTTCAAGTGATGACAACAAGGTACTTGGCTGCCTTGGCCTTCTCGGTCTGTCAAGTCTCTCAGGTAAAGTTATTCCTTTTCAAACTCTGCTCTCGCATCCTAAGTAAATTTTCTTGCATATTGGCAGGCCTTCGTCTTCAGAAAAGTCAACCTGACATGCCCTTGTAATGGGTATGGAGGAGAGATTTCCTCTGCTTTGGAACACCTTTCTTCATTCATTTCAGGCTGAGGGATTTGGAAAAAACGGATCACCCAACAGGGTTCAAACACATTCTTCCTGATGCTCTTGACAAATATAATCAACGATGGAGGGAGAGTACTCCTCTTTTATATGTACAAGGCCACTGGGGATTGGATGAAAGCAAGCTTGCTTTAAAGGGAGCAATCCCTGCCCTTGAGACAAGTGTCCCTAGCATCCTGATGTCATACACAGATGTTTTGTTCTGTAGAAAGGGGGATGGGCAGGAAGGAAACACAAGTCTACAGTAAAGTAAGATGACAAAACCCTTCAGCAAGCCAACCTGTGCTCTCTGGCTGACCCATCACAGCCCTTCTCTGAGATTGTAGCTTCAAAGGCTCTCTGTAGTGCCACTCCCTAGTGTAAGGCAGTCATTTGATATGTAAGTGTCTATTTGAAACCAGGTTCCAAGGATATTGCCTGATATGAGCTACTTGGCATGGCAGGGACGAGTTACCCAACCTCTCAGAGAGTCAACACAGGCAGGCATATTGTCCCTTTACTCATTCACTGGAATGCAGACAGCCAGTTTGTCTGGAATCAGCATAGCCTCTCATAGGTAATCTACGCTCAAACGTTTGGCACTGGAATGCTACAAATCAGATATGGAGATATGGCTTTAAGCTAGGACTCACATGGATTGCCTTTTTCCAAAAAACACTCACATTGAGCAAAACACGATTACAGCTGTAGCTTTATTTTTCCCTTTCTTATTGAAAGGCTACAATAACCAGCATGCAAACTAATGCTAAGCTAAATAAATCTAAAGAAACACAGTGAGACTGAAAGGATCACCGTCCTAGCTTTGTTTCTTTTTTATTTGTTTTTTAATTGTGAATTTGGTTGTACTTGCCCAACCTGACACAATAAAACAAAATAAATAATAAATACATATTCATCTATAAAAAAGCACACAGAATGAAGATTAAAAACAGTTAATACAATTTAGAAGTAAAATACATCATTATTACTTTGACACAGAAAAAGAAAATATCATGAACGTAATATCCTAGCTTACTCACCCCAGTTGCTTTTAGTATCTTAGTTACAGTATAAACCTGGAGCTTCTATTACCTCCCTGGTTTATCAGCATGTTAGTGGCTCCGGGGTGAATGATCTGGGAGAGCTCCAGTCTTATTTTTGAATGGTCACTAAGATCTGTCTCTAATACATACATTTCTATACATAAGCCAAACAATTCTGAAGTAAGGGAAAAATAGTTCAGCAAAGCTGATTTACTGCCTGCTTTCCAGGTATGACTAGGAGGATAATCACCCCCGGTGGAACTGTTTACAATCTTTAATTCCCAGTACTCAAAAACCTCCACCCATTGTTTCCCTTTCATCTTTTGCTCGTGAAATATTAGCGTCTCCTTGGGTTCTATTTCCTGGATCCCCACGCATTAGTGGTGAGCAATCAACATTTAAATCCTCACTATCATAATATGGATCCTGTCATTCTCACACAAAGAATTACCTAAAACTTCACCATGTTTTTCCACAACAACCAGAAGATTACTCAGGCATGGATTAATATAAATATTGACTAACAAAACTGGTCTTTGTTGTACAACACCGTTTAAGATAACCCTAATCAACAGCAGGCCATAGATGGAATCCAATATTACCTGTAATTCAACCAAAATAGAACTATGAACCAAGATCATGAGACCTCCCAGCGATATTCCCCCCTGCCCCTTTGATGCCATTTGTTGATAGATCAAAAAGCCATCAACAATCAATGGGGCCATCAACTAAACCTCCGGCAAACACAAGATTTGTTTTTCATTAAAAATGTCTTGCCTTTCCACATTGCCCCGAGTATTCCAAGTCAAGATCTCACTAGAAGATGACTTTTCAATTTGGGCAAAAGTCCAGTCCCATGATCTCCCAATTTCCGAAATGGTTTGACAAGAGTTTTGGCAACCAAAGCCAATCTTGAGAATCTTTATTAGCCTTGGTCATCACAGGTTACATGAACTCTACCCTCCTCACGCTCTCTTGATTAATTTTACAAACAATGTTAACAGAGGGAAGAGACTGAAAACTGAAACTACCCAAACACATCTCCTCCATCTCCTCAGTCACTACAACAGGTTCTGCATGAAGTTTCCTAAACTAAAATCATAACCAAGTGCCGTCAGGGAATCTATTTCATTCAAATCATTTGTATTACAATGCTAGATTAAAAAAAACAAACAGTGTATGTCTCTGGACTCCAATAGTCTTAATTGTGGAATTTCATGAAATAATCTAATGACATTTGATCTGTTCAATATAACCTCATATGGGCCATCTACTATCATTTACTATCACTTCTAGTAGGAATTTTAAGTGATGAAGAGACGTATTACATACCTCCTCCCTTTGATCTTTGGTTACGATATCTGTGGTACATTTAAAAGCTTTGGTAAACTATCCCAGGTTTGAGGGGGCTGGGTAATTGATGGAGGCGTAATTTCAGAAGTCTCATTCTGTTGGCTCCCAGATGACATTGTTTTACCCTTCTATTTCCTTATGCAATAGTTTACCACAATTGATACCTTGCATTGGCTGGTGTCCCTGATGAATGGTTTCCATCCATTTCATGGGAGTTGTTTGTTTATTTGCAATCTCCACCACATTCACATCATTATCAAACTCTTGTCCTTTACCATTATCCAGATTATCAAGTCTACTCTTAGAAGGGATCCCACTGGGAATAGAGGGAGCAATGAACCTTTCCTGTGCAATACACACAATTGGATCCAAGATCTTACAAGTTCCATCATCTGGCAAATCAAAATTAAGCCCCCTATTCATTATACTGTTCAATTTCATGTACATAGCTTTCCCCATGTTCTCTGTTTTTCATATGGGATTGGGAGTGGTAGAACAGTGGTTACCAAATTGCTTCATCATCAGAGCCAAATTAGGCACACTAACATCAGTTCTCCCAATGTCACTAATTTCACACATGCTTGGTTGACTTTCATTTCAGCCTGAGACCCCAAACCACCACCCCTTCAATTGGTGTAACACTGACCATAACCTTTGCCGTGTCAGCTAGAATACCCTGTTTAATCATCTGCATGCCCAGATTCAGCTGAACCATGCTTGTCCCCATTTCCAGATTTCTGAAGCCACCTGCACTTCTGATTTCCCCCACTACATATATTTCAATTACATTTTGTTCTAAAATAGATGGTTGAAGTAGTGGATGGAAAATAGGGAGAAATGTATGTGGGCACCACTCCTGGACCACCACTTTTTTTTCTAGTTCCCAACTGTTTGCAGGCTAAAGTTATCTCTGTGTTCATGTCCATAACAGGAATGGGACAGTCTATTGATTCCACAATGGTTGGTAGGGTGTCCCTTCTCTCTCCGAATCAAAAATCCGATTGTCCACTTTCTTTTTAGTTCCCATTTGTTGACAGGCTAAGTTATTTCAATGTTCATGTCGATTACTGAAATGGGGCAGTCTGTTACTTCCTCAATGGTAAATAGAGAATCTCTGTCTTCTCTCTCATAGACTGAGATGGGGTTAACCAGCGCTTTGTTCCCCTCTGCATCAATCTTTTGATTCATAACAGGACTCATTACTCCAGTCACATTTGTTGATTCTTCAAAAAGAGACAGATTTTTTAGATATTTTCTGGAGCCAGCTTTTCGATTTATCTTCGCTTTTTTACCACCCTTTTTATAATCTCAATTGATTGGCACTTCGATGTTCTAGTACAATTTGGGCTGCTTTGTCCTCCTTATCTGTCTCAGGAGGTACCGAGGTGATACTTGCTGCATTTCCAGGTACTTTAACTGTTACAATAATGTCTTGAAGTGAATCATGCACAATTTCCAGATTCATCTTAATATCTCTTAACTGCAACATATGTGTGTTTATTTCCAAATGTATAGTAATATACAGTGTTGAGAAAGAATCAAAACTATATTCATTGCTGAAATCTCTGGTGAAGTTAATCTAATGTGGTTATCTAGTTCCTGTAGAGTGTGGTGCATTACCCGTTGAGGGAGAACAGAATTATGCTCCTGGTATTCCAGCTCTACATCCTGGATACTGGTCTGGTGTTCTGTTTGGAGTGAAAAATCAAATTCTACCTCTAAACCTTTGGAGGTATTAGGCATTATTTTTCCCATAGGCGGTAGTTTTGTCAAATCTACTTGCGGAGCCAATTCCAGGAGGCTTACATCACTGATGGACACTGAGTTCTTAAGGTTAGAGAACATATCCAAACATGCTAAAGCTGGTTTTCTAATACATGTACTCATCATTGGGCCTGATTTCTTGAAGTAATCCGGGAAGTTTTTCCTAATACCCTGACTCATTCATAATTGATTTTCATCTCTTATACCTTCTTTTTTGGGTGCCTCGTGATTAATCCACCCATGATTAACCTGAGCATGGATGGACAATTGGGTCTTCTTAACTAGGTGATTAGATCCTCCTGGAGTGTCAGAAACATTGTTAATTAAACTATCTTCCTCACTACTGTTGACCCCATCCATATCTATTTTGTCACCTGTAAGGTGATTCTCATTTGCAAAGGAGTTGCTAATCACAAAATGCCCTTCCACATCCCAACTCTTCTGTAATGACATCTTGTTTATTGACTCTCAAAAAATCCTGTTTGGGCCGTCTTCCATAATAAATGTTGTTTTTGTGGTTGTCACCCCAGCGACCAGTGACTTTGTGTGGCTAACGGGAAGTTCACTGTAATTTGCAACACCTTGCCTGCCCTGCTTTAGTTCATTTTGTTGAAACAGGGTGATGAGAGAATCGAGGTGGGCCTTTTGTCTTTTTCACAATTCTTCGGTCTAGGCGTACTTTATGTGATAGTCTTTCCATTTGTAGCAATAGATTTTAATGGGGTTAAAGTGACTGTTGTAGAAAGTTGACCCATTATTATTTGTACATCAGTAAAAGTAGCTATTGATATAGTCATACGGCAATCACCCACTAATTTGGTGCTGGCTTTTATCCATTTTAGGTGCAATGGTAGACTCAATGGTGCGGTCACTGGTGCCTGGGCTCCACTGGCACAGACTTCTGGAGCGACGGGGTGCAGCTGATTATCCAAAGTATAAAACAGATCCCTCAGGCATACATAATGATGTACCTTTTTGCGATCCGTTGCTTCCACCGTGTTTGGAGCCAGCATCCCTGCTGCTAGGGATTTGTTTATTTTTGTCAGTATGGCTTCTGTACCCACACTTTCCTCCTCCCCTGAAAGATGGCTTCTCAAACACATTCTTCCTCTTTTGCATTACAATGGATCATTAATAAATTGTAACTAGTCGTAGAGAAATCGGTTTGGAGGGCTCAAAGTCTCACTACTCGCAGTCAACCTCCCAGCCACAAGTACTAGTCTGTTGAGCAAAGCCTTTTTCATTAGAAAGTTGTTAATAGTCATGGATAAATTAGCTTGGAGAGCTCAAAGGCTCAAAGCCCACAAGCACACAGTCACCTTTCAAGCCAAGGGCACTCATCTATTATCCCAGACCTTATTCCACTAATAGTAGTAAAATGAGTACACCAGCAAGTTCCGCTACTAGTGTCACTTCACTGTGTCCATCCACAAAAATATTTCAGCAGATTCTTTTTTCCCTAAGTACAGTAAGTATAATGTGTACAAAATGTGCAATGAATCTCTAATAGATTAAGGAAAGAAGATAAAAGTATTAGCTGGGATGCTCAAAGGTAATAAGCCAACAGTCACCCTCCTAGCCAAACAATAGTCTTCCTAAAACTTATCTCCAAAAATAAAATAAAAAATCAGCCAGGTACTTCCAGCGGATCCTGCTGTCACTGCAGCTTTTAAAACTATTTAGATGTAGCATACCATGAAAGAAAAAGACAACCAAGTCTGCATGCCTGGCAAACAGCTACAACGTCTCTAAATGTTTTTCTTCCACAAGGTTTGCAGTTAGCAAGTCCTTAAACAAATACTTAAACACTTAGGGCCTCATCATGAGTTGGCTGGTATCCTTGTTCTAATTGCGTCAGGATACCACCCAACACAATTAGCGTTACCTCAACTCGGTCCAGTGCATTTTGCCCTAGGTCTCAAGCTGTGGGGGTGGCGGGTGGAAAGTCCCCATTCCCATTGGACCAATGGGGTTGGTGGGGGGACACTATTACTGCTGCGGTAATAGCACTGGCAGTAATAGCACCGAAAATGCTCAGAGCTGGAGGAGATTGCCCTGGGACGTGGGTTTGGGCGGAGCAGTAAATGCGGGCGTAATAGTGTCACTGCAGCATGTTCCCACTCCTCTCAACTTGTGATGAGGCCTTAGACACTTAGCACTAAGGCTATGGCTGTGGCAAGGTCAGTTAAATGATCAGAGGCAAAACCAGTTAAAAGTCCACATGAGAGACGGAACTCACAGCAGATGTTTGCTTGATTGAATAATTGCAAACCAAGAGCCAACACTATCATAAAGGTAAAACAGGAAAGTCAGGACATATATCTCCTTTTCCTTTTTTGGTAATGTATGCCTCGAAAAGTCAATGTGGGCCTCATTCCGAGTTTGGAGCTAACCATGGAGTAATTAGCTCCATGGTTGCCTCCGAAACCGTCCCAAATCCGGCATGGTGAATGGAGTAATTACCGGTCCACTCCAGGGTTGGAGGGACCGGTAATTCCCCATTCACCTTTTGCCCTTCCCCATTCCCATTTCTGCCCCATAGGGCTCAATGGGAATGGGAAAGGAGGTAATTACGGCACCGTAAATTACGGTACCGTAATTACCTCCGAGTACCTTTGCGGGTCCCGTACTTAACTCCTGCTAAAAGCAGGAAGTAAGGAAGGACCCGCAAAGGGAACTCGGAATATGGAGGTAAGGGATTACCGGCATCGGCACCCTTACCGGTGCAGTAAATCCCTTACCTCCAACCTCGTAATGACCCCCAATGTTCTTAAGAGGAATGTGAAGGTGAAACAGTAGTGACCCAAACAATGGCATATAGCAGTCCAAAATTAAGGAATGTTAAATCAAGTTTCTATACAAAATATATACTCTAGTCAGACACATCATGTACAGTAATAACTACCTATAAAAGCACTACACAAAACCCACTCTTGAGGAAAGAATGCAGAATAAGTAAATATAGATGATGCAACAATCAAGGGTGATATCTCAGGAGGGACAGGCAAGCACAAGCAACACTGTTCTTGAAAAAGGATATGTGCTTGTGAGCAAAAGGGTTCAAACTAACCTTACCATTCTCTAGGGCCCCAAAATAGACCAAAGGGGGCAGTTACCATCTTTGCAGATCTTGGTGGTTTGGCAGCACCGAACCAGACTTCTTGATACAGTGCAAAGATCAGGAGAGAGCATAAGGCAGCAACAAAGGGTCCTGTTGGTTCAAATGTGTTCAACAGTTCTTGAAAGACACTCCAAGAAGTTCAATGGTGAAGATACTATGATCCCGACTGTCTTTTGCTCTCAGGGTAGTGTACTGTGAGTCCCAATCCAGGGGCTCAGGGACAAGATGAGTCCTTTGCTCATGCTCCCAAACATTGGGGAGGCTGGCACAAAACTGCAGGGGTCCTTAAACACAGTAAGGTCCTGGGAATTGCTGTGACTGGCAGAGAGACAGGTCCTGTTCCTGCAGCAGATCATTTGTTGGGTTGCTGTGAGTCCATTCCAGGGACTCAGGGACACAATTGGTTCTTGTTTTCGAGCTCCCAAATATGGGGGAAACTGGCACACAACTGAAGGGGTCCTGCAACACAGTGCGGTCCTGGCTAATGTTGTGGCTGCCAGAGAGGCAGGTCCTGATCACCCCTGTTGGTCTCTGGGGATGGTTAGGGGACAGAACATGCCTCTGCCTTTGGAACACCTGCCTTCACTCACAACTATAGGACTTTAGAAAGGACTGGTCTCTCTGCAGGGTACAACAACATATTCTTAAATGATTATCCAAAGATGCTTCAAGATGTTTCCAAGAGGGGATGGGAGAACCCTTCCTTTATAAGAAAAAGTTCTCAGGAGATTGGACTAAAGCTAGCCTGCTTCAGGGGTCCAAACCCTGTTCTTGTAATATGTGGACTTTGCCCTTCTGTTGTCACAGACAAAGGGAAATCCGCCGGCAGTAATAGTGTGAAAATTCCCCATTGGACCCAATGGGGAATGGGAAGAAACCACTCCGCCAAACCCATGATCCGATGCTATTAACGCCGGGGGGGTTGGCGGTATCGCTAATAACCCCAGCGTTAATAGCGCCAGCCTTACTGCCCAACTCGTGATGAGGCCATAAGTGTTTTGCTCTAGAGGAATTTTAGGGGACAGGAAAGAGATAGAGAGGCAGAGATAATTAAGATGGCAGAATCCTCACAAAAATGTAAAGTTCTCGTTCTGTCTACGCTAACCCCTCCCCCTTTCCTTCTCAGTAGGCTCAAAGTCCTTCAGAAATATAACCCCCTTGCGTGAGGCCTGGCTCTACGTGAATGGCTGTGCCTCTTGGTTTTTGTTCCCAGGCCAGAGTCCTGTGGAGTGGCTGTCCTGGGGGAAAGGGTGTTACCTGCCCTTACAAAAAAAGAGAGAAGCAATCCTCGAAGGCTACAGTCCTGTCAGTGGACTGTGGTGGTTCTTGTCTGGGAAGAATACACATAATCCTTTCAAAGCTGAACTGGGCCCACAGGGTTGACACATGTGCAACATCGATGTAATGTGGCTGAGATAACTCTGAAAGAAGCTGTCAGCATATGTCAGGTATTGCATATATGTACACTTTAGTGTTCCATTACGTTTGATGTGCCACTAGGACAGGGTCTCCAGAGGTATGCCATTGTTGTAACAGGGGTGCATATTTTAAATGCAGCCCCAGGGCTGCAGAGACTTCATTGTAACTGCAGCTGACACGAGGGCACCTCAGAACCTAATCTGTGCTACTGGTACAGCAGGCGCTGCAATAAGGATACCGATGCAGCAGGGCACATATAGACAACAGACTTTTTGCATGGATCTTATGAAAGGGGAATCAGATTTCCCTTTGAGAGATCGAATTACCTGCATTAATTTATTATTTAATACACACATTAAAAAATGTCAGGACTTGCACTCCCTTGCCAGATGGCAATTCATCACACCCGCACCATGCCCCCCTAGATATGGTTTTGTTGCCCCCCTGCCACCAAAAGGTCGCAATTTCCTTTGCTCTGCGTGAGCAGTACATTTTCAGACACTATTGAAACATGTTTAAAATGTACCTCAAAAGCCGCTGTGTGACAAACTTAGAGTAAGTCCCTTAGTTTTGCTTCTTTCACAGATGACAGAGCTTCTGACAGCAGGTTAGGAAATTGAAAACAAACCCCAAAAGACAGGCGATGACACTGTATACCGGCTGCCCGGTGCATGCTACCAGTTTTCGTTATGTGCATTGTACACGCATGTTCAGCGATTCGAAGGTCTTGTTCAGAGGAGGCGTTTTAACAATTAGCAAGTTTAACTGCAAGGATGGGAGGGCAGAGCCGTAGGAGGTTTCTGATCTTACACATGTAGGAGGACGTTCAAAATAGATCATCAGGTTTAATAGAACATTTGCTAGGCCGTCATTATTCTATTAACATCTTTCACAGCCTACGAAGGCTAACGTCATCACATGACCATCCCAAGAAGACATAAAACAACTGCGTCCTACACAGTGGAGTGCAGCACGATTTTGTTTTGTCATGTGCAATCTCATTAAATATCGGTGGCAGTGGGCAAAACATTGTCTGCGGCACAAATTAAAAACTGGGCCATAGTTGTGAATGGCAATGCATTCCTTTTGTGTTTGAGTTGTGCCCAAGCGGGAGCTTTTTCATAAAATGTGCTGCAAATTGTGCAATTTAACGAACACCAATGGTCAAAAGTAAAAATATAAAAAAAACTGGCCCACACTAGGATTTTGCATTTGTATTGCTTCGGGCATTGCCCTATTGCCCTATAGGCCAGTCCGAGCCTGGCAGTGGGCTACTGGCATTCGTGCCTAACAGTGTCATACCCAGATTGCACAGACTCCGAGGTGCACTGCAACCAAGGAGCAATAAACAAGAGGCGAAATGGAATCGTCAGGCACCCCTTTATCACCGCTGAACCTTGGAAGGGATGTTGGAGCGTGGCGGCTATAAACAGAGGGTTGTTTACAGCTTTGCGATGGCAGATTCCCAGCCTGGCCTAGAAGCTTCCGCCACCCTTGTGTGACATCCTGACTAATGCGGAGAAACATATTCAGCTTTGGTTTATAGAGAATATGCTTTATAAACCGCATGGGACAATTCATCACAAATTCTTCCACTCTGCTGCAGATTGCTGTTTTAATATAGAATCCCGAATTTAAGTCAGGTCTCCGCTGACTGCAAGACCAGAAATGGAAATGAATGAGGAAATTGTATTCAAAGGCATGCCAGTCTATCTCAGGTACTTTTTACATTGTAACAGTACTTTTTGCTATCCAATGTAGCTCTAGCAGTTTTACATTTCTGTACTTATTGCTAATGTTTGTCGTTTGCGTAAAATCGTGTGCAGTGATTAAGGACACGGTTAAGTGTTTGCGAGGATGCAATGCAATGTTTCAGGGATGAGCTGTTTAAAGATACACGGCCTGATTTACAAAAGCATATTTTAATGCGAAAACCTCATTGAAAAACGCTTTTGTAAGACAGGTCCATAGATTGCACTCAAAGAAGAACATGAACACATTTGAAACTCTTGCAAATTTCCAAAGCAAATCGGACTCCTCTGAAAAATCTAAAAAAACGCACATTTGTCATCAGGTCGAAAAATAATCTGACAGTTTAATTGCTAAAGATTTTGCTCCTTCTAATTTCTTAGTTCATAATCGTCACAACAATCCAAGGCTATGTTGATATATGGCTTTACATTGGACAGTATTGGGTTATGAGCTGACCTGTGCTCCACCCACTATTGTACATCATATCTAGATTCTGTCATACAGATCCAGGAGCTTTAAGGGAATAATATTGCAGTGGTCACCCCCTGGCACATGGTATTTAGGGGAAATAGCCAATGGCAGGCAGGCTTACAGGAGCAACCCCACAGCACCCACAGGGATCAGCCCCTACCAGAAAACCAAACCCTCACAGGCAAGTAGATCAATAAACCAACTTCCAGCATGCAAATAATCTCAGTGACAGGGACCATACCTGTGTGGTACACCTTTTGCACGAAAGTAAACCACCAATGTGCTGTACATATTTGTCAAATGTATAAATAGCATGCTTGTTTACTTATTGACATACTCAAAATAGCCAAAGGTATGTCATGTTAAACTCTATGAAGACATACATGTGCAACACATGCCCTTTCAGGGAGATCTTTTAGAAATGGTTACTTACATATTTCTAGAGTATAGAAAAAAGCAGCTACTTCATCATCTGCCCGCCCATATCTATTACAACTAAACTAAATCACAGCCACATAAATACACTGTTTAGCAATCAGAATGGAATTTTTCTTTGGGCTATTCCAGACAAATAAAATGGTTGTGATTTGTTACATTTTGCTAGTCAGCAAAGGGTTAATACTTGTAACCTGATTGCTTTAGGATAATAGATAAAGTTTTCAAGTTTTGCATATACCCAATTGCGCCAAACCAGTTAAGACAATTAAAGTAGTTGTGTGGTAAGAGCCAATTAACTTAATTTCATTCCATCCGGTTTTTCAAATGTGGATTTTTATTTATTTATTTTTTATTTTCATTTAAAACTCTCTACACGTGTTTCACCCTTATAACTTCTAAGGGCTCATCAGGAGAGTAACTAATTATGCAATTTTAGAAATCCAGGTGCATGTTTTCTTATTAGGTTTTATATAGCGGTAGCTAAGGTTATTTTTATGTAGTTCAGTTATTTTCAGTGACTGGAACTCCCGGCTATTTGGAGCTAGCCTAATCCGGCAATAGGATCCGATTGTCCTTCTTGGATACAGCGAGCACACACCATTGGCACAAAATAACCTGAACCAGTACATGGATATCTATCAGTGAACTTAAAATATGACACCCTTGATGGTATACCACATCCTTAAAGAAATGGCCATAATATGTTTCAGCTGTGCACACATTTTTATTTTTTTGTAGGCACCTTCATCAGGGCCAATGTGTACTTACTACTTGGGGACACAGCAAGGGGAAACAGCTTGTGCAGCAATGCCATTGTACATCTATGAATATGAAAGACATGCCTCTTTTGAATTATGCAGAGAGTCGAATCCAGCAGTGTAGCCAGAGTGTGAACGAACAGCAGACAGAGCACACAGGGGTTCAAAGAAGCAACGAGTGAAGGATGACACTGATAACCATTATTGAATTATTATTTGATAATCTTGAGGGGCTCAGTCAACATGAAAAGGTGCAAATCCTTAAGGTAGTGCACATGGTTGATACATCTCTGGAAGTAACGACAGACATGTTGAGAAGTGTGCGTGTATATCATAAAAGAAACAACAATGCAGCAAGGCACTAATATAGTTTGACATGATTGAACTTTTGGGAATGACAGAACATAACATGTTTAGAATGCCATAGGCAAGAACTTTTATTCTACTCCCTGAGAGATGGTGGCGAGTGTTGCATAGCTAGTTTGTGAAAGGCATATTCAGATTGTTCTACTCTGACAATAGTTTTTTCAACACCTTTCTAATAAGTTGTATATGTAAATTGGTATAGGGTGATAAGTAAAAATGTAAGAAATTGACTTAATGGGCTTTCACTTTTAAGAGAGAACAAAATATTGGTTGCATTAATATACACACAAATATGAAAATGTTATTAACTGAAGGGATATTAAAAAAAGAACAATTCTACTCAGCATTTAGAATCCACTTAATACAGGGTCCTATCCTTTATGTGCAATTGTATCAGAGACATTTCATTAGTTGTTTATATTTTCTTCAATGTAACGTGATGGAAGTGGACAG
Organism: Ambystoma mexicanum; assembly: GCF_040938575.1. Taxonomy (NCBI): domain Eukaryota; kingdom Metazoa; phylum Chordata; class Amphibia; order Caudata; family Ambystomatidae; genus Ambystoma; species Ambystoma mexicanum. Next base: position 1,282,355,061 of record NC_090935.1, read on the forward strand.
GTTAATCTTCCTTTCATCTCACTAAAATGGTATGGCTATTCTCAGAAGTTCATTTTTATATATGTATGGCTTCCACAACACCATAATTGAATAATCTTGTTTAAACTGTGAAATGTTGTAGACCAGTTCATAGTTCCCGTCTTAAAATTCACCAGTGAAAACAAAGGGTTTGATTTACTTGACTATTTTCATTTATTGGAGTGTGAGAGTGTGTGTGTGTGTGGCTTTCCTTGCACATGCATTCCTTTCTATCCATAAATGTGCCTGATTCAGTCTCTTTATATTTCTGGGCTGTACATGTACTATTCCCCAGTAGCAGATACTTTTGGGGAAATTCCATTCCATGCCCCACCACACCTGACTTTGACTAAGCATTGAAAGACAGTAGAATGCAGAGTATTTGCACTTCACACAATTCTTAATTAGCATAATTAATTCTACCAACAAGCATTTCATCACACAAACATCAAGACTATACTGTGCTCTCTACTTGTAGCATTTACTGTGTGATATAATCCCAGGTGACAGTACTTGCAATTGCACTGTGACCCACCATGACTGCACGCCAGTTTGAACCACTAACTATATTTGTGAATAATACTTAGCTTTACAATGGCAGATGGAAGTGTCAGCAACAATGGTTTCCAATTTGGATTTTATTTTTCGATATAAAGTCAATTAGGCCTTTAAAAAGGACAGCCTCTCACTATGCATTCAATAGATGTATGGGGAAACACATGGCAGGAACTTATCAATACTTGTTTTCCTGTTTTTATGGTGCACCCTCTTTACATTTACAACCCTTTCTTCCCAGGTATTTTGCAGTTTTCAAATTTGACAATTTTGGGATCAGGGTAGATTTATGTTTTTAGACATAACCACTGGTTTAGGGAAGATCAGCTGGGGAACCAGTCAGCCAGACACCAAGCTGTCAGCAAACACTCAATACAAGGGGCCTATTTGGAATCAGTCACCAAGTGCAGGCTGGTCATCCCTCTGCTCTGGCTTCCTTCTCTCACTTGACAGGTCTAATGGACTTGTCTTCCATCTGCCACGAGTCTGTTTTCTTGCTCTGCAATCTCTAGTCGGTTTCCTCCTGTCTCTTCCTTGGCTAATACACCTTAATCCAGCCTTCTGTCTGTGGGATATATTGACCCACTTTTGCACTGCTATGCTGCATCACTCTGTTATGATGGGGCCAGAAACAGCAAAATGGCCACAAAACCCTTGTGCGCGTCCAAACCCCTGAAAATAGCGCTTTTCAGCGCACAAAAAGATGGCTGTCCAATCTGCCTCGCATGTTGTCGGTGGTGGAACAGAGCTCTCACTACTGAAATGTGTCACTGGGCTCGCAACAATTGAAAGTGGAGTGCAGAAGGAAAAAGCAGTGTTTTGCAAAATGAAACTCAAATATTGCTTTAAATCACCTTTTCTTTGCTGCAGAAACTCCAGAATCCCGGTACAAAACACCTTCAAATATTCAAAATACTCTCTGGGTGCTACAATTCACATAGTTTAAGAAATCATTGTGAACCTACAAGGTCTGGAAAAGCTAAGAACATAATCAGATTTTCACAGCAAAAGTGGCCTGCCTGATTAAACTTTAACATGTATGAACTGAAAATCAAATGTTTGCAACCTAAGAGGCCTGTTACTGATAGTAACCCATATTGTAATTGTTTTGATCCCATGGTTTAAAATCTTGAATGACAATTCTAGCTGTTATTTGATAACAAGTTTGTTTTGTACTAAGGAAAAGGCCACAGAATTTAACAATTAATTTAATCCTAGCTGAAGCTGCCAAACTGGAATAGCCGTTTTCTTCTCACAGCAGAAAGGTCTTTCCCCCCAGCAGGAAATCACAGAGAAGTGTTAATTACAGGGTAGGAAAGAACCTGGTCTAAGGAGGCAAAAGGAACAATGAAAAACTGCAGAGCAGGAAATTCGAAGTGTGAAGACAGTCGTAAATGGCCTCTGCAAGGAACAAACAGGGGGGATGGCTCCTGGGCTTCCAGGGAGAGACCAAGGTTGGAGCCAAAACAACCATTTGTTGCTTAAGAAGGACAAAGACTGATAACTTGTTATTTAAAATTGTGAAAAATATAAAAATAAAAGAGTTGTTAGTTTAATTTCTAGTTGTATGTTTTAAGAGGCGGCAAAACCGTGTGACATGTTCTGGAAAGCAATGGCAAGAAATGCGATTTTACGCAAAACGTATTTCCGCCAGAATTGTGAAACTTCATACACTTATTCCCATGTTAAACATGCACACTTGTAGAGATTTGCTTAAAAATTGGACACTGTGTTCCTAGTGAAAAGGGCACAATTCTGTGAAAGGCGGAGACAAGATCCCACAGCTACAGGGTTTTGAAGAGTAGCTGCTATATAAAATATGTGACCTTTATATGTGATTTTTACAGAGGTTGCACATGTGGAAATATGTATTTTGCCAAAAGTAGATTTTGTGTTCCAGGGGCTAGGGGTGGATTCTCAGCCTCATAAAATTGCACCATAAAGATGACACTCTGTTTCTCTCCTCCTATCAAGGCAGAGAGTAGACTCTGACCCAATCGCCTTTCAAAGGGGCAGGCTTAGCTAAGCCGGCCCATACACCCCGTTGTGATGTCATATTTGGGGCATAAATAGAGACAGCAGAGAGCAGACAGGGACACACAGATTCACTCACTATCTTGATGCTGACGGAGCACCCTGCTGCTGACCACTACATCTTCCTTGCTCCAGACTCCAGAAACTTGGCAAAGCAAGAAGGCCTATTGCATAGCTGAACCATTCTCAGCTAGGCCTCAAATTCCAGAACAGCGCCCCACAAGCCTAAGGGGAAGCAGCATAATACAGCCAGGCTGTGCTGTTACTGTTTGCCTGACGAAGTGAAATATCCTCAGAACCAAGAAGGGCAGTTCTGATCCAGTCCTGTGCCGTGCAGTGACCAGAGCACCTTGCTGATCCAATCCAGTCCTGTGCCATGCTGTGACCAGAACGCCTTGCTTATCCTGCCCAGTCTGATGTGCCCAGCCGTCTTTCCTAAACCAGATCCAATTCCCTGACCAGAATCCTGATGGTCCCATTTAAAAACTTATCCAGTCAGTATAAATAGGACGAATTGTGTCACTAACATATGTTCTTTGCATAGTATTATCCCTATCTTAGACCCATCCTATCTTGCATTTAGATCCTGTAGTGTTAGGATTATCTTTGCATTGTCTGAAACCTCTCTCTAAACCTCCTATCTTCCCTCCAGAACTAGTATTGTTAAAAATATCTCTGCGCTGATCTTTTTCTCATCTGAAGAAGGTCAGTTTCCTTAGCAGGCAGTCACCCTGATCAAGTGACTGTGTTCCTGTGTGGTATTCGTTTTGTTCATAGTCATCCTCTAGTGTAAGCAACCCATTTTGTCATTTTTAAAAGTGCAGTCCTGTTTTCCATTCTTGCGCCTATTTTGACTGTAACTCCTTCAGTGTTTGTGCTAGAAAAACCATTTTAACTTCTGCTTGTAGCTAACATCCATATCTATCCATCACACATAAAACCACATTCCAAACTCATGTGATTCTCCCGTTTGGAAACTTTTACACGTGTAAAAAAGCTTTTAATTGCTTCCGACTTGAATTTTAAGAATTCAAATGTTTTCCTAGGATTAAATCATTGCTTGTGTTTGTGTGCAACTATTCAAAGCAGCTCCCATAAGAATTTATAACAATTTCAGCAATTTTGACCAGATTTGGAGTTTTTGCCCTGTCCATTCTAAAGATAACTTTAAAAGCCATTTTGACAGCTTGACAGTCAATTCTGTTTTCCTCTTGTGTTTGCTGGGTAAAGTGGGATTGATATTCTGGTTGAATTCTGCCATTCCTAAATATCTTCTCTCTCCTCCTATCTCTTTACATTACCTATTGGAGGTTGAGGGGTGTGCAGGGGGAACCTCTAACCACAGTGCTATTTGATCTGAACCCAAACACAAGTATTATTTTCTGGGCTGAATTGTTTTATTCAGTATTACATTACCCCATTGGTGATTGTTGTGTACTTATTAAAACATATTGTGATTACGTTTTAAATACATAAATACATATTTACCTTTGCAAACCTACCTGATTCCTGGTTTAGTGTGACTTACCAGGAGAAGGGTGTGATATTAGTGGTATATCGTTTAGAATAAAGAACTTGTAGACAAAAATAAATAAGGATCTCAGTTGTGCACTACATGCTAGGCGTTGACTTGGATGTGTGCCGGATTGAAATCACTTACATGTCCTATAGGCATCCCATTATATTTCCCTCTAATCCCACCCCTTGTTCCTCCCAGTAGAGTGGTTTGTTTCTCTCACGACCACACATGTGGGGGTGGCTTAATCTTTCTGAAGTGCTCTATTTTCACTGTAGTGCTCTAATTTATGACTGATTCATTCTACATTGCCAAAATGTGCATGTATAATTTGCACACATTAATGCCAACATTTTGATATGTATTATTATGAAGATCTGATCATTTGTGATGCTTGTAGACATGTTCACCATGTTAAGGCCATTCTTAACATGATGACCCATATTTCACTTTCAAGATTCTGATATAGCTTACTTTTGTCTACAACATAGCAAAAGTTCAGATCGATCAGAGCTTGCAATGGCGAAGCAAGGCTTAATTTTGTTTTTATTTTACAATTTTATTAGATGTTTATTAATGTAAATACATTTGGTTTCTTTATAGTGAAATTGAACAGTTCCCCACAAGAGGGCAGAGACAACACTATGCCTGATATTCCCTCTTCATGTTAGCCTATCCAAAGCAATGTCTTCTTTAGTCTTGAGCTGTGCATACTTTCAAAGACATTTAACCGTGACTAATTAAATAGCAATGGATTGTGCCGTGCATCTAAATGTCAATGACACCTTCAGTTTATGAGGTGATGTGAAATAGATTCTTTGAAGGAAATGCCTGGTGGCTCAAGTGAATTCCTGAAGAACATTTGTAGTGTTGACATCCTCGTAAGCCTGTGTTGAATACAACAGAGGAGTATCTTGGTGTGATCATAAAAGCCATCGGCCTGACCTTAACTTGTAATTATTTTCGATCCAGTTCCCTGTACACTAGAGACCTCTTTTCTATTCAGTATGACTCGAAGAAGGAGTAGAAACTCATTTTGATTTTGTTATTACATGCCATCTCCCTTTGGCTTCATTTCTTTATTTATGAATACAGTGTTGTCTATTCAATATGTATAACGTGGCAAAATTAAATGTAAAAGCATTTCAATTCCTATTCTTGAGTTGGAAACAAAACAGTTTTAAATCAATTACTAACATGGCAGAATAAAAGAACACATACTATATGTATTCTAACACTGACTAGAATATATCCTTTGCTGTAATGCCATCATCTTTACATATGGTATTTGCATTGTAATGACACATGAAGTAATCCAATTATAAACATTTGGTTTAATAGCTTTTGGTATTCTCTACAAAATGTCTACTTTAATTCTGGGCCTCCCTTGTACATGTAGTATTGTTCTTTCTTGGAAGAAAAGGCAATTCATTTCAAATATTACCATTCTCCCTGCACAAAATGGCATCCCGAATGCACACATCATGTGCTTAATGTGTTGGGCCCAGGATTTCACGCACAACAGGGATATGCTTTGCCAAGAAGGCTTGTGTACTCCAGAACACGTATTCAAGAGGAGCATTGATGGAAATATATATTTTTGATACACATTCTGTGGGTTGCAAAATGGCTGAAAGAAAGTATGTCTCTGTACATTGGTATCATGAAGACTTTATCGGAAATAAATTACTTCAACAATCATTTTACATTTTTGAAGTGCTCCGCAATATGCCAGTTCACCCTTTTTAACATGACTGCTAGCAAGAGTCAGAAATCCCTAATAATCGCCAAAGATTGTACATCTTATTTCTCTCGCTCTTGCCAAAGGTCAATCTCATTTTATTCATTGTAGGCCTCCTTTCTGTTCTATAAAATGCCCAACATGACTTTAGGTATTAGGGAGGAGTTATTACCTAAAGAGGAGGCTCTTGAGCTACTTCCTAAAATGCAGAAATGAGGAGCAACAACTTTATCAATGCTTCTATGCACTGGGCGACAAGAAAGGCCATTCACCACAGGCATAGTATAGGGACCGACCAGGTTGACAATAACACTTTTTCTTTTAATTGTTCTGAATTTATAATTACGTACTAAGATTAGAAATAGAGTAGTGACCTTATGGGATATTATCTACGGTGTAGAGTTGATCTGTTGCTATGAATCCCCAGATGGGCAAATAATGTACTTGACATGATAATAATGGAGCTGTGATTGATAGTTGAAGCTTAAAAGTTTCCCATGGCCTGAGGAAGAGGTCAAAAGGATGATGGGAAATTCCCCAGCTGGGATTATGTTGTAAGTGCTTTGTTACTGTTTTTTGTACTAGATATTGGTGCTTGGACAAAGAGTGCCTGGAAGAAAATTACCTCTTCAGTGCCACATATCAAAACAGAGGCCACTTTAGAACAGTAAAACACACTTTACAGCTCTTTTCAAGTAATGAGAGGCACTGCAATCCATCGTTAGCATGACTGCTGAGTTAATTGCTGTGTATCAAGTATAGAAAATCATTGGGTGGGAACAATACAGTAATTATGAACATTCAAAGCATTGTGCGCTTCATGCTTCCAGCTGTAATTGTTTTGCAAATTGTTCATAGATTGTCATTTGACTTTCTCTAATATGACTGAAGTCCTGAACAATGTATATACAATGAAGAACTTCAGGTGTCTCGAAGTCATCATGGTGGCAGGGTGTATTTAACATACTCATCATGGGGAGAGGGTGTTTCGACATAGTCAATCTTACTTCTTGGATGTATGCGTGATTTCGTAGTCTCCTTTATGCCAATAGACAGCAGATTCGGCATAGTTGGGGCTTGGCTTGTGTGGTTTGAAGGAAATTAGTGAAGGGCTCAGTCTCTGAGAAGGGAACATTGTATGCTCTTTACACCAATATAGGGCTTACAGGGGCATGTTCAGAACAACTGTGTTGGAAAACAGAAAGTCAATGTTTACATTTTGAAAATTCAAAAAGAAAATGGCTGAAGCTCTTGAAAACCTGATGATCAGTTTTAGGCAACATACTTGATATGATGTTCCCCACTCAAGTTCAACAATCCTTGCGTACAACCACTGATACCAAAGACTGATGCAACCCTGCGTGCAAGATAGCACACTATCTGACAATGTTTCAAAAAAAGAATTCCATCGTTCTGTCATCCAAAAATGTACATGGTGGTTTTAATGAGATGACATTGACTAATGCAACACAATACGTCTATATTCAAACTGCCAGAAGCTGGCAATTATCATGTATATAATTTAAAATTGAAATGTTTCACTGATCCCTCATATACCTCACGGGAAATGGAGAAGGATTAAAATGTATCTGATGCAGACCTTTGTTTTGTTGTACCCATGTTCCATTGTGGTTAATTGCAAACAGGTTTCTTGCAGTTGCTAGTAGCGACCTTACATTTAATGAACATTCAAAGTGAATGAATATGATTAACATTTCTCTGATGCACTGTTTTTCCTGTTCCATATCCCCACGAGGGGCTTTGTAATTGTAGAAAATCTTGTTTTCATTTTGTTTTTTTGTTTTGTAGGGGCATAACCATTGGTGTGCATTAGCCTAGTATTGCCTTTTTAAAAAAGACGAGTCTGCAATGTGTAGTGAATTGCCATTAACACAATGTTACTATGAAAAGGACTGAGGGTGATAGTAGCATTTTGTTTATCTAAAAGCATGCATTTATGTAGATAATGTTTTTATGAAACGTTGCATTTGTTACTGGAGTGCAAACATCCAATTGTTAATGTTTCCCCAGTACAAAACACAACACAAACTAGAGAAATGATGTACTGCAGTAAAACTACACATTGGTTCTTACAGCCGAGAACACACTATGATGCTTTACCAGTGCTGAGTTAGTCAGGCGTTATCACAACAAATGGATCAGGGATTCCCCATGTCCAACCTCATGCTCACTGTAAATGTGTACTCAAACATTCATAATATTCAATCTCTATAGATGCATTTGTCTCTCAAATATATTCTCTTCATAGTGCAATAACTAAATGCAGTCCTTATTTATTTCATCATTAGACTGCAGTATGCCATCAAAAAGGCAATGCATTTCAGAACAATGTCCGTCTTCAGGGCTAGAAACTTCATTCAATTCATCCTGTCAAGTCTGAAAGAATTTTCTCTTGCCACCGGCTGGTGGTTGTAAAAAAGCACTGTGGCTTTGCAAACCTTCAACCTTGATAAGGGGTCTGTGTATGTCTCAGACGGCCGTCCTATCCAGGCGTTCTTAGCACTATTAGGAAGAATTAGTAAGGGAATGGACATTCCGTTTTTTTATATCTTTGTGACTACTGAGGTCGCTCATTTATTTTATGTTACCAAAAATGAAAAATGTAAAAAAAATATCAGTTTGCCCATATTAAATATGCTACCATCTGTCTAAAAGGAAGGGTTGTGTTCCTCATTCGTGGAATCAATAGTAACGTTTTGACAAATAATGTTAGACAATGTAAATCTAACATCAAGGGTCCTAAGCAAGTAGATAAACAGTACAGTGAATGACAATGATCTTGTCAGAAACTGAGCATGAACAGGTGTGCATTGATATCATGATATCTTACAAATTATTTAGCACTTCCTGGTTGTGCATTTTCTGCAACAGAAATAAGGCTTGATAGACCCAACACATCACTTCAAATAATTAACAGTGGGGCATAGGGCTGATTTAAAAGAATATATAGAAGAACATGACTACATTAATGCGGGACTACAAGTAACATATATTCATTCTTCCCATCATATATAATTTGACGATAGACATATACGGGATGCACAAACCCAAACAGCTGTTTGACCATAAGACTTGCAGTAATTTGTGAACAGAATGTGCAAATACAAGGTCAAATTTCAATGAGAAATCATATTTTCTGTGCACTTACAAAACATAATTGTTTTGTGTATTGCAGAAGGGTACACATTCCATATTTCAGAAACTTTGCAATGGTGTAATTGAAATTATACATGGTATTTTTATTTATTATTTTCATTTATTATTTAATTGTATGCCAATTTTTACAAAAAGAAAATAAAAAGAATCCCTTTGATTCGTCATCCGAATTTTCATGTATTTAGCCTAATCCTTAAATATTCCGTTCATATCTTAAACTGGTCCAAGTCAATGTGTTTCATGAAGGAGGCCACTCCTATCACACACTGTGTGTTAGTACTACTCGTCAAGGTGGACCACCAGATCTCTTTGTCGAATGTAGAGGAAGTTGACAGTATTGTACCCAGTTATCTTAGTCGAATGTCCTGTGTCCCAGGGCAATTAAGTAATAGATGTCGACTTGTTTCCACTTTGTTGGTGTCCTTACAGTAACGACATGTATTAGAATTGGATTGATTCCTTAACGCCATTATTTTGTTGGTCTTTAACTAGTTCAAACAGAATCTTAGGAATATTCTGCTCAGAGTTTTATCTGGAAATTTCTTCAGATAGCTTCTGATTTTGTTCACTTTCATATATGTTGTTGGGAAAGATTTAGTCAAGCTGTAAAGCTGTAATTGTTAGCAGTGTCCAAAGTTTTTATCCAATCCCGTTCAATCAGTTTCTTGAACACTTTGTTTGGATTTGTTATAAGATTGTCCACAGTGGTATCCAGAACCTTAAGCAATTTGTTGTTCCTCAGGGCCCAATTTATCAGTATTTGGTTTTTGCTGTCTTCCAGTTCCATTTTGACGACATTGAGTATTTTTGGTCTTGAGTGAGAGATCACTTTTCGATATAAGAATATGATATGATATGATATGATATTTTATTTGTATCGCGCTCATACACAAGTGTTTCAGAGTGCGACTAGGCAAGAGAGGGGAACAAGGGAGAACACAGCACAATATAAAAACGATCTTACTAGGTCCAGTGACATTGAGAATGCGCAAGTGCATGGGAAAGGGAAAAGGGAAAAAGTGCATGGAAGGGGGAGAGTGGAAAGTGCAGAAGCCGAGGAGATGACACCAGGAGGCAGTGCAGGAAGATGGCAGGGTGAGCAGGTACCTGGGCCCAGGGGACAGAGGGTGGCCATGTGCACAGTGCCAAGAGAGCAGATCAGCAGGGGGGAAGGGGAGCGAGGGCAGAAGCAAAGAGGAAGGTTTTGAGGTGCTTCTGGAACTGGAGATGGTTCTCCTCAAGTTTTAGAGTGGCAGGGAGGCTGTTACAGAGGGAGGCCCCAGCCGAAGATAGAGATCTACCCCCAGCATGTTTCTTTGAAAAACGACTGACCCTGAGGGAGTTAAAGGTAGAGGAGTGAAGAGCTTGAGAGGGGAGGTATTTGCGGAGGGATAGCTGAAGTTATTTTGGACCCAGGCCACAGAAAGCCTTGTGGACAATGCAGAGGGTTTTGAATTTAATCCTTGCATCCACTGGGAGCCAATGGAGAGATTTCAAAGCTGGAGAGATACGATCCCAGGGCTTGAGGCCAAGGACAAGTCTTGCAGTCCTGTTCTGGATAAGTTGTAGAGGGAAGAGAGTACAGGCAGGTAGATTTAGAAAGAGGCTGTTACAATAGTCCAAGCTAGAGAGAACCGGAGCTTGGGATACCATGAGATTCTGGGGGAAGGAGAGGAAAGGCAGAATACCTCTGAGGAGGTGAAGTCGGAAGTTTGACTTTTTAGCGACATCAGAGATATGGGCCGAGAGGGAAAGTGTGGAGTCAAAGATGACACCAAGGTTCTTAGCCTAGCAGGTAGGGGTAGGAGGAGGGCCAAGGCAGGCCGGCAAGAGAGTGAGGGAAAAGGATGGAGATGGTGTGCCGATGAGGAGGATCTCCGTCTCGCTGGCATTCAGACAAAGATCATTGGCAGCACACCAGTGTATTTCTGGCATTTATTGCTCTTAGTGATGGTAAGCCCAGTTGTTGTCTGATGAGCACCATCGGAGTTGATTGCAATAATTCTAAAACACTCCTCCAATAGTAGCTCTCCAATTTCAGCCAGATTTTGTCCGGCATTAGAAGCATTGCATCTATTCCATAAATTAACAATGTTGTCACCTTAGCTTTGAAAAAATGTATTTCAGGGATAAGTGTAAAGCGACCATATTTTCTGTCCACTACCTTTTCCTGATTTGTCAGCACTTTCAATTTTCCCCACAACATGCCTTGCATTGGTGTTTCTGCTAGGTGGCTACTCAACATCACTTCCAGATATTTGAAACTGCAGACTTTCTCCAATTAGAGTCCTTCGATATACCAGTGAGCTGTTTCACGTTTTTAAAAACGTTTTTTTTCCAGTAGCATGACTTTAGTTTTTGTTTTATTCAATTGCAGATTGTTCTTCTTTAATAGTCCACCAAATTGTTCAGCTACCTTTGGAGACCCACCTGTGTCAAATCCATCAGAATAATGTTGTCTGTATATAGGAGTCTGGAAACCTTGGTTCCCACGATTGACGGAGGAAAGCTTCTGACCTTGGGTTCTGTATCTGCGTAGTCAGCTATATAAGCGATATAGAGTTGGGGCCAGAGGGCAGCCCTGTTTCACACCTCTGGCTGTGCTGATTTCTTTCTATAGGAGGCCTGCTTGGTTGAGTATGACCCTCATTGACATTCCCTGGTACAGGGCTTTGATCGGGCCCATTGCTGAGTCTAGACAGTTCTTGTTTTTCAGTTTGTTCCAAAGGCGGTCCCTGTTGATCTGGTAATGACTGGACCAGGTCAACAAACACCATATAAACTGTCAGGCCACCCTGCAGGACCCTTGCCTTGATAGTACTTAATAGAAGTAGGTCTGTCATGGTTCCTGCATTCTTTATAAAGCCAGTCTGAAATGGATCTAAATAATCAGCTTCTTTCAGTCAAGTCTGAAAAGTTCCAAAGCGAGGGAACCACACACTTTGCTAATCATGCCAAGAAGTGCTATAGGGCAATATTGGCCTGGATCGTCTTTGGCCCCCCATTTAAAGATGGAGACAATGGTTGCTTTTCTCCAGGAAGATGGAATTTCTTAAGCATATTTATAGTTTTTAAAGATTTTGCAAATTAAAAATGCCCATATCTCTTGAGGTTGTTTTAAATTGAAGTTTGATATCCCATCGGGACCGGAGGCCCTGGAGATCTTTAGCTTCTTGATTTTTTATAGAATTGTCTCTTCATCGTGGGGGATAACCCAGGTGGTTGGCTTCACTAGTCGAGCAGTCTTGGATGGTTCAGACAGTTGGATTTCAGTCATTGGTGCTTAGTAAAGGTGGGTGAACTGGACTTCCCCCATGTTGTTTTGCAGTTGGTCTTTGCTGTTCGTGTTGGTTCCTTTTATCAGAGACCAGAAGTCATTCGATTTCCTGGCAGATATTGCCTGTTGCATTATTTCAGACTCTTGTTGGTATAGGTTTTGTCGGTGATGATGTAGCCAATTCCTATAATCAGATTGTGCGTATTTCCATCTTGCTTGTTTTTCCTCTGTGGGTGATTTTTTTTATCACACGCTGATCTTCTTTTTGTTACCAACTCGTTGTTGTATGTGTGGTGGTAAGTATTACCCCCATTTTTGTCCTTTTCTCTAATCTGTGTACTGGTTGTTAATAGTGGGGTATAGTCTGCTTCCCAATTTTGATCCTTTGGAGAGTTCGCTTTTTCAATATTGACTGCTCTAACCAGACTCGACATTTGTCTGATTGATTTTTCAGTTAGTTTAACGTGGGTTCCTACTGTGGTCTGTGTATTGTTGGGACTTTTGTGGGGTTACCCAACTTGTAATTAGGATGTTGTGGTCACTATTTGAAGTTTTTTTTCGATTCTAAAGCAATCAATCAACGCCAGCAGCTCTTTAGAAATTTAGCTGTGGTCGATAGTTCCCTGTTGCTCAGCTCCTGGCCATGAAGGTATTTTCAGCTTAGCTTTGGATCTCATCCAATGCAAGTTGTGCAAGTCTTGTTCAGCCATTAGGCTCTCTAGTATTCTACCTCTTTCCAGGATTGAAGAGGATCTCGATATATGTTTTTTTTTTATCTCCAATATCAGGACAGGTAGCATTGAAGTCGCCATTTACTATCACATGTTTGCATTGGTATCTAGAAATAGCTCCATCCAAGATATTTTTGAAGGCAGTCAGATAAAGTTAGTTTGAAATAGCACCTGGGTTCCAATTTGTGTTAACAATAAGGATCTTCTCTGCTAGTTCCTTTTCAATATGACCAATAGTGTGATTCCAAATAACCAGTGATACCTGTAATAAGTGGGATGAATAGATTTGCCTGTCAATAGTCATGCTGTCGGACGGCCCACAGGCCCCTTCTTTGCTGTTGTAAATGCGATTGTGTATCCATCCAGCTGTGGTCTATTGGTTATCTAGGTCTCTTGAGTCATAATACGTCAAAAATGCCCAGGTTGACATCGCTCTTTACCGTCAAATGGCAGAAGCCTCTGGTATTCCAAGAGCCCATGGTGATACATTTTTTCTCAATCAAGTGTGGGGACTAGGATCTGATCTTTGTTGTGTCTGGCTTAGCTTGGTAGTGGAAATGCAGAAGGAATGTTGTGATGTCATGTGGAATGTTTGTGTCTGAGTGTCGGAATGCTTGAGGGAATTTTCTATGTTGGGCAGGTAATCAGCCTGAAGCCTGGGTGATGGGCTGACAGTGTTTCTGCCCTATTAATATAACTTACTTAAGGACTATGTAACTGCTTGTGAAGGTGACCTGAGAAGCTCTAATAAACCTAGCATGTCAAACTAAGAAGTCTGGGAGCTGCTTCATAACAATATTGATACTGTTAGGTTTCGCATCCACTTTCCCAGCATATAATGGTTACTTTTTCTGGTGGGTTTTAGTGGCTGGTGGTCACCATACCCAGTTTGCCAGAGCTCTCTCGTTGTTTTCCTTTCTTACTTTAGGTTCTCTCTTTTTTTAATTAGACGTTGGCGGCTTCTGATTGATAGTGATTTTCAATTTGACCACCGGACCAACTGGTCTCCGCTCTGGATCTCTCTCCTCTTCGAATTGCTCATCTTTTTTCACGCAGATCACACTCCGTTTGTAGTTGTTAGAATTTTCCTCTTGAATGGAGGCCCAACGAGTAGGCTTAGTACTGCTACGTTCTGCGATTTTCAATTTGCCCATCTGACCAACTGGTCTACACTCTGGGTCTCTCCTATCTTCAAGTTGCTCATCCTCTTTCACACAGATCAAACTCCATTTATAATTGTTAGAATGTTCATCTTGAATAGTGGCCCAACGAGTATGCTTAATACTGCTGGGTTCCATGTCACATCTATTTGATTGCCTTTCAGAGGCTTTTCCTAAGGATGCTTGCCCCCTAATCTCGTTTTGTCTTGTGGATTTTCCAACCTTTGTAAGTGTTGATCCTTCGGTGTTCTCACTGTGTTTTTAACTTTTTCCTGAATTTCTCCCTTACGTTTTGTTTGTTCTTGGTCCACTTCTCTCAGGTCATAACCTTAAATCAATAGACTTTCTTCTGCCTTTATAAGCAAGTTTTTATTACCTTTGATGGGATGTGGAGGTAAGAACAATCCTTACGCCAACTGTCGCACAGTTCCACAATACACAGATCCTCGCTCTGTAGATGTTGTAGCCTTGTGATGTGTTTAAATAGGTTCATTATGGTAGTCCTGTTGAGGGTCAGTTTGTCGTCGGAATATTATATGTGTCCTAGATTAAAAAGTCACTCACTATCGATTTTAAGGCATTTGATCATTGCTGACCTTCCTGTTGTAGTGGTGATCTTGCCATGATCCTGTCTTAAAAAAGATTGATCTCTGTTGAGTGTTCGGGATGCTCTTTGTATCCGACGTGGAGATTGCGCTCTTTCCCTCGAAAAATCTTTATTTGGGTGTTTCTCGGATTCACCTTTCTCAAATGACCTGCTTTGTACATTGCATTTTTTTTGGTGTCTCGAATCGCCGCTCTTCAACCCCCTTTTATAATTGCTGTCCGTCTTTCTCAAATCTTCCTTTTTGTTGAAAGTTTGGTTTATCCTTTCTCTCTTAGTTTGCATAGTTTTAAAGGGGGGCGAAGGTGGTTCGATAATGGACTTTTTTTGTCGAGGTTCAACTCTTGAATTGTTACAATCCAAAGTGTCTGCTTTCCTTTTTAAGGTTGGGACAGGGTTAATTTATTATTCATATTCTTCGATCGTTTATGTACACTACTCAATCATCTCCCATGAAGAGACTGACTCCTCTCCTGCTGTAACATTAGGGGACTTGCTAAGTTCAGAAGAGGCCAAAGGGTCCTTCGAGTCCATAATGATGCATCTGTTATCTCTGAGCTTTCTTCTGTTTGTTCCAGTATTTATCTCTGGTGTCTTTGATGCACTTGCTTTATCGACTCTAAGTCCCTGCAGTGTTTGTATTGCTGCTGACTCTTTCTGGAGGGGTTCCGACTGCCTCGTGACTTGGGGTGGTATTTCACTTTCTGGATGTTTAACTTCACTGTCGTTCTGCGTTTGAGTGCTTACTGAAGTACTAACCGTCAGTAGTTTGGTCGATTAATGATTACTTGGGCTTGTTTCTTCTCGGGCTATGACGTCAGATGTAGTGTTTTGTTAAGTGATCATCCAAATCCTTTGCCGTTATATAAGCCTGCTCAATAATTCAGCTTTGTGTGCATCAGGGCAATTAATGATAGACAATAGGTCCGTTTTTTTTTTGTAGTGTTTCTTTTGTTGTTGCTTGTAATGCATTGTTAAAATGCCTATTCTGAATGGGTGTGCTCAATGGAGCAGAGTTTTAGGAGAAAAAAGACAGATCACTCGTTCTTTTTTCTAGGTGTTAGGGCTTCAAGGCAATTTTTTCCATTACCTGGTTCCCTGTTGGAGCCGCCTGCTGCTGTGATTCCCAGCTATCTGACATGCTTTCCTGCACTGATGGTGCCGCTTGGACTCTCGTCTCCCTAAGGTCTTGCACTTCGGGAGCAGAGTCTGGCAGATTAGTGTGGTTAACCCTTGTTGTTTTCGGTTTTGGGCTGCCACCTTTTACCGCTGGTATTACGTTAGACTTCGAAAAATTAGATGGTGTCCGTTCTGGGCTTTTCGGACGAAAATGGTTCGGACCTTTCCCAAAATGCCATCTAATGGGTGTTGATGTCTTCTCCGTCAATGGATGTGTTTTTGGAGTTGGAAGTCTTATGGCCATCACAGCTTAATTAAGTGACAATAGGCTTGAGTCACCTGGTAAATCCATACCCTCCCGCATTTCGGCATCTGAAATTTCATCCTCACTTACCTCTGTTGTAAGAGCTTTTTTCCTGAAGAAATGGCCAAGTAAGTACGACTTTGCAACTTTCACAGGGAGCTTCGAGGGCCCTACCTTCTTGGATGGTTTGCGAAAAAACGTGAAAACGTTCTTAAGGTTTTGCTAGCGTTAGCTCTTTTAGGTCTGGGCTGTGCGTTATCTTTCTCCCTGACATTTTGTTTACTGCATTTTTGAACTGGGTTTCATTTTCTTTTGTATTAGGCTCACCCTATGGGCCCCTTCCTTGTAATGGAATATTTGGGGGTGTCAGTTGTTCTCGAACCCCCGATGCCATGGCTGGCTCACCCGCTACCTCAAAATGTTTTTTATTTGGTGATTTAGTTGTCAGGGAACCTTTTAAATGGGCGTTCCCGGCTTCTTCGTTACCTGTTGTAAGAGGTAAGCTTAGGCTTGCTCCAGCTCCCATGTTATTGGCTTTGTAGGGGCAGGTTAATGATGTTTCTGCTGGAGCTAGAGGAGCATCCACCGGGCTCCTCAGATCTTCACACTCTTTTGTCGGATGTTTTTCTATATTAAGTCTCATTAGAGTTTTAGGCATTTGCTTTGTTTCCGTACTCACGGGAACTACCTCGACTGTTGAGTTCCCCACTAATTTGGTAGTAGGTTTGCATTTCCTGTCCCGCTCCACATGGTTTTCCTTAAACAAAAGTGTGTCGGTTTTGCAGTTTCCTGTTTGTCACTCGCTCAATTTTGCAAGCGTAATTCTTGTCCGTTCCACTTTAGGGTTCGCCAGATGGTCCACACCTAAAGTGTCGATATCCCTGTCTGCCATTTCTGCTTGCCTAAGCGGCACTTCAACTGTCAAAGATTTATAGGACACACGGTCATCAGCAATTCTTTCCGTATCCGTGTCGATATCAATTATCAATGAGTGAGCTTTTAACCTGCTTCCAGTTTCTGCACCTCGTCACTAAAATCACCGGTCTTTCCTCCTGGGCTCAGACTACCGCCCTGTTTCCCCCCTGTTTTGTCCCGACTCAGGGGAGTATCCCGCTTCCTGACCTCATCTTCTAACATCGCTAGCAGCTTCGGCCCCACCTCCGATGCTTGCGTTATATGAGACGTTCCGGGTAGAAGCTTTGGGGAGGTAAGTCTCGGGTTCTGCCTCTTTGGAATCATTTTGTTGATGTTACTATTTAACAATTCTTTAGGAAGTGCGTCTTTACTCTTACCTGCACTTTCGTCTTGACTCTTAGGATCTCTACCTTCTTTAAGAGTTTTTGTGGCAGGCTTTATGGATGACAAGCTTGGGAGTATACTGGTCGCTTGTTGTTTTACTTTCACTGTGCTCTGAAATTGATCCTCTTCCTCTCTCGAGTCCTTGGCTCCCGGCGCTAACATGACTTCTATCCCTTTAACAGCAATTTCACCTTCACGAGCACACACCGCACTATTTGCCACAGTCTGCCAATGTCTGCAGCTACACTCTGCTGCCTCACTCCACTGTGGCAAAAACTATCCTCAATGATCAAAACAAAATCTTGTAAGGCATTCTTGCATAGAGCAAAGCTTTCCCTAGTTAGAAAAATGCAAACCCACATTGAAATAATATCCTATTCTATATTAAGGCAATGTTTGTCACACGGCTAATACTTTGGAAATGCACATTTGCCATAGTACACCGTTTCTGGAATAAGGGCCCTGCTATTTAAGGTAACATTCTGCACATATGCCAGGTAGAAACAAAGGTGCTGTACTCCCAGAGAACACATAGGCAAAATGTATTTTCCTGATTTTAAATTAAAAAGCCTGCAGTAGAGTGATTTTTTGTGGGTCATCAAAATCATAAGCAGTTCTTCTTCCGGGTCGCTCCTTGGGCATTACATAACATTTATTGTGACAACATGTCTATTGCTCTGCTGGAGTATAAGGAGGAGAAGTGATTTAACCACCTACTCAGCCTTAACACTTCTACAAACTATCAGTGACCCCAATGATAATGGCGAAACAGGCACAGGTGATAAATATACCTCCTTCGCCTTTTGTGGAACCATGGGCAGAGGAAAGGCTATACTCTTCGAAGGGATGTGAATGTTAGATAGTAGCAATGGAAACAACAATAGTAAACACGTTCTAAAATAAAAGAATGTTTAATCAAGTTTATATATATATATATATATTGGTTAATTAAACAAATCGATCATACAACTGTTCAAAACACTATAAAAACCCACGCTGTAAAAGACGACAGGGAATGCAAAACAGGTAAGTGTAGGAGATCTATGTGATAATATCGAAAAAATTACTGCAAAGCCCAAAATACCAATTTATTTTTCTTTTACCCCATACATATGCGGGGGAAGACCCCCGCAGGCCCACCATACCCCTCAACATTTGGCATTAAATTAACCCATTCCCAAATATAAGTGCAGTGAAATGGGGCTGTCAAAATTCGGTATTTAGGGCTTCGCAGTGATGGTCTCCGATATGCAAGAATTGCAACAATGTCACGGAAATGGGCAAAGGGGACCGGGGCTTGTGATAGTACCTGATTCCTGTTCTTAAATGGTTCAATGGTGTCTAATCAGGCTTCAAGATGCAAGGAGTGTCAATCATGTGCTTTGTGCAGTTTGAAGGTGGAGTTGAGTGATGCAGGTCTATGTATCACTGGGAGTAGCTTGATGATGGGGCCTGGTTTGAAATGATGAGTACCAGTGGTTCAGGTCGAGAAGTGATGCAATGATCAAGCCGCTCGAGTTGAGCTGCAATGCAAAGTCCTGGCGATTCAATGTATGTTTCTAATTGGTTTGCAGTGTTTCACATGGTGCTCTGGTGCTCAAGAAAGAAAGGTGACAAGGCTCTGCTGGGCCAATGTGGCAGCAAATTGGTCTGTTAAATGTATGCAGTGGTGTGAAGATCGTAGGTGAGTGCCAGATGTATGCAGTGGTTGATGTATGCAGTGGTTTGAATTTCAAAGGTTATCCTAATGGTTTGAAATTATAACATATTTTTAAATTCAGTTCCAGTAGATTTGAGCGATGAAAACAAGAGACATGACTGCTTTGGCTTCACTGGATACTGTGAGAACCAATTCAGGGGGCTATAGGACTAGAGGAGTCCTTTTCTGTCTCTGCCCTTCTAGCTTATTAAGTTTTGCTGGCAGAGTGGAAGGTCTTCATCCTCAGAAAACTCACCCTCAATGTGCCTTGGGTAGGTACTGGGAGCACAGCTTTTCTCTTCCTTGGAACACTTCCCTTCACTGCTGACCGAGGGTTGGGGATAGGACTGTTTTTCCAGCAGGCTCCAGATTAATTCTTCCTGATATCCTTGAAGGTCCAAACGCGAATCAAAGGAGTGGGATAACTGCTCTTTTCTAGGTAAAAAGGTCATGAGGAATTAGATGAAAGCAAGCATGCTTTAAGGAGCCCAACCTCTGACCTGAGGTAATTGACCATTGCCTCTTGATGTCATACCCAGAGTACCTTGTTATGCAGGAGGTACAGGGGACAGAAAGGAGAGAAAACCCCACAGAAAAGCAATATGGGGGAACACTTCAAGCCCACTACACTAGCTCTGCCTCCTTTCCAGGTCTGCAGCATCAAAGGTTGTATGTTGTACAACCCCATAGTGTGAGGCAGGCCTTTTATATGTATGTATTTCTTTGAAGAAAGGTTCCCAGGAGTTCTCCTGGTGAGAACTTCCAGGCCTGGCAGGGAGGGGTTGCACATCCTCCCAGAGAGTCATCAGAGGCAGACAGCCTGCCTTTTGTCTCATTCACTGGACTACAGACAGCCAGGCTGCCTTAAATTTACATAGTCTCTAACAGCTGGTCTGAACTCACAGGTTTGACAGTGGTGTGAATCCAATTTGGAGTGACTAAATCATGTTTCTATGAGTCAACATTCTGAAATTAGTATGGCATATTCTTATAGTGTAACTGGCCAACAGACTGATAGATCTAGGAATATAGTTTACATCAGAGGTGCTAAAGTTATTCCATCCTCTGCTTACAGGAGCCTTGTGCTTCTACAACTGGCAAAAGGGCACATGAGACATTTAAACCTGCTCTTTTCTTCAGAGTTTAGGTTTTGCAACCCAGTAAAGATACTGTTGAAGTGGGGCCCATATGAAACACTCTGCTTCTGGCAATTAGTTTTATGAAAGGGGTCCCTTTTAGCAGACCACTATTTCTAAGATGAATTACTCACATAATTTCATTATTGATATTAATCAAAAAGCTCAGACTTGTACACCCTTGCCAGATAACAGTCATTCAGACATATGTACAGTTATATGACTAATTATTTCTTAGAGTCCATGTGAGAATCATGCATATGGACCCAGGGGCACATAGAAATTTTAGAGTTGATATTTGGAGGTAGTCAAGAACAACCATGTCATCATGTCATCTAATTTTTTAGACTATTTTTGAATTTGTAGATTCAACTTTGTGCGTCATTTTGTCAAGCTACCTTAATCTGTATTTGCGTTTCTTCTTGCTTGCGAGTTGTGTTGGTGGCAGAATTATTTGTGCATTGCGGCATGCTTTACTGTGCCAATTGCTTACAATTGTCCAATAAATTGCCCTGCACTGGAAATCAACATACATATTTCATAAGTCCGCTTAAGGAAAAACAAGTGTATATCTTCTGGGGAGGGTCTGCTCAGCTTCAATTGATAGGCATACATTTAAGGGGAATAGAATTGTAAAACGTGCTTTTTTAAATAGGGCTGGATGCATATAATTCCCTCTGACATATACCTTTGCAATCTACGTCAAAGGGTTACATTGGTAACATTTGTAGACAACATATGCTGCAGAAAGTGGAATGTTTGGAGCGTTGTGGCTCAAACAAAATGTTGGCATTTCTGCTTGGGTACCGAATTATATCAACTACTCTTTTGCCAAAAATATTCCCCCAGGCACTTGCACAAAATGATTGTGTCAAACTGTTATATTTCTATTAGTCAGTCAATGCAAATTGCATGTTTGAACTGATCCATCGGTGCAAACGTCTTTAGAAAAATTGCATATCCTAGGGTACCATTGCCTGACACTGCAGTGACCCTGCCCAGTGCTAGTATAATATATGTAATCTGCTCCTTGTTGCACAGGAACGTTGTAGCTTGGGATGCTGCTCCCTGGATGTCTTTTTACAATGGGCGAATGTCCTTGATTGCCTTTGGAAAAACGAGGAGAAGACCATGTAGGGCCTGGTTAGTAAAGCTGCTTGACTTTACCTATATCCTCTGTGGTAAGACATACGTGACACTAGATGTCTCTGACATAACTGAATGGCTATTGATGGATGAAGAGTGAACTGTCATAAATATGTGGGATCAGATTAGAAAGGAGAAAGCACTGCAGTCTGCTGGACACTCAATTATGACAGAGCTTTTTTGATGGACTGTGGAAATCACGCATTTTTCTATGATCAATGTAGCATTTCTTGCATGTTGAAAACACAAGGCGATTATTTGAAGTAATACGAACAATATACAAAAATAGCAAGCAGTTTCAAGATGACGGAAGTAAAATCTCTATCAGTTAACAAATGAGAATGAGAGAATCAGTGACACGCCTCTAAAATGTTCATGAGAAGTTACTAAGACAGAAGAAAAGAGGCACATGTATTTCCCTCCTTGGGCGCCACATTGTCAGTATCTATAATCTATGGCAAATATGTTAACCAAAAACGGTACATTTGTCTACGCGGTGCTGTGCTTTTTCCATCTTGGTTTCTTCAATCGGATCTCAATCAGATCTGACAGAGTGCACTGTTCTCTTTGCCAAACCTCATTTTTATGGCACTCCTCATATACAAATGATATGTGAAAGGGGCGATATTCTGTTGACCAACAGTATCTTTGCAAAGGGTATTAAGTAGCTAAGGAATACACGTATTCTGAATTTCAACAATGCTAGAGGACGGCTCGAGGAGTCCTAACAGAATACAATAACCTCGTATATCGTTCACAGTTCATTGGTTTAAC
This sequence comes from Ambystoma mexicanum, assembly GCF_040938575.1. Taxonomy (NCBI): domain Eukaryota; kingdom Metazoa; phylum Chordata; class Amphibia; order Caudata; family Ambystomatidae; genus Ambystoma; species Ambystoma mexicanum. The sequence goes on from NC_090935.1 coordinate 1,282,377,351, forward strand.
TTTCATAATACTTTTTGTAATGCGTGTTTGCTGTAAACATAGTAGGGGAAATGATAGCTTGTATCTTCAAGCAAAATTGAATGTCCTATCAATTCATAGAAATTCTGAAAGGAAAATCAAAATCAAGCCAACAATGAGTCAAAATCGAAAAAACGATGCCAATGATGAACGTACTATAGCCAGTGTTACATTAGTTCCATTCCAAAGAAATATTGGAATTGGAAAGGATGACATTTTGCCCACTTTATGAGAAAGGCAATGGATTTGTTCCATGAAAATAAGGTTCTATTGAAACAAGTGCCATTGTATTAGCAGATAGTTTTCAATATTCCTTTGCATTAGAGTTCAATTCAAATTACATTTATATTTAATTGCATTGATAGTGGAAGCCTTTGTGTAGCTTGCGTATTAAACAGTTAGAAATATGCAAGGTTATTGTTTATCACTGTTATATTTTCCATATTTCACAATAAAGTGCTCTCTGTTTCACAAATGATACAACTGCACACATAACTGGTACATTGGCCACAAGCAGCGGAAATCCTACACACAACGTGACCAGTGTGTGAAACAACTATATGCATTGAAAGAAAGAACAATGATCATGTGAGCTAACATGCCTATTTAAAGGTGTATGTCTCATTAACCATGCCAAGTGAATTTCTTTGATGGGCTGAATAATAAAAGAGGAACCGACTTGAGCAATTGGTTACCAGCAAGCATGTATGTGTATGCGTACGGGAATTACAGCGCTGGGTTTTGTTATGATTGAAGGTTGAAGGTCAATTGTTTTAATCTATTCTGATATTATGTGCCCAGTGGGGTCTCCCCACATGATTATTATCAGAATTGCTTGTCAGAATGTTCTGAAGGACTGAGGGGGATTTCTGACTAATATGCATCTGCTTCTAAGCAATTGAACACATTCATTTGAAGCACTCAGACTATTATGATGATCAGCAAAGTATACACAATCAGATCCTCTATTGTAGTAATATCAAAAAGGTTTAAGAGAATGTTTGATAGCCCAATAAAGGCGATACAGTTTCCATCTCTAGTGATTAAGGGCCCGATTCATCGAATATTTTCCCGGTTCATAGTGAAAAGTTGCTTTGCACTGCCGACGCAACCCCCGATTCATGGAACTGTGCAAGTGTATGTTTGAATGTGTAGAGCTTTCAACTCACTGCACTGCAGATATATTTTCATTCAGTGTGTCATAAGAGGTCACATGGTTTGTGCTGTTTTCAGTTAGATTGCTCAGAAAAAAAGCCACTCCATGTGGTGTCAGTCAATCCAGAAGTTGATTTCCTTGTAAAGAGCAAATACATCGTTTATTATCCAATTGTAAACACACCAAGATTAAAAGTTCATTGTCAATATGAACAGAACAAGTTTAAAATTACCCATAAACGAGTAAAACAAAATGCCAAGCGTTCCATCCTACTGCCGACTTCCTCAGGCTGTTTAGATGTTCAAAATCACCCGGTTCCTTCCTTGATAATGCTACCAGCCTGTCACATGTGCAGGCATTTGCATTTCAGTCTGTTTTAGTGTCCAAAGACTCTATGGAAAACATACACGCTACCAGGCAGCCATTTTATGCTGACCTAACACTGCACAAAAAGATGGTACTCACTTTAATATTATCAATAATTAGTGGCTAAATGTAAGCCCCATATTGACATAATTAGGTAACAAATAAGTCACTATTTTTTGAAGTTCAAAACCATATGCGAATCATGCACGCTACTCTACTCGATAGCCATATAAAGCTAAACTACTGTACAAATGAACAAAGTCATGCTCGCATAAAAAATTCTGGCTAGAATTACACGCTGTGTCTGCATAACCTAATAGAAAATAGGTTAACTTGAAAATAAAATTGTTTATTTTTACATTGTGCAAATCCCGCATCGCAGCTGGCCTGTGATTATCGATTGACATAACTATTTATTACCAGACTAACATACGGATACGTGTACAATTTGTGTACTAAGAGCACAGCGCTCTTGCTACATTTTATGATCAACATTTGCTGGGTATTTGTAAAAAGTATGACATTTGGCAAAGCTGTTTGTACTGTGCAAAATTGTTCCAATAAAGTGCAATAGTGCAGTACATCTCACATATACATACATACATGAGATCAACACCACCAAACCCTCAGTGGCGTTGGCTGACGACTCATACTCTGATATTACAAAAGTGTGCTATGATGCAAACATTATTAAGGATATTGTTCACAAAATATCTAACATCCTCAATAAAATGCCATAGTGCTGTATATATATATTAAAGAAAATAGTCACTCTATGGAGCTACAGGTTAATTCTTAGGAAATCAACACTGGAGATAGCATACTGGCTTGGAAAAACCATGCAATGCATTGATGTCCCATTGATTGGTGAGAATCACTATTCTGAGGGGAGAAAGGGGAGGGGGGTTATTTATGTATTTATTTATTTATTTATTAACATTGATATAGCGCACAACAACCCTGGGGCAACATGGCACTGTTATAGTGAGCAAATCTGGTTACAGGGAGTGTAACAGTTTACAGAGATATACAACAGACATGCTGGAGTTCGGCACGGTGAGTTAGGTTATACATGCTTAGTTACAGTCGACCCGATATGGTGAGAGGAGTTAATGTGAAATTGTATGAGTCAGTTGAAGAGTGTGGTTTTGAGGCCTTTGCGGAAGGGGGTGAGGGAGGTTTCAGCTCTAAGGGCATGAGGCAGAGCGTTACAGAGTTTAGGCGCTAGGTATGGGAAGCCTATACCTCCTGCCTATGTTCTTTTGATAGGCGGGATGTGCAGCTAGTTTGCATGGTGCGTTCTTCCGGGCCTTGTGGAAGTGTCTTTCTGGATGGTTTCGGATAGGTAGGAGGGGGCTGAGAGGCTCATGGCATGCCAACATACAGGCAGAAACTCCTTCTAGTCTTGACTCTTGTGGTTTTTGACAGAAAACTAGAGCCTTGCTCCAAGTGACAGTTCTACTCAGGCTACTACTTTCGAGAATCTCCTCATGCTAAAGTCCCCCTCTGCCTGAGACTGGCAGCCTGGTTTCCTCAGAGTCATATAGGGCTCCAGGCCCCCCCATGCCCAGTCTACTTCTGTACGTGGCCTCCTCTGAACCCCCTCCCATGACTTAACCTGCACTTGCCCCTCACAGGCCCCCTGCCTACACCTGTCTGCCTGGCTTGCACTCCTTGGAGCTATTCCAGCCTCTTTAACTTGCACTTCATTGTGGACCTCCTTCACTCTCTTCTTGCCCTGGGCCGTGACCACCTGACCTCCCTGGTACTCCTTGTCATGTGTCCTTCATCCAACTCCTGCACTTCCCCACCTCCTCTCCCCATACACTTCTCGCTTCAGCACTTGCACGATCTGAATGTCGCAAGGCCAATCAGGCTTGTTTCATTCTCCCACCTGTTCCCCCCTGCCCCTCCTGCCTTGCTGCGCCTCAAAACACTTGTGTCTAGCTGCATTACAAATGACCAATAAATAAAGAAATGCATTAAGTGGAGTAAATTTACATGGTACATTTGTTCTTTCAATCTGTGGCTGTTTTACTCAATAATTAATATTGTCAAAGGTCTGTGATTACATAGGGTCTGTGCCATTAGGCAAGGAGTTTGTTTTCTGATGTTGATAGGAGTACTAGGACTTGATCTCTGATATTAAATCACTTGGGAGGGGGCTTTTGGTTATACAGAGGTTTGTGTGTTGGCTGAAGCCTGGAAAATAGGTGTTAACGAAATCCCTGTTGAAGGCCATGCAGGCTTGTGTGGCCTGAGTAAACTGCAACAGGTTCTCACCCTGAAGGCCATGCTTCTCCCGACTGTATTTTAACATGTCAAGAACATATTGGGGTTCCTGGCCAGATACACACTCAAAGGGTACAAATCATATAGTGCTTTGATGCGTCTTTGCTACTTCAAAGCAGCACAAGGTATAATTATCTCCCACTTTTTTCTATCTTCCTGTAGTATGGCTCTCAGGATTTTGTGGAATAGTTTATGAAGCAGTTTCAAAAGATCATCTATTTGAAGATGGCACATGGATCTCCATAGGCCTTTTACCCCTAATCATTCCTTGATTTTTCCCATCAGCTTACACTTTGAGGTACTCCTGGAGACTGTAAACCTTTCTTCTGGGAAATCAACTATGGAAAAAAAATGTCAAAAGATGCTCCAATATTTGTGGTAGGTGTTGTTCCCAAAGGTAAAACATCTATGGTACCTTTTAGAATAAAATAATGTAACCACAGATGGTGTAACAGCACACGTGAGACAGAAGCCACATGTTTCAATATATCTTTTTAAATAGTGGTAGGTTCTAGGGCAATAGAACTTGGAATGATATGAACTAGAGTTTTCAATACCACTTGATATTATGCTGTCAGGTGGGCATGAATGGCCCCTATTACCTCCTTAACGTATTACATGCTCTTCCACTGCCCTTGTGGTTTGAATGTATGCACTATGGAAGCCCGTTGTTTTCTATAATGATGCCCTTGATAGTCTCTACCAGCTTCTTCTAGGATCACCCTTCTAAAGGCATCTCTCAGACAAGGATAATTGCGCTAGACACTGACAAACCAGGGTGAGGACAGTGTCAAAGACATGTGTTTCCTTCAGTGGCTTCCTCTGCCACTGCTTTTGTCAGTGCCTTTCTCCTCTGTCTGGGGTGCACCGATTAGCTCACAAATGACTTGTGCAATGGCATCACAGATATGTAGTGTGTTCATTGTAGCCATAATTTGTGATGATCCCCATGATCTCTCCAATCTAATCATCCTCAATGACTCCCACCTTCACATTCATGGCGCGAAGGAGAGCCAGGCTGGACCTTGGGGGTATAAGCCTGTGTGTACTGAGGTGTATCTGGATCTTTTCAGCTTGTATGCCCACGACTCCTCCCGCTCATATCATGGTATCTTCTAAACTAAACAAATCAAGACTAACCAAGCCTGGGGTGACTCGCATTTATAATTTGTGGGCCGGTCCTTACATCCTTCACAGCAGGCCCCATATGTTGGTATGCGCTCTGAGTCCTGTGGTTACAAATTGCCATCCAACTTCTGACACCACTTGTGTTAGAGAAAATTTAGACATGGCCGTTATTAAACTAAGAATGCTCTCTTCTTTGGGTGAAGTGGCATTTTAGCCCCCCGCCACTTTCTAATGGGCCACATTTTATGTTTTACGGTCAATATAGCACATTCACGTGTCTCCCTGCTGGTGATGATTTTGATGGCTGCACTTTGGATTTGGTTTATTTATAAGAGGCACTATACAGCAAAAGGTGTTTCCAGGTGCCACAAGACAAAAGAGGCAGGGGAACATGGGAGAAAAACAACAATAGCGGTCCTACTAATCCTTGTGACATTCGGATCGTGCAAGTAAAGTAAAAAGGAAGTGCGAAGGGGGGGGGCAGTGAGAGGAGGCCTAGCGGCTGGGCAAGTGCCGGGGGGGAGCCAGTGGGGCATGCACCGGGTGGGTGCCGGGGATGACCGCCTCTTAGTGTGAGAATGAGGGGTGTACCAAGAAGGCAGGCTGTCCAACCCAACAGACTAGTTAGGGAGAAAAGCCCATAGGGTAGGGCTGGAGTGGGGGGGGGCACTTGTCAAGGAGGGCCTGGTGCCAAGTGGACTCATAAGGGACCAGGTGGCCAGTCGCAGCTGCAGAAGGAGGCATTAGCAAGGGAGGTCAAGAGGGAAGGAAGAAGAGAAGGGTCTTCAGATGCTTCCGGAACTTCAGGTTGTCCAGCTCAACTGATTGTAATGCATGCCGTTCTTTAATATCTGTGAAAAACATGTAAATAATATCTATATTACAGTTTAGTTCTAACATCACCATGCATATGTAATGAAAAATAGCAGAACTACCTATCTACATAACTGGTTCCAGGTGGCTTGTGACATCACCATGCCTGATGATTGAGTAAGCACAGAACATAATTCTGACTCGCTGTAATCTTAACTGTATCTGTGACTAGTTTTACAGATTTCTTTTTTGTAAAGTAACATTCTATGGCAGCTAAGAACCTGTTATCTTTTCTTTATACGCCAGAAGTTTTAAACGGCACCTTTACTATGTGCAACTTCTCTCCTTTCTCTCTTGGCAGAACTGGCACCTTTCCCCTCAGCCTCCTCCTTCTCCTATCACGTGTCCCTCCCCACGTGGTCCGGTGGTGTGGGAGGTCTGTCCAATTAAAGGGGCAGCACACTGACCACAGTAACAGAGCCATAAACAATTGTATTGCTAAAAATATGTTCGGCATTGAATGTATGGATTAACAACTAGAAGATCTCTTGGAGTAAGAAAAGGCCAAGTCACCAGAATATCTTTGTAATGTGCAATGGGGTACTTGATCACGTATATACTTGTATATCCAGCAATAGGGATGAGCGAAATGCTTGAGCTCAAACAAGGGCTCAGCCAGTGTGTAATCTTGGGGCCTTGAGTGTGAAGCCATGCTATTTCCATCCCATAGAGGGCCCTGTGACAGCCCCATTTCCCTTCTGGGGCTTCTTGTTGTTTCCACTTGCCTGTACTGTTGTGTTGGAAGTAGATAAAATGTGTAAACATGTGTGACCATTTTTTCTATATGTGTTAAGGAGCTATGAGTGGGAAATAAAGGCCATGTAGACCATTGTTTAGGTCCAGGGGTTCTGGCTTTCACCCCAAGAATAACCCACACAATGTTGCAGAGTGCCCATCTTTTGACCTGGTGACATGTGAACTTTGCTATTTCATTTTTAAGGAGCGTGCACCCTACCGAGCACTGTATGTGCCACTTTGTAATCCGGATCCTCCTAAATAATGTAAACTAGCGTCCATATCCTTTATGCTGTTAGCCGGTTCACAATGGTAACCAACCTGATCAGGTCACTTACAGAGAACAATTTGAATGTTGCTGTGCTACTTGTATGGAAACTTAAGATGACAGAATGATGAGGTGATCCACAACACCTGTGGCATTTCACATAATAGAAGCAGGAACACCATCTTAGGGGCACAGGGCCCCTCACGATCAGCTCCCGAATTGTGTGCATTTAATACCCGCGATTCAGTAAGGGGACTTGAGCAAAAGAGGCTGCAGTTTCAATGGACCGACAACTAGCGCCTCCAGGCACGTGCCTATACAGATGCGTGCATACCACTCGGTTATGCACTGCACATCAGAAGCCATGTGCTAGGAAGGCTGTGAATTGCTCTCCATCCTAGCGCTGGGTGTGGATTATCAGCAGTAGGTGTTAAAGGGTTTGTTTTTGCCAGTGTCACTTTCAAATGTCCACCCTTGTTTGAGCCGGCATGGAACTGAACAACCCCTTATGTGTATTTCACATTTCCTTGCCCATGGCCTCTGACCGGGCAAGGAAATAAGACGCAGAGCAATAATGCCTCGCAGATATCAAATGCCTTCCTGAATCCGGGATGCTGCCTGGGAGGCACCGTTCATGACCTTGCCAAGGCAGTTAATTGCAAGTGTTTTGTGGCTGAGGTACCTGCCTTCGATAAGCAATTTAACAGGTGCATTACATTTTGGAAAATTGTAACCAGTGGGGTGCTGACTTTAACCTCATCTGCATTTTTTATTTGACTATGTGGGTGAGGACAATGGGCCTCATTACAAGTGTGTCAGTACCCTGGCAGAATTACTGCCAGGATGACGGCAAACTGTATTAACGTTACGGGTAGTCGCCCGAGCTTAATTATCGCTGGATTCCGAAAGCCGAGTGACTATGTAAATCCCCATTCATGGAATCCCATAGGACTCCATGGGGGACTTGACAGTATTACCGGCTCCGGTCACACCGGTAACATTTATACTGCTTGTTTTTTGCCGGTAGGGTGCCAGAATTACCTGCAGCTCTGAGCAAACGTGTAGGTTATAATGAGGCCCGATGTTTTGTGACTCCAGCTCATTGCATATTTTAATGCCAACAGATGTGCTTGTCATTTTATCAGAACCCTACCATGCATTCAACTGAAACCAACACATGGCTTGATGGTATTCTTTAGTTAAAGCATCTGTAATGTACACGTGCGTGTGTGAGCACACACACATGTGTGCACATGTGCACGCGTCTGTGTGTGCGTGCATGTATTTTTGCAGTATATTTATATTATACTGTTTTGATAACCATAAACATTGGATGCTCTCTTCTACCATTTAAAATGCACCCAATAATTCTAGTCTGAAGGTTGCATTGATTCCTGACATTATTTTAGCATGCCATGTCTTGAAAAAGTATGTATATTGCAGATTGCGCCTGATTTAAATATGTTTTAACATTCATATTTTTATGAAATACACTTTGCTTCTAGCTTATGTAGGGCTACATATGACTATATGCAAAACAAAAGCAGATGTTTGAAGGGAAACTAGGGGCAAACACTACCCAGAGCAGGTTCCCGTGGAAACATTCCATTAGAGCGGAACATTTGAGCACGTGCAGAGTTGCAGATTTCGCCTTTCGGCCCTGCCACTTCACATCTTGTGTAGATAACCCTTTGAGTCTGCTGTGCAGGAGCTGTAACACTAGACCCAGTTCAAGCTTTATCCAGAGAGCAGCGTGCTTCTGTAACCTATTTCATAGCGTATAGGCCCTAGAGGGGTGGACAAAGTATAAATGACGGTGGTGGCACCTCAGATGTAAGTCCCGCAAGAAGGTTAAACATTGTGCTCTCTGTAAACGCCAAAGGACCAATATGAAATAGGCACAACTGTGAATATATACTCTACGTGGGGCTAGGTTTGCCTGATTTAATCCCCACCCCCCTAAAAGAAAACTATGAATAAATGATCCACTCCTAACAGGATTAGAACAGGGGTATTCTAGTCAGCATGTTCATGACCATCACATTAGAAAGCCACACAGAGCCCAGTCGCCTAAGAGGAAACGCTGCCTGACAGAACGAGTAGGCGGGCATAACCCCGGCATCCGTCCATTCGTAACCAACACATACCCATAACTCATTCCCATTTCCCCCAGAAAAGTATAGAATGATACCTATGTGTTTGTTGGCATAAAAAGGCCGCAGAATTTATTCCACAATAACAAAAACCAAACTGCACACATTTGTGGAAAAATTGTTCGCAAGATGCGGCGACTGCTCCGTATCCAAAGAACCTGCTTCCCCCTTTTCCTTCCCAAGAGTCCATAAGTAGGCCCAACTCTCCCCACCTTGGCGTCGAGCCTCTACTGCCCCTGCAGGCGCTCCTGGGCGGGGAGAGTGCCGTTTCCTTGGGGGAAGCTGAGCCGTAATTGTTCCTCCCAGACGCCCCTGCCGCTTAGGCTCGCAAGGGGCGCTGGGTCTGAGAAGAGCGAAGACCCTTCCTGCTTTCTCCTGGCTCCTCTGGAATCTGTCTCCTGTGTTTGTCCGGCCAAACACAGCCACACCGTCTTGTCGTCCTGCGACGCCGACGACCAGGTGCTCCTGCTTGTTCTGTTCGTGCTACCCCTTGCCCCCACCATGTGGTTGGCTGAGTAACCCCTCCAGCAGTTGAACCCCAATGATTCCCCATGCCGTGTTTACCGATGCGGGCTGCTGGCTCAGAGGGACCTGTATTGCTGTGAGGTTCCCCGATGTCCCCATTACCCGCCATGCCAGCCCCCTGACTCAATGGTTGGTGATTCCCCCAATTCAATGTCAGCGTATTAGGCCATCCAGTCGACCACTGTACCCCTGTGCCCGGCCCCCGATACCTGAGAGGCTTCCTGCTGGCTGGCAACTCCCAATGGCTCCCCCCACTGGGACAGGTGTTACATCTTTTTGCTGCAATACAGTTGCCCCACTCCCCATTTGATTAAATGCATTAACATTCCCACTCAAGAGTGGCCCATTGCTCCCGCTCCCCCAGGTTTGCATACATTGCAACACCATACCTTTCACCACCTCCATGGAAGGCGGTCCATCCTCCCTCACCGCCACCGGTCTGGTTGCAAGCATGTTGGGCGCTCCCTGGTTCATGGGTGCAGTCACGGGTGCAGTTGCCGGTACGGCTTAAACCTCTTGAGTCCGTCCTCTGCCTTTAGCGGGCCCAGCCCTCACTTTCTTGTTGCTCGTGGCTTGCTCTTTGCTTGCTTTGCTCATCACTCTTCTCCTTTTTCCTGTTGGTTCTTCCTCCTCTCCCAACAGTCCTTCATCATCTTGCTTCCGTAACTCTTCTTCTTCCTGAAACATCAATGGTGATTCAGGCATCTCACTGGTACCCGGATGGCTTTCACCTGGCTGGCTGACCAAGGATTCCATCCAGTTGCTGCCGTGCTTGGCCACAACCACTTTGGCCATTGCGATAAAAGCCTCCAGATCCATGATTCATACGGTTCTTCCTCTGTGGCAGGCTCCTTCTCCCACTGTCTGACAACTCTTTGCACACCTCTCAATCTCCTACGGTTCGCAAGCAGCTGCTGACAGTACTGCTCGATCTCGTGCCGCTCCCCCCCTTTCAGAAAAGATTTGGCCGGTGTGCACCAGCTCAGCCGCGATTTTGTTTCCTTGCAAGGCTCGTGCGGCTCAGGGCATTCCTTGCTTCCGGGTTCGTAACGTGCCCCCGCTGACACGATGCCTGCAGCTGATCTCCCCAAAATGTTTTTATCACCAGGAAGTACCGGAACCAGGCTTTGAATTCGGCTCCTTAGTCTTACTAGCGCAAGAACTTGGCCATAGGGACACTGCAGTCCGTGACTTGGCGGAGCCGCACGCACGCAAGGACTTACTCACTAAGCAGCTGCTTCCGGGGCCGCTCACACAGCTGATCCCCTTCGGCGGCGCCGCAAGCTCGAGCTGATCTCCTTCAGCGGCTTGTGGTCTCCCAGCGGCTCTCTTTCCGCGACGCTGCTGCTGGTGCCGCGGACGTTGGTGCTGCTCTCTTTTGAACTCGGCTGCCTCAGAGCTTGAAGCGGGCTGGAGCTGTAGGGGGATGGACCCGCTCCCAAGCCGATCTCCCCGATGTTCTCCTTCTCGGCGGCGATGTCACAGCGTCGCTGCAGCTGATGCCACGATCACAGCTGATCTCCTCCGCGGTCGCCGGCAATTCAGCAAGCCAGGTCTTGCGGGTCTTGCGGGCTCAGGTAAGCGACACGGAACCTCACGCTCCTTCTCCTGGAAACAAAACCTTCTTCTGATAAAAACGAAACCTTCCTCCGTTGTGCCACGAGCGGGTGTCCCACGGGTGCAGCTGGATGCTGCCTTCCGTGCTGACCCCGCTCGTTATAAAGGGGAAACCCCTCCCTTTTCTTTTGTTTTCCCTTCGTGGGCTTTTCCTAGTTCTGCCGCGCTTTCTGTTTTGCGGGCTTTCGCTCCTTTTGCCGCCTAGCCCTGGCGCCTCCCCCTACTTCCCAAAGGGGGGGGGGCCGGGGGAGCCCAAGTGATGACACTGCCCGGGTTATCGGGGGTGCATCCTCCATTTTGCTGTGCCTTGTGTCGTCGGCACTGGTAGCCGGATCTGCTTCCAGGCTGTAGGTCAAGAAAGGAAGAGGGTGCAGAACCAGGTCTGCTGTCACACGAGACAGAAAACGACACGAGTCAGGGCTGCGCAGTAACAGCAGGAGATACACAACTGCGTGGCCTTCTTACACAGCTAAGGCCATTTTCAGTCAGAAGTGAAGTCCCGGTGTTCATCATGGCGTAGAACGGGAAAGGCAGAAGGGGGAGGGAGGAGGGGTCCTGCTTCATTGGCCAAACCAAGGATCGCTGATGCACGCAAGTTGCACGCTGTAATGCCAGGGATCAACACAACCCCTATGCGCCATTGAGGGGAAGAGAGATGTGGTGCAATGTAACAGTCATGGATGCTGTGCATGTCAGTCATATATTGGTCTCCTGGCACTAAGGCTTACCTGAAAGGAAATGACGTATTGTGCCCACACGTGGGTTTCCGAGCTTTCCAAATCTTCACCAAACCGGCTGCCGTGATACATTTTACTGCTGCCAGGGCTCAACATAACTCCACTGCTACAACATGCCGCCTTGAGCAGAACAAATAGCAGGCATTCTGAACATTTATGTCTGCAAAACGTGCTTGAAAGCAGGCATTCTGTGTACACTATTGTCCAGGTCTACATGTCCTGAAACACATGCATAATTTATCCCTCAGCGGAATTTCTTTTCTTATGTATTTAAATGTCCCCTGTTCTTTTTCACCTCATTTTCATTTCCCCCTCACAACTCTGTGTGCCTATTAAAGGAGTGCACGGCCCCTGCAAATAGCATATAAGGGAACATTGGTGTTGTTTGAGGCAATGCATTCTAAAACCTCCTCTCTTAAAATAGACTCCTAACACCTCGGTAAACAGCCACTAAATGCAAATGCAGTGCCGGAGGATGAAAAGTGAGAAACATTTCTGAGCTAATAGACAGCTCATTAAAGTGCTCGCACAGACCCACTCAGAGCCAAGTGCCGGGAAACTTTCTGGTTGTTAGGATCTGGAAAGAGCCTCCTTTGTGCCGTCAGCTGCTCTTGTAACATTGTAAGTGGGATGATCTTCTTTATCTCAGATCCATCTATCGCTCCATATCGTCCATGAGATGCACCGCCTAGTTCTCTTGAGACAATGCAAATTGCGTTTCTGAAAATTGAACTGCTATGCTATAAACCCTTGCACTAATACTTTGATTCTTTCCATAGTGTGTGGACCGAAGGTACCTTCTTCATGATTGGCAGACGACCCCTGACCCATGCTAATCGCATACCAATTTCTTTGTGTCTTTTGTCAGAAAGAATTTGCACTATGTAATTTATTTATTTATTTATGTATTTATTCATGTATTTATTATTTATTTATTTATTTATTTATTTATTTATTTATTTATTTATTTATTTATTGGTCATTTATAAAGCACCTATACACAGAAACAGTGTTTCAAAACGCTTCATGGCAGGGGAGGTTAGAAGGGAAAATGCAGAGAAAACATTCTTACTAGGCCTTGAGTCTTTTACAATGAGCAAGTGTTGTAAGCATTAAAGTACACACATAGACCACTTTAGAGGACATGAAGTCAGTAGACACAAGAACATAGAACAGAACGGTCGTACTAGGCCTGACGGCATTTCAGAGCATGTAAGAGCTCTAACATGAATGAAGAAAGAGGGGAGGGGTGGGAGAGAGGGGAAGGAACAGACAAGAACAAGAAACAGGAAGTAACTGTCATACTAGGCCTGACAGCATTTCAGAGCGTGTAAGAGCTATGACATGAATGACGAAAAACCAGTGGGTTGTGGGGGGAGTGGGGCTGGAAGGGATGGATATTTATGATTATACATATATGGTATATATGCACCAGTATTCTTTGCAATCTCTTCTCATGTACCATTACAGCTGCATCCCTGATCAGGCCATGGCACCATGCCTGTTCAAAGTGCAGCATTCATTGACGCTTTATAAAAAGAACTCACTGATTAAGATGATGTAATGGCTGTGATACGTTTGGGTCTTTCGGCAAAAACTCAGTCGCTGCCAGTCCACAGGTGCTTCTTGCCCACCTTGAATAGGCCACTGTTGAGAGAGCAGTCTAGCTAGTGTTGATCACGCCATTCAGGGTCCAGCTGGTTAGCAAAAGTATCCTGCCAACTACCCAGATAATCCACATTGCAGCACTAGGCACTTGCCGCCAACCGTCAGGGTTAATAAGAATTTTGGGTTTAAGGATTCACTGCAAACCTTTGCTTAATGCAGTGGTAGGATATGTAGTGCAGACAGGTTTCTAACATTTGAAGACCGTACAATACATCTTCCATTTATTGGCTTTCCTGCAGAGAGACTTTATGAAAAAAAAGCCTTCTTCCCACCAAGGATTGACTAAGCCAAAGGACACTGATTAGGTCTCGCCAAGAAAAACTCCAGAAGGTGGAACGTCTGCAAAATGCAGCAGCCAGCATGCTGGCCAGGGTCCCACATAAATATCTCACCAGTTCTGGTCAGTCATTCTGGTGCAGGTTGATTTGTGCACTCAGTATATATGTCACATTCTCTACTATGAAATGTCTTCTGGAAATAGATCAGATCAACGCAAGAACAACCAATGTTCAGGAAAAAACTATAGAAATGGTTCTCTATGGGATCAAGCAGATCAAAGTAATGTCCAGTGCACTTCATCGTTAGGGGTACCAAATAGCACGTTTTGCATTTGAAAGAATATCAAATAGTTCCTCAAGTGCTTGCCCGAAATCGAATATGAAGCAGGATAGTGTTTTTTGTTTCTGTGTTCGTAATTAATGTTTAAATCTTGAAAAGCGCACTTTAAAAATAAATAAATAAAGCTCTATTTTGTATGTGTCGACATGTTTCATTCAGCTCCCTTCGCTTTAATCAACAAAACAAAAGCATACAATCAAAAAAGTACAGATTAACAAAACAACAGTGATCACATCACCAAAATTAATTTTATAATTTGCTGTCACCATTGTGAATCACACACATGCCAATCTCTTGCGAATTGAGAGATAGCTTTGGTGGAGAGTGGGCCTCATTCCAAGTTTGGTGGTAGCCTTGCCGGTAAAACTGGCAGGCTGCGCCAAACTTGCGATTTTTTCCAGCACCCGCAAATGGGCAATTACCGGGTCATTACGGACCAGCCGGGCCCGGTAATTGCCCATTCACGGGCACTGGAAAAAAAATGCTCCCCATTCCCATTTCAACCCCATAGGGCTCAATGGGAATGGGGAGGTCGGATGCAACGGCACCTTTCTGAATGGTGCTGGTGCATCCGACATGCTTTGCTCGCAGGTACCGGTACGCCCGCCAGGCCAGTCCTGGTGGGTGGGAAGGCACCCGCAAGCAGAACTCGTAGCTTGCCGGTCCAGTAACAACGGTACTGGCAAGCTTACCGGTTCTGTTGTTACCGTACTGGCAAATTTATAATGAGGCCCAGTGAGTTTCAATCCTTCCTTGCAGCTAACATAGAAACATACACAAACGGGCCTGCCCGCTCATGCAGCATATAAGCCGAGTGTACATGTGAAGTGAGTGTACTACATCACCTTTAGGCTAAATGGCTAAATGAGAGAGGTGACTCTCCCAGAGAAACTGATAGGGCTGAAGTCAGTGGTATTCTCATGCAGTGAAGCAAGGCCCTCAGACTGGTTCTGACCAGACCCAACAAACTCTAAGAAGGCAGTTGGCTGTTGGCAGTTACTTAATTCGATTAAATCACAATCCACATTCCACTTACTCCACCTCCTTCCCACCACACTAGAGAATGCACTGCACTGTTTATTATCGCTCACTCCTCAACCTGCCACCATCTCACAATGTTGGCAAATGTAGTGCTTTATGCCTCTCTGTCCACATTGAAAGGGCTCTCATCTCGCACACCTTTCATTTTGGGAACAGACTGGCCCACAAGGATAATCAAGAGATTTCCCAAATTACAAGTTCTCCCAGACAGCCAAGATGGGTTGGGAATTGTTGAACACATCTTGCACTGCCTAACATGTAACTGACTTGTCCCCAGCCCTATTGACCTAGAAAAGGCAGCCCACCTGATGGGAAGTCTTCTGATTTCCAAACATCCTCTGCTCCTATCAATTTCAGTAATGAACCAAAGTTCTTTTACATTGTATCTCTATATTCACCCGATAATCTGGCCTACAGAGGAACAAGAGCGATTTCCCAAAATCAAGCTCCTCTGGCTATGAATGCTGTCATAAAATGGTATTAATTCCATTCTCTTTTGAATCTGCACTCAATATTTGTTTCACTGATCTGTAACTTTGCACTCAAATGAAAAGACAAAGGGGGTCATTACAAGTTGGGCGGTAAGGGTTTACCGGCACCGGTAAGGATGCCGGTACCGCTAAACCCTTACCGTCCTATTCCGAGGTCCCTTAGCAGCTCCCAGCAGGAACGGCTGGTCTGACCAGCCATTTTTTGCAGGACCCGTTAAGGGACCTTGGAGCTAATAACAGGCCTGCAATTTGCGGGACCGTTATTAGCGCCTTCCCCATTCCCATTGAGCCCTAGGGGGGATCAAATAGGAATGGGGAATGGTTTACTGAATGGGGACTTACCGGGTCTGCATAGGTCGGAATGTCCTGGTAAGTCCCCATCCAGTGAGACCGGACCCGGGTTTGGAGGCAGCCATGGCGCTAATAGCACCATGGCTACCTCCAAACTCGTAATGACCCCAAAGTATTCAACAAGAGACAAATAGCAAGAGACTATTTGGCCAGAGTCAAATAACTTTTTTTGCCAACTGAATTTGGCTGTATGCTTACTCGGGGCAGAATGTTGGTACACGCCCAATGTCCTCACTCACTTCACAAATTCAGCATCAAGATGCCACTTGTGGAAGAATGGCAGTTTATCAACCTCTGCCAACCATACATAAACCACACATAACCTTTTTATTAGAAGGGGTTCATGGTATCCTCAATTTCATGCACGTCTTGTATACTAGTCAATGTACTGGGTCAAGGCACCATGGCACAAAAAGGGAAACAATGCACAATAAGAAACAAAAGGCATGACAAACTCATAACAGACATAGGACATTGTGAAAAGGCAAACCAAGCTGCAACAACAACGTTGCATCCTTCCAGGTCTCCTACCACTGGTCTCTGCATACAGTTGCCATTTTATTTGATCTATTTCCCACTAGTCGATTACACTCTCTCTCTCTCTCTTTCTCTTTCTCTGTTTCCATGTCCTTCCCATTTCTCTCTATTTCCACTCAGTACCAACTAGACTATTTGTAAACCATGTTTAACAAATATCAGGGAATTTCCACTATGAGGGTTGGGGACGGACTCAGAGCTCTACTCATTAGACATAAGGCAAGAGCTAAAGGTCATCAGCGGCATGACATGTCTTGCTTCAGAGTTGCCCGACATATGAACCTCCAGGCTCTGAATTGAACTTCCTAAGAATGGTGGCTGGCAGGCTAGCAACAGCTGTTCCAAACCACCCGCTGGCTTGCTTTGGTGCTGTGTTGTGTGGGGTCTACATGGACTTTTGCCCATCAGGGCAACATCAACCATGCAAAGAACATCATTTTTCAGCAGCCATTCATCGAGCAATCAGGGCAGAGACCAGAGTCTCTAATCTTTACTCCCGGTTGTCTATCTCAATGTTTCCTACAGGCCTCACAACCCTCTCATGTGGCACACACAGCCACAAGCCAAAAAAAGAAACTTTCACCATTAGTTTCAAAATGTTGTGGAAACCCTGTAGTAAAGTCAAATAGATGGGGAGGATCAACGATAAAAGGTGGAGTTTAATATGAGTGACCAGGCCTTTGCCAATAATTAATTATCATGTGCAGTATTGGAGTTTGTCACAGCTAGGTCAACCATGATACATAATTACATTACTTTCTGTATTATTTTACGGCCTCCGATACAAATTCTAAAAAGGAGGAACCCTTGCAGACATTGTTTGCGTCATGTTCACATCTCCATGATGGCATGACAACACCTACAAAGTACATCCAACAAGCAACCCAACGAGAATGGATCAAAATAAAGAGGTACAGAAAATTAAAAAGTATTAGGAGATCATTTGAAAAGTAAGACCCCAAAATGTTGACTGCCTAGGGGCCTCCAAAGGGGTTTATATGTTATATGATAAATCATTTATAACGTGCCTGTACACAAGTGTGGCTAGGCGCGACAAGACAAGTGAGGGAAGACAGAGGGAGGACAAGACAACAATCTTACTAGACCTTGTGTCATTCAGATCGTGCAAATGCGACAACGCAAGGTGCAGAGGGAATGGAGAGCGGGGAAGTGCCAGTGGGAGGATTTAATCCGGCACGGTCTTCAATACATCCAGAGCTGCAGAACAATATTTTGCGATAGGGAATCATGAAGTCTGGAAATCTAATTATGTTCATTCCTTCTTTGGTAAAACATGGATTTTAATATTTAGCTGAGAAAGCAGGAGATCCGTGTGCCTTCCATTTTAAAAGTGTGAGCAAGACATGGAAGGCAAATAACTTTAAAAAACGCTGGAAAGTTAAAGGATGTTTAACAGGCTCCCCCATTGGGATTAAAATGTAAACAGCATTGTAATCACCAGAAGTCTTCGACTTTCTGATGTGCATTCAGGAAAGATTTGGGTGCTTTAGCCATGCCCACAATAAGCTAAAATTAAGCACTGACTACATTCCAACTTGCGTAACTTAGATGTCTTTGCAGAAGAAAAACAATGTCACTTTGTGCACTTGAGTGGTATTTTCGCAGAGATGGCCTATTCTACTATCACTCTCTATGTCATATGTGTTCATGTTCGAAACATGCCTGATTGAGTCAATCTAGTCACATCTGTATAATCAATGCATTTATTTGGGGCTCAAGAACGCAAAGCAATCTGTCTTGGAATGGGATCTTGCTTAGGAAGTGAAATATGCCCGTGTATGCTTTTTGTTTAATTGTGGGTATCTATTGTGTGCAAATCTAGCTTTCGGGAACACTAGAGCACTGCCTATTAGTACAGACACACATCAGATGGTTACAGTAATTAACAGTCTGTACAGCATAGCGTTTATTACTGGCATACTAGTAGGGGTTGCAGTGAAACATTGGCATGCATTACACATTTAATGGTTCTGAGATATTGCATGTGGCTGAAACGTGGGTTTGGGGCATGAGGAGTAAAGTGTGGTCACAACAATGTATGCAGGGCTGCGTGCTTTTGTGGGGAGTAAAGAACGTGCTCGTCGAAAAGGATGGTCTTGATTTCTTATCTCAATTGCATGAGGATGGGAGGGAGATTGATGTGGAGGGGTTTGGGGTTCCACAGCGTGCCTGTGCTTATGTTTGAATCATTTGTAAGTTCAGCACCGGTAGAAAGAGGCCTGGTATCACAAAGGTTTAAGCGTTCTGCAAAGGAGAGTGAATAGATGCGAACACATTTGCTCGGTTCCTTGTATAACTATAAGCAGATGTTCAGAGATATGACCTTTATTCACATATTGTGTTAATTTGAATTTGCAGACGTGGCGGAAAACATTGCAGTTTCTGGTGCAGAACTTCACCAAACTGAGCTAGCGTAGAGCCTGTGAGGATAGCTCAAGGGCAATGTGTGTGTCTTGGATGCACTATTGACAGTAGAAGTCTAAGGGCTTCCACTACTTGCCTATGCCCCAATCAATTTAACACAAAACAGACAGTACTACTTCGTTACAAATTTAGTTATTCCTAGGTCTAAATCCCTATAGATAAATTACTGGCCCTGTGTGTGAATATCTCGTGTCCCCGAGTGTCTGACACACCCATCCCTAGGATAGCGATGCTGTGCCGCCTACAAGGGGATGTAGAGATACTGGCCCTCAACTCTCTCACTACTTTCCTGCAACACAATTAAGTGCAGATTAATTGGTGGTCGGTTCTCTTTTTTATTGTCACCGCCACCATAAATGTGTCTTATAAATAATAAACTGCTGTGGTCATGTTGGCCACCTTCAGCTTGTTACGAATCTATCAGTTAATGTCCTATTACTGTTAGATGGGATTACAATGATGTGTAATTACTCGAGTCCTAACTTCAAATGTATATAGGATCTCAGAGTTGTGGTCATCAGCCTATCAACTCAACAATCTGTCAACCGGTTTCAGGGGAGCGGATAACTCGCCGCCTTCTTCAGGACGGAGAATTTTCCATTCTCAATGGCTCTTCGATTTCTTTACAGGTGTCCAAATAGTGGATGAATGCAGGGTTATCTCGGGTTTTCCCACGGGCAGTACAGTTCGTGTTCTGATCCCTGTAGGGTTATAAAACTGTAGTGTCACTGGTTTCTCTCTATTCTTGTTGATTGCTTATTGGATTCCCCTTACATGCTTCTTTATTTCCTGGTCATATTGGCCTGTAGGGTGCATGTCTCTTCCTCACAGATTCTTGAAAGCTTTTTTACTGGCGTCGTATATTGGCGTCATTGTATCAGGTACTCATCATACTCCATCAAAGGGGAGCTGATTGCCCGGACCTTGCACTGCAAAAATACACTTTGCACAGTTCCATGAATAAGGGTTTGTGTCAGCAGTGCAAAGTCACTTTGAACCGGGCAAATATTCCATGAATCAGGCCAAGTGGGGTGACTGTGAGTGCCTTGATTTCTCAGACAGGCCCTGTACCTGGCTGCAGGTTGTCTTTGGGAAAACTGGGTACTTCATTACTGCAAATGCAAATGGTATCATGCAGCCTACAACAAGCATGCTTTTAAAAACATGTCTCTGCGTTCTCTTCAATTGACTTAAACCGCACACGTGAGATATGTCCCAGTGTAGCTGAAATATCTGTCAGCCAACAAGAGGCCAAGGGTGCTCCAGAGGGTTGCATCGACAAAGATTAAGGGACTGATTCATGGAATTATTTGCACCGAAAAACTGAGATTTGTGCGCCATTCTGCCCGCAAATCCCTGTTTAACAAATGGGTATTTGCAGGCAGAATGGCGCACAAATCCCCAATTTTGGGCACAAATAATTCCATGAATCAGACCCCTAATTTGTAGTTGTATGCGCGTGTTTAAATAGTACACGTTCACCCAACGGGTATCAAAGCTCTATATTGAAGAGCAACAGATAACTTTTTCAGCCAGAGACTGAAAATAATATAAAAAGTAATCATGGGCTTACCTTTCAAGTGATCAGATTAGGAGAATATGTTCACTTTAAGAGGTAATTCTTTTAGAGGTGCATTACAATTATGCACTGTTTCTCTTTAAGAATTTGCTTTCAGAGCTGAACTGTACTCGGAGCTGACGTCTAGCAAATATGACGTTCCTTGCTTTTCTTTCTAACATTATTTTTTTGTGTGCCTTATTCTGCCCACAGGCTCTGGGTAAAATGTAATGTTCTTGCAGCATTGATTGTTCCATGATAAGTCATAAGAATCTAATGATCTCTCCTAAGACTTTTTAGTGTTGAAAACGAGGGATGTGCATGATTTTGCAATGGTAACTGCGAGCGTTGGCGGATTTATTAGTATTTTCATAAGCATCTTCCCATCATCCCTTTGATCACC
Source organism: Ambystoma mexicanum (assembly GCF_040938575.1). Classification (NCBI taxonomy): domain Eukaryota; kingdom Metazoa; phylum Chordata; class Amphibia; order Caudata; family Ambystomatidae; genus Ambystoma; species Ambystoma mexicanum. The sequence goes on from NC_090935.1 coordinate 1,282,398,331, forward strand.
AGCTGTCTGCAAGCAGTCACCCTTCCAAACGGCTGCGGGAAAAGCGCTCTTGTACCACATATTTATAAGTGTGTTAATAAGGATACCCTCTGGTCTGTTAACGTATACAATCAAAATATGCATTTGAAAGAAAGGTAAAAAAAAAAAAAAAAAAACATTAATTTTGGATCTGAACACTGTGATAAAAGATTAATGTACCATGGCCGAATAATGTAATTAAGGGCCACACAAGTGTAGACGTTTATGATGTACACCATTTTCCATTCAATAAAGTCGGACATTATCCCTTAATTTACTGTAATGCATTTACTTGTCCTGGTCTCAATGTTTCCTGATGTCTGAATTATTTAATAATATGCAGTATTCAAATTGAGAATCAGTAGAGAACACTCTCTCCTTTGTAACCCATCTTCTCATTTAGTGAGAATAACATTAGCTTGAAAGTTCAAAATCTTGCAGCAGAGAAATAGGTCACATACTGACAGTGTCTAATGTCTGTCAGTCTCCTAAAAAGACCACGAGAAGGTGCACCAAGAAACATTCTGACATTGAATGGCAGATTTTAAAACCTATCAATCAACAGAAAGGTTGCAACTCAGGGTCAGTCCATACTTCAGGATCCAATGTTTTATTGTCAAAGTGTAATGATGTCGGTTTGGTGCACAGAGGACACGAGATACGGTAAGTGTATATAACGTGGTTTGCGTCTTTGTCCACTGGACACAAATGGTAAGTAAGAGACAAGAGTTATCTTCTTAAATAACAGGTTATTAATCCAGTAGACACAACACTGGGCATCCACACCCTTCCAGCTAGCTCCCAATCTCCAACTGTCACTCCTGGAACACTCATCTCTCCATCAACATCATACATTCCATTCCGAGCTCACCTGTGCACTGGCATCCCTGGCACATGGAGCTCAGGTGAACATGACACTAGGAACACTAAGCCACAACACAAAGCCTTTGAAGGTGCCCCTCCCCTCCATTATAAGTACATCCCTTTTATGGTGTGTGATACCTCCAAGAGCACAGCCCTTCTAAAATAGGGAAAACCAGTCGCAGCAGCACTTCTCGATTTGCCTCAACCCCTGACCACAAGCCTTCCAACATGTATTCCCTTCCGCACCACTGCCATTTCAAGAATGTCAAACACCTTTCATGGTGCTGGCATTGTATGTGGCGCCCAACATGTCAACCATTTTTAAAATATCCAATGTGTGGCTTTTATTTATGGTGTTTGATTAAAAGTGAAAAGTGTCTCTTTGATCAACCAAATTAACAGGCATACGACTAGCACCACACATTTGCTTGGCCATTGAAAGCCTGTGCTTTAATAGTAGTCCCTGGTGGAAAGGAATGCTAAATGCTGTTGTTTTGAAGTAGAGACCAGCAACATGGACAATAAAGTTTGTTCAGACAGTTACTCATCATATATCACACCTGAAAGTATCAACTGAGGTTCCGTCTGAAGCTTCTCACAAGATGATCTGAGCATGTCACTATGCAACCGTTTCATCTGCCAAATCATTTAGATGACACATTAAACAGAAAGACATGTCGTTTGTTTAATCACCATATGTTGCTTCTCTGACCATAGAGTTAAAGTTGTTACACTCTGCAAGTGTTCACATCAAAGCAACACAAGAAATCTTTCTTTCCTTCAATGACACCAGACATCAGACGGACTGCAATCTGCATGAAACATGTTAGAAGTCATTCTTCCCTTTAAAACTGCTTTCACATTTTCCTCAAGTACACCTATATGAATCCTAATAAGCATTTATGCATACTCTAAGTTTGCAGATTCCCTCATATTGATGGTAAGTTCCTGGAATTCAAAACAATTCCGACTGTTAAAATGACCAATTCTTCCTATACTTTTTTGACTATCCTTAGATTGCAACATTCTTAAAAATGGTTGACCTTTCACAGGAGTTAATTCTAACAAGTCTCCAAAAACAAGTACATGTTTACCGCCAAACAAAAGGTTGTAGTCTGTCTTCAAAACCTCATGCATTTGCATGTGAATGAAAACTTGCATCAAGTTAGACATCTACAATCAAGGTATTTCATTTTCTTAGAACTTTTCCTACTTCTTGTGCTGCACTTGATATAAGTGTTCGATACTCTGGTTTGTTGTCATGCTCCACTGGTAACATCAACAGGTGATGTCAAGTAACACCTCCTACATTAAATGCTGCTAAACCTGTTGGAGCAGGTACAATATATGACAATGTGGAATTTGTTACATCGTGAATCAAAGCTCTTATTGCATGAATTAAAAAAAAAGAAGTACCTGTTCCTGCTTGTCCACTAGCATACAACAATATAGGTTTGTATTGCACACAAGAGCATTTATGCTTGCCATGCTGTATACCATGTAAAAACTCATCTTTAATTTTATAATAAACTTCTTTTTGCTCTATATTAAGTTTACTAACAATTTCTTAACAATTTAAATCTGTAACTTTACTTTGTTGCATTGCATTTTCTACTTCCATAGCAAGCTCAACATCAGTTTGAATAATTGACTCACCAAGGACATTTTGACTTCCCGCTGCATAATCTTGACTGCCCCGAGAAGTCTCTTTTGCCAATTCTTCTGCCAAAAGTTCTTCTTGACATAGCTCTTTCTCCAGTAACTCCAGTACTGCTCACAGTTTGGATATGCAATTAAGTATTTTTAACAGAATTTACAACTAAATCACTCTCTGCACTCTCTGCAAACCATGTTAAAAACAAGAACAAAAGACAAAAATACATCCTTTTTCTCTGCAGTTTGGCAAAACAGTTTCATGTGGTTAATGAGACTTGCCCTCTCATGTCTCACTAGACAACTGCTACATCCATGTACTTTAAACTGTCTTCTGTCACTGTTCAACATTTCGATATGAGTAGCATTGTGCTATGTCATATAAACAAAGATCCTCAACATTTTTGATTTAATTGGATAATATGTCTCAATCAAGTTGGTTCACAAAATCTCTGTACTGTCAGGTGCTGCTTCAGCTAAATGCTCAATTTCAATCAAAGGCTTCAACACCCGATTTCTAGTACTAGCTGGCCCAAGACTTAACCAAACTACATTAATGCTACGTTCATACAGAGGCAAACTAATTAGCCAATCTGCAGCTTTGTAGGTACTACACTCTCTATGTCAAAGCATCTTCAACCCAACATTTAGACGTTTCTGACTGAGACTTTTATCTGCTGATAAATCTGCCCATACTTCAGCTGCATTGCTCTTTTCTGCTTTCGTCATGTATGCTGTAACGTAATTAGCAATAGATGTTGAATCATCAGCAATAAACTGTACATCAGCATTTGCATTCCATAGCTCAGCAATGACAGGGTTCTAATCATTAATGAATTGGCATTCCTTATCTCTTTTTAAATAATAGGTATTTCACTGTGATTTACCAGTAACATGGTGTTGAACAGATGACATTAAATATTCCCTCAACCTACTGGTTTCACAAGCCTTGGAAAGCCGAATCCGCACTGAGTGTAGTACTTGTATTTACCTTTGTATTTTCTATAACAGTTCTTTCCACATGAATGCTTTTGAAAGTTGAAACCTTTCCAACTTTTCCGTAGATCAGCATTCACGTGCTGGGATGGAATAGAACAAGTAACATGTTTTTCAATGAACTCCATCACAAAGCCATCACTTTCCTTACCAAACTGAAGAGCATATTTAATATACAACAGCATATGTATATGTGGAGCCCCACGTGCCTGGTACTCTTTCCTCCAAAAGAAATGCTCCACAGGGTCTAGTGGACTATTTTCTTCATTACATATAAAGTGTAACATGGCTACAAATCTGTGATGAAACAACCACAATAGACTTACAGGATCCATAGGACACAATTATCCTGGTGTAATGTGTTCTATGTTTTCTTTTTCAGCATTAGTTTCCCAAATCCACTCTGCAAGATCATCCCAACCATACTCAGTGCAACTTGAAGTCACAAACCAGGTTGGAGATCCCAAGTTTCTGATCATGCATCTAACCTCGGAGTGTCTCCTATACCAATATTCGTTAGTTCCTCTCATTGTATCATGAGCATTCGTAAGTTTGCAATCTAAAACTTCATTTTTTTCTTTCACCTGTTGCAGCATCTCACATGAAGAAAGATTTTGAAATCTAGTTTCGGTTTGAAGTGTATGAGCAACAGCATAACTGTCTTGATATTGGGCAAAATCTTCCTCGGGGCCAGCCCTTTGAGAGCAAAAATACCCAATTCAGCCCAAAATACAGGTTCTATTGTGCTGAGCAGTGATCTCATGCTAGTGACAAATGACACCCTCAAAGTGTTAGCATATTTATTCTAAGCAGTGAATTTCATATACATTTGGGATTCAAGTTAGAGAATATTACAAAGCATAAAACAAAGAGCAATGCAAAATATAGTGAAACATGGAACTTAGATAAACATAGAGAAACATAGAGAAATATAGAGAAACATAGAGAAACACAGTCTTACGTCCCTTAATCAGCCCTGGGAGACCTGGGTTTTTCATAAGCTAGCTGTAAAACAAGCCCCGCTCATAGAAAAACAAGGCTGGAGGACACCGTGAGAGCCAATTCCGGGCACCTGACTGTACACGAATCAAGTCCACAGGCGATCTCCCCCTGATCCATGTGTGCATGGATATTTTATAATCTCTTGCTGTCAGTCACCATGACGCACAGTTCCAGAACTTTCCCTGTGCAACTGGCTCATGGAAAAAACCCAGCTCTCTCTGAGATGCTCCCTGCTCGCTCCTACCCCCTCCCTTGGTTCCCATCTGCGCTGGCTGAGGAATGTCTTATCAGTACCTTCCCAGAGAAAAGGAAGATTAGCTTGGAGCCAGGGCTACCGTTAGTGAGGCTGAATATTCTACGGGAAGCAGGGATGTATTAACCCCATTTGCAAGCTCTAAAAGGCATGCACTCATAGCTTAGTGTTTATAGCGCTTAAGACTGGCTATCTAAGCGCTATATAGGTGCCATGATGTTCCAAACACTCCAAAAATACCTATTAGCTACATAGCTAGGGGCCCTCCCTGCCTGTCTATCAACAATGCTTAATTTGACCTATTTCATACTAGGCCTGCATATTCCTTGTAGCTCACTACTGCATAATGGAAGTGCTACAACAGACTACTGTCAGCATTTTTAGCACATACTTTGAATACACTATTGGCTTTCAGCGGCTAATGCTGTCATCTAAAGCCCTGATTGGCAAGGTTGCAATTTCGTGTATCACTACAATAACGTAATGTTGAAAATTCACTTTCATAAAATAAATGAAAAATATATTCAACATTGGTGCAGAATCGTGAATTCACTGAATACATTCTTGTACACCGATATTCTGAAGCAGAGATTTACACCTTCCGATCATCCAATCTCCCTGCAGTACCAGTTGGAAAAAGCATTGGGAAACAACAGCCTTCTAATGTCTTTTCCCAGATACTGATTGGTGCACCTTCCGTTGCTTTCATTTGATACAATTCTAAACTGGATGAATAGTGTAATGTTGATACAAACTGACCTTCACTGTTTTTGTTTATTGACTCAACATCAAGCATGAACAAATCTGGTACAGTCACACTCCCTTAGTATAAATCATTGTGCTCCAATAGAAACACCAATGTGTTTTTCACTTTTCCAATATCGCTAAGCTGTGTCCAAATGCTCTCATCTTTTGTGGCAACACCATTTAAGAAAACAAACAAAAGATCTGCAAAGTCACGCTTCACTCATAGAGTATTAATAGTTTCTCCTAAAGTTAGAGGTAAATACACAACCTTTCCTCTAACATCTTGCACTAATGATTCTTTTAGGCAGATTTGACATCTTTATTTGCAATCTAACCATAACTTGGAAAGGATGAACAGTTTGCAATGAAATCACTTCAAACATGTTCAATTTATGAATTACAGCAGGGATATCAGGCCTTACCATGTTGGTTAAGACTCTTCTTGGAGGAATATGCGTTTGATTATAAAATCCAACACAGTGTCTTCAAAATCGTTCCTTTACAAACAAATACAAATGAATACAGATACAATTCTTTCGAAACATCTTTTACAGTGTGTTTAATTTTGTTCTCAACATACACTAGTTGCATTTCAAACTTATAAAAGTGTGTCGACAAGATACACAAACAATGTCAGGTCTTTCAGTAGAAGACAACTCAAACATTGCAATACTTTTATATTGTTGAAAAATCTGATCGTTGAAAGCATAGGATCATAATTTCCACTTCCTGTAAGTGTTTCATCTATGTGCACATAATCTTTTAAATGCATCATATTTATCATTTACATTGTAGACACTAAACTTTCTACAGTTCTACAGTTCCAGTCAAATGTATTTGATTTAAAACTGCAATAGACATACTGGTGTTTTGCACTCATACAGTTTAACTAAAAGGTATCTCATTTTAGAATGATGTGCAGCCAGCATCCATATATGATGAAACTGCCTCTTACATCTACGTTTATCAAGACGAGCTAAAAAGTGACCCAAAAGTCCTATTTTTTCAAAAACTTCACAGTCACCTATTCTTTGCAGCATCTTCATCTGTCTTTGAACATTATCATTTGTGTGTGAAACTTGCAAAAATCTCTTTAAAACTTTACAAGAAAATGAATCGATATTGCACAAAAAACTGCAACTTCATACCTTACAATCCTTCTTTCGTTTTATTTTTAACTGACCTACACTTGCATTTCTGTATTATTACACTGTATAATTTCTTCTTTTTTAGAAATCACACCATTTCGGACTTCATAGCTATGTCCACTCTCAGCAATAGCTAGTGGAACATTCTTTCTTTGAATGTAACTCTCATAAAAAATCTTTCAGTATGAAAAGTGTATTTCCACTCTCCACCAAAGTTGTCACAAAAGTTGTCACTTATAAGTAAATTAACTGTTTCTATATTTGTATAGAATGGTGTAGTCACCTTAAGTAATTTCTTAAGTTTATTCAATAGGAAAATTAATGATTTTCTTTTCATATCAAAAGCTTTCTTAATTATTACTTCTTTTTTCTTCTGCAAAAAAACATTTGATCACATACCTAGATTTATGTTTCACACTTCTCCAAATATTTGTAAAAACTTGAGAGTGATACATGTTCCTATATATATATATATGTATATACATACATACATATATTCTTCTGTTTCAAATGGATAGCACATTTGCTACTTTTTTCTAAAGATCTTTCTTTTTTAATAGATGTAACACATTTGATACATTTTATTTTTTACTTTCAAGATAAACCTTCTCAGTTCCAGCAATATTTTGTGTTGGCATACCTCTTATTTGAAATTGCATATTTGTAAAACTATCAACACCAGATATTGTTGTATTATCTACAGGATGTGTATCTACAGATTTAAAACACAACTTTTTGAAATATGAAACTCTAGATCCGAACTTCCCTGCAGACGACCCTTTCTTATGGCTCGTTGTTGTACCTTTCTTGATGGAATAGGACAAAAAAAAACTGTATAAAAAAAGAAATTGGAAAGATAACGTTCATGCTTTGTGTTTCTTTATATTTTCATTATATAGTATAACTTTGGTTTATAGTGATTATTTCGAAAAGAAAAGTTTTGAAAAACAAAAATTTTAAAAATAAAGTTTCGAAAACAAAAGCTGTGACATGCTAAATTTAAGGTTGTATACGAATTGTTCGAACTACAATTGTTCGAATTACAATTGACGTTTGCACAATTGACCGAATTGTGAAGGTCAATTGTTACATATATGCGGGATGTGGGGGGAACCCACCGCAACCCCCCATTATATATTGTTAAGGACACTGCCTAGGTGTCCTGTTTTGTCTGCTGTGTGTTTTTGCCGTGTATTTAATTTTTTTTACCTTCCATTAAACTCGTTTTTTCCTACTTGGATTTGAGTTTTCATTTTTTCTGGGACTTAAAGACCTCGTGCATGGAGTGCAGGTTTTTTCCATCCTCCATGTGTTTACATATATATATATATATATATATATATATATATATATATAAAACCAAACCGAAACCGCCGTGTAGTTATGGTTAAGTTGCTGTTTCCATAGGAAGAGCACTTTTTGGGCGGCTTATAACTCCGCTCCCCCTGGACAAATCCTCACCAAACTTTGAAAAAAAAGTATATGGTCCACTCTGAATTTTGCAACGTTTGGTGATTTTTGGTCCAGGGGGGCAAAGTTATAGGGGGGGTCCCAAAATATTTTTTTCCCCATAGACTGAATGGGGGAACACTTTGCGCACGGCTACAGGCCAAACCGCTGGATGGATTTGCACCACATTTGAGGCAGTGGCAGAGGCTTGGGTGCGAAAGCGTGCTTTTGCAATTTATTTACAATCCATCCAGTAGTTCCCTTAAAAACGATCAAAAAGTATGTCTCTAAAAAATAGTGATATTTATGTCCGCTACGCAGTCACACTTCCCTGTTCGTTCCGTGGAGAAGATTGAAATTGGCTATCCCATGGCGTGCTGCCCGCGACCATGTTGCGCTTTCACCAATTGGTTGTGGCACAGCGTGAAGTGCGTCGTAATCTTTCTATACGTCCGCCATGTTTACTTCGTTTTCTATTGAACGCGAACATCGGCGCTAACATACCTAAACAAAGAAGGCACCAATGCACTTATAACACTTATGGAACACTGTTTCAAAAGGTGAGCGTTAATGAGACGTGGTAGTAGAAAGTCAAAATTTGAATTATTCTTGTTAGCACTGTCATGCGGTACAGTGGGTCTTGCTACTCATTGTACGAAATGAATTTACTGCGTCCATTGCACAATACTTAACCAGAATTACTGCGATCAGGCTGGCGTCCTACTGTTTGAAATCTCAGCCAGCCACCTGCACTATTTCGTACACACAGCCCTTCTGCACGTGTATGCCAGTAGCGGTTCTCATGAATAGCCACTGATATGTTGTAGTAAAATGAGTATGTATTTGCATTCGGAAGTGAAGGCCACTGCATTTTCTCTTTTCAACACAAGCTCAGTATGGCTGCATATTTGTCGACACCCATAAGGGTCCCTTGTTTTTTAACCTTGAGGTACAGGGAAAGAGTAGAAAGAATGTAGGCAGTAACAGTTTGAAAAACATATTGTTTGATAAGGTTATGCTTGAAAAACGTTTGCACCGACCATGAGAAATGAGTTCCTGAACAGGCAGTCTTCCACATACACTACTGTATGACTACAGCAAATGCAATGGAGGCACTCAACATCATGTAAGTGTATTTTTGCCGCCTATATACCGAATTGACGTTATGTTTTAATTTGTAAAAAAAAACATATTTTCCCTAATGATTTACCAGTTTTATGCACCGTTGGCATTTTTTTCCTATTATGGACATTGCACATTTTCCCCATTTGTAGGGTGCCACTACATTTCCCCAAATTAAAATAATATGTCATAAAAAAGGTATGTGTTACAATTTTGTTTTGTGCACAAGTTGTGCACTGATACATGTTTCATTTCCCCTTCCACCGTGCAGCTACTTCCAAACAAAAATGTTATTATTAATGACGACTTTCCAGCTTTCTGTGCCGTTCGATTTATTTTTCCAATCATGGACATTGCACATTGTCGCCATCCCTAGGGTCCCACTACATTTCCTCCTATTGAATACATTTTTTACTATATTTTTTACCGAAAATGTTATGTATTGCAACTGTGGTTTATCCAAAGGTTGCATATTCATACATCTTTTAATTCCCATTTCCTCCTCAGATACATCCTTCCTTATTGTGATTGTCATGGATTACAGTTGCCCAGTGATGGCTTCTTTAGCCGTCAAATGCAACTGTTCATAACCGGCTGTCTGAGTGTCATAATTCACCAGGATAACCGTGTGGGTCCTCTGTGTCCCTACGCTGCTGTCGCTATAAGAAGTAACATTCCATCGTTTCTGGTGGTGTAGATCACAGCGGTTGACGTCGTCTTGCACATCAATGTGGGAGGAATATTACTACTGTGGTGGCAACACTTACTTTCTGTGTGTGGAAAAAAAACAACGTGACCTTTAACATTCTCATTGTTGACCAAAGAGACAAACTTAAAACTTCTATGGAAAAGTGAATAGTGCCATCTTTTCGCACAGTTCATTGTGAAACAAAACTACTTTACTACTAGCATAGGGCGATGATTTTGCTCAGTTTATTGTGAAATAAAACTACTGGACAAATGTTCAAATGTTACTGTTTTCTTTACAAATGTATTCTCTGTTTTCACAATGTGGCATGCTACGTTGCAGGTCGTAATGTGTTCTTTTGTAGGTGCTACATCACGGCACGTACGCCCATATGGATGCATTTGTTTAAGCTGCCAAGGAACATTATGGAGAAAGGTACTCCAGACCACTTGCATTGGCTACGAGAGTGTCAGGCCCATCTCATATGCATTAGTGCCGTCACGCCAATTTCTGTCACCCAGATGCCCTATGCACAGAAATGTTTGTACAATAATATATGGTTACACCCTCCCAATACACATACCTTCACACCTTTCGACCTGTGTCACTTACAAAATGATGTGTCGAAAGGTGAGTGGTAATGGTGTTGCATCCAGTATTTCTGACATCATTGTGCTTCCCATCACAGAGTTTGTTTGGCATTTTATGTCAACGTAAGTACACTACTCCTTTGGTTTTTTTACGCACATTTTTATAGAAAAAAATTGGTACATGTACAACACATGTATGTAAAGGGCATTGACAATGACTGAAAAGCTTTGTGTTGTGCATGTGATAGTCTTTTCATATTTAACAAGTGTCATAATGTACATAACAAATCAACGGTACAGCTTCCATCTCTGAGGGATAGTCTCTATGTATGGATAGTTGTAACGCTCACCTGATTCCCGCAGAGGCGCCGGTCTTGACTGGGTGAATGCCGTATCTTCAAAGGTGATGTGTAACACACGGTTGGCTCTTTGGGCTGGACCTCTGTGCACTGTATGTCTGACTCGAAGAGTAAGATGTCTGCAGATAGAAAATATGGGATTAATGAACTGGGGTTATTGGGTGCCTCTCTCCTCTTCCCTTTCTCTTCTCCTGTAGAACCCCAAAGGTTAACACCCTCACCTTAGGTAAGTGAACGCCGAGCTCTCCATCTGCCTCGGGGCAGGGTGCCTTAACCAGTTTCTTCACTGGATAAGGGTGCAGGCCTCTTGACCTCTGAGGACTGCTGTCCGTCGTTAACTGCACGAACGGTAAGTTCTGGGCACTTCAAATGTCTTAAAAGTCTTTTGTAATGATATCTCTTGTTTTGCAGGGTTCCGGCGATGGTGGATGGCGGGCTGATGAGAGTTGAGGATCAAACCCGCGTGAGGAATAGAAGCGCCTGGAAGCACGTAAGTAAGCGCTTGTAGCCTGCTTCACGATGCGCACTAACTGTCCCTTTTATCTTGCAGGTACAAGTTCGGAGCTTTAGAGAAGCTGAAGGGTGCTGGAATACCCACTGGATTCGGCGTGGGAAGGAGTAATGGCACGTGAGTAATAAAGTTGCCCAATGTCTTTAAACGCACCTTCTTTTGTCTTTCAGATGCGGGATGCAGCGCTGAAGGCCTCCGGAGCGTGCGAAGAGCTGTTAAGCTTTTGTCTTTCAGATGCCGGAATGCAGTGCGAAGACCTCCGGAGCATGCGAAGAGTAGGTAAGCCTTTGTCTTTCAGATGCCGGAATGCAGCGTGAGGCGTTGGTGACAGCCGATGGACCAGGTAAGAGATGCGCTGCCACTGAAGACCGTAGTGCTAACCTGTTCTTTCTTTGTCTTTACAGGTGCTGCTGAAGATTGGATTCCAGGATGGTAAGCCTTTGTTCCCTTAGGACCAGGATCAGAAGCAGAAGACACGATGAGCGTTCTGCTGCAGAGAATGCAGAATAACGCAAAGCAAGATTCATCCATCGGGTGTGGTTTAAATAGCCTCCTGTAGTGCTTAGGTGTCTCCTTCCACAGCCACGCCTAGGTAAGAGAAGAGTTCCTGCTTTCCAGAAGAGTTCCAGTGTTCTGAACCTAGGGAGTGGCTCCTGCCCCACCCAACAGGAAAAGTAGTCCCAAACAGAAGAGGATCAGGGGTTCAACTGGCAGGTAAGTAAGCAGCATGGTCTGCTGCAGGTAAGTCCACCCAAGCATTATGAGCCCGGCGCTTCAAGCGCTGGGACTGGGCATCTTTATGAGCCTGGTGCCACTGGCGCCAGGACAGGGTCCAAAAGGTCCCAATTGGGACTGGCTGGCACTCGGAACCGGGGTTATGGGTCTGCTTCCAAGGGAGTCGGGCAAGTCCTGATCTTTTGGAAGCAGAGATCATGACAGCACCCCCCCTCAAGGCCCCTCCCAAACCGGGCTGCTCCGGGGGTTTTGGCTTGTTAGGAAATGTTCGATGAAATCTTTTGATTAGACGAGGCGCGTGGACATATTCTGCAGGTTCCCAGGATCTTTCTTGGGGACCGTAGCCTTTCCAGTCAATCAGGTAAAATAGTTTAGATTTGGAGATCTTGGAATCCAGGATGCTTTTGACTTCAAACTCGAGTTCTCCATCAACTAGAATAGGTTTTGGAGATGTAGTTAGTCGGGTTTGAGGTTGCACGGGTTTTAATAGAGAGACGTAGAAGACCGGATGTATCTTCATGTGAGGGGGCAAGTCCAACTTGACCGCTACTGGATTTACTATGGTAGTGATGGAATAGGGACCAAAGTATCTTGGGTTGAATGTGCGTGGTCCTTTTAGAGGTAGATATTTGGTGGATAACCAGACTTGATCTCCTACTTGATATTGGGGGGCTTCCTTCCGATGTTGGTCTGCTCCTTTCTTGTATTGTTCTTTAGCCCTTTGAAGGTGAGAAACGGCTTCCTTAAAGGCTTGGGTGATTGTAGAATGCAGGTGGTCTACTGCTGGTGTTCCAAGATTTTGGAGTGGATCCAACTCCGAGGTTCGAGGGTGACTACCGTATAAAAGAAAAAACGGGGTCTTCCCAGTTCCCGAGTGGACAGAGTTATTGTAGGCATATTCAGCTATCCAAAGGATATCTTTCCAAGTTTTTTCAGTTTGTTGTAGCTTTCAGCGCAAATACTGTTCCAGAGTTTGATTGGTCCTCTCGGTTTGTCCGTCGGTTTGAGGGTGGTGGCTGGTCGAAGGTCTCACATCAATTTGAGCCGACCGACAGCAACTTCGCCAAAAATGAGAAATAAATTGGCTACCTCGATCCGAAATTAGAACTGAAGGAAAACCGTGCAGTCGGACGATGTTTTCGAGAAATTCTCGGGCCAGAGTTGCTGCTGTTGGTAAACCTTTGAGTGGAATGAAATGCGCCATCTTGGAGAATAGGTCCACGATTACTAGGATCGTATTGTATCCGGAGCATGGAGGTAGATCGGTGATGAAGTCCATAGAAAGCGTATGCCAAGGGCGAGGCGGGATGTCAATAGGGCGTAAGAGGCCGGCTGGTTTTTCCTTTTGACTCTTGTTTTGGGCGCATACTCCACAGGACACTATAAAGTCTCTGATATCTTTTTTCCAAGACGGCCACCAGAAGTAGCGCTTGATCTTTTCCGAGGTCTTGGTCATACCGGGATATCCTTCCATTAAAGAATCGTGATAACAAGAGATTACCTTTTTCTGTAAATCTGTGCTGGGCAGGTTCTTGGAAATATAATAGGTTGTCCTTCACCGTAAAGTCCTTTCCCTGCAGATGCCAATTCTGTATGTCTGCTGGAGTTACCAGTAGCCTGGCTTTATCCTTAACTTCCTCTATGGATTGTGTGGCGATTAGACCTAGAATTCTTTGTTCGGGAATGATAGGTACAGGTTTAGGATTGATCAAATGTTCTTCCACTCCCATCCGAGAAAGGGCATCAGCTTTACCGTTTTTTGTACCAGGTCGATAGGTAATTATGAAGTCAAACTCGGCAAAGAATAGTGCCCAACGGAGTTGCCTAGAGGATTGAGCTTTTGCGGTTTTCAAATATTGCAGGTTTCGGTGATCTGTAATCACAGTAACGGTGTGTCAAGCCCCCAGAAGATAATGCCGCCAAGCCTTAAAGGCGGACTTGATAGCTAGAAGTTCCTTATCAGTAATAGTGTAATTGATTTCAGGAGGCGAGAATTTGCGGGACCAAAATGCCACGGGATGCAACTAATTGGTTACTGGGTCCTTTTGTGATAGAACTGCCCCCATGGCAAGGCTCGAAGCATCAGTTTCAACGATGTAGGGGAGTTCTGGGCGAGGATGTTTTAAGATCGGTGCAGAGATAAATCTAGTCTTCAAATTCTGGAAAGCTTGTTCCGCCTCGGTAGACCATTCAAAACGTTTGTTTTTCTTTAACAAGGCGGTGATGGGCTGGACTATTCGAGAGAATTCGGGGATAAACCTGCGGTAAAAGTTAGCGAAGCCTAACATGCTTCGAACACCTTTTACGGAGGATGGCGATGGCCATTTGAGAATTGCATCGACCTTCTTTGAATCCATACGCACTCCGCTAGGAGATAATATGAATCCCAAGAATTCAACTTCAGTCACGTTGAAAACACATTTTTCTAACTTAGCGAAAAGTTTGTGTTGATGCAATCTCTCGAGGACCATTTTCACGTGTTTCCGATGTTCAGTTTCCGATGAAGAATAAACGAGGATGTCGTCAATGTAAACAACAATACACACATCTATGAGCTCTCTGAGGACATCGTTCATAAAATATTGAAAGGCGGCCGGGGCATTGCAAAGTCCGAAGGGCATGACCTGATATTCAAATAGCCCATACTTGGTGCGGAAGGCCGTCTTCCATTCATCGCCCTCTTTTACTCGTACCAAGTGGTAGGCTCCTCTAAGATCCAGCTTTGTATATATGCATGCTTTTCTGACTTGGTCCAGGAGTTCAGGGATCAAAGGTAATGGATATCTATTCTTAACGGTGATCTGGTTCAGGGCGCGATAATCTATACAAGTTCTAAGGTCCCCTTCTTTTTTTGGAACGAAGAACAAAGCTGAGGAAGCAGGGGACTTGGAAGGACGAATAAACCCATTCGCTAGGTATTGATCCAGGTATTGTCGGAGGTGAAGATTCTCAGGCGCGGTGAGGGCATAAATTCTACTACAAGGAGGAGTAGATCCAGGTATCAGGTCTATCTGGCAGTCATAATACCTATGAGGAGGTAGAGAGTTAGCCTGATCCTTCCGGAAAACATCTTGGAATTCTAGGTATTCAGGAGGTAACTGGGGAGCCTCCGAGGAAATTGCTGCCAGTGCAACACCAGGTCGAGGGTGACAAGTAGAGACACATTCTGGAAACTGAACCGTTCTTGCTCGCCAATCGATCTGAGGATTGTGCTTCTCTAACCAAGGAATTCCTAGAATAATCTGGAACTGAGGGGCCTTGATCACATCGAACACAATCTTCTCATGGTGTCCATCTTGACTTACTAGCGTCACTTCTTGGGTGGTATGCGTTACTGGTCCGGAGGCTATCTCCGTACCATCCACCGTAGTAATGACGTCCTTTACAGCCTTTGGACAAAGAGTCAGATTCATCCTCAAAACCATTTCATGATCCACATAATTGCCGATGGCACCGCTGTCGATGTAAGCTTCAATCGCATGTAATCGATCCGGATGTTCAGGGCTAATGAGGACCATAGGTATCACGAAATGCGAGGTCACGGAACTGGTTTTAACGCTCGGCAAGAGGACCTCTATTCTTGTCGGGCGAGGTCATTTCCCTGCTCAGAGTTTGTGACCCTGGTAACTGCAGCTCCTACTGCCTTCTTGGCTGGTTTCACCGGACAGTCTCGAAGAAAGTGCCCCGAGTTTCCGCAATACAGGCATAATTGCAGCTGTTTTCTCCTTTCCCGCTCCTTTTGTGTTAGTGGTCCTTTCAGGCCCCCTATTTGCATGGGTTCCCCGGAGTCTACTCCTTTGGTAGGAGTTGGTGGTTTGGAAAATACTCGAGCATCAAACTTGGAACGATCGGCCTTCCTGTTCTGCAGTCTGTGGTCAATTTGAACGACTAAGTCAATATAGTCCGAACAGTCTTGCGGGGGATTCACTACTTGGGCTAACACATCTTTGAGCTCTCCACGTAGACCTCTATAAAACAGCGTAATCCTTTTGTCCTCAGGCCATCGAGTTTCCACTATCAGTCTGTTGAAAGACGCAATATAAGTGAAAAGGTCTTGATTACCCTGTCGCAATGAAAGGAGCTCATTGTCCAAGGCCTGCCCCTGTGAATGTCTTGCAAACAGTTTTTCCATACTGAGCTGAAAAGCTTGAAAATCATGGAGAACCGGATCATCTTGATTAACTAGAGGGATCGACCAGTCTGCCGCATTGCCACTAAGGTACGAAAGCACGAAAGCTACCTTAGCTTGATCAGTTGGAAAGGCTGCTGGCCGGCATAAGAAGTGCAACCGGCACTGATTAATAAATACTGCAAACCTCTTTGGGTCACCAGAAAATCGTTTGGGCGGAGCCAGAGGTACATTCCCAGGTGGGTTGATCTGCACTGGGTTTGTAGAGGATGTTGAAGGAAGATTTGCCCCTGATGCGGGTAACGGAGTTTGTCCGGCTTGTGACTGTAGCAATTGTCTAGCGAGATTGTCTGTTCGCTCCTTGGAAATAATCAGTTCCCTTCTTAGAGCATTCGTTTCCTGACGGGCTGCATGCACTTCTGCTCTTAGTTCCCCAAGTAACTGGGCTAGCTGGTCGGTATCCGAGGTTTCCATAGCGCCTGGGTGGGAGTTTTGCGATAGGCTTTGCGTTCTGTAACGCTCACCTGATTCCCGAAGAGGCGCCGGTCTTGACTGGGTGAATGCCGTATCTTCAAAGGTGATGTGTAACACACGGTTGGCTCTTTGGGCTGGACCTCTGTGCACTGTATGTCTGACTTGAAGAGTAAGATGTCTGCAGATAGAAAATATGGGATTAATGAACTGGGGTTATTGGGTGCCTCTCTCCTCTTCCCTTTCTCTTCTCCTGTAGAACCCCAAAGGTTAACACCCTCACCTTAGGTAAGTGAACGCCGAGCTCTCCATCTGCCTCGGGGCAGGGTGCTGTAACCAGTTTCTTTACTGGATAAGGGTGCAGGCCTCTTGACCTCAGAGGACTGCTG
This sequence comes from Ambystoma mexicanum, assembly GCF_040938575.1. NCBI lineage: Eukaryota > Metazoa > Chordata > Amphibia > Caudata > Ambystomatidae > Ambystoma > Ambystoma mexicanum. The sequence continues at coordinate 1,282,415,455 of NC_090935.1, forward strand.
TCCGTCGTTAACTGCACGAACTGTAAGTTCTGGGCACTTCAAATGTCTTAAAAGTCTTTTGTAATGATATCTCTTGTTTTGCAGGGTTCCGGCGATGGCGGATGGCGGGCTGATGAGAGTTGAGGATCAAACCCGCGTGAGGAATAGAAGCGCCTGGAAGCACGTAAGTAAGCGCTTGTAGCCTGCTTCATGATGCGCACTAACTGTCCCTTTTATCTTGCAGGTACAAGTTCAGAGCTTTAGAGAAGCTGAAGGGTGCTGGAATACCCACTGGATTCGGCGTGGGAAGGAGTAATGGCACGTGAGTAATAAAGTTGCCCAATGTCTTTAAACGCACCTTCTTTTGTCTTTCAGATGCGGGATGCAGCGCCGAAGGCCTCCGGAGCGTGCGAAGAGCTGGTAAGCTTTTGTCTTTCAGATGCCGGAATGCAGTGCGAAGACCTCCGGAGCATGCGAAGAGCTGGTAAGCTTTTGTCTTTCAGATGCCGGAATGCAGCACGAGGCGTTGGTGACAGCCGATGGACCAGGTAAGAGATGCGCTGCCACTGAAGACCGTAGTGCTAACCTGTTCTTTCTTTGTCTTTACAGGTGCTGCTGAAGACTGGATTCCAGGATGGTAAGCCTTTGTTCCCTTAGGCCCAGGATCAGAAGCAGAAGACACGATGAGCGTTCTGCTGCAGAGAATGCAGAATAACGCAAAGCAAGATTCATCCATCGGGTGTGGTTTAAATAGCCTCCTGTAGTGCTTAGGTGTCTCCTTCCACAGCCACGTCTAGGTAAGAAAAGAGTTCCTGCTTTCCAGAAGAGTTCCAGTGTTCTGAACCTAGGGAGTGGCTCCTGCCCCACCCAACAGGAAAAGTAGTCCCAAACAGAAGAGGATCAGGGGTTCAACTGGCAGGTAAGTAAGCAGCCTGGTCTGCTGCAGGTAAGTCCACCCAAGCATTATGAGCCCGGCGCTTCCAGCGCTGGGACTGGGCATCTTTATGAGCCTGGTGCCACTGGCGCCAGGACAGGGTCCAAAAGGTCCCAATTGGGACTGGCTGGCACTCAGAACCAGGGTTATGGGTCTGCTTCCAAGGGAGTCGGGCAAGTCCTGATCTTTTGGAAGCAGAGATCAGGACAATATTGGCCACAATTTTGGGGTTGCCATGTCCACCAGGGACTGCCTTTCTGGTAAAGGTCTTGCTCATAACCACAGATTTATCAAGGAACACAAATGTGGTGCTGCCATAAAGGTAACATAGTTTCTTTTTTGCTTTCTGCAGCATGCAATGGAAAGCGAAGAAGGCTTTCTATCCAATGCCCGTCTTCCCTTTGTATGGTGTCCATCTTGAAAAAGGATTTATTTTCTTCAGCCGGGAATGCCAGAGGCATTCCAGTTGAAGACAAAAAGTCCTCTTTCTTGGTACCACGGAATACTGCTGTAAAATCTCAATTGCCAATGGCATTCATCCCCCACTCTTGCTTATATTGTGTTGCACACTTGCATTGTGGAGTTCTGCGCCGGATATTTTGCAGTTAGAAGTTCTTACAAGAATACCCAATGTACTTTTGCACTATCAACCAGTTACACATGTCATTGTGAAGTGTGTATGACTGTTCGAACACGCCCCCATGCTGTACGTCGGCATATGATAATGTGGAATTCTTCGAAAGGTGGACAGTTCGAATGTTCCTTTACAGTCGTATACTTATGTGTTACTATTAGAATCCTGATAAATGTAGTCGAAGATGTTTGTTAAAGTAATGTTATGATGCATTTATACTACTAAAAACGTATGGCATTCAGTTAAAAAAAAAACTTTGTTACAGGGACAACATGGTTACGTTGCCCTCCCAAAAACCTGTACAATTCACTACAAAAATAATTTCGCCCTTCCCATTGTGGTTCAAATTAAAACCGAAAAACCCCTGAAATTCGCCAGTTATGGCAGACTGAGCCCCCATACTTGCCATCACCACTGTGCACTGCTAACAGTCACACCCAGAACATGAAAGATGTATCTCAAAAGTAACTGATGACATCACTGACCGCCATCACATGTTTAGCCCCTTTGTTTTCGTTCCCTGCTATATATATATATATGTATATATATATGTATGTACATTCAGTAAAAAAGCTTTGTTAACGGGATGTTATACTTCACAGTGAAACCAAAAAAAACTGCACATTCCCCATTATGGTAAGCTCAGCAACCATAACTCCCAGCATCTACGTGCATTGCTAAGACTAACACCCAGGACATCAAAGATGACATCACAAATATCATTGATGACATCACTGATGACATCACATGTGAAAATAATGTAGATGAAAATTCCCTACCTACAAGGGGTTCTTTCTATTATGTTGGTAGCAGGATGTCAGGGGTGATTGTGTAATGTTAAATATGTAATAACTAGCTAACAATTCAAGACTTAATACACACTTGTACTAGTACAAACAATACATATGAAGACCCAATGCATACAAATCAAAGGCACATGCAGGGAAACTCAAGTAAGGAAGAAAGAAACAGCATCATCAGAAAGTTTATCTTCCTGTATACAAATTAATTGTGATTTTGACTCCAGCTATTGCCCCATGCATATGCATCATGAGCTCAGACCAGACCCTAAGGAAAGTACTTTAAGAACACATGACACGGTTACCGTTTTGATATTCAGCACCTTTTCAATTTTTATGTTGTGATTGTCAGTGAATAAAACCACCTGGCCTAGATTTTTCAATGCACCAAAATAAGTGAGGCAGACATGTGATGTCATCAGTAATGTCATCAATGATATTTTTGATGTCATATTTGATGTCCTGGGTGTTAGTCTTAGCAGTGAAGGTGTGCGAACCCCACAGGACTTCCCCGGGACATCTGGAGTGTTTGCGGACTGTCACGGGTGAAACAACCTGTTTTTTGGCTTCTTATGGCCATATCCAATCCAATCCTCAACCCCCCACATCCCCAGAGATTGTTTGTTGAGTTTGACAAGTGAAATGCTGCTTTTTTTTATGTTTTCACTGCACTGTTCGCGGACGCCAAAAAAGTCAACGAATCCAAGATGGCGGACATTTCAGGAGAACCGACGCATTTCACGTTTTCTCACCACCCAATCAGCTGTCGCATCCTGATGTTCGCGGACCACACAAAAGTCCGCAAATTTTTCTGACCAATCAGAACCCAGTCTCCAGACAGTACAGCCAATCAGAGGTCAGTCCGCGGACCGAACAGGGTAGTGAGTCCGCAAACCGGGCATAGATATCACTATTTATTTAGCCTTATGTTTGGTTGTTTAAAAAAAAACTACTGGATGGATTTAAACCAAATTAACAAAAGCACGCTTTCGGGACCTAGCCGCCGCTCCTGCCACAAATTTGGTGAACATCGTCCAGTGGTTTGGGCTATAGTCGTGAAGTTTTTTCCCATTATGTCTAATAATGGGAAAAAAAGACATTTTGGGACCTCCCTATAACTTTGCCCCCCTCCCTGTCCAAACCTCACCAAACTTTGCAAAAAAATTCGGAGTGCGCCATATACTTTTTTTTGCAAAGTTTGGTGAGGATTCGTCCAGGGGGAGCACAGTTATAAGCCGCCCAAAAAGTGCTCTTCCTATCGGTTTAGCAACTTAACCATAACTACATGGCCGCTACCGCAGGCCATGTAATATATATAGATATTAAATGAAACTTTAATTAATGATCAGTTAAGATAAAACATGTATTGCAACTAAACCCTGGAAATTCAATTAAAGCCACCTTAACTTCGCACCCACTAGTGTGCAGCCTATGACCTCAATCATTAAACCACTGATGACCTCACTGATAAGTAACAATTTTGATTTTCGGGGTGTGAATGTTTTACATTGATGTAGGCTCACAAGCTGCATGGAGGATTATTAGAACTCTTTAATTTTCTCATGGTCTAAGAGAGGTGTTTTTTTGTTGAATACAAATTTGAAAACATATCTTCAATGTGATACAAATTTGAGAAAATATCTCGGGAGGATAGCTCAGGGCCAACGCACACGACTTGGAAGCAAGACGACGCAGTGCATCACAGGGTCGAACCCCGGGTCCGCGCTTAGAAACCTCTGGGTATTAAGGGCGTCATAAGTAACCAATTCCAATTTTGGTTATTCTATTTGCTCAGCTTTACAGGCATTTGGCAAGGGAAGTGTTTTTCTAGAACTATTTAAGAAGGGAACTCTAAAACGAATAATGAATCCCTCTTCTACAAACATGGCATAAACTGTTTTCAAAATATCTTTTCTCCCACCTAAAATCATGGGATGAAGGAATGGGTGTTTTGACCTTTATTCGAACCATTTTGCCATTGCCAAAGAGCTTGTCAACTGGGCCTGATTACTTGACTTTATTGGCAAAAACCATATAGGCAATGCCACATTTTCAACTTTGTTCTCTGTTTGACTTTTCGATTGCCAATAAATCATTTTATGCACAAAGGATTACTATAAATGCTGGGTAGTCTCCGTGGGCGTGTTTGTGCGTGTGTATGTAGTTACCTTTGAGAGCGTGAAAGTGAGTAATGTCTTGCTTGCAAGCCAGTTGTATACGTAACTTACTCCTGACTTACTCTTCTCTTTCCAGGCTTAGGGAAGGAGTATATTAGAGTAATTCTTGGTCATTTTAATGTGAGTCGAATTGTCTCTCTCCTGGAATAATTCAAAAGTATGTTCGTGTCAGTACTGTTAAAAGCTTTGCGAATCAGCTACTATGCGCCCACATTAAGCCAGACATCACGTGCATATGTAACTGCCAGTCATTCCCATACAAACAAAGACAGCAAATGCCCCTGCCTAGGCTCTGTGCAGTTTGCTTAAAATACGCATGCTCGGAGGCAAAATGAGAAAAAAAAAACTCTCTCATAACATAACGGCTACCGTTTAATTAGAGGGATTGTACTCTTTAAAGGAAAATAATACAATTATCTGCATTCATTTAAACACATTTGCCTACACACAGTTGCACACTTACGCCAGGTGGGCGTGCTGCGCTTTACTCCCGAAGAAGAAAGGAGTAGAACTTGCAATTCCTTTTTGTAGATAAAAAAGCCTGACATGGATGTAGACCTTCATGGGAGTGTGTCCTCATTTGTGCTGCCTGCCCTTGGTATCTTCCATTTACTCTCCACTATTGAAAAGTTAATTTGTTCATCCATAGTTGGGGGGGAGGGGTGGGTGGGTGAGTGTGTACGCGCGCAGTTTCGCACCTTGAAACACCTGTGTAAAGGTGCGTTATAAATGCCATATCATATCATAACAAATAGTAAGTAATCACAAGTAACATTTAAGCATTACCAACATCTGTGTATTTCATGCAGTATGCATACAGGTACATTGACTCATTTTGTGAAATGTTATTTTTACTTAAGCGATTTGGTGCCCATCTGCTTTCGTCGTTAGACTGTTCTTTAGTGACAGAAAGTTATGTTGCAATTGAACAGAAAACTGATATAAAGGATCACCATTTTTCTACAATGGGTCCTGTTTTACCCTTAATGATAACACACATCTAGATACATACTCAGACATGATAAAGTATATTAATATAACAGTTGAATAGAAACTGGGAAACGCACAGGCTATTCACTTGACAATTAAGGCAAGAGTGTTATTAGCAGTGCAGGTTGGTTTGATGTCACATAGCAAACAATACAACGATTCTACATTCATACATTCACAAACTGTTTTTTTTCGATCGTGGTACAGACAATAATATTGCGTATCAAAGGTTGGATCTTTAGCAAATGGCAGCCATGCATCCATGGCCTGCCAAGTTCTTTTTTAATTAAATGTGATCCAAGCATATTGAAATATTTCGACACATGACTTTGCAATTGACTTTTATGGAGCAATTTAGCTAGGAAATTAAGTCAAGGCAGGAAAACCTCATTATCACAATTCAGGTGAAATCTAACAAGAAATGCAGTAACATAGTGTGCGGTACTGCCTTCTGAAGATGAATCATTGATGCTTAGGTGTATATCCTATGCCAAATCGCAAAACCAAATGGATACACTCTCTTAAAAAATAAATAAATAAAACATTGCAAATAAAGACAGAGACACGCATTGTGGAAAGCAGCAAATATAATAGTTCTACCTCGTTTTTCAATGGCCTCCTTCAGGCACTAAGTAGAATCTCCTGATCCATCTATTAAGTATTTGACCACCGATGAGTTCAGATCGTGCAGCTAGTTGTATTCAAGCACTATGTGTTTAGGCCTAAAAGAGGATAACATCTGAAGATATGACAATCAATAAGAAAAGTAGCAGATAACGGCCCATTTAACTCATTTACCTCCCACTCCAAAATTATGCTTCGTCATATTAAATGATCAATCAATTTGAAAAAAATAATAAATATACTCTATTTTGAAGAACATGGGCCTCATCACGAACTCGACGGTAGCCATGCCGCCGAAATCGCATTGGATCCGGGTTCCCAGAATGAGGAATTACCAGGCCATTCGGAGTTCAGAGGGGCCGGTAATTCCTCCCTCCAAGGAACCGGACCCGGACCTTCCCCATTCCCATTGCAGCCCCATGGGGCTGTATGGGAATGGGAGAGGGAGCAAACAACAGGCCGATTACGAGTGGCCCGTTGTTTGCTCCCTCTTCCCCTCGCGGGACCCTGTAAGCACACCTGGTTTTACCAGGCGTGCTTACCGTGTCCCGCGAGGGGACCTCGTAATGTGGCGGAACGGGTTTAACGGGTCCGCATCCTTTTGCGGCACCCGTTAACCCGTTCCACCAGGGTCGTAATGAGGCCCTATGTATTAATCATCCTTCAAAGAATATATGCGTCAATTAATGGAAATGATCAGGAGCAGAAGGTAAGGAGGAACATGCGTCTTTCATCCCGTTCCAGTTTATGCTGCATTCAATTCACCTTATACAGAAAGCAGACTTGTATGCAAAAGGAAATACTACCTGTGGGAATAGGGCAGCTAGTGCTTTCATTTATATGTGTCAGTCGTATCGCCCGCTCATGTATGCATTTGACAATTGCACCTTCTGGGGTTGGATTGGGTGGATTAGTGGGATTAGTACAATGCCAATGCAGGTGATGGGTGCGCATTTTCAAAAACAACCATCCAACTGCCTTGTACCAACAATTCATATTTGTCATATCTGCTCCTTTTTCAATGGTAGAAATCTCAAACCATAAAATAAATGCTATTGCATGTATGCACCTCATCAGTGACTAAACAAAATGAAGTTGAAGACTGTAAAGAACATTCTGCCACCTTTGAGCCCTCCCCCTGTGAGAGGGAGACAGGTAGCAAGATAAACGGAGAGCAAATTAGGCAGGTAGAGATTAGTTATGCACAAATTAACCCCCCTGCCCCCGAAGTATTCTTGTGTACCCATCTTCATGCCTGCCTCCTGCCCTTTCTCTAAGGTGCTTTTTCATTTTTAATGGTAACCCAATTTGGCAAAATGTGATCCTGGATTCCCCCTGCCATGTTGTACAGAAAACCTATATTTCCCCTTCATAATGATCAGCTATCTAAACACTGAAGATTCTGTTTAGTAAATTGGATCAATAGTTCCAAGATTTTTGCCAGCTACTACAAATCCAGATCGGAAACTAGCAGACAGTAATTTCTGTTTGTTTTAGTGGTGGTCCTTCAGGTACTAAGGCTTGGGGAATGGTGGAAAGAGGTGCAATAGGATTTTATGACCATGTGGTCAAATGGCGGGTCTCAAATTGTACGCACTATTGATAAAACTCTTACATCATGGCGCATTAAGTTGTATTTTCCCAGTAGCATCGTTGGTGGTGGCATTGAAACTCTTCCAATAAGTATAGGCTCTGATTTTGACAGTCTTCATCACTCATATGTTTAAGGAAACCCCAAGGCCATCTGTTTTATCGACTGTGTTAGAGACTATGGGCCTCATTACAACCAAGGTGGTAGAGTGATAATGGCGCTGGTAGAGCTGCCAGCGCAGTTATCACTCTACCGCCTCATTATGAGGTCTGCTAGCGGGTCCCGCCAAGGACGTCTAGTCAGACCAGGCGTTCTTAGCGGGACCCACTAGCAGACCAGGATGCTAACAACGGAGCTTCCTCCCCATTCCCATTGAGCCCTATGGGGGCTCAAATGAGAATGGGGACGTACCGGGTCTGGGTCTTGCGAAAGGGATTTACTGGGCCCTCCAAGGTCGGAATGGCCCGGTAAGTCCCTTTATGTGGGACCCGGACCAGGACCCGGGTTTGGGTGTAGCCATGCACTCATTAAGGGCATTAAGGGCATGGCTACCTCCAAACTCGTAATGAGGACCTATGTCGTTTTTAGTCAGAAACCAAAGACAACTTTCATGTCTCTGATTATAAAATTATATGTTTCGATAAATCTGGCATTAACAATTGGAATGCTTGTGATATGTTAAAAAAAATCAGATGATCCTTCAATACCAGATTCATAACCAACTTAATAATGACGAGCTATCTCAGAGATGCCAATTTTACAAAACACTAGGGGCAGCAATAGAGACATCAAGATGCAATGATATCACAGGCAGTGATGTCAAATTACATTGGAACCTAATGACAAACAAAGAGATGTCATATTGCATTTTCTGTTGAGAACAACACAGGAAACAGCGTTGTGCATGTTAAAAAGTATTATAAATAGTTTTTATCATTCATAAAAACAACACATAGGTACTTAAAGTAAACAAAATATTAAATTAATTACCAACCATGCCTTAACTACAGTAGGGTACTGCCTTGATATGCCAGGGGCGGGATCATTATATGGCTGAGTTACATACAGCAGAACTGAAATAGACCAGGGGAACTATCTCCATTTGCAAGTAAAACCTCATAGGACCAGCTAATGCCATCTATGCATTACACAGTCATTCTAAGTTATAACGAGCCCCAGATTCCCAGGTGCTTCCATTTGTAAAAAAAATGGCAAACTCATCTAGAATCCCAAAACGTATTGTTCTATGTTTCTCTCTGTGGCCCATTTTCTGGAGCAGTGAGCCAATCAAATAGAATATAGCCAGAGCATAGTAGCGGAGTGAAGTAGAGAGGAGGATGACTCACAGCAAAGAGACGGAAAGCAAAACACCAAGAGTACAAAGCAGACAGAAGGACCCCGAGCGGAAATTCTCAGAGTCCCTAAGACCACTCAGATAAAAAGGGATGGTACACAAACCACTCGCTGATGGAAAGACGACTGATCTGTCTGTGCATGCCATTGGAAACTTTGGTTCAATAACCTAAGGAAGAGTGGCCCAGAGGCAAACACAAATTAGAAAGAAGGTGACAGTGAGACAGACCAATAAAAGCAAGGATCAAAGGAGAAAAGACATTCCAGTGATCCCACCAATACCATAGGGGTGACAACACGATTAAGTCCAGAACATAGAGCTGACAGAAATAGAAAGGAGAGTTGAGTAGTTGAAAATTGAGACGAGAGACCAAAGGAAATAATGATAAATTTACACATGGGAGTTTTGGCGCCAACGTTCCAAAGATCATAAACGGTAGCACTGACAAATCCAAGAGAACCAAAGAAGAATAGCATACTCAAGGTCTAGGTAGTACCACTCCAAAAAACGAGGTCAGTGGTGCTGCCAAAAGAAGAGAACCAAGGACAGCTTGAATGCTACAGTGAAGTGGGCCGACAAAGTCAAGAGAACCAAAGATGCATTGCATATGGGGAGTTGTGGTTCTTACAGTCCAAAAGCCATGCATACTGGTGATTTCACTACTAAGAGACCCTTAGAACGATATTAAAAATAGTACACACCTATTCCATTCATACTGACAAAGCCAAGAAAAACGAAAGTGAAATGAACATTACGAGTTGTGGTTTGAATAGCCTAAAGCGTACTACAGTGGAATTGGCACAAGTAAAGAATTAGGGACACATTGAAGCCCTAACACTAAAAATGGCTGGCGTAGTGGTACTGAAAAATGCTATGGAAGGAGAGAAGTAGTGAAAATTGGGAATTATGATTCCAGCACTGCAAATGCTAAATTCTGTTGCACTATTAAAGTCCAGGGAACAAGAGAAGAATTGCACATTTGGACCCCACCAACCTAGCACATTGGTGTCGACAAAACTCAGAGAGCCACGAAGGATTGCAGAGTGGAGATACATGGTTTTAATATTTCCAAAGCCTAGTGCAGTGGTATTGACAAAACTAAGATAGAAACTCACCCTGAGAGTTGTTCGAATGCTCAAAAAGCCCAGCAAAGAAAGTATGAAAAAGCAAATAAGAATCAAGGGCGGGGAGGGTAGCATACCATATGTGGGACATATCTTCACCTCTATGAGTACTGCCATCATACTTCCCGAAGTCATTAGAGCAATACATATAATTTAATTTCATATCCCAAGTGCCACCTACAAATCCAAAGTAATGCCACCTAATGCCAGTTACTGACCCGTATGAACAATATAGTCACTTATGTAAACTACATCCTCAGATGCTCATTTGAAGGCAACATATGACAACGACAGCCTAAAATATTGCAGTAATGCCTTTCAATATCAGACAATTACTTGTATGCATTGAATAATCACTGGTATGTATCAAGCAGATGCACATTTTTAAGAGATGCCATCATATGACATGAAAACTAGGGTTCTTTGAAGAGTAGGGACTTTAGGCCCTTACTAATGTGTAGGAGGGAGGTGGCAATGTTATCTGCATTGGTAACCTTTTCCAGAGACAGGTTGCCTATTAGGAAAATTCTGTTCTCTATATGTTATTATTGAAGATCTTTTTTTTCGGACTGTAGATAGTATGACTTATAGTGGTGTGTTGACCTTTGTAGATAGTGAGAATTACTGCCAGGTATAGCAGTGTTTTGTTTATGACTGCTTCATAGCTGATGCAGGCTGCCTTGACCTTGATGTGTAGAGATAGTCAGTGCCTCTCCTTAAGCGTGTGGTGGTCAAATATTGTTAGCTCTCTGATGAGGTGTGCTGTGCCATGCTGGATGGCTTTCACAGGTGCCAACAATAATATAAACTCTGGCAAGTAGGGTGTTAGGGATGGGACAAATGTTCTGACACCCTATACTTCGATGAAAGGCATGCATTTCTGTAAGAGCACAAGCTGGTGCCATGTTGCTTGAAAGTTCTTGCCTATGGGCCTCATTACGACCCAGGCGGTAAGTTACCGCCTGGGCCGTGACTTTACCACCATGGCGTAAACTACGTTTACGCCATGGTGGTTGGCGGACTTACCGCCCCATTCCGACCTTGGCGGGGCGGTAAGTCCCCAATCCCCATTTACCCTTCCCCATTTCCATTTTTGCCCCATAAAAGCAGGTGTTAAAAGCGCCATGGCGCTAAGGGACCTCGTACTCAGGCGGTAAGGGTCGGCGCTGTTAACGCTGCCGTAAACCCCTTACCGCCTGGGTCGTAATGAGGCCCTATGTGTGCGTTTTGATGAGACTCCAGACATTGTGCAGATTGTCAGTTCACCTCATGTTCACGATTATCCAACCCTGTCATATTTTCCTGGGAAAAGCTGCTTCTTGGGGCTTGAATCAGGCTATACCAAACATGTAAAATCCTATATATATTTATGTATGTATTTATTTATCTATTTATTTATTTATTTATTTATTTATTTATTTATTTAAAAGGGGGAAGGATTAGATTTTTCTAAATGATCTATACAAAATTGTTTGTTTTGACATACTTATAGAAAGAACCTGAGGGTGTGAGGGAAATTAAACAAAGTAAAGTGTGAGTGCTATCTTAAAGTGAGTTTCCTATTTTTCTTAAGGGAACAGGCTCATAGGAAAGATGTTACCCGGTAGTTTCCTTAGGCTATGATGTGTTTATCTACATTGGGAGTGTCAGAAAGTCCTAGACTGGGATTGGGTTAGATGGGAACATTGTATTCTTTATTAGATGCAGGTAAAGACAACCTATCTACACATTTATCTACCTTATCATTTGCATGCACATTCAGTGCTGTGGAAGCAAGATTTTAATTCAGTAATAATACTAGGTTTGAAGGGTCATGCAAGAAGCCCAGCACTCATGACGGTGGGATGGGGTAGCACCTGTAAAGGCTACCTCCCAAGGTAACTCTCCAACTCAGCTAACCACCACATATTGCCCTCCCCTGTGCCACAGCCTCCAAAGACAATTTTTATCATGTGACTGATCACGTGATTCTCAAGGATATTGTCAATCACTTCATGGTTGCTTGACAGCCACTGCGCTTCTAACTGTATGTGCAATTGAACAAGAACTGTAAGTATTGCCACCCGAGGAGCCTCTCCATCCTGGCTCGATCTCATATTATTATTATTATTATTATTATTATTATTATTATTATTATTATTATTATTATTATTATTATTATTTAATTAAGCAAAAACTATGGCCTGAAGGATTCTAGGCACTAAGCGGAGAAGAGCAATTTTACTGGAGCATGCCTCAGACAAGTTAAGAAACAGAAAAAACATCTAAAACCTGAGTTTTAAGTGTTTTTCTAAAAGGAAGGTATTCAGTTTGCACTCTCAGGTGTAGCAGCAGGGTATTCAGCAAACTGGGGGCAAGTACTGAAAAAGAGCAGGAGCAAAGACGCTTGCAGCAAAATTTAGGAATCTTCAGAAGAGCCTGTGATTCCGAACGAAGACTTCTTGCGGTAGGTTTTGTAGGATCGCATACCACTAAAGATATGTTTCCTACCCTTATATATAAAGTTTACGAAGTCTGCACAAACATGCTAGATCCTTTCAGAAAACAATTAATCCCAAAATGTAAAACACTGCACAGGATGCATAAAACGTGGATTAGCTTTCCATTATTAGGTACATGTTCTTCCAGTTGCAAAATGCAATCCCTTTGCGTTCCCCAACATGTCATCACTGCAGAGCTTGTTGACACGGGTACAAGACAACTACTTCTGACTCGCTTCATACAGTAAATGGCATACAAATTATTGCAAGTTAAGAATTTGAAAATTATGAAAAATGTCACATTTTATAATGGCAAGGCATTATCTATGATGGCAGAAGGAATGGCAGCCGCCCGCAGACTTTCACGGAAGCACCGGCACCGTTATTAGCGGTGCCAGTGTTTGCATCATTCCCATTGAGGCCTATGGCACTCAAATGGGAATGGGGATTAACGATGTTCCGGCGCCTGACTTCCAGGAACACTGTGGTCGTAATCCCCCGGTGTTTCCATGAAGCCAGCCCTGGAAAAATTCACAAGTCTGGTGGCAGCCTGACGGTTTTACCGGCACGGCTACCGCCAGAATTCTAATGAGGCCCATGAGGTTCCACTTATAATCAAGCAAAATATGCAGGTGGGTTAGAGTTTACATTTCAGTGCCAAATCTCTTGACAGACTATTTCTTTCTGTGGTGAGATCGAGTAACTTTTAGACATGAAAATAAATCCTATGGTCTTCTCATTCCATGTTCAGTATCATCAATGTTTCCTATTTATCGAATTCTAAAATATATATGAGACAAGCTGCCATTGTTACTTGCTAAAGCAGATATGTGGAGACCGATTGGAATACCAACATTCATTTGCCCTACTGTATATGCACAGAATCCTGCATCTCTTCTCTCACAATGGACCAGAGGAAACATGTAAGATATCCTGCTAGTGAAAATATTCCAGGAGCAGATTGCTCATTGTATGCTGTGACTAGCAGGATCTGCAATCAGAACCCCCGATTACCGCATTTAAAAGGATATTTGCACCCATATCACAAGTGTGTTAAGGTTCTGTGACCTCCTAACATCAGCAGGCACCAGGCCCTTCACATAAATGGGAGATGCGGCTGTATTTCCTCCCCTATTCTAGGGATATAAATATTAAACGTAGTAGAAATGCCCCAGCTGTGCATAATCATAATTTTGTGTCCGCGGCACGACAGGCAGGGATTAGAAAATTCACTTAGCTGCTTTTGATTTCCTCTGCACTTGGCAGTCAACAGATCAAACCATCTGTAGTTGAAGTCTGATGCTCTTATTTTATCAGTTTAGAACTGCAAAGCCATTTCACAAAGCTATATTATGCATTAACAAAGGTGACTGCATACATTGTTCCGCATTTACAAACAATACAGGCCTTTTGCAAAGTGTCACATTGAAAATCCTTGCCAGCAGATTGAGCTGTGAATGTGCAATTTGCAGAGTCACAATTTGGAAATGTAGCAGCAAATGGCGGAGTAACTATCGAAGTTGCCTGATCTGCATGTATAAACAGTGTCAGAGGATTCACACTGACTGGCACCAAATGTCCAGCGCAAATGAAGGTCGAATCTGACAAAGAAAGCAACCATACAGAGCATTGCACCTATCCAAGGCAGGGGCAAAGTTGAAAAGAAGCCATTCAAGTCATGCTTGACATATATCTGAAGTGCGAGTAAAGCAGATGGCATGTTTAAGCAGATAACACCAATTTCTGAGATGTATGATGAGGAGGTGATCCTGAATATGGAAAGTAATATGATGAGATGACCTCACACACAGTGCACTTATATATTGTTCCATTGAAGGTTCTAACGCTTGCAGTGCTGCAACTTCAGAGTCGGCCATCATCCTAGAACACCACTGCCATCCCAGGTGGAATTTCCCAGGCGTGCTAGCTATTCATTGTGCATAATGTTCTGGATTGCACTGTAAGATACATGCTGCAATATAGCTGCATGCTCCAAATGAATGTAGAAGAACAGTTGAGACTCAGTTATGCCCATACTAACTTCCCAGTGCGGTTATGGTGCTAGGCCTAATCCATGTGGCGCTGCAGTCAGCACTGTAGATTGCACACTTAGGGCCGGATTCATGGAATATTTGCCCGGTTCAAAGTGAATTTGCACTGCTGAAAAGTGACTTTGCACTGCCTACGCAAATCCTGCTTCATGGAACTGTGCAAAGTGCATTTTTGTCATGCAAAGTCCGGGCAAAGTCATGTTGTGCTGACTTTGCCCGGACTTTGCGCTGCAAAAAAACACTTTGCACGGTTCCATGAATCAGTGTTTGTGTCTGCAGTGGAAAGTCACTTTTCAATAGTGCAAATTCACTTTGAACCGAGCAAATATTCCTTGAATCGGACTTCCGGTTACAATGCATATACCAGAAGCCAGTATTCCCTACACACATCTCTTCACATGATTAACTGTGCGGTCTCCACCATTTTACTTTTAGTGGTTCAAGTGTTGTATTCTGGAGTATCCCTAACGTGCATCTCACGATAAGCCTATACCAAGCCAAACTGCCACACATTATACCAATGAGTAAATCATTCACAACTGTGGGCATACATTTCAACTCTTTCATACATGGGGTTTGTTTTTCAAATACAAATGCACACCTGAGAGCAAGGGGCTGAGAGAAACATACACGTGGAATGTGGAAGCCCTATGGATAGGTTGGCACACCTTTATAGTATTTACAATGCTGTACTTGGAGCCTATGCTACCGTCTACCCAAATACCCCATACAATAAGAATTCTGCTCTCTGCACTTACCTTTGCACTTGCCACCTGCTGGCCGTACTTTTAATTTGTTATTTATATGATTATCCCATGTACTGCACTGTGCACTCCCCTTACCACCCTGCACTTTCCTCCTCAGCCTTCCCATTTACTTCCATGATGTAAATGACACTTGACCTAGTAGAATCGCTGTTTGTCTTCCCTCTGTTCCTCCTCAATTCCCTTGTCTCGCGTTGAAACACTTATGTATAGGTGCGTTATAAATACCATATCATATCATATCATATCTGCTGTCAATGAATATAGGACAGCATGGACAGCATGGAGATCAAGGACATTACTCCAACACTAAGTTATATCATTGGCATGTAACATGTAATATCCCCAAACCTACATGACAGGGAAGTTCCGCTCTCTAACTAGGCCTGAAGAAATGGTATCATGGGAGGGTCTGGCTGATAATTGAACTTGGTTTAACATGATTGCTGACTGATGGCCTATGGAAAGTGCTGCAAATAAATGAACGCAAGGTTTCCGTGAACTAGCTCACCTTCAAAAAGATGGTGAAGTGGTCTCGAGTTAAAGTGCTATTTTGTAGCGTGTGGCATCTTTCTGGGCACATTTTTAGTATTGAGATTAAAGTTAACACTGGCCATAATTTTAAAATGTTGCCTGCACTTAACATTGAGGAAAGGTGCAACCCATCAAAAGTTTCCTGCTCAGCTAATCAGAAGCCCCTCCTATTCGTCCAGTATTTCTTTTGTGAGATTAAACACTGTTTGAGACATTACAAGTTCCGTGTTATATTTGGAACACTTAGTGATGCATTTTCATTCTAAATCCCAAATTGTGCTTGAAACAATTAAGTGACCCTACCTGATAGTGTCAATAACAAAGGCTATTCCCCTCTATCATGTGATATTTTCAAAACTAAAATGACGTTGTCATTACAGTACATGGCCATTGTCTCAATGATGGCCATGTACTGTGTTAGTTGCCCGTCCACACCTGTGTATGTACTTTGCTTGCATAGACTTTAATTATCATGGAAGAAAGAAAACAGCAACTTCACAAATGGTTGACCCTGTACTTGAGGGGCTACTCCCAGCTAAAATGGCTTTTAACCAAAGACGCACATTCTGGAGGTTGGAATGAAAGACTCTTGATACCTCCTTGTCTGAAAAGTTGATTTTGAGGGACCTCGTGTCTTGGATCATGCCATGGCATGCCATTCTGCTCACCTTTCTTTCATAATGGTAAGGAAGGAATGGTTGTGAGCCAACTCTCTATTTCATTACATCAATTTACCAAGCCTCAAATGTGTAGCAACACACAAACAAAAGTTAAGCATGTCATGTTGCAGGAATTGCTTTGTAGTCATGTAATCTGAAGCCATACAGGCTATATTGTAGCCATAGTTTGGATTGTGTGTTTGCAATTTGCTGCAAAGTTCTTCACATTTCATATTGCATTTGTTTTAGCATAATGTCCTAGGGTTGCTCGTGTTATGTGATGACCGCATGAGCCTGACATGAATGCCTATGGACTTCTTTCTTGGAAGACAGTGTGTACTGCTAAGTAGGTTTCTTGGTCTCTACGTTCATTTGGCATTTGGTAGCAGACCTCTTTGTGACCTGGTTGTATGTCAGGCTATGTGAGTTTTAAGGCATTGGCCCTCATTACAAGTCAGGCGTTAAGGGGTTAACGGTGCCGTAAAGAGTGTTGGCGCCGTTAAACCCTTAACGCCTGATTCACACTTTAACGCCTGCTTTTTGCAGGCGTTAAAGTCCAAGGCGCTAAGCGGCCTTGGTGCTAATTACGGCACCGTAATTTACGATGCCATAATTAGCGCCTTCCCCATCCCCATTATGCCCTATGGGGCAAAAATGGGAATGGGGAAGGGCAAATTGTGAATGGGGAATTACCGCCCCACTCACCTTGGAATGGGGCGGTAATTCCGCCATTCACCATGGCGGAATCCGGCATGGACCATGGTGCTAATAGCACCATGGTCCACCGCCTGACTTGTAATGAGGGCCATTGTCATGTTTTAATGATGTGTCTTTGTGCAGGGGCTGAGAACCCAGGTGTTGCTTTAATTTTTAAAAGCGGGCCTTCAGCATTCCTTCCTGCCAGCATGTGCAGGTTATCGTTGAACATACCTTGCTTTGGCTGCTTCCCTGTGCTATGTAATACTCAGTGGAATGTGTAAAAAGGGTTGAATTAAGTCCAGTGTTTGGCTTCCAGTTGGTAGACATCTTGCAATGCAAACTTGATGTCTAACCCAAATATGATGATCCAATAGATGATCACCCCTCCTCACAATTCATGCTATGAAGCAGACTGTGTTGTTTCGAATGTTTTGTTTAATAAACCATTTGAAGTATAAATGCAGGTGGTCAAGAGGTCACAATGCTGAAGAAATCATGCAAAAAGATGATGTTATGAAATACAAATGCCTATACCCCACTCTTCCTACCTCTGTCTTGCTAGCCAAAATCAATGATAGCACGAAGCATAGCATTTGTATTGCATATTCAAATAAATAACCATAAGGAACTTGCCATAGGCAAATAAAATGTTATTTCAAAACAAATGTTTGTACTTCACTTCCAAACAAAAATAAAATGTCTAAATATTCCAAATATGCAAATGTTGATTAGAATTTTGATGTTGATACATGGGGAAAACGATGCATAATCTACGGATGATCAGACATTGTGAGCACTTACTACATAAATATATTTATAACTACTACAAGCCATTTCAGCTGAGTCAAACGTGTCACATGGCAACCAGTAGCCATCATTAGGAGTTCATCTCCAGGTCAAAGACACATGAGAAATTATTTGTGGGTATACACATTAGCTTAGATGAAAAATGTGCACTCCGGAAAATTGTTTCTGACTTATAGGGCAGTGTTTTTTAAACACAGCTTTACAACACATGACAGAAAGCTTTCAAGGATTCAGATTACTGCACAACCAGAAAGGCTATTCCCCAACCTTCAATTAGGCCTCATTACGACCCAGGCGGTAAGTTACCGCCTGGGCCGTGACTTTACCACCATGGCGTAAACTACGTTTACGCCATGGTGGTTGGCGGACTTACCGCCCCATTCCGAGGTCGGCGGGGCGGTAAGTCCCCAATCCCCATTTACCCTTCCCCATTCCCATTTTTGCCCCATAGGGCATAATGGGAGTGGGGAAGGCGTTAATTACGCCACCGTAAATTACGGTGGCGTAATTAACTCCATGGTCCCTTAGCGCCATGGATTTTAACACCTGCTAAAAGCAGGTGTTAAAAGCGCCATGGCGCTAAGGGACCTCGTAGTTGGCGGTAAGGGGTCGGCGCAGCTAACGCTGGCGTTAACCCCTTACCGCCAGGGTCGTAATGAGGCTGTCATTAGAATATGTTCCAGAATTCTATTTGGCCTCAATTTATGGGAGCTATCTGTTTATTTGTTAAGATGTTATGTCTTAACTGGCTAGATGTATACTAAATAGCATATTATGTTTTAGCACAATGTTCTGATTCCAATGCAGTGTCTTTGGATTTGGTAATTCACAGTAAACTGACTTTATTAGTATGTATTAATTATGTATTGAAAGATGCATTTCCTAAACAAACAGTTGCATTCATTTAAACAAGTATGTAATGACGCATTTTAATTTGTATATCACATTTGTTTGGGTCATACGGTTTGGAATTGAAGTTATGGACATTGCAGTATATACATGGACCAATGAAATCTAGCATTTGCTTAGGCATATCAACTTTGTGTTTGAAAATGTTGGTTTGAATACTTGGTTCTTAAGCGATCAGTGGTCAACTGACTCTATACTGTAGAAAATGCATTAATCTGCTCTCTTGTTAGATATGTGCACCTGTGTTCTGGGGTAAACAAACAATTCAACACATGAGCAGGGTTAGCATCCATTAGCATCCATAAAGTGGCTTTGAACTCACATGTCACCTCCATTACTATGTCTAATGGGAATACGGAGAGGGGGCGGTGCTGAAGTCCTTGAAAGATTCCTTGGAAAAGTGGGATTGGGCATACAGCAACAATAGGATTGTGGAATATGGCTCACTAGGATCATTTGCAAAACTTCCTTTCCTATATAAAAAATCTCAGTTCTATCTAAAGCTTATGCCCTCAAAGGTTAATCGGAAAATCTTCCTGGACATGAGGTTAAATTGACATAAAGTTCTTGGTGTACGAGGGGCCTGGCTAAACATCCCGGAGGAAAGGAGAATGTGCACATTGTGTGGCAATGAAAAAAGAGAAAGAAACCATAAGACATGTGCTCACCTGCTGCAAGAATATGAGTGCCATCTGTGAGAAATATTTTGAAAAATACCTAGTAAAATATGAATATGATCTTACATATATTGCCAGTGAAAGGTTTTGGCTGAGATGTTTAGCAGGATGGAATAGGAATCTAATAATTGCAACAACTCAGATTTGGAAGGTGGCAAACTTTCTTCTTAAGCAGTTCAAAGAAAATGTGAAATTATTAGCAGATTTATAAGTCTGTCTTCCCTCTGAGCAGGGGTTGAATTGAACTATATTGTCTCTTATGATGGTCACTCCTTTCCTAGAAAATGAGTTGAATGAGATTTAGCTTTACTCAGGAGTGATGTATATTGGTTTGTTTTGTTTTATTCTACAACTAGTGCATGTAAAGAAGACAATGATTTTCTGTTTTGATAATGTATAGTATTTATATTGTTGACAAATTTAAATGCAGGTACTATTTTTTTTTTGTATTTTATTGATTAAGTGTGTGAATTGTTTTGATTTTCTATTTCCTATCTGTTTTGTGTATGTTTACACTTTGTGAAAAGTTCTTTTGAACTGAAACACAGTAAAGAAAAAATAATAATAATAATAATGTTTTATAAGGTTAGTGTGGATGCTTGAGACATATCATTTTTGGAGTCTATTGCCCTGAGAGCAAGTCCCCATCCATCAACTCTTCAATATTTGCATTCCTATTCCTACAGCAGGCATGCAGATGGAGTTTTACAAATACCTAAATGTTCATTCATATCCCTTTCAGAACAAAGGTTGACTTTATAATGGGTCCTTTCATAATGTATTACTCTTTCAAGTTAATTGAAGTGGAGTCTTGTTTTAACTTACAAACAAAATTAGCAAATGAAAGCATTTTATGAGTGGTTTGAATGGCATAATCACAATAATTATTTCATGATGCATGCTTTCTTAAATGTTTATTGATCAACATACATCCTTTGTACCGCACTGAAATTGTATATGTGACTGTTCTAATTTGTGTTACATATGGATTGTAAAATGTCATTTTGACAAGGGATTTCTTGAGTAAGTTCCAAGTCATTGGTTGTCACGTGTGGTGCAATGTACTTGCTAAGATAAGTTCAATAGGCATGAAACATTGCAAGTGGTGACTGTTTAGAGATCTTCTTATGATACCATAGATTAAAATTATGTCATGGACCCATTGTTATCCTTCAATCACATTTCCCAGATGGTGCATCTAGCAAGGTGATTTGTTAGATAAACTGGCTATTAAGAATGATTTAGCCACCTGGCACCATCATATAACCTGTGATTTCTAGAAACGTTGCCTATATTACCTGTAAATCCAACAATATATGTGATTCCAGTTTAGTTGCATTATTCAACAAATGTATGGTGAAGGAGTAAACTATCCAAAACATCACTGCACCAGCCCAGCCCGAGATACAGTGATGGATTGCTGGCATAGGGGTGTTAATGTTGGAGATGTAGCCATATCATAATGTGACTGTGATAAATGGCCACACAGTAGAGGAACCCCACATAGTTCAGATCTGCCAAGGAGGGTGAGAAAGTGCATGCACCCAATATGGGGGATGAGGAGGACTTTGAGGTGGATAGAGGTGTGTTTGAGGAGAATGAAGAGGATGGGAGAATAGTAAGCCTTGCCTCATGTGGATTGGTGAGGCAATATACACTTTGTCTTTCTCCATATACTACCCACACACCAGATGATGCTCTCACCAATGATTGTGATTTGGAGCCATTGTTTGATTATCATTCTCAGTCATCAGAGTATGTTGATGTTCATTTGCTCTGCATAGCTGTTACATGTTGAGTTACGTTGCATGCTTATCCGTTCTAAGGGTACAACGGGCTTGTTCAATGTCTCATAAACAATCTGAAAACACTGTTGCATACTCTGTGAACATACAGCATGTACGCTTTGTGTGCACGCATCGTCTGTGCACTTGTAATGCAGTTACACGTGGCCACATTTTATGGAACTCTCTCATCTTCTTGCAGTTTATGACAGGACTCACATACAAACTGTGCTTAGCACAGTGTGTGCATGCAACATGATTCCTGTGGGAATCAGGCTGACGGTTATTTTCTGCTCCTCACCAGGAAATTTAGATAACTCACAAGAGTTCCCTTTCAGAGTTGTTGCTTTGATTGTACGGTACAACAGAGGTGTTGTTGCTCTTGCTTCTCAATCGAATGCATTTATCAAGTAAGGTAGGGGATTTCAATTGTGCTTATTAATTTCATAAACTGGGTTAATGCTCTAGCAAGATTGTTAAGTCATCCAAACTGATGCTGGTGTCTTTAAGGTGTAGAATCCATTGCAGCCATTTGCAGGTGACTGCAAATAGAAAAAAACACAAATAAATATGCATGCATGCTGCACCATTCAAACATCTGAAATGAGCTGCTACCTTTCATTTTGGAGCCACAACAATGTGCTTCATTGAGCTATTTAAATTCCACGACTCGTATGCAGGTGTAAAAACATACACATGTGTACAGGCACTTGTAAATGGTGAAGGAACCTGTAAGCAATGCATCAAATAAACAATGATGATTTAATGACCAGTGCTGACTAGTGCTGTAGTCAGTTCGGTTTGTAGCACAGTCAGGTGGACATCTTATGCCTCCTTCATATCAATGCACCCATAGGGACAAACCCAGCCAGGCTTTTGAAATGCAATGCAAATACATGTAGACAAAAACCTAATTTGCTGGGTGTGGGGTAAAACACATACCCACACCGGTTATCGCACCCTCGCTGTGTTTAATGTGTAAAGTGGCTGCGTCTGCCACAACTCGTGCATTGTTAAGGTAGAACAAACATGCCGCCCCACCCACCAAAATGTACCCGTTTCTTTAATAATGGAATATCAAATCCAAACATGTGCTTAATAGCTTGCAAAACTTTCTCCCACAACTCTTTAAAAAGGCACTCTGTGGATTCTATTTCTGGTACAACTTCACAACATCATCAATTACACTGAAGAGCCTTGCAAGCATCTGTCTCCCTCTGGCATTAAACGTAATAGGCATAGTGCACCAGAACATGCCACACATCTCCTCTGGGAGGTTCTTCACGTACGTACGTCTCACACACTTTTTGCAGATAGGCAGGCATGTAATCAGAGTTTAGATCCGGACAATAGACATAGAAAAGGAAATAATATGATATGACTTAAGAAAGGTGCGCCCCTTCACTACACTCCGTCATATGAAGAATACATATATTTACTCTATCCTAGTCTGTGGGTAGCCCTACTGTTCTTGTTCATTTAAAAAAAAAAATTACAATTATACACCAAATTGTCTGATGTAGGCATAGATCACATGAGAACATTTAAGCAATATGACCAGAGTGGCGGGGGCATTACTGACTCAGGTAATGCCCGGGGCCCATAGTTATAGGCCCTAGCAAAGAGAGGCCCTTAACGAAGGCCCCGGGGCATTACCTGAGTCGGTAATGCCACCGCCGCGAGGGTCATATTGCTATTAGTACCCCGGCCCACATTATGTAAAAAGAAACGACCAAGAAAATAGGCGCCATGGAAAGGGAAAACGGAGTCCGTTTTTCCCTTTCCATGGCGGCCATCGGGAGAGGACGAGCTGGGAACACAAGTGTTCCCAGCGTGTTTGCTCCTGAAAAAGGATCAAAAAGAAGGTTAGTGGGGTTGGGAGGGAGGGAGTGGGACAGGAATAAAAAAAAAGTTTTCAAAAAATGCATACCTGCGTCCCCGGCTAGGGACGAGGGAAGCCTCCAGCCGTGTGGAGGCACGGATCGGGGATGGCCCCGCTCCGAGTCTCCACACGGCTGGAGGCTTCCCTCGTCCCTCGCCGGGGAAGCAGGAACAAGAAGGTAAGTGGGGGTATGGGGGAGGAGGGAGGAAAGGGAATAAAAAAAAGCCTTACCCGAGATAATTCTGGACTATGAAATGGTATGTGCATTTTATAACAATTCAACATTTAAAATGAGGTATCCTCTTTATTCAAATAGCATTGCCCAGCCTGTTATATATCATCTTTGGCTCCTGAAATATGTGTCTCTTTTATGCAATGAATAAAATTCATCACATCCTTCATTCTCTGTGCTGCTAAAGTTTTTAACTTCCCAAATGTACCTCAATAATCTATTTGGCCAATCCAACTACCATGTTGTTTCAAATTGGCGATTCCTTGTTTTAAAAAAACAAGACCTATGGTAGCTTCAGAGACACTGGGTCATTAATCAGGTAACACTGTTGACCACAGCAGGCCCATATAGCTCAATCTATTGGGAAGACAGAGCAAATTCGAGTGGATTCCTGCAGCACCTAATCCGACCAGTAGTCGCATGGCTCTCAATTGATGATAGAAAGGGTACACATTTGCAATAAGAAAATTGTCATAATTTGTGTGTCAAATCTCAAAAAAAGTATTTGTTTCATGTTCTCAAAGTTGCTACGGATAACGAGTCCTGCTGGTTACCGTCACATTTCCTGCCATGTTAAGCATGATGTTGGACATAGTTTCAATTTGAGTGATGTCATTTTAGTTGCACAATAAAATGAAATGTAGTATTTAAATCAATGACACCTATATAGAAGGGGCAAATACAAAAATGGCGATTCAAATCCAGAGTTAATCAAAGTATGGTACCAGAAGCAGACCTCTACCACACATTAGGAAAGTAAGGGGTTGAAGTAGGGTTGAAACTTTCAGCACTCCCTTACTGTGATGTTATATACTGCAGCGTAGACTCACTCCCTGCCCGCTGTCCTAGTTCTCAGGATTCTCTACAAGTGTTGGTGTCTCGTGTCAGACTGTCCCGCATGGGTGGCCGTGCCGTCTCGGTGGCTGCTGCTAAGGCATGGATCCCCTTGCCTTTTGCTCTTCGTTCAATAGCTGACCATCTTAGATTTTGGCTGTCACTGAAAACCCTTCTATTCTGATCATCCTGTAGGCAGATCTGTACCGCTGCTTTTAGCGCCAAGGTGACTTAGGGCGTATGTGCCCTAATAAATATTTGTAACATAACATAACACTCCAATCCGTCAGTACATAGGTTTATTTGTCTCAATCAAATGAACTCCTACAAGTTCACACATCCATCCTGCAAGCCCTAAAATATAATGTAACATGATTCATAAATAGACATAAATAGCCTGGTAATATAGGATTAAACATTCATTTGCAGTACCATTTAAAAATCATTACAAGGCCCAAGTCAATCGCAAATCAATAGCAGCCCCATGATTGATAATAACATTCGTCATGAAGTGTTTTTTTTTAATGTAGCCAAACACATTATTATGTTGTGTGTCATTCTTTAAAATAAGTGCAACCTAGAATCTTGTGTTTCCAGCATGTTCTTTATTATAGAAAGAAAAATTGTTCAAGTGTCAATTGTGCTCAGACAGCCTCCATGGGACCCAATTCTGACTAGTCAAATCTAGGCACTCTTATCACCCATCTTCTATGAGCATTATTTGGATATTTTTCCTGTTCAAAATCAGATTTCGTGGAGGTTACAGGGTTTGCTAAGCTTCTAATACCTGGCTAATTAGCATCGATGCATTCCCTCTGTAATAATTGAAGCCACAACATTTCCTGACATCATGATCTCACATTGGTACACTAAACCTTTGAAAACACTTTGGTGCACCTTTAAAGCAGATCATCCAGCGTACTGATATCCTGCATTGCTATTTGGGAGAAAGTTGAGAATCCACTTGGGTCACAGACTAGTGTGATTGGGTCACCAGCTGGGACACTGGACAGGTGCCCAGCTAGCTCCATCTACAGGAAGGGAGCAACATCTTGCAACATGGAAGGGAGGGAGGCCTTCTTGTAATCCCTTGACATAGGACCGCACTCCCAAGTGTATTCTGTAAGACGGCTGTGGGCTTCATTCACACATTGGCCCTCATCACGACCCTGGCGGAGTGGGTTTACGCCAGCGTTATTCGCGGCGGACCCGTCCGCCCTACTACGAGTTCCCGTAGCGCCATGGAACGTTTTCCGCCTGGTTTTTCCGGCCGGAGAAATCCATGGCGCTACGGGACCTTGATGTTAATTACGCCACCGTATTTTGCGGTGGCGCAATTAACGCCTTCCCCACTCCCATTATACCCTATGGGGCAAAAATGGGAATGGGGAAGGGTAAAATGGGGAATGGGGATTTACCGCCCCGCCAAGGTCGGCATGGGGCGGAAAATCCGCCAACCTCCATGGCGCTATCGGCAGCTTTCCGCCGTGCTCCGCGGTGCATTTAGCACCGCGATTTCCGCCAGGGTCGTAATGAGGGCCATTGTGTTCACTAGGATTTGTGAACCAGGACCTCTATGTCTATGGTATTATTGATTTATGTGTTTTACTACATACTCTTCTATTTTTTTTGTAAGACTAAAGTTATCTGAATATTTTATCTGAGTGATCGTGAGAGTTTGGCTGACCATATACCACAAAAACACTATACTAACATGCATCCAATTACATTGTGTTTCTGTTACCTAGCTGGCAGAGGAATCTAACATGTTGATCACTTTAGAAGAGTGATGTACTGGATTTAATGTGTGTCACTCAATTCCCAGGCAATAACAGATATGAACAGGCTAATTTAAAGAGGCATGGCTCTTATGGTTTGATGTCATTCTTGACAGAAGATGATTGACATTTTCTACTATTATTGGCGTGTTTTCAAGCCACCAACATTGGCTGAGATGAAAGACTGCATGTTGCGTGTAACATACAAAGAGCATCATCTAATTAGAAGTATTAGGACATGAACATTAGATAACAGGGCATCTATTCCAGAAAAATGGTAGTTATCATTTTAAAGGGTGTCGATTTGAGAGAAATATCTTCTTTAGAAGATTAAATTATAATTGTACAATCCTTTAAGCATATCTGTTTACGGTGGATGTCTGATCTCATATATATGTATATTTTTTTCATTGAGTATTTATAACGCTCACTATACATCCAAAAGTGTTTCCAGGCGTGACACGGCAAAAAAACACAGGGGCAGGGGGATATAAAAACAACAGTAAAAGGTCCTACTCGGACTTGTGACATTCGGATTGTGCAAGTGCAGTGGTGGGGGGAGTGGTGAAGGGTCAGGGGGATAAGTGCAGGGGAACAGATGCAGGGAAGAGGATGAAGGGCTATTGGCTGAGAAAATGCTAGGGGGAGCCGGGAGTGAGGGTGCAAGTGCAAGGGAATGAAGGAGAGGACCACCTTCTAAGTGCGAGAGGTGGAGGGAACCAGACTACGAGAGTTGCACATCCCAGATTTAGTCAGAGAGGGGCCAGGACAGAACGTTCTGGTAGAGGGGGTGCTGGTGGAGACTGGTTAAAGGAGGCCTGATGCTCAGTGTGACTCGTAGGTGAGCCAGGCCAGCAGCCTTAGCTGCAGGTGGGGACAATTAGCAAGCCAGTGGAAGGGGGAAGGTAGTAGACAAAAGAAAGGTCTTGAGAAGCTTCTGGAACTTAAGGAGGTCTGGCTCAAGTCTGAGAGGGAAACAGAGGCAATTCCAGAGGGAGGCTCCCGCTGAAGAGAGAGGTCCATCCCCCACACTCTGCTTGGAAAAACGTCTGATCTGCAGAGAGTCGGAACTAAAGGACCGAAGGGCTCTAGCAGAGAGGTATTTAGGGAGAGAGAGTTGAATGTAGCAGGACGCCAGGCCCCAGAAGGACTTGTGGATGATTCAGAGGGTCTTGAATTTAATCCCTGCAGCCACAGGGAGCCAATGGAGAGATATAAGGGCTGGATAAAGAGGTCTCTGGGTTTGAGGCCAAGGATAAGTCTTGCAATCCTGTTCAGGATTAGTTGAAGAGGGCGAAGAGTGGAAAGAGGCAGATTGGAGGATGTTGCAGTAGTCTATCTTAGAGAGAACCAGAGCTCTGGAGACGTTGAGTTTCTGGGGGAAAGTAGGGAAAGGGAATATGCCTGTGAGGAGGGGAAGCTGAAAGTGGGCCTTCTTGGAAAGGACTGTGATGTGTGGGAGAAGGAGAGAGAGGAGTAAATAATGACACCAAGGTTTTTTCGCCTCACAGGATGTTTGTTTGTTTGTTAGTTTTATTTACTTATAAAGCGCACTGAACCCTGAGGTAGCTAGGTGCATGACTTGGTAGGATAGTTACATACATGGAAACAAATAAATACAGTGGTAGAAATATAACAAGAAATAATAGAGGCAATAGTAGGTGCATTTACATTGGCTATAAGAGTTTTAAGAGTAAGCTGATATTAACTAATATCAGTTTATACACAAATTTATACACCTGTTGACTGGAAGGGAGGCTGCCCTTAGGTAGAGGTGGTCAGGGAGAGGAGCCATGATTTTACTTTGAAACGGAAGGCTAGGAAGGAGTGCTCATCCCTTAGTGCAGCTGGTAGGGAGTTTCATGTTTTAGCAGCAAGAACTGGGAAGCTGGTACCACCTGATTTTTTAAGTCTAAATTTGGGAATGCAGAAGCAGTGGACATAGTTGGCTCTGGTAGGTCTGGCTGTAATCTTCCAGTAGAATTTGTCAGTAAGGTATTTGGGGGCAGTGTTATTGAGACACTTGTGAGTGATCATGAGTGGTCTAAAGGTGATTCTGTCTTTTATGGGGAGCGATTTGGCCGTCTGTCTGGCTTGTGTAATGAGGTCAGTGTGTGGTATGTTGAAGGCTGCTCTGAGCGCATTGTTTTCAGGATTTGGAGCTTATGGATGTTATGTTTGCTGGTGCCTAGATTGAGGGTGTTCCCGCAGTCGATTGCTGATAGTATTAATGCTCTGGCCAGAGTGATGCAGTTATGGGTGGATAGAAATTGTCTGCATGCAGTTATTAATTTAGTGGTCTAGGCAGATGGTGAGGATGTGGCATTGACCTGTCTTGTAAGTGAGAGTGTAAAGTGGACATAGACCCTTAGTGTTTTTACATGTTTGGAGACATTGATGAAGTTTCCGTCTGTGTTGAAGGCATTGTAGTGTGGGTTGAGTTTGTTTAGGCATTGTCTGGTGCCAATGAGTAGGAGCTTGGTTTTGTCATCGTTGAGACATAAGCCGTGCTTGGCCATACAATTGTGGATTTTGCTGAATATTTCATTGAGACGCGAGGAGTCATTTTCGTAGGAGCCCGTGAGCGTGATGAGGATTTGGGTATCATCAGCGTAATTGGTATACTGGACATTCATATCATCAAAGAGGTCAAATAACTTCTTAGTAAAAATGTTATATAAGGTGGGGGAGACACAAGATCCTTGGGGGACACCGCAGGTGATGGGCGCAGGATATGCTGATGCTGTGTCAGAGAAGACCCTCATGGATCTTTCGGAGAGAAAGGATTGGATCCATTTGGCTGTGTTGGATGAGAAGGAGGCTGATGTGGTTGGGTGAGATGTTAAGATGTTGTGGTCGACCAAGTCGAAGGCCGCAGAGAGGTCAAGGAGTAGGAGAATTGAAGGGTGTCCTTTGTCTTTGGCCTCATCCATTTGGATCTTCAGATCTAGAAGGGCTGTCTCTGTGCCATGTTTATGTCTGAAGCCCGACTGGCGGAGGACTAGAAGGTTGTGAGTTTCGAGGTGGTTCTGAATTTGAATGTAAGCTGCCTTATCAAGGATTTTGAGTAGGAAGGGGACAGTGGTGATGGGGCGGTAGTTCGTGGGAATGCTGGGGTCTAGATTGGGTTTCTTGATAAGTGGTTTAACCCAGGAGTCTTTAAGATTCTTGGGGACAGTGCAAGGTACAAAGGAATTGCTTATCAGTGTGGTGATAAATGGGGCAACGTCTTTGGCTCTCTCTTTGATGATGCAAGCTGGGTATATGTCTCCTTCACATGTAGAGGGTTTAAGGCTGGCAATTATAGATTCAACCTGTGTGATGGTGACAGGCGAAAATTGAAAAAAGTTGCTGTGGCTAGGTAGCGGGTTGTGGTAATGTGTGCTTGAGCTTTTGGATGCTAGGAGGTTTCTTTTAGTTTTGATTTTGGTCTGTAGAACCTTCATTTTGTTTAGTAGTGCCTTCTGGATGTTGGCACACCAGGTGGCATCTTTGTCACAAGTGGATTGGGGTGGAATGGGAGATTCCATTTCCCTGAGCATTGTGAAGAGTTCTTTCACATTGGAGCTAGCATTTTGAATTCTGCTGTTGAATGTGTCACTTTTGGTTTTGATAATGGCTGTTTGTAATTGGCTGTGGCTGTTTTGAAGAGAGGCATGTTTTGTGTAGAAGGGTTCTTTAACCACTTTGCTTCTAGTAATCTTTTAGTTTTCCTGAGTGCTTTTATTTCTGGGGAGAACCATTTGTTGATATGATTGGGTTGTTTGGCTTTCCTAGTTTTGCAAGGGGGCTATTTGGTCTAAAGCTAGTGATAGATTTTTGTTGAACAGATCAACTAGCGTTGCTGGGTTAAGCTCAATGTTGGGAGTGGGATTGATGATGAGCTGAATGAGGGGTAATAGGGTTTCTAGAGTGATTTATTTTTTGTTCCTTGTGGTGGTTGGGAGTGCTAAGGCTGGTGATGACCGTGGGTTGGATGAGGATTCTAGTTCAAACTGTATGATGTGGTGGTCAGACCATGCACATTGAGTATTGGAAAGTATGTTCACGTTGCAGTTCATGTTGGCAATCCAGTCAAGGGTTCTGACTTTGCAATGAGTTGGCCCTGAAATGAGTTGGTTGAATCCTAGGTCCTGAAGGGATTGTTCTAGGGATGAAGCCTGTGAATCTAGTGGGTCTTTGTAGCATAAGTTTAAGTCTCCCTAGAAGTAGGATTTTGGAGGTGAGTTTATTGTGGTGGGATAGTAGGTTGGAGATGTCTTCTTCAAAGGTTGAAGTTATACCTGGAGGTCTGTAGATGAGGTGAATAAGTATTGTGCTTTGGTCAGAGATTGACAGTTTGGAGGACATGACTTTGCTTAATGGGAATGGCAATGAGGTGAATTCTCATAAGCCTAGATGGGTTTTGAAGATGATGTCAATGCCACCTCCTTTACTCATGGTCCTATCAGTTCTGGTGATGGTGTAGTTATCTGGCACTGCTAGCATGATGGACCGGCCTACTGCCAGGTGCAGCCACGTTTCTGAGACCACAAGGAGGTCGAGGTTGTTGGCTAGACTGAGATCTGCTATTTCTAAGGTGTGAGGTATGAGGGATCTAACATTTATGAGGGTGCATTTCAGATTGGGGATGGAAGGTTGGTGAGAGTCTGTATTGTGATTGGCTTTGGTTGACGATATGTTGCGTCTGTGGGTGTGTTTGTTACTGGTAGAGTGTGAGGAGGTAAGGGGGTAGAATCTTGAGTTGTGGGGTGCACGATGTGAGGTGCAGTAGCCTAGTAGGAGGTTTCAGGGTGAGAGTGTGGGCTAGATGTTTCGTAGGATGTGGTGTGATTGAGTGGTTTGCTTGTGGTGATTTGCATTTTGGCTTTATTATTCCTGACTTGTGTTGTGGGGCACATACTGTAGAGGATAAAGACCAATCGGAGGATAATGAGTATGGTCAGTGCCATGGAGACATTTAGGCTGGGGCAGAGAAGGTCTGGCCTGAGATGGTGTTCAGTGGTTGGGACGTACTAGTATTGTAAGTACAAGTGTAGCAGAGGGTAGCGGACAGTGTACCTGGATAGTGTGGATAATAGCGTGGGCTATTTTGGTTTGTGTTGTAGCTCGCAAAAGTATATGTCATTTACTAATATTAGCTTCAGGAATATAATAACATAGGCTATTTCATTATTTGCTTTCGGAAAGTACGACAAAATAAGTTGTTGTGAGTTTGGCAGTATGAGTATAACAAAATAGGCTATTTCGGATTTTGCTTTTTAAAGCGTATAACAGGCTGTTCCAAGGTTGGCTACACGAGTGCAGTAAAATAATACAATAAAGTAGGCTTTTGCACATTTTTGTGTCAAGAGGTACAACAACATAGGCTAATGCGAGTTTGGCAGCATGAATGTTACAACTTTGGCTATTTTCGAATTCTAGTACCGGATATAGAAGCATGGGGAAGTTTGCTCCTGCTACAGGATGACGTATTTTGTGATAGGCAGATGTATTGCGGGAATGCTGTAGTGTGACGTTCATAAGTCTGTGTGCATTCATGTGTGGCATAGGTGAGTAGGGTAGGCTACTAGCATGGTATCATGCGTTATTTCTGGGCGTGTATAAGCGCAATCAGAATCACTGTCTCTCTGCAATAACATTGAAAGAATAGGCTGTTTCGGATATGATACACAAATGAAAATACATTAACGGCTGAATTTCATTGTAGGTGAGCTCTCAGTGCGTGGCCATCAGGTAGAGTCGCTGGAGCGTACAGAGCACATAGCAAGTGGTGAGCACATAGTCAAATAGGAGGAGTCCGGTGGGTTGGCTGTCTGTGATTACTCGCTATTCTAGCGTCGTGCAGGCAAGGGGGACGCCTCAGATAGCCTAGTGTAGGTTTCCCAATACCTGATGGATAGTGGGTAGTAGTGCGGTGGGGTTACCATATAAATTATCTTACCCAGTCGGGAGCGAGAGGCGGGAGTCTCCTTGCGGCTCTGATGCGGCAGTGGACAGGCAGGAGACAAGCGACAAAACAAAACAAACAAACAAAAGAGAGAAGGGCGAGGAGGTAGATGGAAGTTTGAAGGGGAGCTCGGTGTCATCAGCATAACACTGGAAATGAGGACAGAAGGTGGAAATCAGGTGGCTAGAGTGGAAAGAAAAATGTTAAAGTGCCACAGTGATAGGCTAGAACCCTGAGGTATGCCACATTTAGAGAGTGAGATGGAAGAAAGAAAAGGGCCCAGTTGCACCTTGGAGGGATGATTTGGATGGATGGAGATCAGCCAGTCCAGGGCAAGGTCTATGATCCCAATGGTATCATGGAGCTGTTTTAAGAGGGTGGCATGATTCACTGTGTCAAAGGTACAGGTGAGATCAAGGGGGT
This sequence comes from Ambystoma mexicanum, assembly GCF_040938575.1. NCBI lineage: Eukaryota > Metazoa > Chordata > Amphibia > Caudata > Ambystomatidae > Ambystoma > Ambystoma mexicanum. The sequence goes on from NC_090935.1 coordinate 1,282,448,125, forward strand.
TGAGAACGGAAGGAGAGTTGGAATCAAAGTTAGAGAGCAGGTCTTCACGGTTGTTTAGGAGAGCAGTTTCCGTGCCTCTGGATGATCTGAAACCAGACTGGTGGTCATGGAGGCCATCAACAGATTCAGTGTGGCAGGTCAGTTGGGAGATTACCAACTTTTCCAAGAATTTGCCTAAGAAAGGAGTAGTGGAAACAGGGTGATAATTAGCTGGGAAGAAGGAGGTCGCAGACAGCTTTTTTTAGGAGATGGTGCACAATGGAGTGGTTGAGAGGAAAGAGGGTAGGAGCCAGAGGCAAGGGGGTGGTTACAGAAATTAGACAGGAGCAAAAGTGAAGATGTTGTCCTTAATAGTTCAGGTTCAGGTATTGATTGGAAATTACCTTTGAGTTTCCAGGAGCTCTTTGGGTCTCCTAAATAGCACAAGACAAACACCTGGCACACACGACTCTGTTTTTTTATGTTTCATGTAATTAATTGGAAGAGTAAACATTTTTTATTTCATGGTCAACTATTTGGATAATATACAATATGTTTACACTTTCTAACACAGAAAACATGCTACTATGTTGTGATTCTGTTGTGTGCTCTTTTGCAGTGGACAGAGGACAACATAGAATGTGTTCCTCAAATGTATTTAATCTGTATTATTTTAGCATAATCCATATATGTGGATGCTAATGATTGACCATTACTCTCACTTTTGTTCAAAAACTATTGTCAAAATGAAGAGGTAAAGTATACCTTTCCTGATTGTTGAAAGGCATAGTGTGTTGAGGCAGATAATTGGAAAGACTCCGGGACAGATTTACAAAGCATTATTCAATAGGATTATTCCCAAAAATGTAAATCAGGCCCTCCATGCACAGTAAATACAGTCTTTTTTTAAATTAAGCAAATATATGTCCATGTGTGCCTATATATTAACCTTTTAAAATGTACATACATATTTATCTTTTTTCTTTTCAGTGACAAATCTTTGTTAAAGGGACGTTATGTTTACAAGTAAAACTGAAAACCTTTTAAATTCTCCAGTTATGCTAAGGTAAGCTTAGCAACCATAACCGCGCCACCACCGTGCACTGCTAAAACTAACACCCAGGGCATCAATGATGACATCACAAATGTCATTGATGACATCACTGATGACATAAAATATCTAGGCCACTTTTTTTTGTTCACTGACATATTTAGGCCAAGTGGGCAGGTTCTGACAGTCAGAATATGAAAATTCAAAAGGTGCTAAATATTTACACGTTAACCTTGTCGTTAGTCCTTAGGGTTTGGTCTCAACTCATACTGAAGATATATGAGGCCATAAGTAGGCCTCAAACACACAATTCATTTGTACATGTAAAGATGAACTTTAATGTTTTTAACATTTTATGGTGCTGTGTTTTCTTTCTTCCTTACTTTAGTTTCCCTGTGCGTGCTTCTAATTTGTTTGCATTGTGCATCTTCATATGGATTGTTTGTACTAACACAAGTGTATAGTAAGTCTTGAATTGTTAGCTCTTTATTCCATGTTTAACATTATCAAAACTCAGATAAAGTAGCATTCATTATTTTACTATACAAAATTACCAGATTAAACATAGCGTACTTCTATGGTGCATTCTGCAGCCATTGACATTGGGTATGTATGATTAGATTCCCTATATGAACAACAACACTCCAATGTAATGTTTTGTTTGGATGAGTACATTCTTTACTACATTAAGTGGTTCATGATAGGTCTCCTTATTGCCTCTGACATCTTGTTACCAACATTATAAACACAACCCCTTGTAAGGACTTTTCATCAACATTAATTGCATATGTGATGTCAATAGTGATGTCAACAATAACATTTGTGATGTCATCATTGATGTCCTAGGTGTTATTCTTAGCAGTGCACAGAGGTGGGACGAGTTATGGTTGCTTAGCTTACCATAACTGGCGAAATTCCAAGGGTTTTTCAGTTGTACTTGTAACCATATCATCCCTTTAACAACATCTTTTCACTGAATTTCAAAGGTTTGATTAGTGCACCTTAACAATAACATCCCTTTAACAACGTTTTTTTTTTCTGTGAATTTTATAGGTTTGTATTAGTGCAACCTAACCATAACGTCTCAATAACGTTTATTTTTTCTCTGAATTTTATAGGTTTTAATGAGTGAACATATTCCATGATGTAACATCACTGTATATGAGTTATTAATATTTCCTCTTTTAACATATGTAAAAGAACTGTAAACCTCCTTTAACAAACCTATTTTTTGCAATGCATGCTGATGTGTGTCATTATCAGCAGTGCATGTTGGGCATAGTTGCATTGTCTCGGGCATGAGGCTCCACCATGACCCAGCCCCACCAACCACCCCCGTTATTCACTGCACCTGCCCTGCATCCTATTTCAGTGTTCACTATACCCACATGTGACCAAATGTCAGTGCTCATGGCCTGCATACATTGTGTGTTTCCACAATCCATGGGGCATGGGCTTCGGCCATGCCACATTCCCCAATAAGCAAATCAGAGTACACATTTGTCCTTGCTCAGGGCCAGGCCCATTACCAAGGCACCAAAGGTATATCACTATGTTTGGTACTTACATTTTGCTCCTTTAGAAATAATACAACACAAGCCAAATTTGCAAAATCATGCTTTGAGGTCCTTGCTGATGCTCCTTGCAAATGTTTGCTGCAATCCTGTCCAGCACTTTCGGGTGTAGCCGCATGCAGAATTTCCTTTCCCATTCAAACTTTTACCAATTTTGAAAAACTTTACCCCATAGCCGGTCCCTGGTGACCATGCCCACTTTAACTCCATTGCTGGTCCCTTGTGGTCATAGCCATTAGTGTCACAAGATTTGGCCATGACCAAGACTATCTGGCCACTGCCCACGGCTACAGGCTATATCTCAGTCACCAAAGGTATATCACTATTTTGTATGCCTACATTATGACACTTTTCAAAAATAAAACATGGACACATTGGCAAAAAACCATGCTTTCAAGTCCTTGCCAAGGTTCCTTGCACAAGTTTGCTGCAAACTCGTCCTTGTTTTATTTTTTGAAAAGTGTCATAATGTACGTAAATACAATAGTCATATAATTTAGCCCCACTTGACAAAATCCGTTCAGGCTTTGCACACACATTCAAGGTTTGGTCTATAATCCTTCTGAAAACAAGTGTCCACATATGTCAAACAGCAACACAGTTATAAGCCATCTTAACTAAACTAAATCCTCTTAACAAAAATACCACCAAACTTTGCAAAACATTGATTTCTAGGTCTACAATCATTTTGAGAACTGATGTGCAGATGTGTTAAATGGCACAGCATTTATAAACCTTTACAATATCTTTGGAACCCCCACCCCTCTAATTGTTTTCCCTCTTGACAGACCAGCACCACACTTTGCAGAACCATTCAGAGTCATGTTGTAAATGGCATTCCAACGTTTCATGCAGTTTCATTGAGTGGAACCAAATGTATAAGCCATCCAAAAACTGATTTTCACCAACCCTGTAATGCACAAATAAGCATAGATGTCCCAGAATATTTCTGATGTTCGTGAAAATCACAGGACTGCCACGGATTGTTTGTGAACATCGGAAAAGAAACATGCCCGTTTTTTGGTTTTTTATAGTCATATCCCAACCCATTCTCATCACCCCTCACTTCCCCAGAGATTGCTTCATTGGTTTGACAAGTGCAATGTTGTGTTTTTTAATATGGTTTCACTGCAGTGTTCGCCGACAATGGGCGCTCTCCGTGAAACCGGATCTGACGCACCTCACGCTTTTCACCATACAATCAGAGGGTGCATCCGATGTCCGCGGACATCACGCCGCCCCTCTGGGCCAATCGGAAGCCCGTCTGAAGACCAAACAGGGAAGTAAGTCCACGGACCAAACCCAGATATCACACTTTTTTTTAACCTACTTTTTGGCCATTTTACAAAAAAGTACCGTGTGGATTTACACGAAATTTACAAAAGATTGCTTTCAGGACCAAGCCAACACATTTGTTGAAAATCTGTCCAGTGGTCTTGGCTGTAGGCATGAGCAAACATTTTTTTCCATTGCGTCTATGGGAAAAACCACACATTTTGGGATCCCCCTATAACTTTGCCTCCCCTTAACAAAACCTCACCAAACTTTGCAGAATCAATCTAATGGGGCCAGATATGTTTTTTGCAAAGTTTTGTGAGGATTCATCAGGTAGGCGAAGTTATAAATTGCCCAAAAGGTGCTCTTCCTATGTGTTAAGTAACTTAACCATAACTACAGGTCTGCTACCGCAAGCCATGTAATATATAGTGTCTGCTTAAAATTTCCAGCATACTTCCCAACATGCTACAATCCTGGAATTTGGCATGTGGGTATGTTGCATGGCACAGAGAATATAAAATGTATAAAATATAAATATACCTTTGTCTAATTTGTATTATTATTTTTATTTTAGTAGAAAGTACAGTGCAAAGAACGGGTACAACTGCTAGTCATTTATAAACATAACATCTAAGGAAGGCTGAGCAACAATGATTCAGGGGCATCTCTGCACTATCATGCCAAAGTCACCGCTAACATAATGATCAATACATGTTTTAGAAAATAAAAAGTAAGCAAGCACAGAGTCAGAGGTGGGTGGTAAATGTAGTTTCCCACTGTGCCACGCTCTGGCCCTCTCTGGCGAGGAGGCAGCGAGTCCCAAACAATTCAAGAAGTTGTAGTTTCCTTGCATATGTGGAATAGCCTGTCCTACACTCACAGCCAAGAGGATCAAAGCAGCTGAACTATGTTTCAACATAGGGCAATTTCTTTGGGTTTAGTATGACACTGAAAATCAAAGACAAGTGCAGATTGTGCACGACATGCTGAGGAGGAAACTTGTCTTTGAAACTTAAAGGCAGGTTTCTGGACTTAAAAAAACCTCCTCTCTGGTCAAAGGAAAAGGTTTGAATAGATACAGCTTCTACATTTAAGGTCTGTTCACATGAAGAAATGGTCATATGTGCTAGGGACTTGACTGGCAAAGACAACGCCCTACATGTAATGTGAGAAACATGAAGGTGTCTCACTTACTAGTCCCCAGGGATGTCATCCAAGTGGCCAGAAAACGGCCATCGCTATTGGAACCAGTTTCTGGGGGTGGACCAGTGGGGGAGGATTACCTGGATGGGGGGTCCTCGGGAAGTGGGACACAGATGGTGAGATGAGGTACCCCTTCCCTATAACACCTTTTCCCCATCCTACCTCAAAGGATATTTTAAAGTTCAACTCCCCCCCCTTTACAACACCAACAATCTTATTACACTGTGAAAGACAATGGACTAACACAAGAGCCGTTAGCCTAACATGTCCCAAAACAAGGGTCAGGCAGAGTCAGGCAATTGACAATAACTACGCACACCTGATGGACCTTTCCCTTCCCGACAGGGATAAAAGGCGGAGCATAAGAGCACACTTTGAGCAAGGCCAAATGCAAAAGGAAACATCTATTCCTGACTGGGAGTTCAAATGGAGGAGGAAGGTGGCAAAACCTGGAGCGACGATGAGGAGGGAATTGCTCTTGCCCTTTTCAGCTTAGACCCACAAAGCCTCTGAAAGGGAACTCATAAGACCAGAAATCCAGCTGGCGTTTGGTGTGACAGGTGTCAATGGCACACGGGGCCCTCCCGCCATGATAGCCAAAGAGGGTATAAGCGCTTGCCACCATGGTGCCGTCCTTGTCTCCCGAGACAAGAACCCCCAACAGGTCAGCACAGCAGGTGAGTCGGACTGATAGTAAACAGAACTGTGCTGGGCCCAAGGTTGCAGGCGGCTACATTGTTGAACAAAGAACTTGTACATTTGAACTTTAAAGAAACCCTAGAAAAATGGCCAGAAGCAGAGTGGTCCGGAATCGTGGGGGCGCTAATTCGAAGGACTTTGACTGAAACCTTTTTGGGTTGTGTTATTTTGTTGAAACTACGAGAACCAAGAGGCCTTAGGAGAGGCCCACATGAAGTGTCGAAGTAGTCCTACGAGGGTTGAGCAAAAGACTTTGACACATTGAGGAAAACTGAGTGAACTGTGAAATTGGCAAATGTGATCCCGAATGTAGGATGCCTCCAAATCTGGGTAACCAGTGATGCACCCAAGGACATGGTATTAAAAGAACGGTTTGAAGCCTGGATGGGGGCTTTAAGGGAAGCCTGGCTGGGGCTTTAAGGAAAGCCTGACTGGGGGCTGAGACCCGGACATAGGTAAAGGGAAGAACCTAAGGGGTCTTGTGAACTGTGGCAAGTGTGAACCCAACAGAGGGGTGTCAGGAGAAAGCTTGGGTAAGGGAACCCCCGCGTTCTGATGAGATAGTGAACTTTGATATGGGTACATGTGAATGTGACTGATGGATGCCTGCAAATACATTGAGACTTTTTGAATGTTACATTTTGAGTGAAAGGACAAAGTGAACCCGACTGAGGGAGGCTAACATTGGAAGGAGGGCCAGAATCCGGCTGAGGGGGATCCAAGGGGTGAAGAGCAATCGCCCAACGTGAAAGATTACCAAACAAACGTGTGTTTGTTTATTGTTTATGGTCCAGCATTCCTTCTAAGGCAGAAGACCTTATCAGAAAGAGACGTAGTCCCAGAAGGTCCTGGCATCATTGAAAGGAACTCGAACCTCATGCTGGTGAGGCCGAGGAGTATGCCTTGCACAAAGATCCTGCATTGTCCCATGCTAAAAACGTGGGGAAGGCTGATACCAACGATACCATCCTGACGTATTATTTGGTGAACACTTCTTTCTTGTCTTGAGAACATTATCCCACACTATTTTGTAACTTAACTGTAAAGATTGGCAATATTTTTTTTTTATTTTTTTTTTTAGTATAGGCCCTTTTCATTTGTCAAGACACCAATGGGACCAGCTTATTATTATGTGATGGTTGTAGCTTGCTCCCATCTTAGATTCAGGTTTAAATTAGGTGTTTTTCTCACCCATTTATGCAGTTTGATAAACACCCTTGAACTGTGATCACGTGTGTCTGTCTTTACTGATGTCACCATGAGTTCCTTACAGTATTTAAATCAGAGCCCTCACTTTTGGCTGTGGCATTTAGTGAATATGCATACGAAGGGCTCAATTCCTAGAAAGGTGTGCATAGACAACACAGAGTTTGCACGGAGAGAAATACTTTGTGTGCCCCCTCGCGCATGAGGCACCTGTGCACAATCCATTGATTCATGGAATCTTCCCTGCAAAGTAACCCTATTCACAAGTAACTGCGGGAATGCCCCTGACACGCCCCTGCAAAGCAAATGTAGCCAATAATACCTACCTATGCGTGGTCCTCAGGCGCAAACTCATGCACCCCGGTAATCCTGCGTGAAGTCCCTGCAAAGTACGAAAAAATTCTGCAAAGTTGATTCCATGAATCAAGGAACGGGGTTTCACATGCAATTTGGCACGCAATGTCCCAATTTACTGCACAATATATTGCATAAATTAGGCCCTAAGGCTGTGATCGAACTGGATACCAAGACTATACACATAGGTAGCATGGAGTGGATCCTTTAAATAATGCCATCTATAACAGAACCTTTCTGAGAAGTTGCTCAGAATCCACAGACATCAATTATGTTTTGCTGTAATTGAGTTTCAGTCATTTTATATCTGATCAGCAGCCATTTTGGCTGGACCAGTTCTCACAGAGGCAATGCTCTGTTGAGGCTGTCTTCAAATCTTCAAATTGGACATAATTGTGATGCTTTCAGCATTCTTTCGACACTGACAATCATGCCTTCCACTGATTACTAGCCAACAATCTAATGTGTGATATCTATGAACCTTTGTGAACCCTAGTGGTATGTTATTTGCAAATACGTTTGTATAAGCAAATAAAATACCACTAGGGTTTGCAAGAGTGAATCCAATCTATTTGTTCAAATGTGTCAGTGAGAAATAAATACTGGAATAAAATGTCAAAAAAGGAATGAGGAAATGAGGAAAGTAGTGAATGTGCATATATTACCACATAGAATGAAACACTAGAGCATGGCATTTTTAAATACATATGGTGTGAACTCCCAAGACAAAGGATACTTTGGAAAATCTTACTTAAAAACTGAAAGCACTGTTCCATTTCCACAAGAGATTTGATATCAGTAAAGAGAGTGAGAGAACCAGAGGTGCAGACAATTATACAGTGCTGATACAGAAGTGATTGTATAAACTGAAACAAAACACATTTGAGTTTATCTTCCATTGGGGTGTAATTTTAATAGAAGGCATATAAGTCTTTTACGCCTTCCCTTAACGTCATGCCCCATTTTCATGTGGATGGAAGACAGGAGGGTTTGGAACGAAACTGAAATTTCCACCACCTTACAAATTCCCCATCATTTACAACAGTAACCATTTTCGTGCCAGCGCAAATTCTGGGGATCCCTACAGAGCCCGTCAGAATCCATTGTAAAAGCTGCATGCCATGCTCACATGACAGGCAGTATTTGCAATTAAATGCGGCCTGCAATGAGAGCAAGGTAGGCAGCATTTACAATAACAAACTGTAAGCGTGCATTGCAGGTAGCATTTATTGAAATTGTAAACACTGCCTACCATGCGAACATGTGTTTAATCATGTGTACAGCAGAGTGCAAATCTGCAGAGCAAAAGGTCCTGTACCTGGGTGTATGTCACCTTTTGCCTGGTACATTTGCACTCTGCCATCCAAAAGATCAAAATATGAGGGCGGGGAGCGGCCTATGTGTATGTCTAAACGTAATGGATCCCTGTCATCAAATTACGATACAGAGCCAAAAGAGCTCCATTATGGTGTGGAATGTTTAAATACACAAACCACATAGAAAAATAGTAATCTCTCTTCAGTTTCTATATATAAAGACAACACATATATTACGACTAAGACAACATATTTGAAGAAAGACTTGACAGAATGATAGAGAGCAGAAACCTAAAATCAACTGTGTACATCTGACTAGCAGATATTCATAAATTATACAAGTCTGTGCAGGCACTCACATCTAATTAAAAGTCGTTGCATATCTGATGAAGCGGGTACAGACAATCTCATTGTGAAACATGTCAGAAAACAACGTAGAACAAAGAAACCAGGAACTATCTAATAATGTAAAGACAATTCAGAGCAATTACCTACTTCTTGAGCTAGGGACAAATGGAGCAACAGAAAGAGGCTTTTTTCTGAAGTCCTATGTGATCTCTCTCAGATTCAAATGATGCCTTATCCTTTACCCCTATAACAAATGCTTTCAAAGTTGTGAGGACAAGCATATCATTACTAGATCAAGATGTATGAAAACCTGAAGGGCAAGGACCACAATCCTACCAGGACATTATAAATGCAATTTTATAAATGACTAAGAGCCACATGAACGTTGATACACACATGTCTCTATAACTGATCTGCACATGAAGTCAGTGATACATGGGGACTTCCTGCCAAGACCCGGGATCCCCCCAATCAAAATGATGGCTTCCTTGCCTCCCAGCTTAACTCACCCAATAGTGGCCTATGGAACCCCAAAGCTGCAAGTTAGTTCTTCAGCTCTGATAGTGCACCAGTGTCTTTCTCAGCAACATCTTCTGTCTTGATCAGTACTGGTAACAACCAGCATCTCGTGTTTGACCTGGCCTGTCACCGACCAGTGCATCACCTATAGCATATTTAAAATATCTGTGGATTACAAGATGTACAGAGGTGCTGCATTAAATGAACGCTCTAATGATCTGGAGAGCATTACACCTTCTTATTATTACATTATAATAGTACATGATCTATGTTGGCGGATACTAAGAGTAATTCTATTATTTTAGGGAACAGATAGTGCATATGCATTCCAAAAGCAGGATCCTTCTATTGGTTTCTCTTTTTCTGTAAAAAAAATATATATATATCTTGCTGCTTTTTTTCTTTTACAAAAAAAAATAAAAAAATAAAATAAAACAAGATGAAGGTCTTATTTCTTTCAGGTGTGACCAAAAAAAGAATTGGGCCGTAGAATTATCTAAATCAGCTTTTTCCGAATGTCAAATGCATACATTTGATGCGCAGCTGTTTTGAAAACTGAAATAATACAGACTACATCATTATATTTTAATAATTGAATATCACTTTCAGACTTTTAAAAAATAATGAGGGCAAGCAGAGAAGCAAGAAGACATAGCATTGAATATATTGCCATCAATGGACTGAAATGAAGAGAAGCTGACTCCTCAGATTTGCTCTCTAACTTCAGAATCCACAGGAGCACATCATTCTTCAATGAAAGCAACAGCTATTTAGTAGGCTCAATATGTTCTTGAGATTTTAGCAATTGTGATTTCACGTTCTCATCCTCAAATAAATATTTTCATCATCCACCATCTACGAAGCAACATCACAATTTGTGGGTATTGAAATTAGACACTGTGTCGGAATGCCATTCAAGAGGGAATGGTGTGTTGGCCCCTTTCTCTTATATTCAAAATGTATGCCTTTTATTAATTCCTTTGGAGCATGCGATGCTCTCCTTTGAAGATGGACTGGAACTGAAACTCCCTAGATTATACCCTCTCCTATCTTTGATGCTGCCTCCACAAGATAAAAGCAGATACTTTAAAATATGAAGTACAATACGATTCTTTAACGGGCTGCACAGCAGATGTGGCATTTGGGTCAGTGCAGGAAGAAACAAAAAGGTCTGCACCGTCTGCATTGTTTGAAATGACATTAAAATGCCACCCACCCACATGTTTTCCAGATGCACTTTGTCAACCCAGATGCACAAAGCACAATGACAGAAATTGTAAGAGATGCAACCAGACGCTCACCATCATTCTAAGGCACTGTTTGAAGAATAGCAGCAAACGAGACCCCCTGGAACAGAAATTACTATGGATGTTTGAAAGTGTGTTAGTGCATACTCCGCATACATATAGTCAGGTCACGAGGGATATGCCAGACATCTGCCTGATCATCAGCTTCACACCATCAACTGCAACAGTTATTTACTGCTGCCACCTCTATTGTTCTTATTAACCTTATCAATATGCAGAAACTGCATACATGTCTTACTTGCCACTTCCTAAAAACTCCACTCTCCACACTTGTGCTCAGCAAACTTGACTACTGCTCATACCTATTCTTTTGCCTTCTTCTCTACTCCTCGTTGCCTCTGACAAAGTCTTGATCTTCACTACTTGCACTCTCTAGAACGTACACAGATCCTTCACACTTCTAGCGACCAACACCTTTCTGGTTGGCTCTCCATGCACAGCTGCTCCCTTTTTGTCTTCTCCTAGTCCACAAAGCTTTAATAGTCCTGCTCCTAAATATACCTGGCTGAATGTAACTCTTTTTACTCACCATCTTGTTGCTTCACTTCTCCTCTACACTCAACTTCACTGTCCCATTCCCCCATGCAATATTCCTTTTCTGGGCAGAGACCATCGGGTACATCATTATGGAGAGGGGCAGAAACCAGGGGCTCTACAGGCTCGGCTACTGGTGAGGTGGAACTGTACTGAGTGGAGCCTCAACTCTGTGAGGTCCTTAACCGTGAGATCTTACTGGAAGAGATCCTTGCGGTGATCAAGGAGCTCCTGGAATCTAGGTCTCTGGGGGCCCGACGGCCTATCTGGGGAATTTTATAAGGTGTATGCCTCCATCCTTGCCCCGTCCTCCTGTGGATCTATGCAGAGTCACTTGCTGCCGGGATGTTTCCCACCTCATTGCATGAGGTGAATATTGTGCTTCTACAAAATAAGGGGAAACCGGCCGAGGAGTGTGCATTGTACTGGCTAACCTCCTTAATTCATGTAGACAACAAAATCTTCACTAAGGTGCTCGCTAACTGGCTGCTCTCCTTGATGCCAGGCCAGGTGCTGGTGAATCAGGCAGGGTTTATTCCCGGGAGGAGTACAACATGTGGGCTACGCCATTTTTTCGGGGTCTTGGCGACCCTTGAACAGGAGTCACAGACAGTGGTTGTTTTTTTAGATGCCTAAAAGGCATTCGACTCTATTGAGTGGCCATTTTTATTTGCGGTGCTCCAAAAACTTGTGCTTGGCACTCACTTTATAATGCTGGTTTCCCTACTGTATGTTTACCGGTCAGCGAGAACTGTGGTGGGGTGTGTGCGAGATCTAAAAGCATGGGGAGGGAACGGCTGTCGACTTTTCCCACTCCTATTCGCTCTATCGATGGAGCCACTGGCATCCATTCTACAGGAGTGGCACATTCAGAGGGTACTGAGGCTGGGCACACAGAGACTGATCATCTCCTTGTATGCGGATGACGTGGGCCCTTTTATATATGACCCGGGATGCAACCTGGGCCTAGTGATGGAGGAGGTACTCAGATCTGGGGAGTTTATCGGTTCGGAGGATTAATCATAATACATCAGTGGTCTTCCCCTCATGGAGGAGACAAGAGTGTTCGTGGGTGAGTTGAGCCTCAAGTGGGAACCTTCTGGGGTCCGGTATGAGGGTGTAGAGGTGTTGCACAGTCGGGATGACCTGTTTCTGGATAACTATGGTGTTCATGAGGGTCCCACCACCCCCACTCTCTGGGTCTTGGCATATTTGGGGTCAAGAAGACACTCTGAAGCAAAGCAGGACACTCTGACTGGTTTCAAGAAGTCATCAGGTTGTATTTCTTCCAGCATGCACATCATACAGCAAGGGCATCTATGGAACTCTGCTAAAATTCTGAGTAAGACCACTGCTTTGTATACACTCTAGGTTGGCCCAGTTCACTATTTATGATGCAGAACTCTCTAATTGGTTCAGGCACTCCAAGACAAGCCCCTTCCTCCTCTAGGGTTGGCTGACTCGGCTGCCATTTCGCAAAAGCTCCCATGTCATACCCATATCTTTAACTGATTAAAATTGTGTGTGCTGTACCTGACCTTTAAAATGGGAACACCAATTAAATCAATCCTGAGACAATTTTAGCAATCCCTGTCCCAAAGGCCCAAATATGGGCATCAGCTGTATCCTCTCTGCTAATTGAACCAGCTGAATGCATCATCCACTATCTTTCCTTAACTGCTATCTCGTTCCACCAGCTTGTCACTGTCATGATTAGAGATATGAAGCCCAGGCACCATGTCCTTAACTACTGAACTCTCACTGAACTACCATGAGGTAATTTTTGTGTTATTTCAACATGGCTTTACAGAAATTCACGTATTTATATGCCCAGCATCCATCTTAGAGTGCCTGACTTTGTCCTGAACCCCAAAATGGCCGACCAATTATAAAATGCTTGACCATCCTATTTTTACCCATACCTTCAAGTCTGCTAGTTTTGAACCTAGATTATGTGATAATGTATCATAACATGTACTACCTGACACATTCTCTACTGTACATGACATTCTGACTTCATAAAATAGATCGTCCTCCAGAGCGCTTTTCTGTAAGGCACTACATTTCTGCTTTCTACAACATCTATAGTCATTGATCACCCCAACACGCTATCTATGTTTGATTTGAGGGGGAGTGGGTTTATCTCCATTACATTCCGTTTGGGAGGGAGGGGGGACTCATTCCTTTACAATGGGAGTACGATTCAGACTCTCCAAGAGATGCTGGTGAGATGGCGGACACTGCTGGGCTGCATTTCCATTTTTGAAAATGATTGTGCTCCCTACATTTCTGTACCTTTTCCTCAACATCCCCTTGTTTCTGTCTGGTGGCTTCTTCTTATAGTTACGGGGGCTCATTCTCAATTTGCTTTGGGCTGGGAAACTGGCAAGGGTAGCGTATATGACACTAACACAACAATTTGGAGAAGGAGTGCATTCTTCTTACACAAGATGTCTCCCTTACTTCACCAATGGCATTCCTCTTCTCAAATGTTTCTTGCAATAAAAGTCTTTCTTTTTTATGGTGTTGACTCTTTATTTGTACTTGTCCTTTCATGCGACCTGGAGAGGCATTTGTTATTCCCCCACTGTTCGCCTTTTTTCTTGCTTTGGGAGATATGTAGTTATTCATTTAGCTCTAATGACCCACTTGTGAAATGGCACCTTGAGAGGCCCTATTAATTTTATCCTCAAAGGTGGGTTCTGGAGCTTTGGCTTGCTTTCTACAGGCTTTCAGTTTGGGGGTGTCTTGAGGTATATGTAGACATTCCTTTAGCTCTTATGACCCACGTGTGATATGGCCCCTTGAGATGCGCTATTAATGTTGTTATCCTCAGAGGTGGATTCTGGAGCTTTGTCTTGCCTTCCAGCAGCTTTCAGTTTTACGGATTGTCCTTTCCTTGTACCGTTTATGGGAGGCATTTTGCCTTTCCCCACTGTATATAGGCATTCCTTTTGCTCTCTAATTCACTTGGGATATGGCCCCTTGTGATGTGCTATTAATTATTATCCTCAAAGGTGGGTTCTCGAGCTGCAGCTTGCATCCAACATACTTCCATTTTTTGGGCATTGCAATTAGAGAATAATTGAGGGTCGTTTGACTCATGACCCTCCAGAACAGGTATGTCCTGGACTTAAATACAGCACTGGAAAGAGGCACCAAGATCAGGCCTTCTTGTTGTACATATACACATGCCCATGATGGAAAAAATGGAAACCTGATAGAAACAATAACTGTTGTCAATTCTGCATATGACAATGGTGGAAGAAGTGGATGAGACTGAATCTGAATATTAGTTTTCATCTCTATTCTCATGGGTTCCAACCTGGATGGCCATTGCCTTCAAATTGTTGTGAGCATTTCTAGTGTTAGTGTTGCTGGGATTTTGTCTTATAGAAATAATCATAGGACAATGTAACAAGACAGCAAAGAAAGTTATTGGGTTGAAGCAAATGATCAATTTGAATGTTGTGACTGATGAGCATACAAAAACCGCAAACACCAAACATGAGCATCTGAATGGAAGTACCTTGGCACACTGAGGAACAAAGTTTTAAATCCCATGGATTATAAGAAGCATGTGGGACACTGAGTGTCTGTCAACCAACTGGGGAGTCTTGCCATATGACCAGGAGTGTGGATGAAAACATAAAGAATGCAGGTGACCTGAGGGGGGTGACAAAGATATTTATTCTGAAGAAACTACAGTGTGATGAAAAGGTGAAGAAAATTGAAGAGCTGGTGGAGGACTCGACCAGACGTGGGAATGTAAAGAGGCAGATGTACACATCATTTACAGAGCCCACATCCTCACATCTGGCATATTGGAAGAACAGAAAGAGAACACTGAACATGACACCTTGTATCATCCCAATACCATGTGGTAGGTATCAAAGACGTTATGCACTCAGACAACCATACCAAATGTATGCCCAAACTGATGTGGTAAACATGAGCTTGCAGACACCACTGTACATAGACGAACTATAAGTACAATTGGACAGAAGAGAAGTGACATCATGAAAGAGAAGATGCAAAGACTCACTGAATCTGAATAACGGATGTCCAATGAATGAAGATGTAACTGAAGCAACGAAGTAAACATATATGCAAATAAATAAATTTACATGCAGAAGATAAGTAACAAGAGATGCAGTAGATGTATATATGCATAAACGAAAGGTGGATTGTGGGATGTTTTTACCCATGCATCCGAGCCCTACCGCAAAAACTGTGCAGTACTGGCATTGAAAACATCATGATGGCCAGAGCTTCCCAGAAAATGCTCAGGGAAATGCATGAAGAATAGGCTGCCACCCATTTTTGCCGATGTTATGGGCACAGAAGGGCACTGCCTAAAACCACCATTGGACTACCCACACAGTAGCCTGAAACCATTGGGAATGGCAATGCTGATTGCCAAAAGCAACCTAGAACTGTGGCTAATTCATTTTCTTAAATCCCAAAAATGGTTGCATTACCAGTACTCACCACTATCAGAAAGCCGGCGTTTTAAAACCACCAGATTTTGGTGTAAAACTGAATAAATTAACCCAAAGAAGGCCAAAGAAAGACTTACTGAGAGGTGGATACAATGTAAAGTTATATTCTGAAGTGACTTGAATGTTCATAACAAGATTGGCTGAGCTCTGCAGGTCTGCAGCAGCCTAAGTGAAACTGGATTTAAAACTACCAAAAATCGAAAATGTTTAAATTAACTGAGTGACCTACTTTTGAGTGTCACATAGTTTGTCACTGTTGAAATGTCATAGTTTTGAACTTAGAATCAGCATTCTAGCTGCATATGTAAAAATTGTCTTGACTTAAACTGGGGAACAAAAAGTGACATTTTATCTGAAACCTGGCTTAATGAAACTGAATTCTGCCTGACATCTACCCCCACAGGAGTTAAAACCTGCTCAGCCACTCTTCCCCTTGCCAAAAGGAGTTGTCACCTCTCTGATTAGATTAGGGGTGGAGCAGCTACATGGAGTTGAACAAAGGCCTGTCCTGGGCCCAGGCAGATGGTTTATTAGGGGGACCGTAAAATAGCTTCCTCTTGGCAGAAGCTGGGAGGGGCAGGGTCGCTGAGCTTGGCAGAAACTGGATGGACTGGTTTCTCCACCATGTGACCTGGGAAGACACACCCCTGTTGGCCAGAATATGATTTTAAGAAAGATGTATAACTCATGGTGCAGACTTGTCAAAATTATTTAAATGATACCATAAGTCTTGTGATTTTTCTGTGCACGTTTTCAGACGCGTTGGGAATTTGTGTGATGTTCTGGGGCAAAACCCTGCTATTTATGTATGCTACAGACTCTGTGTTTAAGCTAGAGACATGGGAGTTTACTGGAGTATGTATGGACAGGCCGTGTACATGTGTATAAATCTGGAGAAAAATCCGATGTTGCAAAACCCACTAAAAAGCACCAAATGTTGCCATTTCTGAATGCAAGCCCACAGGAAGAGCAGAGTTTGAACAGGGTATACCTCATGTGATATGTGATGGGTGCATGTAATTTCAAACCACTGTGTATCTATGAAATATGTCTTTAGGTCAAATATAGATTGTGTGTAATTTGACAGGGGAGTGTCCTTTCTGCAAGCCATTAAATGACATCGCTCTGACACTCCACTTCTTTTCCCCAATCAAGAGAGAAAGGAAAGCTTGACCAATGGGCAGTTGAGAGAGGGGCTGGCTAGTGATGCTGCACACACACCCACTTTCAAAAGACATAAAAAGAGCCACTGGAAGCTAGAGAGGACATTCAATTCCATTTGCTGCGGAGCATGCTGCCGGACCATACAACATCCAGAGATCCAGACTTCAAATCCATCAATCTCCAGAACCTGTAGCAGTACCTAGAAAGCAGAGCAGTATTCAGAATCCAGAGAGGCTAGACCATTAGAGCAGAGCTGACCCAGACCGCTGTTCGCAGAACCAGAGAGCTGACCCAGATCACTATGAAGTGCCGAGACCAGAACCGGAGTCCAGTCCAAAACCTGACCAGATCCGTGGCGAGGCCTATTTTAAAATATATTGTGAGTACCTAGCAGAACTGTGCAGAACCCATCTCTTAGTTAAAATAATCTAACCCAAACTATTTTAATCTAACCAGAACTGCCTCCTAACTGTCACCTGTCGTTTGCAAAGCTGTCACCTGTCATTTTCTAGCTGCAAGCTGTAACCTGTCGCTTTGAACTTTTAAAATTTCAAATCCGAAAAACTACCTTTATTTAATCGTCCGTATCTCTGGAACCGTTTGGGCTAGGAACTTGGTTTAACTTTCCTCTGAAAGCTTAGAATCTCAGCTTTTCAGCTACTCCTCATGCTCTTGCCGTAATCGTGATTCACGCATTCGCGAATTTTGCCGCGATTCGCGATTTGGTTAAAAATCCAGCCACGTGTGAAAACAGCAGCTTCCTTGCTTTCCTTTGCCAAAAATTCGTTTAACCTGCTAGTTACTCCTAGATCCTTGCGAAAGTGAGCCTGAACTCATCCCAAGTATATTTCACTCACCCTGAACCTCCTAAAGGGATTTAAAACCATTTTCAGCATATTCCTCACTTCATTGCCAGCACATATAAAAGCATTTTGGGCCTGTGTTTCAAACTTCTGTAGTCTAAGCTTGCTGGGGTGAACTGAATTATATTTGATTGCATTCCTAAGAACTGAGTCCCATTCTATTCATCTCCTTACATTGCATTAAGGGGGGGTGAATTGTCCAAGAAAGTGATTACATTGTCTTTTGCTGAAATCCTATCAAGTTATTTTCTGTACTGCATTTCATTCCACATTGCATCCATTTGAAACCATAAAAGTATTGTTGCTATCGTATCCATCCTATAACCACTCATCATTGATTATAAAGAAGTGTGCTAGTGCCGGACTATCTAGACTATATAGAGGGGTGTTATATAGGGGTAGTCATCCAGAACTCATGAACTGGACGTAAAGATATATCAATAAGGGTTTCCATTCAGTAACCCAGACTAGGCATTGACTTAGCTGTAGTGTTGAATTGAATCCTCTTACAAATTGGGGGCTCGAGCCGGACGTTTGGGTTAGATCTATCACTTGTGCAGATTAATACAGCGTGCCAGCTGACCAGATACACATATCCGGTCGGATCACCACGCTGTGTTACGCTGTAAAGCACTCCTCAGAGGAACGCTCAAAGGAAAAGGTCTGTTTTGCAAAAATAAAATACAAACTTCTGTAAGTCAGGACAGAGACCAATCTCTAGAATGACGACCTTAGTAGACATGAAAATAGCCAGAGAGCACTTCTTACATAAGTTATTTGTGAGAGGTGAGTGGACTCACCAGGACCGCATGGTCTGGTTGCAGGCCATCACGCAACAGGTCACTGAAACAGGGTCAGATACATGGAGAGATCAGGGTCCCTTACATGTGGCCCTGAGTGAACTATACATGGCTCCTAAAGCTAAGGATGAACAAGACAAGATGGTTAGGATAGCGGCATACCTGTACCTATATATGGGAGACATGCAGGATAAATGTACTGAAAGCCAAGATCTGGCGAACAAGCGACAGATGGCGTTAGAGAAGGTCCAATCTGACCTGGTCTCTTCTGAGCAGAGGCTGCAGGGGAGCCAGGAGTCAGAAAATGATAGTAGGCAGTATATCATTAAAATAAAAGAGGACATGGATATACTGCAACAGGAAAAGACAGACCAGGATACCAGAATTCTGGCTTTGCAGAAGGAACGCCAAGACAGTTTGGACTCCCTACTGCAGAGCCAGAAAAAGCTGGAGCAACAGATCAATTTCAACAGGGCATGCACAGAGCAGGTAGCCACCCTGCAAATCCAACTAGACAGAGAGAAAGAGGAGAGCAATAAACTGATCCTGAAAGACCTGGATACCCAGGCAGAGTTTGATCAGGAGCGCCAGAAAGCTGGTGCCTTCCAAAGGCAAAGGGACGACCTGGCGTCACAAATTCAAGCTCTTGGTCAGGAAAGGGACACCTTAGGCCAGGAAGTCTGCCACTTAAGAAGAAAAATGGAAGAAAATCACCTGGCCCACCAGGGACTGAGTGACCTCCAAAAAGAACACCAGGACTTGCTAGAGCACACCAGGAGGATGGAGGAGGCTCTGGCAAGACAGGAGCAGGCCAGTAGGGAGGGGACTCAGGAGGTAACCCTCCTGCAGCAAAGACTGGCCCAGTGCTCCAGGACCAATCAGGAAACGCAGAGAGAGAATGAGGCTCTCTACCAGCACAATGATAGGCTCCAACAACAGGTAGCGATGCAGGAGAGACTGATAGAGTCTAGTAAGGCCTTAACTAAGGAACTGAAGGCGCAGGCTCTAGCATTGCAACAGGGAGCAGGGGCGGATAGAGACCAGGTTCGCTGGGAAAGGGAAACTCCTGAGCATAACCTCAGGAGCCCTAGTACCAGAGGTCTTTATCTCTCTCAGTCCCTGGACTCTGCCACCCCCATGTCCCCTGGCGCCCATGAGCACCGGGCCACAGGGATGGCAGATTACTATCCAGCCAGAAGCATGGGGCTCAAAGGCCAGTACCTCCCAGGAATGGATGGGCGGGTATCCGGGTATGGGCACCCAAGCACAGTGCATTTAGTAAGCATTTAGTGGGGAACCCCAGGAGAGTAGGCCCATTAAAGGCATCCTGAAAACCTCTGCCCAGTTAGGTCAGTAGGGGGGGGGGGTACCCATCAAATCCTGGCAGCAAAGAGGAATCTGAAGACTCCTCTGAACGGTACAGGACACAGGAGACCAGGTCCCCACATTCTGCCAGCCATTCCCAGGCTCGCAGAATCCGGGAAAACCTGGAAGATCAGACAGGAACCTCTGGGAGCAGTGCCTCTGAGTCAGAGGATGAATGGACCAGGGTTACCCGAACCAAAAAGGCCAATAAGGCAAAAAGGGCCTTGCTTAAGGACCCATTGAAGCAAATAAAAGCAATAAGTAGCGTTATCACGCCTTATCATAAGAACGCCAAGTATTCCGTATGGGAAAACTTGGAGCTCTATGAGCAAATGATGGAGACTTTCCATTTGAAGACAGCAGTAGCTGCATCCAGTACGTCAAATGGACATTCTCCTCAGAATACTCCAGTTTCTTTGCAGGGCTGGAGGACCAAAATCATTTAAGGTGGTCCACCTATAAGGCGGCCATCTTGAAACATTTTTCTGTTCACAGAAATCCTCAAGAGACTCGCAAGGCAGCCTACAATTTGCAATGTGGGGAGGATCAGGCCCCACAAGAATTCATGCAAGAACTGAAACGTGCCTTTGCGCAGACCACCAGAAGGGTGCGCACAGACAGCAGAGAATTTGTCAATACATTTTTCCATGCCTTGCCCAAATATATAATGACCCAGCTCGTGAGAGATTTTCATGAGAAAAGATCTTTAGACTGGGTCATTGAACAGGCTACCCGGATCTATGAGGTGCAGAAGCCCATAGAAAATAAAAGCAATACCCAGAAAAATCCCAAAACCAACAGCACCCCTGCTGCTGCCAAGGTGGCAGAGGTAAAGGTCACCCCCGTTTTGGATTTGGAGATGGAGGGGCCTAAAAACCTACCTGCACCTAATAATTCACAGCCCAGAAGGCCCTCTGGCCAGTCACAGGCAGGGAGTCGAGGAGGTAGTCCCACAAATGGGGTCCCCCGCTCCCCTGACTATGTAAGTCCCCGCTATAAGGGAAACCGACCAATCCTGGGTTATGTGTGGACTCCTCCAGCCCAAGGGGGGGGATCCGGCCAAGCACCTAACCCAGGGAACTTCCCTCCCAACTTCCCACAGGAGGGCAGAAATTCTCCAAATCCTGGGCAGAACTTTTTCCCCAGGTATCCGCCCAATTTCCAGCCCCAAAATCATCCATCCTTCTTTCCCCAATTCCCTGAGCCCAGACAACCTAATCCGGGAGAGGGGAGGCCAAGGGTGGAGGGGTACCAAAATCTTCCCAACCAGGGGTACTACCAGAGAAGGGATAGCTACCCTTCCCGGGATCAGCCCAGGGGAGAAAATAGAGCCCCGTATCAGCCTGAGCGGGTTTCACAACTTGAGCACCAGGTCCAAAATATGGCACGAGATCTGGGTCACATACTGAGGGCTCAACAGAACCCTCAGATGAGCATGCCACCGCAGAATGCCCCAAACTCTGGACCTGGTGCCCCAGAACAATGACGGGGGCAGCACCCCGATAACACACCGGTTCCCAGGGAGGAGGCACAAGGGGAAGGGGGGTGTAAAGCCTTGGAGGAAGCTTCCTTCCCAACTTGTAAACAGCCCCTGGAAAACCAGGAACCGGAAACAAAATCTCCTGCCCCTGAAAGCCTGCCTCCCAAGGAGCAGAGGGGGGGTAGGAGAAACAAAGGACCCAAACAGACCCACTTTGTGGAGGAGGTTCAGGTCTTCCAATTTGAGGGAGAGGGATCCTCAGAAGATCCTGGGAAAAGGATCTTCTCCTTCAGAGATGGGGGAACTCCTCCCCAAGAAAAATGGGTCCCAAGGGATGTCAATTCAGACTGGGGAGATATGGAGACTGAGCTACCGCCGCCCATCATCTCATCCCAGAACCCACAATACCGAAATCCCCTGTTTCAAACCCATCCTGATGACTGCCTCCAAAAAGGGGGGGGCGGCCCAGAACCGGAACCAGGGGAACCCACAATGGCTCTGATCTCCAGTTGCCAACTTTTTCTTTCAGATTCCCAAGGTTCTCCACAGAATTTTGCCCAAATCTCTTCGCTAGCAATGTCCAAAACCAGAAAGTTAGCCCACCAGTTGTCCAAAAATGTGCATTATTTTTGCCCCCTTGAGGAGAAGGAGGGAAGATACTATGCCCCGGTACAAGTACAGGGGCAGGGTACAATTTTGGCACTGGTGGACACTGGATCCCAAGCTACCCTTCTGTCCAAAAGGGCCTTTGAAGAACTAAACGCAGGAAGGGGGGAGAATTACCAAATTCCTCTCACCTCTTTTCCTGGACAACTGCAGAACTTTGACGGGAAGGAAATTCCTGTTGAGGGGACTGCAGACTTGGACATTAAAATTGGGCGACACAAGGTGAAACACCCGGTCATAGTAGTGACTCCAGAGGGCACCCCTTGTTTACTAGGGAATGACCTCCTGAGAAGGTTGTCACCCCTAATAGATTGTGTAAACAAGGTCCTCTGGACCCAGACTAGCCGGCCAATAAAATTAAAACAGAGTGTCAACCATGTTAGTTTAAACTGGACCTGCCACATGGTTGAACAAAAATCTGACCAAGTAGAATTTCACTTTCAGAACAACCAAACTCCAGACGTGACAGTAATAGCAGTAGGACAACAGACTGGTGATGGGGGGTCCTCTCTATTCCTGAAAATCAACCTTCCTTCCAGTTTAAGGTGGTATTCCACACTGGAAGGAAACACCCTGAAATTCTTTACTAATCCACAATCAGAAACTCCCACTCCTATAATCCAGAAAGATGTGAAATCAGCTCAGAGCCTGGCTGATATTCAGCGAATTGGAGACCAGTTGTTCATCCCTGTTCAGTTAAATGATGGGAAGGACTCTGTTCTCGCTCGAGTGTGCGTGAACAATGGTAAGAGCTTCATCAGCGAAGCCATGTTCCGCCAACTCCCAAAAGATCCAGCCATTCCCACATTCAAACTGATAGACAAATGGGAAATGGATCTGGAAGCACCCAATTCCAAACATTTCCTGCCAAGCAGGTGTATGCTCAAAATCTCCATTGGCAACAAGAGCATAGTCCACAATTGTTGGGTCGTGCGAGACGTCACTGCCGCTTTTTACTTAGGCAGTGACATTCTCAATCGCTTTGCCATTAGTTTGGACCTAATAAACTTCAAAGCTTGGTCCCGATTAGCGGATAATCCCATGGGCTTTGATGATCCAGAAAAAGCATTTAGGTCAGCTCAATTGCTACCTTATGCAGTTGAAATTCAGATCAAAGAGGAAGTCACCATCCCAGAAAGGACCCGACAATTCTCCCTGGAAGTGAAAGCTAAAAGAGGACAACATTTGAAAAACCCTGATGCTTACATACATCTAAACGCTTCTCTCCAACAGCAAGGGTTGGGGGTAAACCCAACTCCATTAGTCAACATAGAACATGACACCATTCTAATAGAGGTGGATAACAGCGACTTAAAGAGTATTACTCTAGCTGCAGGCACCATTATTGGAATGACGGTTGATGACCGACATTTTTCCATCGATTTAGGAAATGAACTGTTAGGACCAATCCCCAAGGACTGTTTTGACAGTGACAGTGATGACAATACAACACCAGACAGGATTTTTACCCGGCATGGGGGGAACTTCCTGGTGTACACTTCCTGCCCCTATGGTAAGGAAGATGTGACTTGTGACTTCAGGAGGGATGAGGTTATTTTCCAGGTCCATGAGGGTTTCCTTTCCCACCTGAGGCCTCCAGTCCAAATCAGCACTCTGACCAGGGACTTCTCCACCCAGCTGGAGGAGGCCGCTGAGATAGCCAAACCAGAAGTCTTTCCAGGCTTCAGGCAGATGGTGGAAGAGAGAGTCAACCTAGCTGATGCCTGTGTGACTCTGGAACAAAAGCAAAAGTTGAAACAGGTTTTCTTGGATTTCCAAGATCTCTTTGCGGTAGACTCATATGACTGTGGTCGCACTGACATCCACACAACAACAATCCCCACGGACCCTGGCATGACTCCTGTGTTTGTGAAGCAATATCGCTTGCCTCTCGCATCAATTGAGTCCCTTACTGAAATAATTAAGAACCTTGAGTCCCGGGGAATAATCCGTCCAGTCCACAGCACCTTCAATAATCCGGTGCTGGGAATATTGAAGCCAAACGGCCAGTGGAGACTCTGTGCTGACCTTAGGGAGCTCAACAAACGGGTCCATACTTCCCGATGGCCTCTGCCCTACATTGACCAAGGGCTGGCCCAGATCCAGGGGTCACAGGTATTCACTGCAATAGACCTGACCAATGGATACTGGACTGTGCCTGTCAGTAGGGAGGACCAATACAAGCTGGCTTTTAACTTTGGGGGCCAGCAGTACACATGGACCCGGACTCCCTTCGGATACCTCAACTCCGGCAATGAATTCAACATTTTCCTACATAAGGCCATGCCCGACCTGGGTGCGAGGGGTAACCTGGCTTATGTAGATGATGTCCTCATCAAAAATTCATCTGTGGAGGAACACATAGCGGAGATCCGTTATGTTCTGACCCAGTTGAGGGCCGCCGGAGCAAAACTTTCCTTTCAGAAAGCACAGTGGTGTAGAACCCGTGTTAATTTCTTGGGCATGAGATTACTCCTCAGGGTCCCTGTCCCCAGGAAAAGAAGGTGGAAGCACTCCAAAAACTGAAAGACCCCACAACTCTGCGGGAACTAAGGAGCCTCCTTGGACTGACTAATTACAGCAGAAAGTTCATTGAGTGCTACGCAGAGATCACCAGACCCCTGATTCATCTCCTGAAGGGGGGGGTCAAGTGGGAATGGGGTCCAGAACAATCCGAGGCAGTAAGACAACTCAAAAGAAGCCTCTAACAAGCGCCCTGCCTAGCTTACCCTGTCAGAAACAAGGAGTTCTTCCTTGTTACGGGGTTCTCCAATACGTGCTTGACGGCAGTATTATACCAAAAGCATGACAAGGTCAATAAAGTAATCTCCTATGCGAGCAAAACTTTATCCTCTGTGGAGGAAAAATTCAACGATTGTGAGAAGGCACTCCTGGCAACGGTGTGGGCATTGAAGAATTACCGCCCGTTTATCCAGGGGGAACACATCATAGTGGAGACTCCACACCAGCCTCTGCAATATCTCCAAAGTGACAGAATCCGGGCCGGAAATGTGAGTAATTCCCGAATTACTTCCTGGATTCTGTCAATGCAAGGCTTTCCTGTGGAGGTCCGATATGGCCAAAACAAGAAGAGTCCCCTCGCGCAAGGTCTGGCTGACTTGCATGATTGTGCCAGAGAAAACTGTCTCAAGGACGAAAGTCTAAAAATCAAGGACAACATGGAGGCATACCTTAATTCCCCACACAAAGTCTTTGAAGAGGACAAGTGTGAGGGAATGCCCACTGTCTATGTGGATGGATGCTCTTACCATGTTAACAGCAACGGGGAGAAAGAACTGGTGGCCGGCGTAAGGAATGCATGGGTGAATGTGTCCCCAGAACCCTTCGCTGGGTACAAAATTGGTCCCCGAAGTAGTCAGGTGGCAGAATTGATGGCTGTGCATTAGGCCATCCTCACTGCTGTCCAGCATCAACTCCACGAACTGGTCATAATCACAGATTCTGATTATGTACGGAACGGGTTCGTGGAGCACCTGGTTAATTGGAAAACCAGAGGCATGTTATGTGCTAACAACAAACCCTTGAAACATGGGAAGTTGATCCAAAACATTGATGATCTGGTCACATCGAATGGGATGACCATCTACTGGAAAAAGATCAAGGGTCATTCCAAAGTAGAGGGACCAGACAAAACTGGAAATTACTTAGCTGATCAGCTGGCCAAAACCGGGGCCATCCAAGAGAATATAATAGAAATAGAGTCCCTGTTGGGGGAAATCCAGGTCACTGCTATCACTAGGTCCCAGACAAATGCTCACAGTGATCTTTCAATTGCCCAATGGAGTAATGAGACCCCTGATGCTGATTTGATTAAAGCTCAAAAGGGGGATCCAATTATTGGTAAGTTTTACCAACACCTTGAGGACCCTGAGAACTTTCCCCTGACGGATACCGATTACATTGGGAAAGAGGACCTAAGAGTGTTGATGAAATGTCCAAAAATGTTCCGAATCCAAGACGGTTTGCTGGTAAGGAAATCCAAAGCTGGCCACGATCAGTGGGTGGTTCCTACCTCATTCCGAAGCCTGATGTTAAGTCACGCCCATGATGCGGCCACCGCCGGTCATAGGGGGTTTCACACAACACTGGAAATCTTAAGAGAGGTTGCATACTGGCCACACATGGGGCAGGACCTCGACCAATACTTGAAGGGGTGTCTTGTGTGTGCACAATTTCAGCCATCATCCCTCACACACCGTGCGCCTCTCCAAAAGAGGGGGATGACACTGCCATGGTCAGATTTGCAAATCGACTTTGTAGGCCCTGTGATGCGCTCGACTAGAGGAAACAAGTACATGTTGACCGTTACATGCTTGTTTACCAAGTGGGTGGAATGTCTCCCAGCCCCAAATTGCAAGGCAGAAACTGCAGCTGCCCTGATGATTAACCACATCTTTTCCCATTTCGGTCTACCTCAAAGGATTGAGTCAGACAGGGGTAGCCACTTCACCAGTGAAGTAATGACAAAGATGTGGGAGATACTGGGGGTTAAAAGGAAGCTACACATTGCTTACAGGCCAGCTTCTTCTGGAGCAGTGGAGAGATACAACCGAACCATTGTGAGCATATTAAAGAAGTTTGTGGCAGATTCTGGGCCAAGTTGGGATATCCGATTACCTCCGGTCCTAATGGCCATCAGATCTACCCCTTCATCTGCAACCAAAATGTCACCATTTGAGTTGATGACTGGACGCAAGATGGTGCTTCCTCAGCATTTGCTCTACAGAACCCAAGAGCAAACGTTGATAAATGCCTCCACAACTCATGAGTATGTGGAGAATTTAAGGAAACACCTTCAGCATGCTTTTGCATATGCTCAGCGGAATCTAGAAAGATCAGCCGAGAGTATGAAGACCCACTATGACCTGAAAACTTCCAGGAAGGAATATCAGGTGGGTGACCGTGTCTATTTATACAATTTCCAAAGGAACCAGGCCAAACAGCGAAAATGTTTGCCTACATGGAAGGGACCCTTTGAGATTATAGACAAGATCTCCCCTGTGGCCTACAAGATCCGCATCCCCAAAGGCGGTTTGGCAGAGGGGGAAGACAAGTGGGTCCACATTAACCAGTTGAAGTGTTGCCATCCCAGGCACACTCTGCAACAACTGGAGGAATCCTCTGGAATCCTAGAGGGTACTGTCTCAGATTAATTCAGTTCTAACTTAAAATATCCTACATATCGCCTATCAAATTCTGAGTTTCTCAATGTGCGTGTTTTCGTTTTTGAATGCAAAAAGAAATGTGCATGTTCATATGTTTTGACTATAAATTTATATGCCACCCCACTATATCAATGGTGGGGGAAAAATGTCTATGAATAGGTATTGCCGCTCTTCCTTTGTCGTCCTAGGAGAAAGAAAACCTGGAGGCTGGCCAAGGAGGACGATCCGGAGACCGGGAGCAGAGACGCAAGGGGCCCTGGGTACCGCCCAATATTCCCATCAGGACCGGCGAGGAGAACCGATCAATCAGTACCGGATGGAGGAAAAGATGCTGAACTGTGCCATCTATTGGAAGAAGATGAGGAGAACATCCCAGATCTTGCGAGTTCCATCAGTGAAACAGAATGGCCATCACAAGAGGGGGGCTTGTGGGATGTTTTTACCCATGCATCCGAGCCCTACCACAAAAACTGTGCAGTACTGGCATTGAAAACATCATGATGGCCAGAGCTTCCCAGAAAATGCCCAGGGAAATGCATGAAGAATAGGCTGCCACCCATTTTTGCCGATGTTATGGGCACAGAAGGGCACTGCCTAAAACCACCATTGGACTACCCACACAGTAGCCTGAAACCATTGGGAATGGCAATGCTGGTTGCCAAAAGCAACCTAGAACTGTGGGGAATTCATTTTCTTAAATCCCAAAAATGGTTGCATTACCAGTACTCACCACTATCAGAAAGCCGGCGTTTTAAAACCACCAGACTTTGGTGTAAAACTGAATAAATGAACCCAAAGAAGGCCAAAGAAAGACTTACTGAGAGGTGGATACAATGTAAAGTTATATTCTGAAGTGACTTGAATGTTCATAACAAGACTGGCTGAGCTCTGCAGGTCTGCAGCAGCCTAACTGAAACTGGATTTAAAACTACCAAAAATCGAAAATGTTTAAATTAACTGAGTGACCTACTTTTGAGTGTCACATAGTTTGTCACTGTTGAAATGTCATAGTTTTGAACTTAGAATCAGCATTCTAGCTGCATATGTAAAAATTGTCTTGACTTAAACTTGGGAACAAAAAGTGACATTTTATCTGAAACCTGGCTTAATGAAACTGAATTCTGCCTGACATCTACCCCCACAGGAGTTAAAACCTGCTCAGCCACTCTTCCCCTTGCCAAAAGGAGTTGTCACCTCTCTGATTAGATTAGGGGTGGAGCAGCTACAGGGAGTTGAACAAAGGCCTGTCCTGGGCCCAGGCAGATGGTTTATTAGGGGGACCGTAAAATAGCTTCCTCTTGGCAGAAGCTGGGAGGGGCAGGGTCTCTGAGCTTGGCAGAAACTGGATAAACTGATTTCTCCACCATGTGACCTGGGAAGACACACCCCTGTTGGCCAGAATATGATTTTAAGAAAGATGTATAACTCATGGTGCGGACTTGTCAAAATTATTTAAATGATACCATAATTCTTGTGATTTTTCTGTGCACGTTTTCAGACGCGTTGGGAATGTGTTTGATGTTCTGGGGCAAAACCCTGTTATTTATGTATACTACAGACTCTGTGTTTAAGCTAGAGACATGGGAGTTTACTGGAGTATGTATGGACAGGCCGTGTACATGTGTATAAATCTGGAGAAAAATCAGATGTTGCAAAACCCACTAAAAAGCACCAAATGTTGCCATTTCTGAATGGAAGCCCCCAGGAAGAGCAGAGTTTGAACAGGGTATACCTCATGTGATATGTGATGGGTGCATGTAATTTCAAACCACTGTGTATCTATGAAATATGTCTTTAGGTCAAATATAGATTGTGTGTAATTTGACAGGGGAGTGTCCTTTCTGCAAGCCATTAAATGACATCGCTCTGACACTCCACTTCTTTTCCCCAATCAAGAGAGAAAGGAAAGCTTGACCAATGGGCAGTTCAGAGAGGGACTGGCTAGTGATGCTGCACACACACCCACTTTCAAAAGACATAAAAAGAGCCACTGGAAGCTAGAGAGGACATTCAATTCCATTTACTGCGGAGCATGCTGCCGGACCATACAACATCCAGAGATCCAGACTTCAAATCCATCAATCTCCAGAACCTGTAGCAGTACCTAGAAAGCAGAGCAGTATCCAGAATCCAGAGAGGCTAGACCAGCAGAGCAGAGCTGACCCAGACCGCTGTTCGCAGAACCAGAGAGCTGACCCAGATCACTGTGAAGTGCCGAGACCAGAACCGGAGTACAGTCCAAAACCTGACCAGATCCGTGGCGAGGCCTATTTTGAAATATATTGTGAGTACCTAGCAGAACTGTGCAGAACCCATTTCTTAGTTAAAATAATCTAATCCAAACTATTTTAATCTAACCAGAACTGCCTCCTAACTGTCACCTGTCGTTTGCAAAGCTGTCACATGTCATTCTCTAGCTGCAAGCTGTAACCTGTCGCTTTGAACTTTTAAAATTTCAAATCCGAAAAACTACCTTTATTTAATCATCTGTATCTCTGGAACCGTTTGGGCTAGGAACTCGGTTTAACTTTCCTCTGAAAGCTTAGAATCTCAGCTTTTCAACAAGCTTAGAACCGACTTCGCCGTACAAGCAAAGAACATACTTTGCCGTAATCGTGATTCACGCATTCGCCAATTTTGCCGCGATTCGCGATTTGGTTAAAAATCCAGCAGCTTCCTTGCTTTCCTTTGCCAAAAATTCATTTAACCTGCTAGTTACTCCTAGATCCTTGCTAAAGTGAGCCTGAACTCATCCCAAGTATATTTCACTCACCCTGAACCTCCTAAATGGAATTAAAACCATTTTCAGCATATTCCTCACTTCATTGCCAGCACATATAAAAGCATTTTGGGCCTGTGTTTCAAACTTCTGTAGTCTAAGCTTGCTGGGGTGAACTGAATTATATTTGATTGCATTCCTAAGAACTGAGTCCCATTCTATTCATCTCCTTACATTGCATTGAGAGGGGGGGATGAATTGTCCAAGAAAGTGATTACATTGGGGGTCATTCCGAGGTTGGAGGTAAGGGATTACCAGCGCCTGTAAGGGCACCGATGGCGGTAATCCCTTACCTCCGTATTCCGAGTTCCCTTTGCGGGTCCTTCTTTACCTCCTGCTTTTAGCAGGAGTAAATTACGGGACCCGCAAAGTGACCTTGGAGTAAATTACGGCACCGTAATTTACGGTGCCGTAATTACCTCCTTCCCCATTCCCATTGAGCCCTATGGGGGCAGAAATGGGGATGGGGAAGGGCTATGGTGAATGGGGAATTACCGGTCCATCCAACCTTGGAATGGACCGGAAATTACTCCATTCACCATGCCGGTATTCCATGGAGTAAATAGCTCCATGGTTGCCAACCATGGAGCTATTTACTCCATGGTCTAGTCCTACCTCGGAATGAGGGCCATTGTCTTTTGCTGAAATCCTATCAAGTTATTTTCTGTACTGCATTTCATTCCACATTGCATCCATTTGAAACCATAAAAGTATTGTTGCTATCGTATCCATCCTATAACCACTCCTCATTGATTATAAAGAAGTGTGCTAGTGCCGGACTATCCATTATTGATTACTGCTCAGATTAAGTGTGATATTCAATTATTAATTTATTATAAAGTGTGATATATATATATATTGTTTAAATTATCAAATAAACCGTTTAAACTTGCAAAACAGAACTACTTCTTGGCTCAGTGGGGTCAGGGGGATTCCAAGAGAGGGGTGTTATATAGGGGTAGTCATCCAGAACTCATGAACTGGACGTAAAGATATATCAATAAGGGTTTCCATTCAGTATCCCAGACTAGGCATTGACTTAGCTGTAGTGTTGAATTGAATCCTCTTACAGGATGAGACAATGTAGTAGCTTGCTAAAGTAGAAAATATTATGCAAGTAAAAGTAGCCGTGTTGAGAAAAAGGATGTAGGCATTGTATAATAGTAAGCATTAAGCCTCGAGGAGAGAGACCAAGAATTCAGAGTTAACATGCACAGGAATACAGATTTGTGCAAGAACAAAAGGTATTTGCTTGGCTCATGATCAGGGATGCCATATCAGGAGGCAACTGCAAGGAACAAAAGGAGTCGAAGAGGAGAAGTCATGTAAGTAAGAAACATTTTAGTCAGATTAAGTAAAGAAGTGAATAATTATGAGTGCCAAGTATTGAACAATCAAAGATGCAGAAATTACATGCAAGATGGAAAGACAGCTAAGACCTTAAGTCTGCGTCCGTTGCGATGGTCACGTTTTTGGAGGAATTTTATTTTGTTGTCATCTGCAATCCAGAAATAAGCAACAGGAATGCTGATGTTTTAACCAGGCAAGATAATAGAGACATTCCAGTTCAAGAAGACTGAAACATAATATCTGTGGACATGATAGTGGGGGCAGTGACCAAGGACATCTTAACAGAGGTTTGGAGGTGTTTTTCAGAAAAGCAACTCCAAGAACGGCAAAGCAAGGATGAGATGAGGACTATACGAGATGGATTGCCATATCAGGTAGGTAGATATTTCGTACCCACAGAATCCCTAAGAGAAATGGCAATATTGTGGTGCCACAAGTCCCCTTTGGCTGGGCATGCAGAGGAGAGGAAAACAAGGAACATGTTAAGAAGATACCTTTGGTGGCACGTAATGAACACTGATGTACTTATTTACATTCAACAATGTGACACATGCATGAGGTCCAACTTGGACCATTCCAGGAGGTTGGGTCTCCTGCATCTCTTCCCTACTCGGAATGAGCCATGGGCACACATATCAATGGATTTTGTAACGGACCTCCCTAGGGATGAGAAATACAACCCTATAATCATAATGGTGGATTATTTTTCTAAGCAGGCACATTTCATCCCATGTGTTGGTGTATCGAATACTGGAGAATTAGGTGCCTTGTTTCTACAACTTGTGGTGAGGTTCCATGGATTACTGCAGTCAATAGTATCTGACCAGGGCTCTCAATGTATGTCTATGTTTTGGCATGCATTCTGTGAGATGCTAGGAATCTCTTGCGCTCTTTCCACAAGTTGCCATCCAC
The DNA here is from genome assembly GCF_040938575.1 of Ambystoma mexicanum. Classification (NCBI taxonomy): domain Eukaryota; kingdom Metazoa; phylum Chordata; class Amphibia; order Caudata; family Ambystomatidae; genus Ambystoma; species Ambystoma mexicanum. The sequence goes on from NC_090935.1 coordinate 1,282,480,560, forward strand.
AGACCAAAGTTCAAACATAGAGAGTTTATCAAACTATGGAACAATTCCTGCGCTGTTTTATAGCAGACAAATTGGAGTCATGGGATTGGGTATTGTGGTCAGCCAAATTCTGTTACAACAATTTGGATCATGTCTCTCTGGGTATGTCACCAAGTATGCGTTTATATGGGCAAGAATTAAATATGCTTCCAGACATTTTGTCGTCGAATAGCAAGATACCTGTGGTGACAGAGCATCGGCAGGAGCTTCTTGAAATCAGGCGGAAGGTACATCAACATTTGGAAAGGGCTATGGTGTCCTAAAAATAATATGCTGAAAAGAAAAGACAGGAGGGTCCTAAGTATGTGGTGGGGGTTAAGGTGTGGTTATCTACGCAATATATTAGTTTGTCAGGAACACGCTCATTTCTGCCAAGGTTTATTGAACCATATGTTATTGTGAAATGTGTGTCACAAACTGCAGCTCGATTAAATCTTCTGGTAGCTATGAAGATACATACGATTTTTCATATTTCTCTTAAACCAACAGATGCTAAAGCCAAGACTCAGAAGCCTCCAGTGATTATGAAGGACGGACAGGAGGAATCTGAGGTGTGCTGGATCTTGGACTCAAGACAGAGGCACATATGGCTATTGTATCTCATTGAGTCAGTGGGATATGGTCTGGAAGTCAATTTATGAGCACCTGTATACACGGTTCATGCTCCAAGACTGGTGAAGTTATTTCACTGATTGCAATCAGACAAGCCGGTCCTGGGGGGGGGGGCTTTGAGGAGGAGGGCAATGTGAGAAATTGGGGAGCTGGTGTGGTCCATGGTAGCCTAAGCGGCCAGAGGCACAATGCATGGGCTATGTAAGGTGTTGGGACCCCAGACCACATTGAGACTACAGATCCCATGAGCCTTCCACTCACATGACTGTTCAGGTGGCCTTGACGTCAGGCAAGGAGGCCTTTTACGCACTGGCGTAACAGGGGACCCCGCAGTCCCCGCGGTGCGGGGGGGCCCGCGGTGTGGGGGGCCCCACCAGGGCCCCAGTAAAAAAAAAAAAAAAAAATTCTAAAAAAAAAAAAATTTCTAAAAAAAAAAAAAGTTTCTTTTGAAATTCACTCTGCATTCATAAAGAACATTTCTGTAACAGAAATAATTTCTTTATGAAGGCAGAGTGACTACAAAAAGAAACTTTCTTTTTGAAGTCTGAGGGCCCCCGTGCCCCATGACATGGAAGACCCTAGGCTGGAGGCCTCCATGTCATGGGGGGGGGAACCCTATGCCTTCAAAAAGAAATTGTTTGTTTTTGAAGCCACTCAGCCATCATAAAGAAATTATTTTGATTATGGTTCGGTCCTTAACTGAAATAATTTCTTAATGAAGTTATAGTGACTTAAAAAAGAAACAATGGGGCTCATTCTGACCATGCCGGTCCGGAAACAACGGTGCTGGTAAGCTTACAGGCACTGTTGTTTCCGGACCGGCATATTACAGGTCTGCCTGGTGGGGCTGCCGTGCCTGTCACGGAAGCACCGGCACCGTTAACAATGGTGCAGGTGCTTCTGTGTCCCCATTCCCGTGGAGTCTGGGGTTTAATGAAAATACCGGCACCTGATTTCCCAGCCGCCGGACTTGAAATATCACGCTGGCACCGGGAAGTCAGGCCATAGTAATTTTTTATGGGTCTGGCGGCAACCCGCCGGTAGCACCGGCACGGTTACCGCTGGACCCGTAATGAGCCCCAATTTCTTTTTTAAGTAATAGGGCCCCCCCTCAACTCCATGAGGTGTGCGTGTATGAGTCTATGGTGAAAGGGTGCACACTCAAATGTATAGCCGGCTGCCTGTGTGTGTATGGTGAAAGGGTGCACACTTAAATGTATGGGTGGCTGTGGGGGTGTGCCTGCATGGTGAAAGGGTGCACACATAAATGTATAGGTGGCTACCTGTGTGAGTGTATGGCGAAAGGGTGCACACTTAAATGTGTGGATGACTGGGTGTGTATAAGGTGAATGGTGTGTGTGCTTGTGTACAGGGGCACAAGAAAACCTTCATTTCGGGGGGCTAACCCTTCAAATGTTGGGAGAGGCGCTAACTTCACATGCGGTGGGGAGGGGGAAACTTATTTGTGTGGGTGCATCCAAATTATTTACGCATTTTAATGAGACTATTCTAGTGCAGATTCAATGTTACAAGCAGTTAACTCTCTCCTATAAGTCTCCTGTTCCCTCTCTACCCTTCCAATCACTCCCCTGGCATGCAAGTACTAAACCCACATCACGATTTCAATCGCCTAAACAATGTGGCATTTGAATGCAGGTACTAACAGTGAAATGCTTTACGTTGGTAATTGCTGGGTTCTTGTTAACAGCAAAAACCAGGTGCCGTTTAAAATCTGTGTCCTGTTTGGTCTGGCAACTGCTCTAAAGGTTAGCCAAGTTGAGTCAATATAGCCCAAAATGTCAGGGGGGCTAGTGCTGAAGCCCAGTCAACTCAATGGTGTTGCGCTACTACTTGTGTTTAATGCCTTGCTTACTCCTAGCCCTATTCTTCCTCGTCCCAGTACTTATATACGAGGCAGTACGTGTGTTTGAGGCACTCTGCCTCATACAAAAGTACTGGGAAGAGGTAGAGGTACATGGAGGTAATGCCTGATTTAGCTACCTGTAATCTTCATCACTCCTAGTCCCACTGTTCCTCATCCCAGTACTTACCTATGAGGCAAGGAGCCTCATACGAAAGCTCTGGGACAAGGAAGAGGGACGCAGTGGTAATTCTGGGCCAAGGAGCTGATTGTGGAGGTTGGGGTGGTGGGTGGGAGGGAGAGTGGATGTGTGGGGGGGCAGGATTGTGTGATAAATCATAATGGTTGTCCATGTCCAGGCTAAGCAGGCATGATATGTGGTATTAGTGGCTAGAGAGGCATTTTGATTTAGCCAGTCTAGTCATTCCTCAGTTTGGTATGACTTTCTTTTAACTGGACATTTCTGATAAAGTAGTCCTGCTAACTTTAATTACCTGGCTAGATTGGCATTTGGGTGCTGCCAGTCTAGCCATTTCTTACTGCGGCATTGTATATTTATTTGGGCATCTGTGATAAAATGATATGATGTGATTCAAGTCATTTATAATGCGCCTGTACACAAGTGTACACAAGGGAGGGATGATAGAGGGAGGACAAGACAAACGATCTCACTAGGCCTTGTGTCATTGTGAGAACGAGAAGTGCAAGGGAAAAGGGAGCAGGGAAGTGCAAGTGAGAGGGGAGGGGAAAACAGGGCAGCAATGCTCTCAGTAAGTGCAGCCAGGGCAGAGCAGCTATTGGTTGTGCAAGGAGAACAATGGACTGCAGGGTTACAGTTACAGCCCCTAAGTGCATGGTAGGCCCGGAGGCAGTGCAAGGGTGACCAATCAAGAAAGAGCCTGGACTCAGAGAGACTCTGAGGGTAGCCAAGCAGCCAGTCAGTACAGCAGACAGGTAGGTCAGGTAGGTCAGCAGGGGGGGAGAGAGAGCGAAAGCAGCAGAGAAGAGGAAAGTTTTTAGCTGCTTCCGAAACTTCAGGTTGTCCGCCTCAAGTTTGAGAGGGGCAGGGAGGCCATTCCAGTTGGAGGCACCAGCAGAGGAGAGAGGTCTACCCCCACTCTCTGCCTGGAGAAATGTCTAAGCCTTAGAGAGTTGGAGGTAGCTGAGTGAAGGGTTAGAGAAAGAAGGTATTTTGGAAGAGAGCATTGGATTTAGTGTTGGCACTGGCCCCAGAAAGCCTTGTGGGCAATGCAAAGGTTCTTGAACTTGATCCTTGCAGCCAGTGGAGAGATTTCAGGGCTGGAGAAATACAATCCCAGGGCTTGAGGCCAAGGCTAAGTCTTGCAGTCCTGTTCTGGATTATTTGCAGATGACGGAGACTAGAGGAAGACAGATTGAGAAAGTGGCTGTTGCAGTAGTCCAGCTTAGAGACAGTGAGCTTCTGGTGGAGAGTGAGAAAGGGAAGAGTCCCTTTGAGGAGGAGCAGCTGGTAGTGGGACTTCTTGGTGATGTCCGAGATGTTAGGAGAGAAAGAGAGTGTGGCGTTGAAGATGACACCAAGGTTTTTTGCCTCGCAGGAAGGCAAAGGAAGAGGGCCCAAGGTGGTCTGCTATAGTGAGAGAGGAAACACAGTGGCAAGGGTCCCAATGAGAAGGATCTCTGTCTTACTGGCATTAAGGCAGAGATTGTTGGAGGCGCACCAATCCTGAATCGTGGATAGACAGTCAGGAATGAGCAAGAGAGGAGAGGAGGATGAGGGGAGCCTGAAGTAAAGCTGAGTCATCCGCACAACACTGAAAGTTAGAGGATAAGGTAGAGATCAGGGAGGCCAAAGTGGCCAAGTAGAGGTTGAAAAACCAGCGTGAGAGGATAGAGCCCTGGGGAATGCCACAGGTAGAGAGAGGTGGCGGAGAGAATGGGACCACGATCGACCTGGGAGCGGAGTGGCGGTCCAAGTGGAAGTAGGTCAGTCACTCTAGGGTCTGATCTGTGATGCCCAGGTTCTCACAGAGTCAATTGATCAGGATGGCGATGTTGACCCTGTCGAAAGCAGAGGTAAGATGAAGGATGAGAATAGAAGGAATGCTGGAATCAAGGTTAGAGAGCAGCACAGGTGTTAAGGAGAGCAGTTTCCATGGCTCTGGCAGCTCTGAAGCCAGACTGATGGTCATGGAGACAACCAACAGATTCAGTGTGGAGAGTAAGCTGGGAGATGGCAAGCTTTTCCAAGAGTTTGCTCAGGAAAGGTGGAGATTGAGCAATAGTTTTCCAGCAGGTAGGATCAGCAGACTGCTTCTTGAGGAGTGGGTGCACAAGGGAGTGCTCAAAGGGAGAGGGGAACATTGCAGTGGCGAAAGAGTGATTACAGAAATCGGCCAAGGCTGGAGTGAGGGTGTCAATATGGGCTTTGATGGTTCTGGAGGAGCAGCGGAGCACCTGTTTGGACGACACTTTCATAGATCGGACTTGTCTAGAAACCTCGTCAGGTGTTGTCAGAGAGAAAGAGGAAAAAGGAGGAGGAGAGAAGAGATGGCCAAAATGGGCCGAGAGAGGAAGAGGACATAGAGGACAGGATGTCCTGAGATTTAGCAGAGAAATGAGAGGCCAGAGCTGTACAGATGGCATGGGAGGGAACAGAAGAGGTATAGACCACAACAGGATTGACCAGTTCCTTGCAGATTTTAAAGAGTTTGGCCGTGTTGTTCGAGGCCATGGAGACACATGCTTTATTGTGAGCTCTCTTCTTGATGAGTGTTATTGCTATGATTGGCATTTTGCTGAAAACAGTCTAGGTATGTCTAAATGTGGCCTGGCATTCTGTACTATAATGTTATTACGTGTTTACACTGGTCTACATTGTGCAGCCAGTTGGAAGCATTAATGTTCCTGTGCACTGTTGGTGACTTGCATGTATTGGATTGTGTTACCCTACAAAACAATTGCAAACACTCTGGCTTTATAGCCAATTTATCTCAGAAAGTGTGCTGTATATTGCATTAAAACACATATTTATATCTTTTTCCTAGTGCAGTGTGCGGCATACCCCTTCAGCAGCACGTTCATGCGTATTGTGCAAGCGTGACAGTCTAGGCCGGCCCAGAGTGTGGCGCAACCCGTGATTTGTTGCCGAGTTGGGGGGCCCCCTCAGCATGGCTCGCAGTGGGGCCCCCACATTTTGTGTTACGCCACTGCTTTTACGCTCCTTCTCGCTGGTGATTGTTGCATTGGTACAGGCATGGGCAGAGGAACAGGAGCAGACTACAACTGAGGATCGAAGGGTTTGGGAATGCTGACTGTGGGCCGAGTGCTTTTCCCCTCCACTTGGCGGGGTTCTCTTTCATTTGCCGCCTCACGCTGGTGTCAGAGAGCAGCTTGGACTCTTGCTTTCCTCACAGAGCCTATCCACCTCAAGCAGAAGTCGCATGGAGTGGCTTTGATCTTTGCTCGCACTACAGAGCCTGGGGAGACCTTGGAAGGTTCCCGAGTCATCATATAAGTGATTTACTGTGCATGACCAATTGTACGCATGTGAAATCTCAGAAAGCCTGTGAAGTTCTCACCCCTCTTACACCACATACACCACATGTATAAGAGGGGGCGGGTATAAAATATAATATAAATATGGCGGAGGTGCGGGAGATCTGCGGGGTCTGCCCGCATATATATGTGGTGTAAAGGGTTAAAAAAATAAAGTCGGCATGTTTGGCCGTCGCAATGATCACATAGATCTGTTCAAGAGATATATCCTCATGATTTCAGGAACTTATGTCAATTAAAGCTTGTCTGGCTAACTCTAGACATGTGTTTGTAATTCTATGTGTGTTTTTGCTGCCATGTGTTTTGTGTTGCTACTATAAAGGCTACAACCATTGCATATTACATGTGCTTAATGTGCCTGTTCTATGCTGTCTTTGCTTTTGTTACAATGTTTGTGCAACCATGTTGAAGAGAAGTGCACTGTGCCCTTAATTAAGAAAGGGCATGCCTAAGGAGTTACAGGTGCCTTTAATTAAGAAAAGGAAGAGTTGTGGTTAACACTAGTGGGCATAGGAACAAGGAGACAGGGCTACACTCTCATTCCCAGTTCTCCAGTGCGGGTACAAATATGACTCAGTGTTCACAGTATGTGTTTAGGGTATGTTTCTTCCCTCAAATCCACTTCCCTATCCACTCATTTTCCCTAACCCTGTTTCTGGTTTCCGTAACTTCCCTTGCCCATCCACAACGTCTCCCTAACACTCTTACCTCCATTGGCTGCTTTGTAGTCTGTTACTCACAATCAGGTACCCGTGCCAACCAAGGTGGGAGGGTAGACTTCCATTCAGCTTTCGTGGTCAGGAAGGAGTTATGTTGGTTATTCCCATGGGCTTGACAAAGATTCAGCTTCAAATTGTTAAGGAAGAAGATGAATATAGCATGTTCTAATTTGTAAAGAATGACTCCCTTCTATGACGAGGCCTTTCACATGTTCATGCAATTGAAGAGTGTGGTGCCCTCTACTACCCTAGGTATGGCTAGGTGTACAGCAAGACAGGGATTGCAGATGTGCATTTAGAACTGTTTAGATGGGTGAATTAGAGTTGTGTAGACATCTGTATTGGCTAAGCGTAGATCCCCACCACTCATTCTGCTAGTTGTTTACATGCACTTGAAACTACACAAGAGTATTTGAACTTTCTCAATGCAGGCATGCACAATGAACACATTTGTTTTTCAACTTATTAGTTCACAGAGCAAGTTGCAAAGAGCATCGGAGAATCAGAATGGTCAGAATAACGCTAGCAGCAGCAGCTCTTAAAGAAAGTATCTTCCAATATATGTCGAGCATCCTTTTCACGGTCTCCTTGTTTACTCTCCTAACCGTGGTTTTTCCACTCCTTGAGAGAAGAGGCTCATTTATTAAAATCTAACACAGCCTTTTGAGAGTACAGCTCGCACGTGAAGCTATAGTCTCATTGATGACTAAGGTGGATGGTACAATTATATAATTCAACTTACATGACACGGTAGAAAACTCTCCATAAACATGTTTGAGGTTGTGAACCCTTAAAGGGAAGACAATAACCTAAAGGACAGTGGGGCATCGTTTATAAAGCATTGTTTCCTATTATAACCAAAGAACTGTCATAATATTCATGGGTTGCTTAGGGATGAAGGCCCTCAGAAGCAATGTGTTAGGAGTATTTTCAAGGGGCGTGGTGTTTGGGGGAGGGACATCTCACACTTGCAAATGTGACCGGAAAATGTTCGTGGTTCACCAGATCTATGACTCAGTGGCAAGAAAAAATGTCTGTGTCTCTTTTGGACAAATTTGCCCAGCTTTATCTGAGAGAGTGACAATGACTGCAAATTAAGATTAAAATACATAGAGAGGTTTGCATGTATGTGCTCAGGGATTTCTACACCCTTGTTAAAATAACATTTCACTTCCATCTCTCCTGACAAACCGTTTGGCGATTTTTGACTTGTAAGAGTAATTTGGAACCACCTTACTAGTGGTGCTCTAAATAGCAGAGTAGTGTTGCCATCCCATAGAAACAACTTCTTTATATCACTCTAACTCGTTTCCAAATCTAAAATCACCAGCTATAATCCCACTCGAGCACTAAGATCAGAGGCTCAGGGACTTATAGCAGTAACCGCACACAGGAAAACTAACGGTTTGGGACGAGCCTTCCCCAACCGCGCAGCTGTAAGCTGGAACAAACTCCCCATGAACCGAAGACTGGAATCCAACCACCTCACATTCAGAAAGAAATTAAAAACCTTACTATTTAAATAAAACATTATGTGAGGTTGAGTTATCTGGTTAGGCTGATAACTTTTCTCTGTACAGGTACCACAAAGTGTCTTGTCCATCACTGTGAATCGCCTATGTGTTTGTATTCGTCTCATTGTTGCACCCCGATGCCTGCGGGCTTTCGGCACAGTACAACTAAAAATACATAAATAAATAACTATATGTGTTGTTACTTTTATTGTGTGAAGGAGGTCCACATCTACGCTGCACATTTTATCTTGGGTGCTCTCGCATAGAAGACAAATCACTGCTTTTTTTTTTTTTTTTTTTTTTTGTCTGTAGCGCATGGTCATTGAATACAATGTTTCCAAGTCCATTTCCGAGAGTATTTGTGTGACTTAAAGATGTCTTCCGAGAGGCAGTTGATGACTTAGAAGACCTAACGCAGCTGAAGGCAGCACTTATCTTACTGTGCCCACGACAGATATACTGTGCTTCTGCATTAGTGGTCCACGAGGCAGGCTTTGCTATTCAGATGAATCTGAATGCTGTGTTGTGTAATTAGCCAGGCTTTGTGTACACAGACAAAGAGAATTACTCGTCCCTCCTGCAGACCCACTCTCATGACCAGATGGTGATTCTAGGTGGATACAAAAGCAGCTCATGTCTGTGGTACTGCAAATGCCAATTGCATAATTTCACGTGCCAAAATAATGATCAGGAAAATGTAACTGGGAATGCTTCTGCTTTACAGCAGATGGCCCCATAGTTGCCCTTTACCTAGGTAATCTCATTGGCAACGACCATGGCACATAGATGGGGCTCATTGGTCAGCTTCTAACATAGTGCAGGAAGTATTGATATATCTATTTCATAAATGCTAGACCCACCATTATATTCAAACATGGATAAAAGATGGCAGTATCCAATTGTATATTAATTGGAGTGAGTGTGCAGGAAGGTAACATCTAATTTAAAAAAACTAATTATTTGTATCGTCTCAATGTGTGATTACTTATTGAACTTGGCTGGCCATTAATGCACGCTATCAAGAACAGCATGGGCATTCATTGTAAAATGCCAGGGTTCTTTTTCCAGTTATGTATGTTTCTGATTATGTGTATCATACATCAATCCTTATAAGGAGTTTTATGGAATGCATTTAATAGTGTCTCCATTGATTACCAACATTTGACCTCATTTTTGCAATTAACAATCCACGATATTTTAGAGGATTTGCAGTAACATTTGATGCAATTCTATCACTCCTCTTTTTACTGCATTAACAAAAACCCTGAATTAAAGCCACTAGAGTATCTGCTTTCTACCTACAGATTGATACATACAATACACACATGATAATGAACCATTGAAATACTTTATTCTTATTAAATTCAATATCAAATGTTCAAATGTCTGTGAGGTTTTTGTTTGTGAAAGGTTAGGTGGAGACCAGCGGAGCACTGTACTTTGGGGGGATGGTTAACATCATGGTAGTAAGAGAGAGCAAGTGTAGTTTTTATTTTTATTTTTAGGTAGGGGACACTGGAGCTAAACATTAAGAGCAGGAAAAATGTTCTTTTATTAACCGAGCCTTCATTGCCTCCTTGAGGTTGGTGAAGGAGGAAACTCTCCTGGTGTGCATTGGTGTGCTGTTTCAGAGTACACTTTAGCTGTACAGATCCCACCCTTGGGCCGAACTAGGAATCTGTAGTGCATTTCCTGAAATACCTGTGTGATATGATCGCTGGGATGCATCATGCTGGACACCTTTTAGTGGAGACAAAGAGGACGATGGGATGCCAGCGGGAAGGGCATTGCACCTTACAGGTAAGAGACAAAGGCCCTCATTACGAGGTTGGCAGCGGAACCCGCCGGTACCCAGCGGGTTACCATCAACCCCATAATACTGTTACCTCCACCTGACATCCCGGTGCTACCGGGATATCACAGACGATGACGGTAGCTTGTTGCCCATTCCCATGGAGTCCCATAGGATTCCATGGGAAAAGGAAACCTGAAGCACCGGCACCATTAGCAATGGTACTGGTGCTTCAGTGAAAAGCCTGCTGGTAGGGGGTCTGAACTCCCAGCAGGTCAGGCATACTGGGAGTTATCTGCCCCTACCGGCAGACTCGCAGTGACCGGTCTGGAAAAGTTGCTGGTAACTTTTTACCAGCACCTTTATTTCCAGACTGGCTCTCTTCTAATGACCAACAAAGAGTACTTCAATGGCAGTTCTAAAATTTGAGGCCTGAAACAAGGGCTCGCTGTTTTCACTGCAGGACGAGTTGATACGATTTTGTGCTTGGAATTAAACTGGTTGGACAACAGTCAGTCTTCTTTTTTTGAAAACCGTTTGTGTATTTGGCTGTGTTTTTTCATTTGACATACATGCTCCGGGGAGCGAGAGAAGAGAGAGAGAGAGAGAGGGAGAGAGAGAAAGAGGGAGTGAGAGAGAGAGAGAGAGAGAGAGAGAGAGAGAGAGAGAGAACATTTTATTCCATTTGATATGGTCAAGGCAGATAACCTTGAGGTAGAACTAACTGTCATTGACATATTGGTACATTTTAACGATGAAAATACAGAGGTTGTTCCGTTAGTGGATCCATGTAGAATTGAAAGATTATGGGTGGTTTGGATGGATCTGTGTTAGACTCCATGGATGATGGCTTGATGTTAGGCCTAGTGGCACCAATCTGGGTGACCTGAAGTCCATCTGAGGTATGACGAGAATCATGGCCGAGCAGTTTATTCAAAATCAAAACAGGTAGGGGAGATATTAAAGAATGTTTCATAGCTGACTGCGTCGTTGACATTAGCACTGAGCTCAAGAAGGAAGATGAACTAATTTGCTATAATATGGAATAGATTTCCGATGACATGGATAGTACTGTACATGGGTGCGAAGAGAGCAAAATTTGATTAACTAAATGTAGAGAATATCTAAATAATGCTAAATATATGAATCTTCTTTGTTGGCATCCTTTATTGGTGGCTCTCATGTTTTCTCATATATTAAGTGACAGAAACAGTAGCATATGCATTTCTCACAACTTGTCAATCATCAAGGCTATGTTTGTTATGTAAACCAACTGTCACACCAAAAAGAGTGCCATTTTGACTGTACTTGAGTGAAACATTTAGACAAATCCCGCTTTTTTTTATCACCCAAAAAAGGAAGATTTATTGAAACATACTGCCACTCTCCTAGTCCCAAAATATCCAAAGGATCCAGCTAACACAGCCAAATGGAGTTCTGTCTTTTGTTCTTTCTACCAGATGCCTCACTATTTTCTTGAAAATCCAATGATCTCTTTCTGTAACTGTCTTCCGCAGTTCGTCCAAATTATTTGACAATTATTTCGTTTTTTTAATCATTGTTTTTATAATGGAACCCTAAACTGTGCACCACTGAAATATTATTACACTTCATGCTCTTTAATTTGAATAAACATTGTTGTTTCAGATCTTGACATTCACTATCGTACCATGAAGCATGCTGCCGTATGTTTCTGTGTGTTCATCTTACACATGACCTAAACTATTCTATGATTCTTTCATGAACTATCTGTCCGTCAACACCATGCACAAACATGATGAACAGAGGATAATGCTACAGCATAGACAAGTGCCATTATCATATGTAAAATATGATCATAACATCCTGTCCAGGAATGCAAGTGAATATAAAATACAGGCGTTGGTACTATGAAGCACCATATGTTAATTCACTGTTTTGGGTATTAATTCTACATAATACAGGACTTACTTAAAATAGGGAGTGCCTCTTTCAATAAGTTTAGTAGTGTACGGGAATTGAATCCAACCTCAACTTGTGATGTTACCTTCTAGTAAATCCCTCCTCCATGACCACAGCTCATAGGGGAACTGGTGAACCCAGGCACGATGGTCACACCATCTGTCAAATGTTGGCTTTCAAAGGTTGGTCTCCCTTAGGCAAACACCAAAATCAAATAAGGGATGTTATCATGCATGTGAATGTATGGTGTACGGTGTGAGGTCATAGGCGGGCATTTCTAGTGGCTCCTGCACAGTCATTCCCACAACTCTTTTCCTTGCATTCTATCATTACCGCCTTACACTAATGCAGAGTCATTGCCCTCTGGAGATGATGTTCCTCACCTTGCATTGCACTCCCTCGCAACAACTGGGTACTGTGTGCTGGTGCTGCATCCCAAGGGGACAATAATGATATAAATATAGATTGGTCAAATCAAACAGACAGTGTTACTGTAACTGATTTACAGGTCAATTCGGGGTGATAGGAGTATTGTTTTAAAAACTGTTAGAACACTAGAAGAGATGTCTGAAGCTAACTCTCAAGGCGGCCAACGTGTTTGGTATAAAGCCAAGTGTGTGATCTTCCATGCTGCCATCTTTCCTTGCTGGGCAGCATGCACATGTTTATATAAGTTTAAGTACAACACAGTGGACCACATCTACCTGCTGCATCACATCCCCAAAGTCTTTAATGAAAGTTAGTTTATTAATTCTCAATTAAGTCTTCACAACAATAGGTGATGCACAGACTCGGAAAAGGCTATTCCATTTTTTATAAAAATAAGAGAAAATCAAAGCCTACACGCTCTTTAAATGGATGAGAGATATATACATTTTGGGCGGCACGTCCAGGGTTGCGGTGGCAAGCTTGGTACATCTTGGTGTATAATGCAGTGTGATGTTTGGGATGGTTATGTTAGACATTCTGCAGTCAATGTGCCCCCTGATCTTGTAAATATTGTATGTGAAGGATGTGTTGCTGACAATTTGCCTGATGTGGGATAGCAGTAGTGCGGAGATCCAGGCAGGCGGTTGGTGCACTGCATGATGAATTTGAAAATGTTTATGCTTTTATGTATGCCTTAGCAATAATTCCAGTATTTGTATGTGGGTTTGGAGATTAGGTAGTTAGCTACTAGCAACACTCACATAAACATTAAACTAGTGCTGTGTCTTAATATGCATGATCACTTTTAATTCAATACATTCATATACAATAAATAGCATCAACGTATGGTAAAAATCCTGATAAAAAATCACCTTCATAAAATACAGTCAATTTTTCTAAAACAAATGTATCAAAGGTGACAACAAATACAGTTTGAGTTTAAAGATCGGGTGAAATAAACAAGCCGATTAAAGAACTAACTCTAATTATTATTTAATAATAATTTAATAATGACCTATTGATAGAGGTCTTCCTGTATTTGTTGTCACTGTTGAAACATTTGTTTTAGAAAAATTGACTGTATTTTATGAAAGTGAATTTTTATCATGATTTTTACCAAATGTTGATTCTAATTTTTGTACATGAATTTATTGAATTAAAAGTGATCATGCATATTAAGACACAGCACTAGTTTAATGTCTATGTGACTGTTGATAGTAGCTACCTACTCATGTTTAAATCATTACTTATTTCCCTAAATAAGGTAGAGCTACCACATTGGTGGTGTTTTTGGGGCTTTTCAGATTAGCCAATCGATCCAGTAGCTTAAAGAAGCCTTTGCCAGTGGTCTCCTCAGTGGCTCTGCTTTACAGTAGTTGAGGTCTTACAGACAGATGCTAATAACATATATGACCGTCTTTGTGAGGAGGATGCCTGTAACTTAGTCCTTTGCCAGAGGTCTCCTCAGTGGCTCTGCTTTACAGTAGTTGAGGTCTTACAGACAGATGCTAATAACATATATGACCGTCTTTGTGAGGAGGATGCCTGTAACTTAGTCCTTTGCCAGAGGTCTCCTCAGTGGCTCTGCTTTACAGTAGTTGAGGTCTTACAGACAGATGCTAATAACATATATGACCGTCTTTGTGAGGAGGATGCCTGTAACTTAGTCCTTTGCCAGAGGTCTCCTCAGTGGCTCTGCTTTACAGTAGTTGAGGTCTTACAGACAGATGCTAATAACATATATGACCGTCTTTGTGAGGAGGATGCCTGTAACTTAGTCCTTTGCCAGAGGTCTCCTCAGTGGCTCTGCTTTACAGTAGTTGAGGTCTTACAGACAGATGCTAATAACATATATGACCGTCTTTGTGAGGAGGATGCCTGTAACTTAGTCCTTTGCCAGAGGTCTCCTCAGTGGCTCTGCTTTACAGTAGTTGAGGTCTTACAGACAGATGCTAATAACATATATGACCGTCTTTGTGAGGAGGATGCCTGTAACTTAGTCCTTTGCCAGAGGTCTCCTCAGTGGCTCTGCTTTACAGTAGTTGAGGTCTTACAGACAGATGCTAATAACATATATGACCGTCTTTGTGAGGAGGATGCCTGTAACTTAGTCCGGTGAGATTGGTTTGGGTGGTCAGTAGAGTAGGGGGAGGTGGCAGCCATGGTATGAACAGTTTAAATGGGCAGATGAGATCCATTAAGAGCAGAGTTATGTGATCCTTGAGCATCACCCTTCAGGTAGATTTGTGAATGATTATGTGACCACTTCCAATCATTCCTTAGCAATTAATGTGGTGTTTGCTGTAACATGTGGGGGTCAGGGTGCCCACAATCTGGTTGTAGCAGTTGTAAACAAAGTATGTGTGATAAAGAGTGCCTCAAATCTATATATAGCAAAAACATCACCAATTAATTTAAGTTTTGCAAATCATGCATAAATGAAATGGAAAATGAGATTGTACAACTGGCTGGATATGAGTGTGTTGTGAGGGAGGGTGGAATATGCCGGTTGGTTGTATATTATTTGTTTGCATGGGAAAGCGATAGTACGGAATGAGAGGGAATGGTGAACATGCTGTGGGGCTTACCAGAAGTGCATTGAGCAGGGTGCTGGCCCATGATCCTTCAAGGACATAACAGAGCCAAACTTACTGAATCATTAGCAGTGGTTAATACTTTAATTGCTCCTGAACATCAGAGTGAGGGTAGTGTGCGACTCTATTCTTCTTGGATGGAACCAGATGGAGAGAAGCTGGTGGCTTGGCCAGGTTTTGTGGCATTAAGTAAAAGGAATTGCAACGTCCACAAGTTTATTAACGTTTACCAAGGTGGGAATCAGCAGTGTATGTCACTGCTAAGATGAAACAGAGGGAGTAGAGTAGGTAGCAGGATAATTGTTTAGGGCCTCTGATAGAGGACACCTACCAATGTGTGCATACGTTTGGCACTGTAACGAGATAAACGGGATTAGATCTATGGGAAGAGATTTCATTAGTTGTTTACACTGTCTATCAGACTATACCAGAAGCTGATGAGAGATATTAGGTTTAGGAGTTGGTTAAATTAGTGCAGCTTTTTTTCTGAATTTCAAAATATGTTGTACTTGTATTACATAGAATGCCATCTAGATCCATAGACAGTGGTTTTCTGCTGGAGAAAGACGGCAAAAGGATGGCTCTGCTAGTTGTATGGCTATTGCCACTCCTCGCCTATTGCCAGATGGTGTCACACTGATTTGAATAAGGAGTCCAAAACAGTCAAATATCTTTCCCCATAACTGTCTGATGGCACAGCCATATACATACTCTGGACGTTCAAAGATGAATAGGACTAGAGTCTGTATCAGTCTGTGGTTTTGATGATTGATATGACTTTGTAATAGGTGATTTAAAATGCCCATGGAAGCATCAGAAATCATATATGTGTATACTCCACTGATGATCTGGGTGATTTCCCTTTTTATTGGTGTCACTGTGATATTCAACTGTAGTATTAATTAGACTAACATCATCAAGGGGTTGATATGTAAAATGATACATAGTCTGGCGTAGTCAAATCATATAAATCAGATTTTGGGGCTCGTCCCTCCTCTTTCTTTACACCTAAGCCTGATAAAAAGCATGTTCTTCTTTTGCTCTTCTGCTCTGTAGTATCACAAATGATTACACATTCCTAATTTAGTTTTGAATTCTGGCTCTCATTCATTCCAGATGCAACATTAATCATTGATGAAGCTTCTTTTTCCTGTAATTGTCTGTTTGCGCTGGAATCACTAGCAGCAGTGCATGGCTTGTGTATGAAAGCCTTGATGTCAACCTGGGTTTGCTTAGGTGTGTAATGCCTGGGATGTGGAGGCGTCTCTCCACCCTGTTGGTTAATTGATGAATCTTCATCGTGAGACGGCAGATGTCAGAGCGTAGCACTTATTTTCCAGTCAAAAGTGCAATTCTGGTGTAGTCCCCATTTCATGGTGTTCAAATTAGAATATGTTCACTTACTGGTTTTATTTTAGTGTTAAATTCTCCTGTGATTAAGGCACAGTATGACATTTGTAAACATAGTCGACCAGATCCACTGACATCCAGTTCCTCAGTTTATCTTCACAATTACACTTGCTCCAAGTTGCTAGGACCGTTTTAAATGGGTCGGATGGGATTGCATTTCAATATGTTGGCCCATCTCATCATTTAAATTACATCGTATGCTAGCAGTTAAACCCCACAGTTAAACCTGCTTTAGGCCTGGATGTCCTCACATTTGCATTTGAATTTTGTATTTGTATTTGTTTTATTTGTAAAGAATGCCTGGCCCAATGGCATCTGGGCGCATATCGTATATTAGTTACATATAGACAGTTACACTTATTTACAAACAGCAAGAACACAGATATTATGTTAAAGTTACAGATGAGCAGCAAAAGTATAGTTACACAATTTTACAAGAAGAGTTAATGCACAGTATGACGGCTTAGACATCTTGGGACAACATGACTTGGCTTTGTGCTTAAAAGAGTGGAAAGAGGGCTTGATCCTAAAGGGGTTGGGCAGTGAGTCCCTTCTGAAACACAGCCAGGAAGTAACCAAGTAAGGGGAAAGAGGTGGGTGACAAAAGTGCCTTTAACTGATTATTTGCCCCAGACTCCGCGAAAACAGAAAGCTGCTGCATGATAAAATAAGCCCCGTGGTCATCAATAAGGCTCTGGCCCCCGCAAAATCTGTTAAGAAAGAAGAGCCTCATGGCAGCTGATCCACTGAGCAGGTGGGTGCCCAAAGAAACCAGCCTTTCTAATAGAACTAAAGGCCATTACTCTCGCCCCTCTAAAAAACGATGGAAAATCATCAGGAAATATGATTTCAAAGCAGTAGAGATTGCTCGTGCCGTCGCTTAACAAAAACGCTCATAAACGTTTGCCTTCCTCAGTACTGCAGGGGCATAGATAATTATAAACATAGAAGATGCTTGCTCAAATGGTATCATCAACATTTCCTACTTGCAAAAAAATCAATTGCGGATGCAGAATTTCACTTGCAAAACTGTCCACCCTGGAAATGTCCTACCCTTAGTAACGATGTTTGCTTTTGATGCAAACAAAGAAACCTTTGGCTAAGCACACTGTAGCAGAGTTTGATAATAGCTACAGTGCCAGCATCCTGGCAAGCTCTCAGCTAGTCACACCAGACCCTAGGTGCTAGACTGTCCTGGGTTCTGATTTCTCAATGTGGTTATGCTCTTGCTAAGTATTTTCCCTAATGCAATATATAGCCCTTTAAGTGGCTTCTAAACTACAATGAAAGAAACACTTCCTATGAACACAACTACTGACTATGAGAGGGAAAGTGCTGTTCGTTGCAATTCTATGTGCAGTCACTATTTCTGCTGCCATGTGTGATGTCTTCATCCGGAGAGATCTGCCATTGATTCTCATGTGTATATTGGAGTTGGCCTCGATCACAGAGGTATTTGCTCCAGATCATTTATTAAATGTACTACTTATTTAAATGTTGGTTCAGGGCTGACCTGGCCCAACGGGTCGTAGAGCCCTTACACAGATCAAAGGTTAAGAAACTGGGAGGTGAAATAGAAGTTACAGCGTGTTTTTCATGATAGGATAGGAAGTTTAGGATAGAGAAGTGATAGCAGGGAGGTGGTGGGTCTGGATTACAGGGAGTGAAACAGGCTTTTGGGGAAAGTGCTGAAGGAGGGGCAATGCAAATGTCAAGCGGTATTGTGTCCCATGCTCTAGGTGCCAACTTAATAAATGCTTGTTTTCGTGTCCATGTTATTTTAAAGAGTTGACTGTGTAAATTATGCTGTCTAGCATATCTGATGATTGTGTGGATAATGTGTTTTAGTTTGTCATGAAGGCAGGGCTTTGAGGTGTTTGTCTTTGAATACACTGCAGATTTCTTTGACAAAAATTCTTTGGGGTGGAGGGAGACAGTGGAGCTGAGAGACAGCTGGTGTGATGTGTGCATGCTTGGGAAGCTAGAGAGTGAATCTTGCAGCTGTGTTTTGTAAGGCTTGAAGGGAGTCTATCAAGGAGAGCATTACCACAGTCCAGGTTGGACTGAGCCAGTGCCTGGACTGTGGTGCAGAAGTTGTCAGGTGGAAGGATCTGTCTTATCTTGCGGAGGAGGTGTATTTGTAGGTTTCATATTTTGATGACAGAAACTATGTTGTGCATGAAGGAAAGGTGAGTGTTGACCATGAATCCTAGGGATTTGATAGGTGTGCAGAGGGATGCATGTGGATTATCAGTAACAAGTTATTTGATCCAATGAGTTAGGTTGTGTTTGTAGCTGGTGGGGCAGATGAGGAGGTATACGAATTTCAAAGCCTTGAGTTTGAAGGAAGTGGGGAATCATCCAGGTGCTAATGGAGGAGAGACAGCTCTTGAGGGTGTGGTGTTGTGAAGGCAATGATATTTCAAAGTTTATTTATGTGTCATCTGTATAAGGGTGGAAGTAGACATTGTGTTCGCTAAAGATCTGTCTGAGGGATTGTACTATAGATTGAAGAGGAGAGGAGGCAGGGGGGATCACTGAGATACCCAATCCTTGATTGAGGTTGTGTTGGATGATTAGGGGGGCATGGAGACAACGTTGTATTATGTCAGTTAGCAAGAAGGTGAACCAGTCAAGGATGGTGCCTAAGAATGTCATCCTGTAAGAAAGGATGCTGGGTAGAAGTGTGTGCTGGATGGTGACCGGGATGCAGAGTGTTTGATGTGATGTTGAGGATGTCATTGAGGATGTGAAGGCTAACAGTCTCTGTGCAGTGGACAAATTAAAAGCACGTTTGTAAGGGAAGAATGGGTTTTCTGTGGTAATGTGTTGTTGGAGTTCGGTTGTGCTGATGTGTTCCATGATTCTGGTGAGGTACAGCAGAATAGTGTTGGGGCTTTAGTTTTCAGGAGTGTGAGGTTGATGGATTTGTTTTTAAGAGGGTGAGATTTGTCCAGTTTTCAGTGCTGAGGGGATAGTACCATGTGAGAGATAGGAATTGAGGATGTTGAATTATTGTGGCATGAATGTGGTGATTCACTTGGCTACAGCTTGTGGTGGCCATGCATCATCAAGAAAGTGTGCTAGTTTTGTTTTGTCTGTGAGGATGATGAGGGTGTCACTGTCGATGAGGTGAAAATTGTCCCATGTGTCAAACTGTTTGGGATGGGGAGTTGGTGTGGTCAGCAGAAGGGAAGACTTTGCCGGTGTTGTCTGTTTTAGAGTTGAAATAGTCCATGAGGGAGTTGCACAACAAAGTGAATGTGGGTGTGAAAGTCTTGGATGGGGCTAGGAGAAAAACTTGACAATGTTGAACATGTTCTGTTTATGCGTGTTAGTGGATGTGAGTCTTTAGAGGTAATGGGGGGCTTTGGCATTGAGTATGGCTGATTTGGACTTACTGCAGCAGCGTTTGAAGCATGCCCTGGTGGCAGAGCATGGGTTCCTCAGTCAAGCTCTTTCTAGGCATATGGCTCCATGCTAGTTGGACAGGAGGGAACCGTTGAATCATGGTTTATGGGAATGGTTGTACATTGTTTGTGATTTAGCATTTTGCCAACTATAGTGTTTCAAGTAAGAGTGTCATCTTTGTGGTATCAACGATGCTTGCAATTATGAGAGCATTACCACACTATGAGAAGGATGAATTAAACTGCACTACATTGCACACCCAAAGCAGAAAGTGGCGTTGTGTCTATTTAGGAATGCACCATTAGGTTGTAGGTGAAAGGGCATCCACAGAAAGACCTTAAAATGTGTGCTGATAGAATCAACCTGTCTATACATTGCTCATATTCAGTAATAGCAGTTGACAGTAGGTTTTTGTCTAAAGTAAGGCATCAGTGGCAGGGAAACACATAATCTTGTGGTGAATGAAGGTGAGGCAAGATATTGAAGAATATACCAGTCATCCGAGGACTAATGAGACACAAGCAGCCTTGAATGCACCAAGGCGAGGGCACCCAGATTAATATAGAGTCTGCTTCAGGCATTATTAAAAGCCACAGTCCATCCTGACTGAGGCAGTTTTCTTTGTGACTTTTTATTTGTGTGCGTCCAACAAATGTGTTTCATAGTAGGAAGCATGGTCAGTGATGAACCTGTAAATTGGCCGGCCTACTGTGTGGCTTTGTTGGATCCTGCCAGTGAATGCCAGAGATAATGTGCACACATTGCTTCTAATGCCTCTATCTACACATGTTTTACGAATGGCTGACCCAATTCAGCACAGAAGAGAATGAGGACTTGTTCACTGTCACACAGAGTGGCTACAGTGTGGCATTCTTCACAGGAGAGCTGTCTGCAGCCGTTTACATTAACTATTCCTCTTCCCTTCATACAGGCCATGGCTGGGACACGTACCCATTTGCCATCACCTTCAGTGAGCCGCAAAGAGTTAGACGGAAGGGTGGAGGAAGTGGCATGGTGAAGCATCACATTTTCTGTTCCTAGAATAATGGTCTTGCCCAGTGCAGGATTAGTGTAACAGGTTACCGAAGCCACAGATGGAAAGAGGTGATGAACTCAATTGAAATAACAGGTGTTGGTTTCGGGAAACAAATTATGAATGGCTTTGCCATTTCTGCACAGACTGCACTTAAGGGTTCTAACCAGAATTACAGAGTACCCATGTTTCATTCTTATTTTGTTGAATCTACAATCACCTCTACTCAGTGGGTCAACACCACCATCTTGTTGGGAGCATTGTTGGAATTACATGGATATCATTCACTTGTACTAGGACGTGCACTAATGCACATATTAGGACAAACATGCCAAGCACACAGACGGATAGATACTTATCTGAAAAAGTTGCATTATAGAATTTCATTTGGGGCATTTATGTTTTCATTTATTTATTTATGTATTTATTGTGCATTTGTAAGGCGCTTATCCAGCATGTAAATGGTGTTTTAAAGAACCCACAGGGAAATGGGGAGGGAACATGGGAATGAAAGGCACATATAATAACAATGCAGAGAAAGAAAGAAGTGGTTCTAATAGGCCTTGTGAGCATTCAGAACGTGCAAGTGCAGAGAGACAGAGAAGGGATGAGGGAGAGGGTAAGTGCTCGGAGTTCCATGCAGGGAAGTGCTAGGGAGTAAGTTTGCAAGAAGCTGTTAGGTGCCTGGCAGAGATCATTTGGTAAGAGTGGTCAACTGCCAGTACAATAAGTGCAGGCCTGTGAGACAACACAGGCCAGTGGGTGCCCAAAGCCTGGTGCTGGGAGTGTGAGGAAGCTGAAGGTGATTGGGGTGTGGGAGAGGCCAGGACCCAGAAGGACACATAAGGTCCCTGGTCACCAATCTCAGCGACTGAGGGGTTTAGCAAGGGAGCAAAAGGGGGACGAGGAGGTGAAAGGGAATGTCTTGAGGAGCTCCCGGAATTTGAGAAGATTTGGCTCAAGATGGAGAGGAAGTGGGAGGCTGGAGGGAGAGTATTTGGTGTGAGCCAGTTGTAGATAGTGTGGTCCACGGCCCCAGAAAGTCTTATAGATGATGCAGAGGGATTTGAATTTGATCCTTGCACTAACTGGGAGCCAGTGGAGAGATTTTAGGGCTGGAGAGATGTGGTCCCTGGGATTGAGGCGATGGATACGTTTTGCAGCCCTATTCTGAATAAATTGGAGGGGATGTAGAGAGGAAGAGGGTAGATTAAGGAAGATGCTGTTGCAGTAGTCAAGCCTAGAGAGGCCCAGAGCTCTAGAGACATTGAGATTCTGGAGGAAAGTGAGGAAAGGAAGGATTCCTTTGAGGAGGAGGAGTTGAAAGTGGGCCTTCTTGGCAACGTCCTTGATGTGAGGGAGGAAGGAAAGAGAGGAGTCGGTGATCACTCCTAGGTTTCTGGCTTCAGATGAAGGAGAAGGGGGAGAGCCCATTGGCCAGAGTGAAGGGAAGAAAGAGGGAGCAGGAGTCCCAATAGGAAGGATCACTATCTTGGTGGTATTGAGGCAGAGATCATTGGAGGCAGACCAGGACTGGATGGAAGATAGGCAGTCCTGAATGATGGAGGAAGTAAGGAGAGGATCAGAGGGAAGTTTGAAGAAGAGTTGTGTGTTATCTGTGTAACTCTGGAAGTGGAGAAAGTTGAAATTAGGTGTGCAAGGGAAGCAAGATAGATGTTAATGCGCCAGAGAGAAATGTGGGAACGCTGGGGAACGCCACAGGTTGAGATAGAGGTGGCAGAGAAGAAAGATAACCTAGGAGGGATGGTCAGTGAGGAAGGAGGCCAGCCAGTTCAGTGCCCACTCCGAGATACCAAGGATATTGTGGAGCCGTTGGAGTGGTTTGACTATATCAAATGCTGAGGACAGATCGCACAGCAGGAGATCAGCTGGATAGTTAGAGTTAAGATATTCCAATCCACTTCTATCATGCTTACACGTGGAATTTCTCAAGGATTGGCATAGTCTCCTACCGTCTTCATCACGTATATGAGACCCTTGACAGCCATTCACAAAACCATTCAGTTGTATAGGTGCCTAACAAATGCCAAATAAATAAATAAATAATCAAGAAGTTCACAGACTGTGTTTAACTAGTTGTTATGCTGCGCTCTTGATGTTTAAGTTAGCTGACAATAAATACCCTGATGACAGGCAATCTGGCTGCTTAATTGGTAAAATGGGTGATTATGAAAAGTCTTTTCTTTTGTGCATTTAAACATAGTATATGTTCTTAGGTACTTCTGAGGCTGATATCTTGACATTCGAATGGCAAAGAATGTTAAGTAATCCCCCCTCTCCCACTGACATTACAAACAACCTAGAGATTATGGTGGACACGAGCTAATGTTGCATCCCTTAAATAAACTCAATGGCAAGATTTGCACACTATCATCTGAATCTTCTAAAAGGATTCATCTTTATCTCAAAATTGGTGATAATATTTAGCAAATCAATGTGGATGCTCTCTCTAGGATGGGTCAGTGTACATTTTTAGTTGTGTCCCTGTCCAGGTTGCCTCAAACTGAAATGATGATCCTTGGCCTTAAGATCAACAATCATTTCACTTGACATTAAAAACCCTCCACTAGCTACCAGTGTAGCATCAATACAATTATAGGAGCTATACAGACCCAGAAATACCTCTGGAAAAGAGAACCATCCTACCTCGCAAACATATCTACTCACAACCAGCCACAAGATCAGTTCAATAACTGCAATGTACAAAAAGCACTAATAAAAGGAGTATGGATGCATAGATGCTTTTCACTCAAGGATCCACATTATGGATCCCCAGTGGCTGAAACAAAAGGCCAATAAGTCCTCCTAAAACAGAGAACAATCTTCAGAATAACCCTATTCAAAAAAGCCTTATATTTAAAATTGCGTCCCCATCTATTGTGTTATTTCCATGGTGGTCCAGCGTCTCTGTTGTTGACGGGTGAGAAATTAATTTGGGTTGGTCATGACACTGTACACCCTTCACCATTAAATATGATTTTAAAAATAATTTCTTATCGCAATCACTGTCCTTCATATTATTTCTGAGAACACCTGTTTAGTTCAGAAACACTTGGTAGTAAGCTCACTTTCCCTTAATGTTTGCATCATAAAATACAATTTTCCATAATAAGAAACTACAATTATAAACAACATATAGAAACAATAATCTGGAAAGGCAATATTGGGGACAACCATTATCCGAATAAACAGTAAATGCAGATGTGATATGATATGGCATTTATAACGCACCTATACATAAGAGTTTCAAGGCACGATGAGGCAGGGGAGGGGAACAGATTGAGGACAAAGACAACGATCTTACTAGGCCTAGTGACATTGAGATTGTGCAAGTGCAGAGGAGCGAGGATGGGAAAAGTGCCGGTGGGAAGGGAGGAGGGCAAGTGCAAGACATGGGATCAAAAACGACAAGTAGTGCAGCCAACAGGCAGCAAGTGTGAGTGATAAAAGTGTAGACAAAAGGTGTCTAATAAGTGCATTAAGGAGATTGTAGGGTTGCAGATACAACACTGCCTGCCTCTACTCTCCGCCCACTGCAACTCATCCAGAACAGGACTGTGAGACTTGTCCTTGGCCTCAAGCCCAGGGATCGTATCTCTCAGGACTGAAATCACTGCACTGGCTCCCAGTGGCTGAGAGGATTAAGTTCAAACCCCTCTGCATTGTACACAAGGCCTTCTGGGGCATGGGGCCTCAATACCTTCAACTCTCTCTTCATAAATATCTTCCTTCCCGAGCCCTTCTATCATCCATCTCCAACTCCCTCAGGGTCAGTCGCTTCTCCAAGCAATGGGCTGGTGGAAGATCTCTTTCCTCAGCTTGGGCCTCCCTATGGAACAGCCTCCCTGCCTCCTTGAAACTTGAGGAGAACCATATCCGCTTCTGGAAACACATCAAAACCTTCTGCTTTTTCTCCTCCTCTCCCCTGCTGACCTCCTGGCTGAAACTGTACTGGTTACCTGGCCACGCTCTGATCTCTGGCCGAGGTCACCTCCCCCGCCAGTCGCACACCTGCATTGCGGGCAATCACTGCACTTGGCAACTGTTTTCTGTATCCCTACAGTCCCACTACCACCACTTGATACTTGATGCCGGTATCTACCATTGCACATGCCACCTGCTGGCCTCACCTTTACTATTGTTATTTTTTCGATTATCCCATGTACTGGACTGTTCCCCTCCCTTTCCCCCCTGCACTTTCCCCCTTCCCCCTTCCCATGCACTTGCGCGATCTGAATGACAACTGGCCTAGTAGGATTGTTGTCTGTCTTCCCTCTGTTCCCCCTCCCTTGCCTCGTCGCGCCTTGAAATACTTCTGTATAGGCGCGTTATCAATGCCATAGCATATCATATCATATCAGACCTCAAGTGCAGGGGTTGACAGCAGGCAGTGCTGGTGTGCAACTGGGCAGACAGGGACCTGGGGCCGAGGTCAGAGGGTAACCAGGTGACCAGTGGAGCATCAGACAGGCGATCAGCAGGGGAGAGGAAGAGAGAAGGCAGAAGCAATGAGGAAGGTCTTGAGGAGCTTCTGGAACCGGAGATGGTTCTGCTCAAGTTTCAGAGAGGCTGGGAGGCTGTTCCAGAGAGAGGCCCCAGGAGATGAAACAGATCTGTCCCCAACTCGTTGCTTGGAGAAGCGCCTGCCGAGGAGCGAAGAGCTTGAGTGGGAAGACATTTCCAGAGAAATAGTTGGAGGTATTTCAGTCCCAAACCCCAGAAGGCCTTGTGGACAATGCAGAGGGTCTTTGATTACGAATGAATTTAAAATCACTTTTACATTCCCACGGTTTAATTGAAATAATTTAAGTATGGGTTAACCTGCAGATCTATTATTTGGTTAAAAATGTGAAGCTTTAGAGAGCTTCAGAAAAACAAACACAGGGATTATCATGATAACGCGGATAGCAGCCTGCGAGTTTCATTGTGCCAAAGGTTTATATGATAATATCATGCTAATGTAATGAATTCAAAACAGAACTCATACGTGTGTCATATGCTAATGCATGCACGGTGTAAAACATGCACCTTGCCTCGATGTTAAACAAAAAGGTGCCATTGAATTGAACAACACACATGTCAAAGGGTAAGAGCACGTGTATTTGTGTTTTCAGATAATGCCCGCTCTCTGATTACCTTAAGAGTGACAAGGAAAGAAATGCCTTCTATAAATCAGGCCTTCCCGCAAGCCGGCCAATGTGCCTCCCAAGTTCTGTGACTAGCCGTCTAATGAGAATGAATGGCGTCCAATCTGCCGGGACTGGCCCACTTAGTCATTCATCCCACCGAAAGGGAGACTGCTCGTGGGCACAAGGTCGCACCCCTGTCACAATGGCTCTGTCTAATGAGGTATCACACGCTCTCTACCAGTTCAGAAGTCTGCATTAAGGCTAGCCCAAGGATGCAATATGTGCAGCCCTCGCGCTGATGTAAGAGCATTCTCTTCACACAGGGAATTCCGACGGGGCTTCACTTGAAATGAACACGCCGACTGCGTGCTAAACCGTTTGCCATTCCGAGAGCAGAGAGGAGGACGTTCACACCGGCATGGTGTCCGTCAGAGCATTGGTGCTCTGATATCAAGGCATGAAGAGAAGAGGCGACACTCTGGTTTAACTATTTAAGTGCAATTTATGGTTTACTATTTATAATTGGAACATTCATTAACTTTAGTTTTGAAAAAAAATAACTATTTGCGCGTACCATTTTGCAGGTTACTTTTGCAAATCAAGCCTCGAGGAAAATCTTTGTTCGCCCCTTATTTTGTGAGAGAAAATCAGAACATGATGTAATGATCTAGTGTGCAATGAACATCTAATCAGATACCACAATATAATATTGTAATGATGCGTTCTGCCATGGGACAACCACATTGCTCTGTGCATTTTACAGGTTTTTTGTTGTCACAAAATATTAGAACGGTAGAAAAGTGGAAAGAAAGGCTTTCGAGGAGCTATTACCATGAGTAAGGGGATAAGTTCGCCTCTTAAAAGCGTAGGGTGTGCCAAGACTAGAGTTACAAGGGAAAAGGATGAGATAATGTCAGGTGCGCAGCTTGGTGGTGATACATTACATTGAGAAGTACCAGGGAAGTGTCTGTAGAATGCAGGTGCTGCTTCTCAGCACAGACAGGCATCACAGACACTACATGCTGACTTCATGAAGGAGCTCTGCAGGTTGCAGGCAGTAATGTTTCACTTTTTTCTTTTACATATGGGCTTGTTTACAGCCTTTCCCAATTAGTGAGAGAAAAACAAAACACTCAAAATGTTTTCCCGCAAAGTGTATCAAGTCAGAAAGCTTGGCAAGTTTGGCACAACATTGCCTTTGAACTATGGCAAATCCGACAAAGGTTGCGGTATCTATCATTTTTGTTATGGTAGAGTTGGTTCTGGATTGCAATAGTCCTGCCTGTCTCTGGAATGCGGAAGCACGTTTTTTCCCAAAACCACAGACATACGCCAGTGGGTTAGGTGAGCATAAACCTGACACAACGCGTATGTGCATGTGTTGTGTTACACTAATTCAGCTGGCGGCCGAAAACAAAGTTTGCATGTGTAACGTTATCATCTTTTGTACAAATGATTTGGACATGTTCCTAGAACTCCTGAACGGATATTATAATTTGAATAGTAAACACATTTTTCCTGAAAACTGCAAGACACTCACATCCAATTTGTATTGGTTCATTCCATGCAAAATCCATCGGATTTTCTGAAGAGTGTGCACACTTTTCTTTTTTCTTGACACTTCACTGGACATTCCAGGAGTGTGCTGACATAATTCCGGTTCCGCATTTAGAAACGGTTCTCTAAAACGGAAAGCACTATTTTAGTATTATTCACAGACAGTTCTATAGAAAGGGCTGGAACGAGGATTGTCAGTCTCATAAAAAGAATGCCAAAACATGATCATGTGAAACGTAGTTGTTATGTCTGTAAACGAACACATTGCACATTGATGAACACATCTGCAATACGTAACTGTCTTTATGGCAAAACCGTTGGTACAGTGAAACATTTATACAGAGTAGCATGATGTCTAGGGCCATATGATAGCTATACATACTAAATTGTTATCTATGTCGTGGTAGCCGTCTGATTTATCGACCACCCGGAGACTCCCTAAGTTTCAACAATGTCCGTGTTAACACTGTTGTGCTTATGCTGACAACTAACTCAGCACTAGTTATACTGGAATATTTGAACCTCTGGACAAATGATAGTAAAGACAAAAAAGCACTGCAACTGGAAAAAAATGTAAAGAGCCATCATATTAATATCCATAATTCAGAACCAACACATATTAAGGGTCATACCCTTGACTGGGGTGGCAGTGTAAACATCCTAATTGAGAGTGTTATTACCACTCCTTGGCCCTCATTCAGAGTATGGTGGTAGTCATGGCGCTATTTGTGCCATGACTGCCTCCCATACCGGTACCGACTCCGGTTTGGTTCAATGGGGACTTACCGGTCCATTCCGACCTTAGAGGGACCGGTAAGTCCCCATTTACCAAACCATTTCACATTCCCATTTCAGCCCCCATAGGGCTCAATGGGAATGGGGAGGGAGCTAATAATGGGCCGGCATATGCCAAGCCCGTTATTTGCGCCCAGGTACCTTAACGCGTCCCGTCCTTAACACCTGGTCAGACCAGGCGTTAAGGAAGAGACCCGGTAAGGGTCCTCGTAGTAGGGCAGTAAGGGATTACTGGCACCAGTCTCCTTACCGGTGCCCGGTATCCCTTACCGCCCTACTCGGAATGAGCGCCCTTGTGTCTGGTTGGACCATTCTGTTGTGTCTTGTTTGGCGAAACTTCCTAGCAAACCACACTGGATGCATGAACCAGTATGCAAAATAGTGGCTAGGCACTTTAAAGCCATTACTCCCCACATTTTGGCAGAAGCATGAGGAGTTTGATGACAAAAACAAACGATTCTGATGGCACAGAAACCCTCATAAACAGTTATAATGAAGAAATCTCAAGCATGTTAGACCAGTTTGCCCCATTAAAAGCCAAAACTGTCAGAAACTCGCCAAACCACCAGAAATGGTTCTCTCCAGCCTTAGCAGAAATTAAAGCCAGTAAAAGACCGGCAGAGCAAGCATGACAAAGAGACAATTCTCTGGAAAATCTGACAGCTTGGAAACTTAAAGCTGTGGGCCTCATTACACGGTAGGCGGTAAGGGATTACTGGCATCGGTAAGGGCACCAGTGCCGGTAATCCCTTACTGCCCCACTACGAGGTCCCTTAGCGGGTCCCTTCCCTAACGCCTGGTTACCAGGCGTTAGGGAAGGGACCCGTTGAGGGACTTCAGAGCTAATAACGGGCCCGCTAATAGTGGGCCCGTTATTAGCTCCATCCCCATTCCCATTGAGCCCTATGGGGGCTCAAATGGGAATGGGGAATGGTTCCCGGAATGGGGACTTACTGGGTCCTCCAAGGTCGGAATTACCCGGTAAGTCCCTATTCCGGGAACACGGATCCAGAATGCGGTAAGGGGGTAGCCATAGCGCCAATAGCTCTATGGCTACCGCCTACTGTGTAATGAGGCCTAGCGATTATAAAATCAAGATTGTGGAAGCAAAAAAAGCTTCTACAATGATCAAATCACTCTCTCGGGATAAAACAAAGGAGCTTTTCTGACATTTTATCTCCAAGGGAAAAACCTGTTGTCACTAGCCCCTCTGTTAAACCTACAAGTGATGACTGCAATAGAGTGCAGAAAGCTTTTGTCAATAAACTGAGAAAGGCCCAAAAAAACAGGGAATAGTCCATGTCAAAACCCTGTCCCCCCTTGGCTAACATGTTCAATCATCATCAGAATATGGAAAAACAGGATATTGTCAGCATCCAAAGGGTCCTATATGTACAGAACCTGATTTTTCAATCCAGTCGGATCCAGATATTGGGTTCAGGCTTAAAGACTCTTCCATGACGGCGATACATGACATTCTCAAAACCATACATCCCACAAAGTGCCCTGGAGAATTGCTCCCTTCCAAATACATATTAGAGAACAGGGACTTGTTTGTCCCTTTCCTCTGTAGGTATGTCAACTCCTCTTTTCAATCGTGTCATATTCCACAGTCTATTAAGAATGTTGTGGTTACCCTATTGCTAAAAATAAGTGGGTTTAGACCCAAATGATGCAGCCAACCTTAGGCCCATTACTAACAACTTATTTTTTCTTAAACTAATTGACAAGGTTGCTACAGTACAGCTCCAATCTTATGTCCTAGATGCTGGTATCCTACAAAGGAAACAGTCTGGCTTTCGGTGCTATCATGGCACTAAGAGCGCACTGCTTGATCTACAGACCCACATGCTCTCTAAATTGGAACAAAGCAAGTCAGAGCTGCTGATGTTATTGGATTTATCTGCAACCTTTGATTTGCTGGACCACCGAATCCTTCTGGACCGAATGGCCACAGATGGGGATCTTTCCTCCGAGGCAATCAGCTGGCTTAGGTCATTTCTTGAGGGTCGTCAGTCGCGAGTTTACTGGGGAGATAGTGCGTCTGAAGTTGAAATGATTACTTGCGGAGTGCCACAGGGGGCTTGTCTCTCCACCCTGTTGTTTAACATTTACATCCTCCCATTGTGTAAAGACCTGGAGTCACTGGACCCATTCTTCTGTAATTATGCCAACAACTTCCAACTTTTCTTAGAAATCAGTGGGGATCATGTCATGAGAAAGACCAATTGATGTTGGACTTAGTGTTCCACCATCAAGCATTGGATGCCAACAAACTGGCTTTGTCTGAATGTGACCAAGAATGAGCTCATGTTATTCGGTCCTCGACAAATCAGAGATAGCCTAGGTCAAGTATATGCTTGTTTTAAAATTGATGGTAGCCAGATCATGGTAGTGCATAAAGTCAAGACCATGGGCACTTACATGGAGGAAAGCCTGGATTGCGAGTACCACTTAGCAGCCATTACTAAAAGTAATAACTACCATCTAAATGTGCTATGATAATTGGCCCCACTGATCTCCATAGAAAATTGCATTATACTCGTCAGAGCAGTAATCCTCCCTCAAGTAGATTACTGCAACGCCCTGATGGGGGGTTCCAGCAGGGCTTATATTCAAGGATTACAAAAGATACATAATGCCACCATTCGCATCATTTTTCATATTTTCATATTCTAACACAATGCAATTATTCATCCAAAAATTAAATGTATTGGACCCATATAACACAATCAATCAAGCCACGTACACAATTAAACCATACACTCAATAGAACTCTGCATAAAAACAATGACAACATTAAGGTAAAGTTGTGAGTATCACAACATTAAAGCCAAAATAAAACTGCGTAAAAATGAAATAATTTGATATGTATCTAGGAGGAAATTGATTAGTTCAATGTTGCTGGTATAGACTTCCTGCTAGTCAGAAAGAAATAAATTACTGGTTTCGACATTGAAAAATGATTCTACAATGTCTTCATCAGGGGAATTAATAGATTGTTTTTAAAAATTCATATACGAACACATTCACAAACATGCACAGCTAGTTGTGTGAAGTTATATCAAAACACAAAATGTATTTAATTAAACCTATATTTACTTACAATCTAGTCCGTCTAATTCACTTGCGGCCAGTGAAACAAAGCATAAGGCACCTATAGAACATTAGGAAACCTGTTTGAGAAAAACAAAGGGTCATCAACTACGGGTGCATCCGAGTCATGGGACCCTGCCAAGTTTGTTTGTTTGTTTATTTTATTCCTATAGCGCACCGAGCCTGGAGGTAACTGAGCCTATTGTATCAAGGTTACAAGAGTTACAGATAGTAAATATTGATACATTGCAGTAATATTCACACATTACACAGTTATGTTAAATTGCAGTGCTTTAGCAGGTTGCAGGCGTTTGCAGTGTACGCAAATATGCTGGAATGATTGCTTTGGGGGTTACACCCGCTCAGTGAGCCATGTGGTAGCTTTTCTCTTGAAGTCTGGGAAGGACTAGGTAGTCTTGTGGATAGATTTCCATAGCTGGGCTGCCAAAACTGGGAAGCTGCTCCCCACAGACTTCTTTAGTTTGTACCTTGGGACTAGCAGGCAGGAGGTGTTAGTTGATCTAGTGACACGTGCTGAGGACCTAATGTTACATTTCTCTATTAGATAGGGAGTGGCAGCATGGTTTAGAGATTTATGAGTAAGTGACAACGTTTTTAACTGATTTGTGTCCTTTATGGATAGCCATTTGTGCTGGTTTCTTATTTCTGAGATGTGTTCTCTCCTTGGGATACTCAAGGAGGATCTAAGTGCATTATTTTGTAAGTTTTGCAGTTTATTAGTAACATATTTACTAGGTGATTACAAAGTTCCTTGTGATCAACCAAGTCAAATGCGGCTGATAGTCCAACAGAAGTGCAATTTTTCCATTGTCTTTAAGTTCGTCAATCTGGGTTTTTAAGTCAAGCAGCACCGTTTTGGTGCCATGTTGAGATCTAAAGCCCGATTGCCGAGTCCCTAGTAGATGGTTGATCTCTAGGTATTCCTGGATCTGCAGGTATACAACCCTGTCCAAAATCTTTAGTAAGAATGGGACCGTAGTAATCGGTCTGTAGTTTCTGGGCATGGTGGGGTCGAGGGATTGTTTTTAAATAAGGGGAAGAACCCACAATTCCTTTAAGTTGCAAGGTACAATACTTGAGGTGAATGAGGCATTGATTAGTTTGGAAATGAAGGGCACCAGTTCTCTCGTGGTGTCTTTAATTATTTGGGCAGGACCACTATCTCCTTGACACCTTGAGGGCTTGAGAGATGCAATAATTCTTTGAACCTCAGGGATGGAAACTTTAGAAAATCTGAAGCAGTGTGGAGGTTTGGCATTCTGCTTCTGGGAAGAAGGTGGTGTGTCTAATGTATGTAAGTGTAGGCATTTGTTGGCAATTTTACTTTGAAGAGTAGCTATTTTATTGGTCAGAGCATTTTGGATGTCTGTACAATAACATTTATCCTTTCTGCAGGGATCACTTGCAGGGTTGGAAGTCTCCATTTCTCTGATGATAACGAAAACCTCTTTGGTGTTAGGGGTTGCTTGGTTAATTCTATTATTGTATGTTTCCCTTTTATTTGTAAGTATTTCTTCTTTGTATTGAGCTGAAATATTCCTCAGTGGTATCCTCTAAGGAGTATAGGATAGGGATCACATGCGGCAGGATGTCATCAACTGTGATGTTCCTTTTGCAACTTATTAGGCATGGGGGCGCTATTATGTTGGATTTAGACTTGGAAATGTTAGCTGAGAGAGTAAAGGACAAAATGTGGTGATCCGTCCAGGATTGGGATACAATTGATGTGATTATAGTATCACTGTTAAGATCAGTTACCTAATCCAGAGTTTTCCCTTTGTCATGGGTAGTCTGGGTGACTTTTTGATTTAGGCCATGCTCCATGAGAGTGTTAGCTATTGCTAGTGCATGGTGATCATTCGGTCATTAAATCCTAAATTGAAATCTCCTAGAAGTAATATTTGTGAGGAATTTTTAGTATTATCTGAGAGTAACAGCATCCGGTCTTCCTCGAATGTACCAATGGGCCCTGGAGGTCTATAGATTAGATTAACAGTTATAGTACAGCAGTTAGAGATTGGTGTGTTGGCTGTGAGTAATTCACAGGTTAAGAATGTTAGTGCGGTAGCTAATATTATGCCTAGATTAGATTTTGCTGTGATGGCAATGCCACCGCCTCTGGAATCTGACCTATCAGCTCTTATAATGGAATAGTTATCCAGTACAGCAAGTAAGAATGAGGGGCCTGCTTCTGCATGTTACCAGCATTCTGTAATTGCTAAGAAGTCAAGGTTTTCATCTATAATAATGTCAGTGATGTCTGTCGCATGTGCAACCATAGATCTAGCATTAATTAAAGCACACTTTAATGTGTTTGTTGTAGCATTCGTGGGGGTAGCCTATGGTTTATCTTGTTTCAGTTTCTTGTTGTGACGTTCCGAGGTTTTAGTAGAGATTTTGTACGATGAAGTGGATTGAGTATGGGTGAGCCTTCAGGAGTAAGTTAGGGATCTGTTTAGCAATGGCTCATAATAGTTCAGACTGTCAAACCGGATATGAAATTATGCCTCTTATTACAAACGATTTGTATGTATATTGGCCTATGCCAAGTTGCTTAAAAATTGTACGCGAATAACTCTCTGCGGCAAGGTCTTGACCTTAGAAATTGATGTAAGCCGCCATCTTGAATCAAGCCTCCATTTTAGGTTAGAAACCGCCATTTTGGGGTTTTATACAAAGTCACCCTGTAATATAAAATGGCCGTCTCGTGTGTCCTTGTTCTTGCCTTAACCTCTCAAACCTCTATAGGGGAGTTAATGTCCAACCTGCCCTCGGGCTACATGTTAGGGTCATGTAGACCTTGTCCTTTGTTGACCTCGGGAGCAGGGGAGTACTTGAATTAGCAATGTTAAACTACAAGTATACAAGAACAGTAATGATATCCGAATACAATATGCAAAACATTGTTTGGTCTGTATTAAAGCAATATATAAAGAGTGTAAATGTTAAATTGAAGAATAATGGAGTGTGTTAGTAAATGTATTGAAAAGTAAACCGCATGCACGAGATATGTAAATTAGGAAAGTGAACCTGGCGCGCCCCTAGCCCAGTGCATGATTATCCTGTAAGGGGGCTGGACATCATTTTACAAATTGTATAAATGCGTCGATGTCCAGCTAGGAAAGCCCCTCACTGCTCATATTGAACCCTGCTGGTGGTCTATGTGATGTATTGATGGCCAAATAGCTATTTGTGTACTTTGTTGAATACTGTTCAGTTTTGTAATAAAGATTCTGGGAATCTTTATAAGCCTGTGTCAGTGTATTTTCCTCTGCTCGATGTAACAGCCGTAATATTGTATTTTTTCTGATTCCACAAGACATCTGGAACGTAGTGTATTATTTCTATCTTTGAAAGGACAGGGATGGCTAGGAGATGTCCACGGGGTGGGTATGCAATAGTTGACCTTGTCTAGAAGGGACATAGGATGGTTAGCTCTATTTTGGTGTACTTTGTTAGGGTTTTTGGAATGTAAACCTAGCTTAGGTAAAAATTCTGTTGGTCTGATTGAAACGTCCAGATAATTATTGTTAAGCGCGGGTAAAAAAAGGAGTTGACTTGATTCCTTGGGAGGATTAATTTTTATACATAGTAAGGCTGTGGTAATTGACCAGTGTAGGCTGTATCGATAGGATGTCCTGAGGTAGGTCCAGGGTTAGGCCTAGCAGTGATAACAATAATAATACCAAGGCATGCATGTTCTGGGTAGACAGCTGGTGCGCGATGGAACACATATCAAATCCAATTGGCAGACTAGCAGCAGTAATATACTACATGGGGGAGACAAGTGCAATATGGATATAAGCAGGTATTCGCTGTGAATATGAAGTAACCTTAAAACTCTTTGGCCCTCATTACGACCGTGGCGGAGATCGTGGTGCAATATGCACCATGGAGCACGGCGGAAAGCTGCCGATACCGCCATGGGGGTTGGCGGATTTACCGCCCCATTCCGACCTTGGCGGGGCGGTAAATCCCCATTCCCCATTTTACCCTTCCCCATTCCCATTTTTGCCCCATAGGGTATAATGGGAGTGGGGAAGGCGTTAATTACGCCACCGTAAAATACGGTGGCGTAATTAACAACAAGGTCCCGTAGCGCCATGGATTTCTCCGCCCGGAAAAACCAGGCGGAAACCGCTCCATGGCGCTACGGGAACTCGTAGTAGGGCGGAAGGGTCCGCCGCGAATACCGCTGGCGTAAACCCACTCCGCCAGGGTCGTAATGAGGGCCTTTGAGTAGATGGACTAACGAGATACTGTTATGAGTTAACTAGCGCAGCACAGATTCATTAAAATAAGGTAAAGGCGGCAGATAGTATCGTGGCGCGTATACATCATATGGTAGTGTTTGGCCGTATTTAGACCATTAGGGACTTCATACTGTAAAATTCAGTAGTAAGGTGGCAGTTTATAAAGTATGGTATGTATCTCTTTAGGTACATACAGTCTAGTACACGCTAGGTATTAGATGAGCTAGTACAGTTCCTAAATGTGTAAGGGTACACTTTCGGCAGTTCAACAATAAAGCATACAATACAGAAATACACCGGCACCAGAGAAACGATTGTGCAATGATAGAGGCTAGGCAATAGTAAGTCAGGTACAGGTCAGTGATTGTTAATTGCTATCCCCTCACCATCAAACTGTGTGTACATAAATGCCACCAAACTACAAGAATAGCTCACTGATAGACAGTACATCAAATAACCACTCAAAATGTGAGTCTTTTTTCATAGTACCTTAACAGGATGTTATCACAAACGCTGAGGAGGGAAAACTCAGAAAACCGTAGCACTGAGGTCATCCACATATGAATTAAACCAGAAGAACACACTCAGTGGCCCCACCACTCCGCTTACACTGAAGTCGGTGTTATCAAACCGTGTTTGCAAGCTGCATAAGAGCACAGAGAAAAAGGCATGTTTATAATGTGCTACCTGCACATGCCTAATGGATTGAATGCCATTGGTGGTGAACTCAGGCGACTTTACCAGACGGCCGTTATTGACAAGTCAGTTGCTGAAGTGATAAATGGCACCTTAAAAAGTGTGGCAGTCAATGTGCTGCACA
Source organism: Ambystoma mexicanum (assembly GCF_040938575.1). NCBI lineage: Eukaryota > Metazoa > Chordata > Amphibia > Caudata > Ambystomatidae > Ambystoma > Ambystoma mexicanum. Next base: position 1,282,517,144 of record NC_090935.1, read on the forward strand.
CAAACTAGCTGCTGCATAAACAAATTATGTACATAAACAGTCAAGAGAAGAAAAGAGATAAAAGCAGATATAATGTCTGGCAAACTCAATACTTGAAGGGTCAGACCCGCTTCATTTTGATCTATTGTTCCAGATTTAATTTGTTCAGAAAATAGCAATTATTGTTCCCAGAGTCTGGAAGACAGGGACTCCTGTCTTTCTGTGTAATAACACAAACATTTAAACTGTAATCTCCAGTGTGCAAAAAGACAATATGTATGTGCAAACATAAAATAACACCCATATAATGCATACTTGTTTCAATTTGGACACATGGGGTTACAGCTTAGATACATCTGTTATTGCATGCACAACCTTGTTACTTCTTACACACACTGGGTACTGCACACAGCAATGCTATCATCTATGCTATAATTATCTTAATAATGTACATTTGCAGAGGTATGGCACTGCTGTGCGTACAGGTAATATGGAATTGATATAGCATTCCTGTGCACAGTAGGACACTTGATTAAAAGAACACAACGTTTCAAACAGTTGTACCAATAGGTTGATCTAATATCACACATTTGTGTAGGGTAAAACTTCATACAAACTAAGATACGTGGGCGTACTTTAAGATGTATAGGTCACTGTGTACAGAATGAAAGAGCTAATACAAGATGGGTCAATTAACAGGTAATGCAAGTGACTAAAGGAAGACATGACAGAAATAGCAATTGCCTGGGTTCACCCAGTGCTCCTGGGCAAGTAACATCAAAACTAGATAGAATATTAAAACACCTTCAATTACATTACTCCAATGCAAACTAAAGACATTTAAAACAAAATAAACGAAACACAGATACAGCGAAAACAAACAAAACGTAGAATGGCAACTAAAGTGATATAAATTAAATGTGATGTAAGGGTCCACCAATTTAGAAAGTAGGAAAAAAACTTTCCTAAAGATATTTACATTTTGCAAACTGTCAAACAACCTTTTTTTGTATTACAAATGTTCAAAGCTATCCACACAGGTATTGGTGCGCTTTACAAGTAAGAAGTACACATTGTATAAATTCATAGTGCATTATGAATTGTATAATGTGGAGAGGCACGTGGAGGTAGAAGAGCTAGGTAATGTAACATGGTTTGAGGTAGATGTATGGCTTCGACACTAAGGGGGCACGTCATATGTAATGCCCCCTTGTGAACAGTACCACCACACAATTGGGGGCAAAAAACAAGCGGTTTGATCAAAACACAAATGTATTTAAATAAATGAAACATGGACCCCAAGCTTAATAGCTTTATCTAGGGGAAGTTACCACAATATTACACACTCAAAGGTAGCTTGTCCCCAAAAAGCAAGAAATAGCTTGCACGCTTCAGTCTCACTATTAATCACACAAAAACATCTATTTATATATTTATTCGGCGGCAGTTGCTGCCCTATAGTTAAGGTGATAGTCTCGAATTATAGGAAATCCCAAAATTCTATTGCTTTTGATTTGCATAACATATTTGGATGACATTGTCCAAGCAAAACATTTGTCACGGGTCCCCCAAACTGGACATTTTGGGAAGACTCATTAAAAAATGTAAACGTTATGATAGAGAAACACTCAAAAATTGGAAAAGCAAAGCACAAAAACTGCTTGGCGAATTGTGACCAAATAAGAAACAACTTGGGCATGAAGCATTAACTTCATTTCTGGCACAATTTTGGGGGTTAATCCATCCAGTAGTTTGTACAATATTTGATGTGGTAGGGTCTGTCCCCTGATCACAAAATATAGCTGTATCTCTCAAGGAGCTTTGCAGCAAAGAGACTTTTCAGAAATAAAAAGGTGTCATTTTGTTTTGCTCAATGCAAATGATTACCACCATTATGAGAAAACGAAAAGTGCTAAAAAAGCTATATAGAGGAGGAAAAAGGATGTGATTGCATTAGGCTAGTGGTGGTGATGGACAAAGAGGATACCAAGTAAAATTGGAGAGTTGGGGTTAGCCTGGGCAAACAGTTACAATTTTAAAATGTTTTGATTAATTGGGGAATCTCACAATATTACCACAGCTACAACAAAAGATGCACTTGGAAAAGAAATGCATACCATGAACAAAAGAGTGAAAGGGGGTAATGGGAGAGGGACAGGGAGGGAAAAAGTAGCTGAGGAGAGTGGGAGGACCATGAAAAGAGCAAGGGCACTTGGTGAGTGCCAGAGAGGACTGGGAAGAGCTTTAGATTTTTTAAATGTTTTTTTTATTATCGGGAGAATACCAGAGGAATACCTGGGCATGGATAGTTCATTGCCACTGAATGTGTAGTTCATTGCCAATATCAGGGCAATCCTACAGGAATCTGGAGAGAGTGGGAAAAAAGGACATTTGACACCTAAAGTGTTCACATCTACTAGGGAAGGGATAATGAGTCTTTGTGTCATTGGCCATGCCCATTGAAAACATGCAGTCAATTTCATTGGATGATTATCCAGTCTATATTTGTGACCAGGAAAAGGTGGGGCTTCTATCTGCTCAGGACTTTACATGTAAATCATGTGTATCCTTTAATTGCTGATAGCAAACTGAAACATCAATGAGGTATGATTTTCTGTACTGTGTCATTGCAGACTCACATCTGGGTATGTGAAATGAATGTCTGGCATATTCATTAATAATCTCATGAATATTAAACACTTTCATGATTTGTAATCACTGTATGCCATTGAGATGTTGCGTCCCTCACTTTTGCCTCTTCTTTGTAGTCCTTTAATGAAACCACTAATGATTATTTTTGCGAAATGTAACATGACCTTTGACACATGTGCAGCCGGCATTCAGATTTGTCTGAAAGTCGATACCTTCATGGAGTCATTTCATACAGTAGGTCAGTGCCTCGACAAAGTCAGCCTCTGGATTTCCTAAAACTGGCTGTAGTTAAATGGCAACAAAAAAACCAAAGTGGCACTGTTTGGACGAAAACATTTGTTAACAGATGCCTCTAAATGACAACCCCCCCTCCTTGCTTCCTGAGCTTGAATATCACCGATTTCCCCAAAATAAAAAAAAAACCTTGTCTGTATCTGGCAAGCATACATGGGCAGTTCGACAACATCGGGAAACTGAGTATGAGGAAAGATGGGGGCAATTCAGGGATTTATTTGGATGAGGTGTAGGCTTTGGTTTATTTTGTGGATATTGAGGTTGGGGATTGGTAGGGGTGTATGTTTTGTCCTTTTTTTTGTGTTTTGTGTTATCACGTCTTGCCATGAGATAGGAGGGTGGGGATGTTTCGGATTTTGTTTTGAATAGCTGTTACTTTAGTAGTAATTTGCATTTTGTTGCACTGATGTATATGGAGTAATCTTTTGCTTGTTCCCATTCTGTTGTAACTCAGTTGTATTATGTTTTGTATAATTATTAAATAAAGTTGATAAAAAAAAAGAAATCAAGTGAGAGCTAAGGTACAGTCTGTTTTCTACTCCCTTCGACTTTTATGCTGTGCCCTTCTATTTATACCTCAGAATGATCATGCCATTGTAGTGGGAGCATTAGTCAACTCTCGATTGGACTACAGAAACAGTCTGTTGGCACGCTGTTCTGTGAGACAACTGATGAAGTTACAGAGAGCACAGAACACAGCAGTTGGGTTAATTTCTAAAGTACCTAAATCGACCCCTATCTCATTCTTACATGGATCTTTACAATAGCTCCAGGTGAAAGAAATAATCCATTTTAAGATTCTTTACTTGGTTTGTACATGTTTACATGGTCTTGCAACATCATACCTAGCTGAGAAGCTCAAATGGTACCATCAAAGCAGGGCTCCAAATCAGCTGGTACACTACTGCTTATGGTTCCAGCCTCGCTATATGTTTTGAGAGGTCACATACATTTCACAGTCTAAGGCCCTAGATTATGGAATTCTTTGCCATAGGAACTTCAAACCATTACATAACTACTTCAATTTCATAAATTGTTAAAAAAATGCTTGTTCAACTAAGTGATGAGCACAGATTAGCCTTCTTCCTCTCATTTAGTTCATAGTCGAACGACAGTCATGGAGTTGAAGTCTTCTATATCATCTGTGCCCAGATGCAGTTTATTCTGCCTAGTTTAGTGCTATATAAGTTCTCCAAATCCAATCAAATCAAACATTAAAATAGCTAAACACATGCATAACAACACAGCAAAATCAATACATTTAACTCTAATGAGTCCTTCCAAAATGTCACTGTATCCATAATAAACAACTCACCTGCCCAAAATCTGCCTTTTATATTTCCAAAAAATGAGAAACATTCCCAAAGACTGTTTTAAAACTAACTGATGCTCTCCAAACTATGATGTACAGCATACTGGAAAAATTAGAAAGGACTACTTGAACAAACACAACTGAACAAGAAATAATTGATGCACACATAACCGTCAAGTGAGTAGTAACACAACTCAGAAAAGTAACATATCAAAATGCTCTATGCAGTCATAATGGAAAATGACCACATGCTCCTATGTGAAACTATTTAAAGCAAAAGTTAACAGATGAAACATGCATTTCTAATTGAGATAATTAACCTAAACTCTGACAGGAGACACATAACTTTTCCGCATGTATACCTACTGAACAATCCTACAGTGTTTTCTAATCTGTAACAGAAAAACAGAAAAACCGGTTTCAAAGTAATCCACTCACTACATCTTCACAACTCCAATCCCGTCCATGGTATCTTGTTTAAATAGCATATACCTGCCTCATTGCCAAATACACCAAATACACATCCAAAAAAAGAAGAAAAAAAGCAATGTTCTTTTGGATCACTCTAATAAAACACACTTATAGAATTTAAGTGATTTTAATACTAGGACTCTGACCTAATATGCCAGCAAAAATGTACACACCAAACATATGTTATGAAGTTAAGATTACTATGTAAAAAGGGTAACATCTGTAAAAATTGTGAATAACAAAGTCAAGGTTTTTCATATAAATACACATAAACATAAACATGCATTATCACTAAACATGATATAAAATAAAACCAATTTTGTTTGAACTTTAACTCAATCTCCCAAATAACAGTTAAAGAAATAGCATAAGCACATAGGTATAGCTTTCCAACGTACACCAACAACACACAATATATGTCGCACGTATCCAAATCATCCTAATGACCCACTAAATTGCTATTTAAATATATTGAAATGTGCACGTAAAATAAATTTGCCTCAATACATACAACCACAATCAAACCGTTACTTGCGATCACACCTTAAACTATACAGCTTCAACAGGAACACCCACATTTCCAGCTAATATGAAATGATAAGAAAGCATAAACCTAATAGTAAATTATCTCATTACATACAAACACAAACATTAAAATCACAACATATCAGTCACAACTACATGTAAGGCCTCATTACGGCCATGGCGCTCCCGTAATGAAGGGTGCGGGTACGGGACCGGCACCGTTCATTACGGGATGCCTTATTACGAGGTCCCCTAGCGGGGCCCGCACAGAACGTCTGGTCAGACCGGACGTCCATTGCGGGTCCCACAAGGGTCCAAGGAGCTAATAACGGGCCTGTTGTTAACGTGCCCGTTATTAGCTCCATCCCCATTCCCATTGAGCCCTATGTGGGCTCAAATGTGAATTGGAATTGGTTTTGTGGATGAGGAATTATGGGGTCTTCCAAGATTGGAATGACCCGGTAATTCATCATTCACAGAACCCGGTACTGGAACCCGGTTTGGAGGCAGGCTACCTCCATACTTCTAATGAGGCCCATACTCTTCCTACCAAATTTTACATCAAACAGTCAGTACCATTAACATGGCATGTACACACATGTAAAAACAAAGAGGTGATGACTGGAAGGTTTAGAATTAATCTTAACCACTGGCAATGCTCTGGGCAACCCTCCAGACCACCGTTCTTCGCCTGCCAAGCCATTACAGAAGGGAAAGACCATATGCAAATCAGGCTTGGCCCCACCCCAAAAGGGGCAGTCGAGCCCGAACTGCTAGGCCACATCCCTTCTGCACGAGACCACAAGCATCCCCAAACATGTTTCGCCCTTGTTGGGGCTCATCAGTGAGGAGTAGCTTGGGTCTCTAGGCCCAGCAGGCACGGGACCCACGTCTGGGCATACCCGTCCCACTCGGGGTGACATAGCAAAAACAAAGAGGTGATGGCTGGAAGGTTTAGAATTAATCTTAACCACTGGCAATGCTCTGGGCAACCCTCCAGACCACCGTTCTTCGCCTGCCAAGCCATTACAGAAGGGAAAGACCATATGCAAATCAGGCTTGGCCCCACCCCAAAAGGGGCAGTCCAGCCCGAACTGCTAGGCCACATCCCTTCTGCACGAGACCACAAGCATCCCCAAACATGTTTCGCCCTTGTTGGGGCTCATCAGTGAGGAGTAGCTTGGGTCTCTAGGCCCAGCAGGCACGGGACCCACGTCTGGGCATACCCGTCCCACTCGGGGTGACATAGCAAAAACAAAGAGGTGATGGCTGGAAGGTTTAGAATTAATCTTAACCACTGGCAATGCTCTGGGCAACCCTCCAGACCACCGTTCTTCGCCTGCCAAGCCATTACAGAAGGGAAAGACCATATGCAAATCAGGCTTGGCCCCACCCCAAAAGGGGCAGTCCAGCCCGAACTGCTAGGCCACATCCCTTCTGCACGAGACCACAAGCATCCCCAAACATGTTTCGCCCTTGTTGGGGCTCATCAGTGAGGAGTAGCTTGGGTCTCTAGGCCCAGCAGGCACGGGACCCACGTCTGGGCATACCCGTCCCACTCGGGGTGACATAGCAAAAACAAAGAGGTGATGGCTGGAAGGTTTAGAATTAATCTTAACCACTGGCAATGCTCTGGGCAACCCTCCAGACCACCGTTTTTGCTTTGTCACCCCGAGTGGGACGGGTATGCCCAGACGTGGGTCCCGTGCCTGCTGGGCCTAGAGACCCAAGCTACTCCTCACTGATGAGCCCCAACAAGGGTGAAACATGTTTGGGGATGCTTGTGGTCTCGTGCAGAAGGGATGTGACCTAGCAGTTCGGGCTGGACTTCCCCTTTTGGGGTGGGGCCAAGCCTGATTTGCATATGGTCTTTCCCCTTCTGTAATGGCTTGGCAGGCGAAGAACGATGGTCTGGAGGGTTGCCCCGAGCAATGCCAGTGGTTAAGATTCAGTCTAAACCTTCCAGCCATCACCTCTTTGTTTTTGCTTTGTCACCCCGAGTGGGACGGGTATGCCCAGACGTGGGTCCCGTGCCTGCTGGGCCTAGAGACCCAAGCTACTCCTCACTGATGAGCCCCAACAAGGGTGAAACATGTTTGGGGATGCTTGTGGTCTCGTGCAGAAGGGATGTGACCTAGCAGTTCGGGCTGGACTTCCCCTTTTGGGGTGGGGCCAAGCCTGATTTGCATATGGTCTTTCCCCTTCTGTAATGGCTTGGCAGGCGAAGAACGATGGTCTGGAGGGTTGCCCCGAGCAATGCCAGTGGTTAAGATTCAGTCTAAACCTTCCAGCCATCACCTCTTTGTTTTTGCTTTGTCACCCCGAGTGGGACGGGTATGCCCAGACGTGGGTCCCGTGCCTGCTGGGCCTAGAGACCCAAGCTACTCCTCACTGATGAGCCCCAACAAGGGTGAAACATGTTTGGGGATGCTTGTGGTCTCGTGCAGAAGGGATGTGACCTAGCAGTTCGGGCTGGACTTCCCCTTTTGGGGTGGGGCCAAGCCTGATTTGCATATGGTCTTTCCCCTTCTGTAATGGCTTGGCAGGCGAAGAACGATGGTCTGGAGGGTTGCCCCGAGCAATGCCAGTGGTTAAGATTCAGTCTAAACCTTCCAGCCATCACCTCTTTGTTTTTGCTTTGTCACCCCGAGTGGGACGGGTATGCCCAGACGTGGGTCCCGTGCCTGCTGGGCCTAGAGACCCAAGCTACTCCTCACTGATGAGCCCCAACAAGGGTGAAACATGTTTGGGGATGCTTGTGGTCTCGTGCAGAAGGGATGTGACCTAGCAGTTCGGGCTGGACTTCCCCTTTTGGGGTGGGGCCAAGCCTGATTTGCATATGGTCTTTCCCCTTCTGTAATGGCTTGGCAGGCGAAGAACGATGGTCTGGAGGGTTGCCCCGAGCAATGCCAGTGGTTAAGATTCAGTCTAAACCTTCCAGCCATCACCTCTTTGTTTTTGCTTTGTCACCCCGAGTGGGACGGGTATGCCCAGACGTGGGTCCCGTGCCTGCTGGGCCTAGAGACCCAAGCTACTCCTCACTGATGAGCCCCAACAAGGGTGAAACATGTTTGGGGATGCTTGTGGTCTCGTGCAGAAGGGATGTGACCTAGCAGTTCGGGCTGGACTTCCCCTTTTGGGGTGGGGCCAAGCCTGATTTGCATATGGTCTTTCCCCTTCTGTAATGGCTTGGCAGGCGAAGAACGATGGTCTGGAGGGTTGCCCCGAGCAATGCCAGTGGTTAAGATTCAGTCTAAACCTTCCAGCCATCACCTCTTTGTTTTTGCTATGTACACACATGTACACATACAATAGCAATGTACAGGCAAAAGAAAGCACTATGAACATATTAATAATATATTCACACATTTATCAAAATTCCAAAAACAAAGACAGAGACCGTTTGTTTGATTAACAATAAATTCAACCCTTATGTGGGCAGTTTTAACACTTATACATTTCAAATTTTAATTTTGTAGATAGTATTCTTCACTTTTTATCAAATGTTATATTTCTTAGCTAATAAAGTGACTTGGCTCAATTCATGAAGATGAGCTGTGCAGTTTTTCACTGTGGGAAAATAAAAGGTAGCCATGTAGTGCTACACTGCAGCCAACTCCCTTTTATTTGTGTATCTTCTGATGAACTTCAGAGCAAGTAAAAAATAATTAAGATTCACTTACAGCACCCAAATCCCATGAACATGTTGCTAGATTTAGTGCTTGTTTTTAATTTCTAGTGTAGGATTACCCACTTTAGATACAGCATGTTTTCTCTTTTGTGACAAATCGCAGGATTTAGTCCCTTCTCCAGAGGGGGGAGCTTTTCCTTGTGAGGCTAAGGAGATGAGCCTGGTGCGTGATATTCTCTTAAAGGTGGTGAGAAGCTGGACCTCACAGGGAGAAACTCTTCCTCAGTGACAACAAGCACTTCTGTTCAACAGAGGAACTTCCAAAATCGCTCTCTTTTAGAGCAGCAGAAACATCAAGGCTTCCAAATGGCTCACCATGTCAAGCTATTCTTTGTTATTGGGCCATAATGCCCAAAACCCAACATGAAGAAATACATGGTCAAAATGGTGTGACGAAGAAGAGTGGGGGAGTAATGCCAAGCTCTCAGAAGTTGGAATTCAACAATACTGGGACTAAGAAGAATGAGTGTGAGATAAAGAGTGCTCAACTAAAAGAGAAAAAAATGACTAGGATCCTCCGCTGGGGAGGGGCCAGGAAGAGATCAAATAAAGGGAAGAAGGACTGGTATCGGAGCGTAGGGAAGTCTGATACCTTCAGATCAGCTGTAAGAGGGATGCCGATCTAACGGTACAGAGGCTGTTTCTCAAGACCGATGGAAGCTGTGGGAAACCGAGTCTCACATATACCTGCTTAAGAGGCAGGTTACCTGGAAGCTGCAGAGTTGATGTTGGTCCCCGGAAGGACCCCCAAGAGAAACCCAGAGATGGCCAGTTTGCAAACGCCAGCCAGGTAACATTCAGTCCCAGAAGGGACACAAGAGAAACCTGAAGAGCAGACAGGCTAACAACAGCCTGAGAAGGCAAACACAGTCCCAGGAGGGACACAAGGAGATGCAGAGTTGGCTGTAACAGGGAATGCGAGGAAACCTTCTTCAAAGCCGAAACCACTAATGCAAGTGCATGTTGGAAAGTGCAGCCAGGGTAAAGCCAACAGAGTATGGAGGACATACTGACAACAAGAACAGAAGCTGAGATAAAGAACACTGACCGGTGATGCAACCCCACCACAAGAGAGGTAATGGGGATAGCGGGAGATCCAGGGAGAGAGGGAGGGATAAAGATTACTGTATCAAGTATCATCAGAGTTAGAAAACTGAATATAATTATCAGAGTAATCTTACTAATCAGAGTAAATGCAGTAATTGTCACACTATGAAAAACAGATATAACAATCAGAGCAATGTTACTGTCCCAGTGAAAATGATCAAAGTAATCATGCTCGTACCATGGAGAAAGAGACTGAACCAAATCCTAGGAATAGTTTCTGGGATCATCCTGATTGTCCCAGTGACAGAGAGAGTGAGCAGGAGACTATACATTATTGTCGTGCCCACCATACTCGTCCCAGTAAAAGGGTGGAAAGTCAAGACTGCAAACCACTATTTGGGACATAAAGCTTGTCCCAGTGATAACGTGGAAGAAATAAGTAAGACAGAGAATCATCACAGGACTCAGCCTACTCGTCCAAGTGACAGAACAAATAATCTAACAAGTAAGAATCATCACGCGACTCCACCTACTCATCCCAGTAATACCATGAACAACCAACAAAGTGAGAATCAATACAGGACTCAGCCCACTCATCCTAGTAATAGCTAAAAGAAGCAAGAGAACAATAATCATTACAGGACTTACCATACTCATCCCAGTGATATACCAAGAGTACAAGTGAATAACAATAACTATGGGACATGTCGTATGCATCACATTTAGATGAGAAGTTAACCAGAGAATGAAAAGGCTTGCATAGGACATCTAGCTCATCCTGATGTGGAGATAAAGACCCAGAGGAAGATAGAGAGCAGGAATTACCCAAAAACAAGTTAGTTGCCACCGTGATAATAGGGAAAGAGAGGCTTTCAGAGACACTTGAGAAAAAAAAAAAACCTTTAAGGAAACACAAAGGCCAGACGGGCCAAAGAAGATAAGGTTCTTCCCAAGTGACGAGAGTGGGGAACGTAAGAGTTGGAACAATCCCTTAAAGGGACTAACAGAGTTGCTATGAGAGATAGCTAAGGACTCTTTAAGAATAATATGCTAAGGCTGGGGAAGTCATTCCAGGAGAAGGAAGTCATTCTCCTGGACTTTAGTTGTTTTACTTTAGTGGTAGGTTCAGATCAATTTAGCTTTGGACAGAGAATAGACCTTTTTGTTTTGGACTTCACTATTGATGACGAGCACCCTAGTTAGTTTAGTTAGGCAGGGAAATCCACAGATTATGGATAGCATGGAATATTCTTATTATTTAAATAAAGAACATCATAAAAATGACAAAAACGGGTTTGTCTCCTTCTTCTGAACTACCACACTGTCCAGTGCAAGTTGACGACATATTCTAGAAATAATAATACATGTGATAGAGTGGAACTGGTGAAACACAAAGAAGGGCTACTTCAATGTTAGCACCTGATCGGATGCTTTCAGGACAGTGGGGTAAATCACGTTTTCCTCATTACAAAAGTTGATTGGTTATCACTTTTATTATTTCAAGCTGAGCGGAGATGGCAGTGTGTCCTCCCACTCAAGGATCTCGTTGACAATATGTTCCAAATTAATTAGAGAACATGGTAATGATTTGTCAAATGCGATTTAAATTTGATACAGATAGTTTCATCGAAAAGCTGTTGCATGTGCACCCAAAAGAAGATTATTGAATTGATCTGAACACCTTCAGTTGCCTGGAGAGGTAGGTTTGTTGTCAACTGTAGGTGTGCATACCAGGACTAGCAGAGGAGAAAATGAAAAAGAGAGCCCTTAAAATGTGAAGCCTCTGGATTGCCATGATAATCTTAACATGGAACCATAGCAAAGTTAAATAAATTAAAATGGTTCCACAGTACTATAGTTGGTGCATTAGGGCTGATTGACTAAGTACATACAATTCACAAAGTCGTCAGAAATTACCTGTTTATTAACTTTTCAATTAGTGGGACTGTGCAATGGCATCAGTAGGGATACATTGCCATTGAAGAGTTTACACCAACGATGATATCCAATTCTATGGCAATGCACATGATGCCAGAATTACGCTTCTCTGGTTGTTGAAACATACATGCATATTGCAAAGCCTGCCTATGTTGATATTGTGCACCTTTCACTTCCACCCATGCAAGTTTACAAATAGTATGATTGTTCTGAAAATAAGGTAGCTGGAGTCTCCAATAAAAAAAGAGTAGTTACGAGTAGCACACCAGCGTACCTGGCAGCTAAACTCCACATATCTGGTGGCACACTGATCAACCGGCTTCAATAACCTCTCAAACAATACTTTGTCATCCTGAGGCTAAGTTGAGTATTGTGATGCAAGGTTTACAATCTATAGCACATAATAGTCATACAGAGGGTCTATTTATGAAACTACACTGCTGCATAACCTCATTTTCTGTGATGGAAGATACAAGTTAGATTTGGACTCCAATGGACGTAAGATTGCATTAATACACACAAAAATCTGGTTTAAAATGAAAAAAAAAGAAAATGCTTATTAAAATGAATGAAATAATAGTTGTATTTGGAAATGCATTACAGAATGTATCAAGTTTTGGCATTTGATAAGTATTCATACACATTCTGAGCCAGGATTATTTCAGATTGTTGTCATTACATTAATTCTAAATGGCCACCACCATCAATGGTATTGATAACCTTGAACTACATACCAAGAAGTATGATTGTTGTAGTAAGTAAAGAAACAAAGTATACTTGATATGGCCTGTGAACATGGGCAGAAAGCATTAGATTAGGAATGAGATAATACTCAACAAGTTTAGATAGTGAAAATTATATGGACTGGTCCAAAGATGAAGTGTGAAAAGCATTACTACATCGAAAAAGTCAACTTTGCAAATGTAAGATGGTCTAAAGGAGGAATGTGTCATATGCAACATAGAAATCAAAAAGAATGAGGGCCTGGTTTACAAAAGCGTTTCTCAATGGGAAAACCACATTGAAAAACTCTTTGTAAATCAGGCCATGGGTAGATGGCATAAAGCTGGGTTTGAGCCTAACTTCTGGGAAGGAGGGTTGTTAGATGAACAGGCGAGCCAGTGTGTGTAAGACATATCCCACTAAGACTGACTGCATGATTTATTTCAGCAAGCCAAGTCAAAAACTCGGATAAAGGGTTTTCGCTTAATGTGCTAAAATGTTTACAGTGAATGTTCAACTCAGCAAAGTAAATGGAACAATTAAACAAATATTTACTTAGGTTTACATCTTTCTTTGCTGAGAGAAAACACAGATAAGGTTTTTTGTGGCGACATGCTGAGCAACCTAAGTAACACTATGCAGCAGCAGTTCCTTTGTGACTTTGCTTTATTTCGTCAAATGTGTTAAATTGGTGAGATTTAGCAAGCATTTGCATTAACTAATTGAAATAAAAAGTGCCAGTTCTCGTACTTCCCCCAAGCTTAGAGAGGAAGGATGAAGTACTCAATTAATCTGGGCATCTTTTGGTTTCCACATTCTATCCTACACACAGAATACACACCACCAGTTATTATGAAAGTATTGATGCTGCAACCTTGGCAGGAGTCATGCTTCACTGGTAGGCGTTTCCCTCTGGATTGGTAATATCAACGAACAAGGCAACTGCAGCAAAGTAGCACATTATAGAAAGTGTTCTCTATGTTAATTTAGATAATTATTCACATGGTACCTGAACCAGACTTCCTTTCTGCAGCTACTTATTCACACACAAATGCCAGCACGCTGACTTGTGCCTAAAGGTGAGCACTGTTCACACTCATTCTAAAATAGGCCAATTAATACACTGATCAATTTAAATTTGGTCACACAAGGCATACATCTCTCAGGATAGTACTGGGCCTGAGCGTAGGCATTGTGTTATCTTGATCAATTAGTATGTGATTAGATTGATTAGTTTCTGTACCATGAGGCCCTCAAAAGGGCAGAGGTCATGCTACCCAAGACCACTCTACATGTATTTACATTCAGACAGACTGCAACAACCACTTGTACATCATTGCATGCACCTGCATGCAATCACGTATCCAGAAATTGGCTTAAATCAAGAATAACATGTTCAGGGATTAAACATAATTTGAATATACAACAAATACCGCATTAAAAAAAAAAAAAACATACATTTCATAGAATCCGGAATTAGCGGGATACATCTGAGAAGTAAACACATAATTAAGTTGAAAATAATGTTCGGGCTTTATATTGCTTTTCCTGCCCTGGTCTTGCAGCTTCATGATAGTATAAATGACAAGAGATATTATGAAAGACCATAGTATTATTTGTTATCCACCTCAGGCGGAGAAAGGGCTGATTTTGCTCCCCCATGATTTAAACCTGTGACTGCAAATTGCACAAAGATATCTTTGATGTGAGTTTACCTTGGGCAACTTTGTAATGTGCTATGATAACAATCCTAATCTTCCTAACTCGAATTCGACCCATTGAGTGGCACTTGATACACAGATGGATGCCACAATGTTTCAACTACCCCAGTCACCTCACATCGCATAGCAAATACATGTTTTCATATATGTCAGATTATCCAGAATACGGAATTACTTTGACAACGAGCAAACCAGACAGTTCACGTCCTCAAATGATAGCATGGTTAACAGAATAATTACTTTGGAGTACTTCTGGGCCAAAGTACACTAGAACATTGCACTGATTTGTTCGGTGAACCCTGACACTGCATGACGTCCCTTGGAAAGAATGCCCTTCAGTATACACTGGTGGTACTGTCTCAGGCCATGAGGGTAAACCTGGACCTGGATTGGTCGGTTTCAAATGAATGGTTGCAGCGTGAAAAATATGTTTAGGGGCAAACTAGAGCCAAGCGTGGGCATTGATTTAAAATGTTTGTGAAAGGATTTGAGGTCATTGGAAATTTAAAATGCCAGTCGAAAAATTGTAACTGCCATTATGGGGATAGTTGTAAAGTTAAGTAGAAAGGTTTTAAAGTAAATGCACGCCCACATCAATGACAACACTGGGGATGGGACTCTCAATAGGCCCTCTCATAGTCTTATATCTCCCAAAATACTGATGCCCTGTCATGGCGACAGCTTACAGGTGGTGCTGCACCACACCTCTGTGGCACGGGTGTTGCCGTCTCAGTGGTTGGTTACTGCATGGTCTGCTGTGGCATCCTCCGACACTGTGGCCCCGACCCATGGGGGTCACCCTCTTTTCTTTGCTGCGTCTGTGCACAAGGCAGCAGCACACTTCAGTGCATGCACAGTGCGCACTGTTTGGTGCATTGCTCATGGCAACACGTCTGCCGACGTCAGACATCTGACCAGATAAAAATGCAACTGACACTCCTCTCTGTGCATCACAACCTTTTCTGGAGGTGACGCTTTTGTGCCTTGGTTCTAATTGCTTAACTAGTTAGCCTTTCTCCATGCATTGGTTCAGTCTGCTTTGTGCTGGCCCCTGCCATGGTTCCTGCTCTGCCATGCCCTTCGTTTCTGGAGCTCCTCTCCCGGTGTTTCTCTGCCCTTCATTTCTTCTCCTTCAATGTGCTCTTTCTGGAGTTTGCAGTCATTCTCACTGTTCCTCCTTCTGTTGGGTTCTTTGACCTTTCTGTCTGTTTTTTGGACTTCCCAAGATCAGTGCCTTGGATTGTCTGGCACCACGCTAATCTGTGGGCAGTCCTTCCTCGTGGCGTTGGGAAAGGGCCCCCTGTTCCTGGCTGTTGGTACACTAACGGTCTAGGTGCAGTGGGTTCTTTCTCTCGCTGCACATCTGAGGACCGTAGTGGCCACCGGGTTCCAGATCTACCCTGGACTGATGACGGAATAAGACACCAGGGGCCCGATTCTCATCTTGGCGCAGTGAGTGTGCTAAATAGCACGACTCACTGCGCCATGTATTGATGCCCAGGCACCACTGCTATTCTCATCTGGGCATGGGCGTCTTCGGAAAGCACGACAGTGCTTTCGCTGTAATCCGTCTTTTTTTGATGGAAACAGGTGGATTGCAGAATCTCAGCAGCATTTTCGTTAAATAACGAGTGAATCATTATTTAACGAAAATGCTACCGAGAACACAGTTCCTATACACCAAAGTGAGCACCTCAACATTGCAGGATGTTGAAGCTGCTTACTGTGGTGTATAGGAAAGTGTTCATATACATCCGTGTGGTGTATATGAACACTTTCATTTAAAGCGGGCAGCATCAACGTTGTATCCTGCAACGTTGAAGCTGCTCGCTTTGGTGTAAATGAAACTGTTCATATACACTTGTGCGGTGTATATCATTTACAGGATGCAACGTTGAAGCTGCTCGCTTCGGTGTAAATGAAAGTGTTCATATACACCTGTGTATGTATATGAACGCTTTCATGCAAGCAGCTTCAACGTTGCAGAAACGTTGAAGCTGTTTGCTTTGGTGTACATGAAAGTGTCCATATACAACACGGGTGTATGGACACTTCCATTTACACCAAATAAGGCTTCTTGTGGCACTCCTCCAGTTTAACGGCACCAAAAGGGTACCGTAAATGTGCGCTAGTTTAGCGCACATATTAAACTGGAGGAGTGGCACAAGAATAGAATTCCAAAAAGCCAGTTTACGAATGTGGCGGTTGGTTTCCAACCCATCCTAGCAACCACCACATGTATTCCGAAAGTGGCGCATTCCTTCCGACTTCAGAAGAATGTACCACCTTCAGAATAGGTCTTAAGTACCGAAAAGGTTTAATGTCCTTTTCGTTACTTAACACCTACATGAGAATCGGGCCCCAGGTACGTGCTAATCAGTGGGGGCATACCTTGACATGCCCATAACAAACCCTATTCTCTATGAAAGTCTTTGAGAGCAAGAAATGAACAGCCACCTTGCATGATGGAATCTATGGAGGTCATTACAACCCCGGCGTTAAGGGTTAACGACGGCGTTAACCCTTAACGCCGGATTCCCACTTTAACGCCTGCTTTTGGCAGGCGTTAAAGTCCATGGCGCTAACCCGCCATGGCGCTAATTACGCCGCCGTAATTTACGGCGGCGTAATTAGCGCCTTCCCCACTCCCATTATGCCCTATGGGGCAAAAATGGGAATGGGGAAGGGAAAATGGGGAATGGGGATTTACCGCCCCACTCACCTTGGAATGGGGCGGTAAATCCGCCATCCACCATGGTGTAAATGTAGTTTACCCCATGGTGGTAAAGTTGGTGCACTTAGCACCAAGGTTGTAATGACCGCCTATATCTTAGTGAAAGTCAAGAAAGGTGGCCAGAACACTTTGACTCTGGAGTCGACCACTGAGTGGAGCCCAAACATTTAAACAAATGTAACCCTGCAATTTTGAGCTAAGATTCCCCTCTTTACCGAGGAGTTCTGCACCCATACTGTGTCAGTCTTGCGAATGAGCTAGGAGGAATGCATCAGGAGCTAACCAAAGAGTCATGCAGCAGCTCTGCCGGACTGAATTATTCAAACTTAATTTCTGAGGCAAAACTCTGCATACACTGAATTAGGCACAATTTGTTGAGATTATGCACTTTATTTAAAATGTCCCCTGCCTATACCGCTTGGCACCCTTTTGGAACAAAAACACATTTATTAAATTTGGATGTATAATTGGGATTCACAAGACATGAGATGTAAAAATAATTTATGAAATTATAAAGCCTTGTGACATGTTGGTTCTGTCATGGCACACTTCAGCTTAGAAAGACAACCACTGACAACATAGTAAACTCAATTATCGCTTGAACAATTCATTTAGGATTATAAATAAACCCCTTTTTATCTCACTTCAGACTGACACTGTAGTCTTAACTACTTTCTACATCGTTACCCTATTCCCCCAAACAGCTTGTTTAAGACCTGTTTGAAAGAGAAGGCTCTTAGTTATGTAATGTTCATAATTCCAGCAGAATTCCAGTTCCACGCATATTTTATGGGCATGTCATAACCTGCAAAATACTGGAACTTATTTATAATTTTGTAAAGATCCTATGCACAAGAACGTTTTAATGTCTTAATGAGTGCATCAGAGAGGTGAGGCTTACATTTTCACTGCTTTCTTAAAAAAAGGGGAACTCCATGGGTGTTAGCAATCCAGTCAACCCTTGTTACAACCTAAAAGATCTCGAAACACAGACCAGATGCTATAGTTCACTTAATTACAGGAAACCACAAGAGAAGCAATTATAAGTGGAAAACAATTCATTGTGGCCTTATTGATAAAAAAAAAAAAAAACTACAAAAAGCTTTATTTGGATACTATGTTAACAAGACAAGTCAGACACCAGTATAAAACAATTAAATTAATACTTCACAATCATGTGACATACGTCAACAACCTTGATGACAAGGCAAACAAACCTACAGTGACACACAATTCAAAATTAATAATACACAAAAATCAGTTTAATTGTTAAAAACTTGTAGCAATTACACAACACCTTAAGTGCTCAAATGCATGGCGCTTAATAAATATGGCTTGTAGTAACCCGACATGTTTCATTCCCAAACAACAACTTATATGTGCAAATGCAGGAAATTCTTCAGGGGATTTCAAATAGATTGCTGTGTGCCAAACATATCTAAAATTGATGTCTTGCTCTTTGTTCATTCATGATGTCCTGTAACGTGAACAAAAACGAGGGCAACGTATTAATAGTTATTCTTGTGTGATTGTTAACTAATCGAAAAAGTGAGTAGTATTTAGCCATAACGTGAAATGAAATTCAGCAAAACTCACTCACTTACCTATTGCATTTACTTGCAATAGGTGTACCTCTGCGAGTCTAACTAAACCTCAAGGCTTCCTACATAAGGAAACATAAAAGTATGGACAAGAAGATAGTGACATAAAGTCGCTAATCATTTACCTTTATTTAAAATTGCTCAACCTTCATCTATTACTTACCACATTTTCCCTGTGCAGAATAGTTCATGCTTCACATTAAAGACTAAATAGTTGGTAGGTAACTGGTTTCCTTGAATTAATATATCTGTTGAATATGTGGTTCTCTTGATGCCAGTGTTATCGCCATAGCATGAGCTGGCGCATACTTGGTAGCAGATCTATTTCTGCATGGACACTAAACAGGAAAACAAGTGGCATGACGTCTCTGGCCTTTTAGGCCTCATCACACATTATTGAAGATGGTTCACAACAGCCCTCATGACTCCTAAGTTATGTGTTCTCAGACAATGTATAAAATACTTTATGGCTCAATCACAGAACTGACTAGAGAGAAGTATGAAGGTATCCTCTGAACATTATATGTATTGTCCACACAATGACTCAGACTATGCGCGTATGGACGTACAAGGCAAATAATTCAATAATATTGTTGTAACGCAGGTTACATAATAAAAGGCCAGCTCTTTAGTAGAGTTAATCAGTTTATGTCTTCTGGTGAATCAGGTTACAATCAGATGACATCAAGAGAGATACTTGGGGAGAGCCCACTGGCTCCCACCCCCCAGGCTACATCTTTTCAACTGCCTAGGTGAGAACCCCACTCACACAACACTCTGCTCAGGCACACAAGGTTCCACGCTAACATTCCACACTGACATCACCACTCTGCAGACATGCATACAGGGACCGACCTCAGGGATAACATCACACTCACACCAGGATACAACACATATTAACTTTGCTTATTGACTTATTCCATCCTAATCACTGCATCTAAACTTTTAGCATACATGAAAAGCTATGTACAAGTTCATGTCAGGAGCTCTTCATTTCTTAGTCTTGTTAGTTCACAGTTTATGTCTAATGGACAATTTCTTTACTCCATCTTTTTGTAAGAGTACAACATCCCGTTTACTAAAGAAGAGGACGCCCTCCAAATGACTGCTTATTACGCTTGCTGATCATGATTAAACACTATGAAGAGCGAATGGATTCCTACTCTCTTCCCGCTTACAGGAGTGAATTCACTAAATTCACTTATTTCAGCACACATTTGAAAATTAATTTACAACCAGTCGTTTTTAATAAGAAATTCTTGCTCTTTGTGAATTTTGGCCTTCTCTGATTTCCTAATACTGCATGGTGCTTGACTTTTGCTGTAGAACATTGCACTCACATTGAGTAGTTTGGCATGAAGTATCACACTGTGTATTTTAATGGCAAATTGTCTCCACCAGTACATTATCTGCCATGTCATTTGCATGCCTTTTATGCAGGAAGTTGAGGGATGGAATGTAAAGTTCAATGCTCCCGCCCACATCCTCTCTATGCATCCAATGCACATGCACCGCCACTTGCATTGATGGGTTATGCTGGCAGAGATGCCTGAATGCAGATGGTTTTCCAGGTGGCTTTTGCCAATGCAAACGCAAGGCCCATTCCGCAGGGATACATGTAAATGCAGTTCACCATGAATGGTCACGGTCAATAGTATTTACGACTGTTTAATGGAGGGGGTTACTCCAAGCACTTAAACTCCGGATTGCTCGCACTTTAATGCCTAAAGTACACACATTGTCTCAAACAATGACAACTTCACATAGAAGACAGCTTGCATGTAAAGGCATGTGTAATCAGTCCTCGCCTTCCAATATGAACGTTATTTAAAATTACTCCCTGCAATGTTTCCTCTCCTGAGATAAATAGCACTGCATTGCTTAAACAGTGTAACCTGTAAAATAATTTAAGCCCGAAACAGGAATAGCAAAATATATTGTTTTGCTGTTGTCGAAATTCTCAGTAAGAAGTTCATGTTACAAAAGAGACTAAGCCAGCTGGATGGACTCCAGTGACATATACTAATTGCGTGACTATTTTTTTACTAAAGGTTTGCACATGTCCAGAGTTCAAAATGTGTAGGTTACATATTAGCAGAACATTTTCTTTTTTTATAGAAAAATATTCAAGTAAAAAATAATATTAGCCACTGGTGGAGTGGCTAGTTTTCAATTAAAATATTGAGAAATCGTGTAATTGAAAGCAAGCAACACAATCAAGTGCTATAAGACCCAACCAAAACACGCCTTTGTGTATTGTTAAATATGTTGCAATTTAATAATTTCTTATGTGATGTTTTGTGATTTTTATGACCACTTGCTACCTGCCAATAATCGGCTTGAAAGAGACCGGCTGAACAATGGTTGCAGTTTATGTAAATTCCCTGTCAACATGTCTGTCCATTATTGAGCAATGAGGTGAAATTTTGCCTGTGCGGTGAAAAGGTTTTTGGAATGATATCCCGCCAGGAAGCAGAAGCCTCATGTGTCCAGTGGGATGCAATTAGTGCTCCGAGCCCTCCTCCATCTTAATGACCATATGGCTAACAAAATCAATTGAGGGTTAGCATTTTCAAAAAATGCCTTCTGCGAAAGAACTAATATCCCGATCTACCAGAGCATAAGTGCAGACAAATTACTAAATGGATTCCGATGATGGTTAGTAATATATATGGATCCATGCAGAGCGCATCCATACCTGCTAACAAATGATTCCAGTATCTAGTTGTTACTGGGCGTTCAGTATTTCAGAAGTGCCTCTGTGAAAATGCCGGCCCAGCAACATGTTTTCCCTAATGACTGAATTGGTTGAATAGGTCAATTTGAGTGCAATTAATCAATAGTTTATATCCCATGTGGACCTTGCAGTCGACTAGACAGTAAGTAGTTACACACAAGTTTTCTGGGCCTTGGTGATCTGAATATACAAGCTTTGTGCTCTGAGGCTGCTCTCTGTTATAAGAGGAAGTGTCAGCTGCTCTTCGAGCAAGCTTAGCTTCTAGCATTTTTAACAGATCGTCCAGGGTAAAACAAAAATCGTTTAGATCACAAGGTACCGACTGAGGTCACAGAGCACCTACGAGAGTCAGGAGAGACAAGTGAAGTTTGAGTTTCCCAGAAAGTTACTACAGAGGGAACCATCTCCACAGAGACTGAAATCAAAGGATTAGAGGCTTTGTTACAGGCATTGTACACCCATGCTATGCAATTTTGCAGGTTATTCACACTTGGGTAGACAGTGCAATTGGCAAATAGCATATTATTTCTATGAATTTTGGAAAAAAGGGTTTGCCCTGTGCTCATATAACTCCCTATTAGCAAAAGGGCACACATGGCCTGATTTGCAAAGCCTTTTTCAATGGAATTATTTAATTGTGAAACATTTGTGTAAATCGTGCCCATGATGTCTTTTTGTAACAATACATTGTTAGAATACATTGTTTGTACTGTGTCACTGTTTGCTCCAGTGTTAATATCAAGCAAAAATTGTGCATATATCAATGCACAATTTTTTAATTAAGGTTTCTAGCACACATTTTCATGACCTCTTAGACCGCGGATCCACATGATGGCATGATTGCTTGAGTCGCATGGGCTGGGAAAAACTGGAAACCACCGGAGATCTGGGCAAATCAGGGATTGTTTCCTTTGTTCACACTAGTAAAGAATTCCCTCAAGGGGCTCTATTAAACACGTGTGTGTGTGTTGCGACAGGTTATCTTTCTGTTTTTAAGACAATATGGTCCTGATTTTCAAATTGTTTTTCAATAGATTGGGCCATTGTAAAGTGCTTTTATAAATCATGCCCTTTAATCGGCAGAGTGAACATGTAATACAGTCAGTACTAAAATGCAGGGCGATCTTAATCATTTTGGGGGCCCGGGGCACTGACACCTCTGGAGCCAACAGACCAAAGTAATTATCTAGAATATATTATGCGCCGCACCCTGTGTCACGATAACAAACCATAGCTTGACATGCTGCCTCACAGAGATCACAGTAAGCATGGTAATCCTCCTTTCGGATACCTTACACTCTTCATTCATGTTGTAATCAGAGCGATAAGTAGCATTTCAAGGGCAACATTAGCGGTCTATGCGAGGAAACTTGTGTTCATAGGTACATCAAACTTGTCATCAATAGCAGCCACGTGGAAGGTATACTGAACATAGGTTTATGGTCTTTCCATCAATAGAAATGCATCGAAATGCAAATCCATCGAATGCCATTTCATCGAAATGTTATCTTTTACATGTAAAAGTGCATTTCCATTGAAACAAGTCCATCAAATATATAAATGGAGAAGTTTAGATGAAAATGCACTTTGAAATGTAATAAATAGCATTTTGATGCATTTATTTGTAACGTTAAAATGTTATATGTACCAGTCCAGTGCTGAAATTTCGGAACTGGCCAGCTCCTTGTAACGTTTTAAAGTTTATTTTAAATTGGGGGGGTTCCATCCATTCTCCCCAACTCACATGCACCAATCCTACCCTAACCCAACCCCAACCCTCACCCTAACCCTAATCTAACTCTTAATCTAACCCTTTATCTAACCCTAAATATAACACTAGCCCCAACCCAAACCCTAACCGCAACCCTAACACTAACCCTAATCTAACCCTTAGTTTAACCCTAAATCTAACCCTAAATCTAACCTTTGTCCCTAATCTAACCCTACCCCTAACCCTAATTATCCATCAAAATTAACCATCGAAAATGATACAATGAATCTGCTTTTCGATGGAAAGGCAATTCAATGAATGATTTTCGATGGAAAGGTATTCAATGAATATGTTTTAGATGGAAAGACCAGATACCCTGGGCATAGTATAGCTGCAGGTTACAGATTTTATGACAAAGGTACACATAATCCAGAATAGTCTGAGATTAGCTGCCTCAGAGATAGCAAAAGTGCTCAAGCATTGATACTGATGACCAATGGGAAGCAATGATAAAACAACACATACCATAGCATAGAAAGTGGATGACGATTGGAAGATACCAGGAAAGTGTCTGTATCCAGACAGACTCAGATTAGAATTGGGACATGGTTTTCAAGCAGTGTTGCCATTCGAGAGCAAAGAAACAGGTGGATGTGGTGTGTAATATATCAATGCTCACTATCATTATAGAGGAGCAACACTATGAATGAGTCTTTCTTAAAGATCATACCCTGAAAACAAAATCACTCTGAAGGGCTGACCATTTTGAAAGGTTTAAGGACTTGCAATGTTGACAGGTGAAGAAATACAAGGTTAAATGAGGTACCCAGTATCACACATTGATTAAAAGGTGAAGCTGGGATTCATACCCACAATTTCTGCTCTTTACCAATTTATTTTCTAGTTTTTACCTTGAACTAAAATAATCCCATTTTACAGAACTCACTTGGAAAATATGAAAATCTCATAACCCAATACAAACATTTTAAAAAACAAAACATTATAGAAACATATTATTCAAAATGGGAATGATTCTAGCTTCATTGTCTCCATCATCAAGGAAAGTATATAAAAACCAGCATACTAATGGATGTGATCATAAAAGATTTCAGATAGGTTTTACTTTTGTATTGTAAAGGTTTAAATACACCCCAAACACAGGCTTGTGCAATGGTATTTAAAAACATGCAGAGAAACCATTGAATTGTACAAAAAAGCAAACCGTTTTTGTTGTCACATAAGCAGACCTTAAAATATGCTGGTAAGAAGCCTGCAATATCGGGTCTGCTCTCTTCTGTCTAGAACTCCTTCCATACAAACGGCCTACATGATAGGAAAGATCAGGTAATTGGCCAAAAAATGCCACCAGTATGTGAGAAGAAAACCTTTTCATAGAAGGCAATACAGTACTGTCAATGATATAAGATATGTCCAGGATCACTGTATCGTCTGCTAGCAAAGCCAGGATCCATGCATCAACGCTTTGGATCCACAGTATGGAATTTGGATACATAAACACCTCATAATACATAACACTTTATTGTCATCATTGCGGGAGGATAGCTCAGAGGCAACGTGCTCGCCTTGGAAGCAAAACGGCATGGAGCAACACAGGTTTGATCCCAGAGCCCACGCTTACAAACCTCTGGGTATTAAGTGCATTATGTATAACCAATCATATCATATCAGATCATATCATTGGAGGTGCCTGACTCGGTTTTACAACTCCCCATCTAAACAAAACAATTTCTAGACCATCACCATACTGACGCTATGTTAGTTTCTAGAGCAACCGCAATCTAGTGCAGGTACATTGGTGATAACACCTAGAGTGCTAGAGAACAAAGTACATATACATGCAGGCTTAACAACTTCATACATTGGAAACGCTGAGTCAGCCTAGCTGGAATTTGTTATTGTAATCTTGCATGTGAACATGTATCTCTACAATGAGTGCTTAACACACTGAGCTATCCTCTGAACCATCGGGACACACAAATGTATCAATATGTATTTCAACTTTGGCTACTGCACATGATCAATATAATCCCCACAGAAAGGTGAGGCTGCTACAGGTGTTGTGCCATGCAAACTATGTGCACTGCAGTGAACGTAGCATTACAGGATGAAAAGATCAGAACAAAATGTACATGTAAACAAGAGACAGAAAATAGGTTTAGCCTTAGCAGCACACCATAGAAAATCCCGATGGGTGTTACTAAATTTTGTTGACTTAGGGAAACTGACTTTTTTTTTAATAAGGCTTCTTCTTGGGCCCCACCCCCCAAGGTGGGGGCCTGGGGCAAGTGCCCCTTTTGCCCTCCCGTAAAGACGCCTCTGCTGAAATGGGTTGAAGCACACTTTACATGACAGTGCGAAGGTACACAGTTGATGTTAGTATGCTCGAAAGTCGATTTGTTTGATGAGGATGTGCATGCCTGTTGCGATCATAAAGACATAGAGGGTTTCAATGTAAATGTATGCCTGCAATTTAGAAATAGTGTGAAGATTTCAGGACCTGTGATTCATGCGCTGAATAGTCCACAACAAACTCTAGACACCATTGTGTTTGTAATCCACCAAATGTATTGATGTAATCTGATGTATGCACTCTAATAATAATTTAGCATTTATATAGCGCTACGAACCCTCAGGCATCTGAGCGCTGCTTATTATTACCCACTGTGTGTGGTTCTCATTTATCAACCTCGGAAGGATGAAAGGCTGAGTGGGGCCTGCCGGGATTTGAACATGCGTGAGCAGGCTCTGCACGGCTGTCAAAGCGAGCGCTCTAGTCTCTGTGCTGTTTGACTGGCAAAATGTTCAATCTTATACATTGTCTGAAGTTGAAGCTATGGGCCTGATTTACAAAAGTGTTTCACCATCCGATAGGCAAACGTGTTGTAAATAAGGGCCCCTATGTACTGTTGTTCATTATGGGTTCGCAAACAATTATTTCAGAACTAATTATAGTTTGAAATTCTTTATGGTGAAACCCATAGGTCCCAATAACCATGATACATGTAGGCAGATTGTGAAAACACCGAGACTCACCTGACTTCATGTCTTCCACAGAGTTAACCTTGTTGCTCTACATATATGCTTCATGAAAACATGATGCATACTGCACTAATATGTTTTACATATGCTTGTACTTGGTTCAATTTCCAATTTCTTTGCTAAATTGATCTCTCTCACATTTACACACAACCCTTCCTATTGTGCGGAGGTTATTCTGGTATGCATACGTGCATTTATACAAACAAAGTTAATCTACATGTCGCAGTTAACGTTCTATTAAAACAGATCCATTATAAAGTGGTACTTGGATTTCTGAAATTAAAGTGCACATATTTTCATAAAAGCATCTGATAACTGTTATCAGTTATACCAGCTCCCATTAGTGATGTAGAGTGTATGCAGACGCCACTAGTCTAAAAATGGGTCGGTTCATCTACCAAATTCTCATCCACATTATTGATTTATTATTGAACCATTGCCACGATGAAGTGCAACTGTAATCTCGTGATGATTAAGTGCATGCATATTCATCACATGCTGTTATACATCATTCTTCACCTAACGGTGTTGGTCGTCATCATTTCACCAAATAAATAATAAAGTGCCCATGCAATCCAATGATAATGAAGTAAACATGGCACGAGTCAATGCTATGTGTGCTCCCCTGTATGATGGTCCAATCCATAAAGCCCCTCTCAGTTAATGGTAAAACAATGTAAATTAATTGTTAACCGTTGTATATTTAAATCAACTGTAGCAGACATATTCACACACTAGACTTCAGGCGTAATGCTCATGAATCCTGACATTCTCTCATCTCCTGTTTTAACCCCAATTAAAGCTTGTATTCATATTTGGGGTTCATAGAAATAGATGTGTTCGTAGATCTTCATTCCGCATTTGATTCGGTCTCAAGACCAAAACTTATAGATAAGTTAGTCAAAGCGGACTGCCCATCTACTCTTATTGACATTATTTTTGCCCTCCACTCACAAACCAAGGTTTGTGTAAGGCTAAACTCTGAGGGGCTTCTATCAACCCCAATTCCAACGTATAGAGGGCTGAAACAGGGGTGCATTTTAGCGGCTGCCTTATTCAATTTTTTCTTTAATAATGTACGTGACATTTTTTGCAAAGTAATCGCTGATGCCCCGAAATTGAACAATGTAAAAATCTGTGCCTTATGGTATGCGGACGATCTTGTGTTGGTATCAAAAACTTCAAGTGGTTTACACAATCTTCTGTCAGCTCTATGCTCTTATTTCAAAGAAAATGAATTAGTAGTAAACACGAGTAAAACACAAATTGTTGCGTATGTTCCTAAAGGCTCACGCAAACACTTAATGAACTGGCAGATCGAGGGGATCCCCTTAAAGACGGTACCAAATTATGTTTATTTGGGCCTTATCTTTGAGGGCAGCCCAACGTTAGACTCACATCTAAATAAAATTAAGCAGAAGTTAACCACGGCAATTTGTCAGACACGAGTAATCACTTCTAAATATGGTAACTTTTCCATCAAAGCGGCCATTACTTATTGGGACCAGAATGTTGTAGCAACCATCCTTTATGGTCTGGAAACACTAATTGTCCCCCTAGGGTTTCTGAATCTATTAGAAGACAAGTTTTGGCGTGCAATTTTAAATTTACCTCAATGTATTCCAGGTGTGTTAATAAGATATGAATTGGGAATAATTTCTCTAAGTGCATTATATAACTGGCGCCTATGTGCCTTATTTCGCAAATGTTTATTATCTACATATGGTAACTCTACATTATCCACCATTTCAAGTTACCTGCTCAATTCTACAGAAATGTTTCTGAAATACTGGTCTACGAAAATATTAACAATCATGGTGCATGCCGACATTTCACTTGAACTTCTTATTGCTCATCCAGAGCTTGCGAAGAAGAAGGTGTATATGATGGACTGGATTGACACCAGAACTCAGTGTCTAACCTATAAAGACTTTGATCCTACAATCTTTGGTCCAAAACGTTTTAAAAACACTGCGTCTTATTTATGCTTAGCACCATCTGCTGCTTTAAGAACTGCCATTCTTCGGTTGAGGTTTAACATCTGCTCCACCCGTGAGGTCAAAACAAGAAGGAAACAAATCTCCTCTGACCTTAACTGGTGTCGGTTCTGTAAAAATGTTATGATTGTAGAATCTCTTCAACACTTAATATTGGAATGTCCAGCACTTAGTACCTTAAGAAAATTGCACTTTGCTAATCATTTTGCATACTTTGCACAACTTGATCCAAAAAATAGATGGGTCGCCTTGGCAGCCACTGAATGTATGAGTATAAGAATTGCAACGATTAATTTTTTACAGGCCTTGAACCTAGAATGATGATGATTGTACAGTATGTTATGAATTTATATGGTTTTCTTAACTAGATTTTATGCTTATGAATTTTTCTAATCCGCATAAATTGAAAAAGTTGATGTAATTGCAACTATACTCAATAAATAAAAAAATTTAAAAAAAGATGACTTCCTCTAGCTAAATTAGATCAATCTGGCTCACACTTCGATTGATCTGGATAAATGGCAAACAGAGGTGACTTGTTTGTTGGCTTGCAAGTCAAGGAGCACAGCATCAAAGCCCAGATCATACCCACCTAACTAACCTAATTAATCTTCTAGGCACCTTTATAGCTTCATGTTCAACTGACCCCATAAGGTTTGAGAAATCCTCTTCCAAGGCCTTCAGGGCACGTTTATCCTGGCTTGCCCCAAACAATGGAGAGATTCAGAAAAATAAGTAGTCCTAGCTCAATGTTCAAGAAGAGAAGTGACATTTACTGATGTAGTTTGGGTAGACTGAAACCTGCTGAGTGGTGGAGATTACTTCCGAAGGCACAATCATCCGCCACCCCCAGACGCCTTCCATCGCCAGACAACTGTTCATTGTTTATACGAGCTCAGCCTTATTATTCCATTATCATGTTTTTCTTTCAGTCAACCAGGAAAAGGAAAACCGAATATGGAGTCCACTAAGAATAAAACAAGGGCACGAGGGGCACAATGTCATAGGGCTGGGCATTTTCATTGCTGAAGTTCACGTGGGACAGTCCCAATTCCTCCTGCAATAGAAAATAAACCGTCCCTCATCATTTACCTCAGTGTGAACGTCCATTCATGGATTTATTTATTTAAAACCATGTCCACACACATGTAAATGTGCTCATTCTTTCCTAATTTCCTCTTCTGAAATTGGTATCCACTTTCTGAAATTCATGGCCATCAGGCAGTTTATATCTAATTTTATAATTACTTTTGCATATTCCCAATCAATTGTACTTAACTTTCAAATCTTACTCCAAACATACTATTTCCTGTAGACATTCTAAAATGTATGCATACTGTTCCCTAATGAAGTAAAATAATTGTCTGACAGTGTTTACAGTTCTTATATTTACTACAACCATTTGATGTCTGACTTGATCTATATTTTGTAATGGAGTAATTATCCCAAATATCAACACCACACAAATTCCAATTATACTATGTTATTTTTGTAAAACATTTCTTTAAAAAGTATTTCTTCCCCCTTATCTTTTGTTCTTAATAGTTAGTTGGCTGCAAACACAAGACTCTGCACTTCCTTTTCTTCATCGTGTTCTCCTTCTTTCATAACTTCTTGTATATGTCCTTATTTTCCTAACGAAGAACATCCATGTTGTCATTGGCACCTTTCTTTGTTGATGAGCAACACCGGATGCTGGAAGTGTACTTACCATATCATCTTGACATATTCTTCTCAGCTCCTCAAAGCTATAAAGAACGATCCTATGTGATGAATGCAAACAGATCCCAATACAAGCAAAGCATTTCTTCCCAAATGAAGATGGTTACAGTATGCAGATGCCATCCGTGTTACTCTGCCATATTTATGTACCATGTGTGCATGCATGCCCCTTGCCCAGTCTGCCCAAAACCTGCCCGAAGTGTGCGTTCCTTGGATGTGGTCATATTATGTCGGTCAAGTGGCACAGCGAGTAGAGCGCTCGCTTTGACATCCGTGCAGAATTCCGGCAGGGCCAAACTCAGCCTTTCATCCTTCCGAGGTCGATAAATGAGCACCACACACTGTGGGTAATAATAAGCAGCGCTCAGATACCTGAGGGTTTGTAGCGCTACATAAATGCCAAATTATTATTATTATCAATGAAAATACATACTACAGTGAACCTTCTGATCATTGCTTACTTGTTCATTACCTTGGAAAAGCAGGGGTGCAAATTGTCTCCAGACAAGGGGCATCTGTAAGACAGCCTATCAACAACATTGTAATCCATATTGTGAGCTAAACTGTGCAAGTGGTCTATCACTATGACAAGCAATCGTATTCCTAGGTTTCATGATGTGGGGTTTCAAATTAGACCGTATCCCGTTAGATTCACATAAAATAATTAAATTATGTAACCGTACACATCTTTATGTAAGAGTATAAGGATATTAGGTCTTGCCTGTGTTTGCATTGGCACACACTACTCGTATAACAGTAACAATTAACATGAACCATCTGTGTAACGTTTTACACTGGCAGGCAGATTAAATATGGAAGAACTGACTACTAAAGTTTCTGCTCCTTTCAAATACTCTTGACGATGTCTTCCCAAAAGTGCATCACAATTGTCAATTCTGCCTCTTGCTTATTCTACCTAACACATGTCAACATTCTCGCTGGGCAGGCTACTAAAAAAATCGACGTGAGCCCACTGTTCTTTCTGGTTTATAAGGCCAACATGTCATAACGTAGTAGGGGAAAGGTGCAATGTGGCATAGTGGTTGATTCGTTTTCACTTTATTCAAATGGTAGTCGTAACATAATGCCAAAGAAGGCAGTGCTTCTTCCTATTCGAAGCCATTAGTTCTTCTGTTGTTTCTTTTTTTTTTACTTTCTTTTATTAGTTTCATAAAGTAGTTAACCGTAAAAATACCACCAGCAGGGTGATAATCCCCCTCCCCCACCAC
This sequence comes from Ambystoma mexicanum, assembly GCF_040938575.1. Lineage (NCBI taxonomy): Eukaryota > Metazoa > Chordata > Amphibia > Caudata > Ambystomatidae > Ambystoma > Ambystoma mexicanum. The sequence continues at coordinate 1,282,548,288 of NC_090935.1, forward strand.
TTAAACTTTTTTAAATGATTTTATTTTTTTATTTTAGGGAGCAGCGCAGTACAATTTTAAGCATATCAAAATTGACCATTGGCTCGATAGCTTTTGGCTCAGTACTCTCCTGAGTGGCATTAGTGTCGGCAATGAGTTCATCTCCACCATCTTCTTGCAATGAATTGTCCTACTATTCACAGGGCCTAAGGAGAGCAAAGCCCTATTGATGCCAGTATGAGGAGCCCAGTCCTTTGTAGCTCAATATAAACTCATAGGGAGAGTGGTCTCCCGGTTTCGGGGCTTCCGGCTGGGGTGGGTGAGTTCTGCGTCCTTTCGGCCATGTAGTTTTTATAGAGCCCCCAGTATTCTTTTGGTCTGCTGGTACTTGGCAATCGTGCTACATATTGTAATTCTCTCTTCGATCATACGTTCATGGTATTCAGCCATCTCTGAAAACATGATGTTTCCCCCAAATCCTGCTGATTAGAGATCTAGCTGTCACTGATGCCATCCCCAACAGTTTCCTCGCCGCACGGAAACCACATTCTATCATTGCTAGCAGCCATAGCTCTGGGGAAGAGTGTCTTTGGGTTACTACCATTTGAGACATGGCTTTTTGGACCTTTTCCCAAAATGGTCTGATACGTGGGCAGGTCCAAGCAATGGGGAGAAATCAGCCTGGTCTATGCCACATCTTATACAGAGAGAGGATCTATCTGGGATTAACCGGTGTAAGCGTGTGTGCGAGTAGTAAACCTGATGAAGAAACTCAAAATGAATTAATCGGAACAGGTTATTCAGAGACATATGCCAGGTTTGCATGCATATGGTCTTCCATTGTTCTCCATTTAGTGCCTTCCCTAGCGCCAGCTCCCACTTAATTCTATAGCTTTTCTCTTTACTGTCTTTCTGTGTTCTGATCATCTTGCAGATTGGAGCAGACCTATTTCTTGGTGGATAATGGGGAGATGACATATTGCAATATCGGGGAGGGGGTAGGGAGTCGCGGGAAATCTGTCCATTTGGATTTTAATGTCTCCCTTAGTCGGACGTACAGCAGCATAGTCACCGCCATCCACTCTCCCGTCGTTTTTAACGCATCCCATGTAATTAATTCCCTGTTCCGTACAAGATCCCCTTTGGTTACCATCCGCAGTGTGTCAAAATGGGTCTGGAATATTTTTTTCATGGGTGATAGGAACACCGCATACTTTAAATATGGGCAGTTTGGGGGAGTAGCAAACGTCTTCTCCCATCACCTTGCTCACCTGGACCCAGGCTCTGTATGTAATTTCTACTGGTTGGATCTCCAGTCACCCTGTTTGGTCCAGGTTTCCCCACAGCAGTCCCTTCAAGTTGTTCGGGTAATTTGTTGCTCTTTCTAGGTGTTTGTGTGTGGGATTTCTACAGTAGGAGACCATCACCAGACAGAGTACTGTATTTTTGCTGCCAGGAAGTAAATATACAAATCTGGTAACTTCATCCCACCCTGTTCATATGGAAGAGAGCATGGGTGTCATAAGACACACTTGCCAGTTTACCCGCCCAGGCAATCGGACCATCAGGCTTTTTAGATGGGTCCAGAAGGTCCCAGGGGCCAAGTGGGCGCATTATTGAATATAAATATTAGTTTGGGGAGAATCACCTTTTTAGCCAGGGATATCCAGGTGGGTTGGGAAATGGGTAGGAGAGTCCATGATCTCACTCTGTGTTCTAGTATCTCATGTGTTTTCATGTAATTTTCCCTTTATAGGTTACCCATAGATGGGGTCACGTGGATTACCAGATACTGTATACCCCGTGGGTACCATCTTAATTCCTCCACTATATCTGATTGCTGTACCCCTGGAGTTAGGGGAAGTACCTCCGATTTGGACCAGTTAATTTGCACCCTGCAAGGGTCCTGAACCTAATTATTTCCTGCACCAGAGGACATAGATTCTGTCTGGGGTGTTTCACATATAACAGTATGTCATCCGCATATGGGGAAATAATGGAGAGTTGCGAGTTGATTTTGACGCCCCGGTGGGAGTGGTAGTTCTGTATGCAGCATGCCAGTGGTTTCACGGCTAGGACAAATAGGATTGGTGAAAATGGGCAGCCCTGTCTTGTCCCCTGTGTTGGGAGGATAAATTAGGAAGTCATTCCGTTAGTATATATCGCTGCTCTGGGTGCTGTGTACAGCAATCAAACCCATTGTAAAACAGTTAGTCCTAGACCCGAGCGGCGGAGGACCTCAAACAGGAATGGCCACTTCACAGAGCTAAAGCAGCCACTATAATCAGGATCTCAGGATTTGTGTTGTGCATGAGCGCAAACATCCATCTCAGATTGTTTTGGGTGGACCTCCCTGGGAGGAAGCTTGCCTGGTCTGGGAGGACCAGCACCTCCATATATGGTAGGAGTCGGTCTGCAAGTATTTTAGCTGGGATTTCATTCTCTGTATTGATTAGAGATAGTGGTCTATACGAGGCGCATTTTAAGGGGTCTTTATCTGTCGAAACAACATTGGCCCAAGAGAAGTTCTGGTGGACTCTGAAAGAAGCCAGAGGATCTGGCCACCTCGTACATGTCCCGTAGGTATGCCAACAGGGAATCCGCATATGCCTCATAGAATACAGCAGTTACCCCTTCCAGGCCAGGAGCCATCCCATTGGGGAGGAAGAGGATTGCGTTGCAGATTTTGTCGTCCTATTGAGGGGCATTCAGACCCTCACCCTGAGTTGGATCTAGCCATCACAATGCTATTCTATCCAAGTATTGCGCTATGGAGTCATCGCCCGTGTTCCCGAGAGAGGTGTGTAGGCATTCATAGAAGTCACGGAAGATACTAGTTATCCTCTCGAGATCCTAACTGAAGGTCCCCACATAGTCCTCTATTTCTATGATAGTGTCTAGTTGTTGTTCCCATTTAATAGCCCAGCAGAGCGTCCTGCTTGGGCGGTGGCCTTCTCCATGCGCCATTGTGGCAGTGGGGTCTCCAATTAATCTTTCCTCCCTAGTTGCCAACATCTCGTCTCTCTTAACTCGCAAATTAGTTTGTACAGTTGGGAATTAGTGAGATCCCTGTTGCATTTCTACATCTTTGATTTTGATCTCTAATGTAGGCATCGACTTATGTAGTGCCTTCAGGACAACCCCCTCTTTGGAAATACAGCAGCCCCTGACATATACCTCAAAGGCTCCACATCGCATCCCAGGGTTAAAAACAGAGCCCATATTGGCTTGAAAGAAGGTCTGTATGTCTTGCTCAATACTGTGTCTTCTAGCACACTAGCCCTGCAGCACCAGCGTACTTGTTTCAGGGGTTTGGTCGGCCCTGAGATATGTATTAGCACCTGGGAGTGATCCAAAAGAGTTCAGGGTAGTATCCTGGCCAAGATAATGTTCCTGGCTAGGGTCACTGACGTCATCACATAAGTTATTCTGGAGGAGCTGCCATGTACACAAGAGTAGAAGGAGTATTCTCTACTGGTGGGATGTGTCATGCACCATGCATCATGCAGTCCATGGTATGCTGCTAGGACAGTCCATTTCTGGGCCGCCCAGGGGAGCGTGTGTTGTGTTGTGATTGATCTATCTATGGCCATGTTAAAATCCGCCAGCCACACTTCCTCGCAGTCAATGAATCTGTAGAGGTGGTTAGCACAGTGCTGGAAGAATTCTGAAGAGTCAGTATTTGGGGCATATATGTTCATCAGGAGAACCTTCAATCCAGATATCTCACCTGCCAGTACGATATAGCGACCTTCATCATATCTTTCTTGTATGTAGAATTTGAACTCTAATGAACGGTGTATATACGTTGCCACACTCTGTGAGTGTGAGTTGTAATAGTGTAGAGAAGGAGCTAAGTGCCCCACCTCAACCATCTCACCCGCAGCACCTGTATGTTGGGTCCCAGAGTGGGACACATATGCAGTTCCAGTAAAGGTACTGATATTTAGGAGAATCTGAGAGTCAAGGTTCCCATTGAGAAAACCATACCTGCATACGAGGCAATATGACGGTCGTCTGAATTAATTTCCTGAAGAAACAGAGAAAATGAATGACGAAGAAGAATGTCACCATCACCAGTGATGTCATAACAGAGTAATGCTGACGAATAGAGAAGAGATGCAGAAACCAAAAGAATGCAGACTAATCTATAAGGCATCAAGAAAGTATCAATACTGAGGAAATCTTGGGATCAAGATGAAGAAACTTATGCTGTAGACATAAGGGAGAGATCAAGTTATTTCATACATGTATACATGCAAAGAAATTCAAGAAGATAAAGTATTCTTAAAAGGCTAGCTTTATAGTGAATAGATTGAGGCATGCATCAATATATATTGGAGTCAGTAAAGGATGGATGTTCCCACTATGTACAATGGCAGTGCTAAGCAGAAAGAAAGAAGATCAAGTTTTCATTTGTCGCAGTCAGAAAACAGGAGAAAACTCGAAAAGACGAACTGGGTTAGCTAAGAACCAAGGCCATACCAGACTCGGGTGAGCTGACATTGGATACAAATCGTGAGAAAGAATGAAGCGTCTGTTCAGAAGGCATGGACAAAAACAAGAAGACGTCAGAGGTCTATTAAAGAATAGTATTTTAATACACTGAAAGGCTCAATTTTGTGGTCTCTGTCACGTGGGGAGAAGAAGTTGGACGAGCATGATGGTCACACCTATGCATGAGGGCAGAATGTGCCTTCAGTCTCCTGAATTTCCCGGAGCAAAGAACATGTTCAAGGCCGAATTGAAAAGACCTAATTTACAGTAGACCACTGAGGTGATGATGGATGGATATGTTCATTGGTGGGAAGCTATGATTAAGCCTAGCTCATCTGCACCTGGAGGATCAGCCTGTGTAGTGCCAGCGTAGGTTGAGAGAGCACTGACAGAGGTTATAGTGTAACCAATGATAGAGGACTGCCTAATTAAGAGTCCTATAGTTGTATAACCAATTAGACGTTGTGTATTTAGTGATGTTTATAGTGACACATTTTGGGGAAGGGCTTAGTTGCCCCACCTGATGTTAAGAGACCTATCACATAATTCCACTGCCCTAGATGAGTATGAATCGTATACCTAGATTATCCTTGTAGAACCTAGCACATTAGCTTTTAAGTTTTTGTAGTTTGCCATGTAGGATGACGTTAATGATACGTGAGTTAAACGTCACCTATGTTGATTTTTTAATATAAAAATGTAAGTTCTTTGTAATTGCTTTGAGAAGTCTCAAGGGAGATCATGAGGGATGTCTGTTGATGTCCGTTGTACTCCCTGTTTTAGATAATTGATATTAAAACAGTATATTTTGCCAACTACCTGAGTTGAGTATATTTTTGATGTCTGAGTAAACTCTACATCCTCCATCTATCTCTAATGCATTGCTAACCTATCTTAAAGGGCTGAGAAGCAACATCAGTTCAGGAGGATTAGTATCTGTGTATACTCACGCTAGCTATATTAGGAAGAGCCCCATCACATGGCAAATGTGTTTCCTGCAGGCCTAGAATATGAACTTCATGGTTCTTAACATAGTTTGTTATTAGACAGAACTTTTTCCGGTTGGTGAACCCCTGTATATTCCACATCATTACGGATATCACCTTACACAGCCCATCACCGGCTTCAGGTAACATCCTGGCGCAAGCTGTGGTAGAATTCCCTCAATGACTAAAGATAGTGACCATTTAGAGGCGTATATTGATGCCATAAAATGCTGTTAACTACTTTGTGCTTATGCGCTGCAGCTACTCTCCCGTCAAAGCACATATAGGCCCAACTGCGTCACTCCTTGTAACCCCAACCCTTGTTAAATCCCACTCATGTCAGAAACCTACCGGCATCCTGGCCCCCACCCCAATCCCACCAACCCACATCAGTCAATGCCAAACAGTGTCTGCAGTGACTGCGGGAAAAGGGGTGCGATCGGCGGCTAGATTACTACTTGCGGCAGAAGGCTGTCCTCACCATCTGTGCCATATTTTCAAAGTCATATGAGGACTGTGAGGATGATAGTATCAAATATATTGTAAGGTCTCTTTGGGTAAGCAAAAGGAGAAAGGATCAGATTGGTGGGCGGCGAGTCGATCTGTCAGGTTCAGGGAGGCCCAGGGTGAAATGCTCAGTGGCATCTGGAGAAGTAAAGAAGGTCGCCTTAGCACCATGTACCACCCTAAGTTTGGCTGGGTAGAGCATTGAATAACATTTGGTTTTTTTGCAGGATGTTTTTCATGTTTTGAAAGGTCTATCTTTGGTCGTGGACTTGTGGACTGAAGACTGGCAAAAGGTGAATGGTTGTGGATCCCGATCGCAATTACCTCTCGTCTCTGGCGTCCTGAAGTAAGATGTAACTGTCACGATACTTGAATATTCTGGTGATGACAGACCATTCTGGTGCCCCAGGAAGGGGTCTGTTCATCTGGGAACTATGTGCTCGCTCCACTATAAACATACTTGTGACTGGAGGCCCTCCCGTACCTCCATAAGCAGTTTTTCCATGAAGTTCTCCATGTTGTCTACCGGCGTGGATTCAGGGACCCCTAGGATATGGATATTTTTTCGGCTAGATCTGCCATCGAAGTCTTAATTTTTAGCTGCTAGCCTCTTGACTGCTGAAGATTTGCTACCTCACGCTGTAGGACGCCAACCTTATCTTCACCATTGCCTATCCATTGTTCTGCCTCGGTGATGCACCCCACATAATTTGATAATTTGAACAGCCGAGACAATTACCTTGCAGGTTAGGGCTTCTGTTTTAGCAAAAAGGTTTTCAGGGTCAGCAATGTTTGGTTTAGAGCTGACCCATCTACCTGGGATCGGTCCTGATTTGCAGCAGGAGGGGCCTGTGCTTGGTCCGATTGTGCAAATTGGTCCATTTGTGCTTGTCTTCTTGAGTTGCCCATCACACGGGTGCTGAGAAGGTGGTGTGCATTGTTTATACACCGTGGTGGGAGGGGTGCCCTGGTTACATTCTGTTGGCAATGCAATAGTCTGTGCGCCCAAGTGGTTCAGTTTTTTCAGATGTTCAACAGCGTGATACAGGGCACCTGGCCCTCCTCTGTAGGGGGGCTGGTTGATAGTTGGTTGCGCTGATGTGTGCCAGTTTTCAGCCATTATCGGGGCTCAGGTTCCAGCAATTTCTGGTAGTTTCATGTGTTGCTCACCCCTGAGATCTCCAGGGCTGCGGGGCATGCCACACGGTTCAGGTTGAGCTAACCCCCAGGTAGAGGAGGTCGGAGGGTTGGGTGTGTGGGCCTAGAATGGGCATGGAGGGTGTTTCTCCCTTTAGGTGCGATCCACCCCGCCGCCATGGCACTGCACACCCAGCAGGTCCATTAGCAGCCCGATGGCCTGGACCACATGGCTCAGCCGCTCCGGGCTTGGCCCCAGATGCACAGCACTGCTTCAGCCATGTGATCAGTGGCAAAGGGAGCCGGGCGAAGCCACAGATGCAATTTCACACCACGACCCTGGCGGCCCCTCCCATGATCTAGCTGGTAGGCACCGCAGGTATCGGAGCGTGACCCTCAACCACCGCCCAGAGGATAGTATGCGCAGTGTCTTCGCTTGTGCAGGCTGCGGGCAGTGTATATGAGGCTGCGGCAGACAGGCACCTCCCATGGGTGTTTCCAATCATCAGGCAATGCAGGCGCCTCTCAATCCAGGACATTCACGTTTTGTTGTCTTGATCTTCAGACGGCTGCACAGCGATTTGTAGGACATTATCGCAGGATTTCGAGCCTTCACCAGAGCTCTCTCAGGCGGTGGCCATTTTCTATCCACGCAACAGCACCCGAACCTTCTGTCGGTTCACTGACTGCCTTCGAGTGGTCATGCCCTTGATACCAAGAATAAAAACATGATGATGCAATTAGGATAAGTAGCATGAAGGTGCTGTGCATTACCAGAATGTTCTAGGTATTTGTATCATTAAGGCCCTAGAGGTGTTGCCTGGTCTTTGCGACCAAACGTTCCATTAACCTCTTTGTCCATGCCGCAAATTCCAAGTGTTCGCTAAACAGAAAAATGCTTGGGTTTTTTCAGCCATTCTCCAATTTCTTTGTTCCTTCCTCTCAAGTCATCCCTCTGGTTTATAACACGTGTGTTACTCCTGAAACACAAAGGAATACCAGGGGGTCTGTAACTGAATGCGTGCTGTGGTGAAACTCGCAGCCTCTGCAATGCATTTTGCTGCCAAATCCTGACCCATGTTCGGTGCTTATAAATAGTATGCTCACCTTCAAAGAAGACGAGACTCAGCACCAAAATATACCAGCAGACCAACGAAGTTCCAATTAAAGGGGGCATTTTCTCCCTCCGACGACTACTTTTAAGTTGACTATCAGTGAATTTTTTTTAACAATAAACACGTCAACGAGAGTCAAAACTGGAAGCTGACACGTCTAGTGTCATGGAAGTCTCCATGGGGATAAACATTTCTTCTTGTTACTGAAACATGCGATTCAATGCAAAATGTATTCTCAGTGGCATTAAGAGAACATTATTGTGTTGAAAGAAGTGTCCTTTGCTAGCCTTTTGCCTGATTTGAAATAGACTTGTTATTTAGTTTTATTGTTTTACATAGTGTTGTTGTTTGACGCTACTTATGGACTTTTAGAGAGGGTTGCGTGAACATTCCCACAGACTGTAAGGTCAAAGACTAGGTTGTGCTCTGGTCATATCACATTATTACATTACATTGTACATTGTACATTATTCATTGACTCTCTCCCGGTATCATTGCATTTGTCATATAGTGAAAAAAATGTGCAACCTAGTGACTATCTTGTATGCATAGGTGTCCATCTCCCAGTATGGTAATGCATAACAAGCCTTATTTTCTATTACAGGCAGAGTGCATGCTGGGTACCCGTAATCTTTACACTTGCATGTTGTTGGGGCTTGCATGTATCATTCACAAAGCGGAGTTCAAATGTAAAGAGCAAAAAGAGGCAAACTTGTTTCTACTCTTTCCTCTAACCTCCACCGGTGGTGAAAAGGGAAACACTGGTCGCAAACTATGCTTTGCAGACAGTTTTTACTGCTGGATCCTGCGGAATCTTCCTGGTCTTCTGCCGGTTCAAAACCGAGGTGGATTGCATAGGACATCTTTTGTGTTTTGCCAGCATGAAAATATTAATTGACACGTAAATTAAAATGCACTAACAAGATGCATGGTATCCGCACAGCGATGCCCTTATCTCTGCTCTGTACCGTTCCTCCACCTGCCTCTGCAGCAAAATGGGGTGCAGTGGGAAAGGGATGCATAAAAGCATTTCACCTCACTTTTATATTTCCATTTCTCACTCCATCCTATTAAAAATGGGGCTAACTGGGGTTCATTATCCAAGGAATGCATATTGCATTTGGGGGACCACCAAAACTTGCACGTAGTTGCTTTTGTGTCCCACGCATGACATTTTAAACATTTACAGACTCATTTTCAATGTGGTGACCCATTAAATGAAGGTGTGAAAATGTTTTTACCCATTCATTTAACATGCCACCTCGTGGTGTAGCACAGACAAGATGGAGGATGGCATGGAGCAGAGATAAGATCTCGGCAGCGATGGACTGGCCTTTAGGGAACTCTGGAGATTTCCCGGTGGGCCTCTGCACCCTGGGCCTCTTTTCTGTGCTATTTCCAAATTTTCTCATAGGAAAAGCATTGGGCTTGCTGAAAATGTGTCATATAGGGCCACTTTGAACTTTATTTCCAGGGCCTCTTTCGATCCCCAGTAATTATTTCCAGGGCCTCTTTTATTTCCCAGTCCAGCCCTGGATCTCGGCCATGCTACCTCCTCTGTCCTGTGAGCGTGCTTTATTGAACGTCTGCATGAGATTTTCATGCAGCCACACAATGAATGGCTTCCTATGGAATCAGCCTTGGTTTTGCACCTGGTCATGGCCAGGAGGATCCCGCAGAAATCCATTGTAAACACTGCCTGCAAAGTGTATCTACAGGCAGCATTTACATGTCAATGTGGCGGAGTGGAAAAATGAAAGAGTAAATGTAACTTTGCCTCACTTTTACTCCTTCCTTGCCCACTCTGACTCGTGGATATTTAAAATTGCATGCAGGGGAACTCACAGCATGTAAAAGCAAACACTGCTGGTCCCCTGCATGCAATTTACAATTTCAATAAAAAAATGTGTCAATAAGGTGTAGGGGTGTATTCCTGTTCACGTGCACGCTACCTGCAAATGATGCTTTGCAGATGGCATTTTCCAATGGATTACTATGGATTCCACTAGCCCTTGAGCAAGTGCAAAATCGATGCAGATTCTAAAGGAATCCATTTATTTTATGCAGAAAATCTCATAGAAATGTAAAACGAAGGGGGTTATTTTTGCATCAAATGTGAATTGCTTGTGAGGGATCACCAATATGCGTATGATGTGCTGTTGGGTCCCCGGCATGCAATTTCCATCATTCACAAGGTGAAGGGGAAAAACCAATAGTAAAACGGGGTGCCTTCGATGACAAATAAATGCTGCTGCAAATTAAGCTGTGCAGAAAGTCTTCATTAATAGATTCCTATGGAATCGGCCTGGTCTTTAGCAGGTGAAAAAAGGAATAGGATGCCAATCACCAACATGAAAGTCTCTTACAGAGATACAATGACAAGCTGGAGGAGGTCAGCATGACAGAGATCCCGCCTCACCCTTGTGGCTGCAGCAATTTGTGGCACAGCTGGAAATGAACTCAAAATCTAATGGGAATCCTACCAGTATTACACAGAATGTGTATGGTAGACAACTGAAGCCAATTACTTAACATTATTTTTTATTATTTTTCATTTATTATTAAAAAAAAATGAAATGTATCTACAAATATTTTTCAATACCAACAGTGGCAAATATCAAATAAATAAAGTGACAGTGCATACAAAAAGTTAAAAAATCTCTTCCATTTTCATAAAGGGCAATTGCTTTCTGAATCCCCAAGACACTGAAAACAGCAGAGACGTATAACAAGACTGACAAACATCAGATGAAAGTACAAAAGCAGTGCAATACGAAATTCACTCGGAGGACACAATGTGAACAAGCCAGGACTGAGTGACCACTCCAAGCACTGAATACTAATTGAATACATGAGCTATTTATTAGCAAAGCCCAGTGGTTAACAATTATTTTCCAATTGTTTGAGGCATTTGCAATGGATTCCTATGAAATCCACCAGCTTTCACCAAGTGCTCATTTCAGGCCAATTCCATAACCACCATAGCATGAGCATACATCCTATTAGCACATGGACATCGTGTTTGACCTCCTCTCAGCCAGCCTGGTCAGAGTGCAGTCGATAACTACTGGTATTTACTGCATTCTGGACATTCTGTCTTCAAAAGTAAATAAGGAAACAACAGTGCAATTTCCAGGCAGGATTTTTTTTCAAAGACACTGCCTCTTTGTGATGAGCTTTTTTGCTGCCACACCTTATGGTACACAACAAAAAGAAAGCTAAAACATGGCAAAAAGCGTTCACTTTCTAATAGAGAAATCTTTACATTTTAGATGACACCTAGTGCATGATCATGTTATACCCGTTCCAGTATAACCAAGTTTGCAATTTAGATGCTTAACTTTTAAAGGTCATCTTATGTAAATAGAATAAAATACAAATACATTTACTAACTCAGTTTGTTTTGTTTTTTTAATGTACTCACTATTAAAATATCCCTTTACTTCACCACAAAATCGCTAAAACGTGTATTGATACTACAACAGAATGACATTTTTGGGGATAAGTGGGCCAGTTCCTTAAGTTAATTCACTGACAAATAGTAGTTTTCCCAGTCAAATATTCTTGACTATGCACATTTTGCAACACGCACCAATAAACTCCCCTTTGAGTATTACAGTTTGTCACAAAAAGGAATTAATTGGACACTTTTTGAATGTATGTCGCAGTCTGACCATTAATGGGTCTAATCACTTACATTCCAGCTTTTACAATAACTAAGAAAGTCCACAAATTAAAAGTGCCTAGAGAAGTAAATGAAACAGCCATAATGGTTCTCCGGTGGGCACACACATTTCCGGGAGGCAAACAACGGAATGAAGCAGCGGTACTTAGTCATGAAAACAAACTAAACATCTTCTATAGAAATGACTACAGGCACGTCTGAAAAAATCTTCATTAGGCCCCAAAATTATTTACATAGGATTATCTTTATCATGTTCAGTGATAGGCTTGTATGAACCTGGATCACTGCAAGGGTGCTTTTTGAATAGGGATCCATGATACAGAGTGGTAGTGTAGTAATAGTAATAGCCATATAACAGTGATGAGAGCAATAATAAGAATAATAGAAACAGCTAAATATAAAAACGAAGAAAAAGAAGAAGAAAAGAAGAAGAAGAAGAAGAAGAAGAAGAAGAAGAAGAAGAAGAAGAAGAAGAAGAAGAAGAAGAAGAAGAAGAAGAAGAAAGGTCCTTTAATGCGGTGCAGAGAGCATCAACACTTAATAATGGCATGAAATGTGCATCTTTACTGCACTTAGAGCATTCCATCAAATGTGATTCAATGTTCTGCTTAAAACAAGAAAATCCAAATGAGAATCACTAGGAAGTTTGAACAGAACAGTATACCAGACACAAAGCCCTCTACCACAACACTGTCTTCAATGGAAATGCCAACATTCCAATGTACCAATGAAGTAATAATCACCCATTTCAAATGCTGTGCTGGGGAGTAACAGAGCAGAGCATGAATTAAGAAACCTGAGTGCAGCATGGCCTTTCATGGTGTTCTGTGGTGATTACTCTAGGCACAGATGATCCTGGAACAGAAGATACCTCAGAGGCAACCCTAAAGTTGTAAACATCAGTTTTGAAGCATGTACAAAATAGTGATCCACTGCTACTGGGCAGCCCGGGGACTATGTGTGCTAAAAGAAAATGGCCCAGAAGAAGAAGGAATTCAGGGCTTCATGAGGTGCCCCCTTTTCATGTCCATGGCAGCCGTTTGTAAGTGGAGACTGGCCGGGCAAAACCGCTGCCCGGAGGAAGAGTGACTGGCAGAGGACCTTTCTGAGAAAGTAAATAACGTGTGGAAGGCAAGGGGATGTTGAAGCAGAGGGAGAGCAAGGAGTGAATTGGAGAAGGGCCAGACTGCAGAAATCCTGGGCATGACTGGCAGCTGGCACGTTGGAACGTGGCCTTTGATCGTTAGTTTCAACCCTACATTCCCAGTGTGCTGCTTGACTGGCTATTTTCTCCAGTGCGTTAACATCTTTTTTCTCATCATCATCATCACAGGCTTTATTTCAGCATTATTGCCATAAAAGTAACACATACACCAGTCAAAGGAAAAGTAACTATTACTAGGTAGTCAGTTAATATAAATCCACAATAATCCATTGCCTCACACAAATTACAATTTAAATAATAATAATAATAGGATAAACTTCCTTTGTAATAGCACAAGTGCTATCTTAGCCTTATCTTCAGAAGGGGTGAAGCTCAACTAAAATTATGTCTAATGTAAACCTAGAAGTTCACATATAAACATAAATTATGTGTATTAAAATCTTGCAATGTAATCAAACATATACAAGACAATTTGGCATCAAATTAATTATCCAATTTGTCACCCAGACAACCAATTGTCATTGACATTATTGTTAGCACCATTGTGTTATGCAAAACATTCTAGGTGAGCCTTATCCTTTTAGTAGTGAGAGGAGAATGAATGGCATTACTTGTTGGAATGGGCTGATCGACAATGTTCTTACTAATGTTACCTTTTCCTCCTGGCACTCTAGCAGAATCTAGTAATCTGTCAGTCCACATCTTCTCTGTGGTAGAGAGGAAAAAGGGACTCTTGGACAGGTGAGCCACGAAAAAATGGGGAAGACTTTGATAAACTGCTAAGATTGCCACCTCTTTCTCAATTTCGATTGTAGACATTTTCAGGCAGATATAAAGGATTTAGAGGAACATTTATTTTTTTGAATATCCGGGTCACACAACCAGATATCAGTTTGCTGATGCCCCGAAGCCATGATTAGTTAATTCCATTAGGGAAAAAGTATTGTTAAATACATCAAAAAAGTATTTGGTACCAGTGTGAGCTGGCAGTAACTGCCGCACCATTGATAATATATTCATCATCATTAACTCCAGCACTGAGGATATATTGGACATAATACTGAAGTTAAAAAGCTCCAAAGCCCATCACACTAGCAGCTTATCTATCCAATGTAGTCTTAAAGTCTGACCGTACACATGGTCATTGGTCCTAAAATCGCTCATTTATCATATCACAGATATCTGCACTATCCCAAGTCTCGGAAAGCTCAATGCTTATAGCTATGTTCAAAAGGGCGACTGCATGGACCACAGCAATTTCACACTACTAACCATGAATGATGTGCCCAGTTAAATATATGCAACATTAATGCTTAAACAACTTCAGCTGCGGGCTAAAGAAACCCCTCTGCTTAGTACTTTCCAAACATGATTTTGCTGCAGATGTGCAATCACCCACAATAGCCTTATGCTCAAAATACAAAAAAGGCAGGCTTTACGAAAAATTACTTTCCACTTTAAATATTGTATAACGATGTTATGGCAGCATTCAATGGGGTTATTCGTACGCCGCTATGGTATCAGCTAGCAATGGTGAATTCAAGACCTGATCTACTCAGTTTATTTAAACAATTATACACCGACAAGAAAGTTGAATTAAGACTTAATGTGGATGGGCATTTCTTTGAAAATATAGCAACTAAATCAGGATTGAAACAGGGGTGCATGTTAACACCCCTGCTTTTCAATCTCTACATCACAGATTTGCATGTAATGTTAGTATGCATTAGGAACTTCCCTCCTAAAATAAGTAATACCCACATATCTTGGTTTGCTTATACGGAAGATGTTGTCCTTTTGGACCACACCTCTGTTGGGGTAGCAACATATTTGTTAGCTCTACATGATTCACAGTCCTCAGTGGACTTAGTATTAATCCCAGAGAATCTAACATTATGTGTCTAGGCAAAACTGCTCACACTAGTTGTTACGTCAGTAGAGGAACCACAGACATTTGGGAAGTTCCTGTGGCTTCCTTGTATTCCTAATCGCTAACATGATCAAACCTCCTCCACGTATTTGCAGCAAGTCTTCCAAAGCTCTGTCCTTACTGCTATGCATTAGGAATGTTGTCAAAAAGACTGCGGGTTGTAGCATGAAAGGCAAAGTACTAGCAGGTACACCAAGAATGCTACCGACAGAATTATATGGGCTGGATGCAGACTGTGCTAGTGACAATACACGGCTTGATTTGTTGGAGGGAAAGGTCTGGCGTACCATCTGATCTTTACCCCAATGCATCCCTTCCCACAGGCCATAAGACTTGAATTGGGTTGTACTTCACTAGCGGCTTGTTTAAAGATGAGGACGGCTCATCTTTATTTAAAAGCCTGGACCACACCTCCATGCCATTTACTATCTGTTTTGAGAGAGGCATTGACAGGCTGGATACTACCTAGGCTGAATCAACTCAGAATAGATAACGAGAAATACTGCAATGGTATTGATAATGTAATTTGTTGGACCCTTGATTTTCATGGACTCAAGGAATAATCATCCAATAAGGTGAAACAATGGGATTGGCGAAGGAATTATGAACATGTTGCAAAATTAAAAACTTTAGTTGATGTTCTATCACAATACTCAGCTACCTCATACCCAATTTCTTTGTTTTCAATTTCCCTCACACAGACCCAGAAGAACATGTATGTTAGTCAGCTTCAATCATTTGACCATTTTATCAACATTAGACCCTCGTTAAGGTGTACCTGTATGGAATAAAACCTGCCTTTTTTGTAAAGGCTGCACTATAGAAACCCATCAAGGGATTTTAAAGGAATGCATCAATTGTGAACAATTGCACAAGAAATATTTATGGATATTTGTTCATAAGTTTAATGCCACCCACACTGATGAGTTCTGGTTTAGATTTCTAACGGGCTCATATTGAGATTGTATTAAATGTATTGTACTATTTTTATGCCAATGACCTTTAGAGCGGATTTCATGATTTTAAAACAACAGTGTAACAGTCTTACCTATAAAAGTGTTGAATGCCCTTTTTATGATGTGATTGAATAGCATAACTGTGTAATTTGCCATGCTCGTTATGATAAATGTAATTAGATTACACATTTTAATTTAAAAGTTCTAATTAACAGTGTGCAAAGTTTGTTAAAGATGTACAACTCTAATATAAATTTAAAACATCAGTTTAGCAAATGGGTACCTATTCTTGCATGTGGTTATAATACAGTGTGAGGAGCCCGGAATGAGACACGGACACAGAGTGCTCATAGGTTTGGCTATAAACATATTCAAAATCCTCTGCAATCCTCCTTCTTTGGCCTTCTCCCTCAGCCGGCTGGCTCTAACGTCCTCCCCATGGCTTGTCATTCCCTTGGTCGGCACCAAGCGGGCAAAATCTCCCCAGGCAGTGCCTCTCTCCTTCATGTTTGTTCAGGTTTTAAAATGTCCCGGCACATATCGTACAGTCGTAACCACAAGAGAGCGTTCTGTGTTTCTCATTCTGACTGATCCTCTTTGTTCAACTCACCCTGCTTGTCCCAGGAATTCACATGTCTGGGAACAACAGACAGTTTTTGGTATTTTCTGCACAGAATATTGGAAGGTGTCAACAGTAGGTCCCATGGATTGTTGAAGGGAGCCATCACAATATGCCATCAAGGCTTGAGAAATGGAGGGGATATTCCTAAAAGGAAAATGGGGATACAATGGCTAATCCAATTATGTCATGTCACTCCTTTGAAGGTTGCTCCCCCCAGGTGGTCCTCCCTCATTTAGCTGCCGCCAGAGTCAGGATCAGGTGGTGGCTGCCGTCCCCTGGCTACATGAGGAGAGGTTATCCTCAGGAAAGGAGTGGTGGAATCATCAGCTTCCTCACAGCGGTCACCCTCTAACAATTTACTAGAAGACCAACACAGGTCACCTTTCTAACCATATGACTGGTTGACAATTCACTAATTCCTCATTAATATTTATTTGGATGCATTGAGCTATTTTATTTATAAGTGATTCTTTATTCTCCTCAAAATCTGTTGATAATTCTGAAACTTTCTTAAGCGCTAACACTAACAGAGACACCGCAGTGGGGAGATGACAAGCAAGAGAGGTCTGCTGGATTGGTGGCACCTTTTTACTTCATCCATTTTTTTGTCATCCACTCGAGGCATAGTAATCAAGATTTCATGTAAGTTAACCATGACATTGCAAGATAAGGTGGTAGCTGGGTTTCTTTGTCTACTTGTAGCAGCCATTTTTGTTTCTTTGCTTTGGGACTTCTAACATTGCTCATGCGTATTCAATGTGTTAGGATCATATCATAACTAGACCCCTTCATACGCATTCTTGCTCAGATTATCATAAGTTTAGGTATGGTCGCCAGTGGCTTAGGTCTGGCTGGTTGTTCATGGCCAAGTTCATGGCCAAGTCTATCTGTTATGCATGAAAAGTGTGATAAATTAACTCAATTAATTTGCAAATAGTAGATTCAACAGGTAGCCCTTCTCTTCATATGTCCTTGGGGATTGGATTGGAAGAGTCTCTGCCATTTTCTGAACTATTGCAAAGGTTCGGGGCTTGAAGATGTTCTGATTTCTTTAGGTTTCACTTTGTTTCTTACTTTTTAAAGATTCTTTAGCTTGTCTTTCATTGTCCTTGGAAGTGACACGACTTACCAATAGATATTAAACACACCAAACCTTTCATTAAGAGGTTGAGCAGATTCAGCTGGACCTAATCAAAGTATGTGCTAATACAAGACCAGCAAGCTATCCTGCAGTTGAACCCCTTTCTATGTTCCAACTCATGCTTCTGTACTCTATTTATATTATTTTCCACTGCAGAGATCTGGGCCTCCAACTCACTTCTTGCAGGGGGCAAGAGTCTACAGTGCCTATGCCTGCCACTCCTGGCCTTTGACTAACTGCTTTGCCATCCAGGGATTGTATAGTCTTCCTTGGTTCCATAATAGTGCTGTTCGTTTGGTAGATTACCCTGTTCTATTAAAAGGTAGTCACTTGTAAAACAAGCATTGATGTCAAACTGTCCCAGAGCACATTTCAGAGGATATTCCCAAGATGTCTGTCATTCATAGGTGGCTTTGTAGGGTCTATGGGCAACTAATTACCAAAACCCAATTCAACACACAATAGGTGTATCATCCAAACAAGCGTTCATTCTCAATCACCTTGCAAATAATCCTTCAAAATGTTTATTCAAGAACTTTACATGATGCACTGCATTTGAAACAAAATCCGACTTTCTATGGTTTTTGTGCTTTAGTTCCAACATATCCTCTACTTTGGGGATAACACCAATGTCAAACTAACACTTGGTGAGGCTGGTGTGATGTATTTTTTTTATATTTTACTCACAGTACGTAGCTAAGAAAATGTGGCTTACAGTTTAAAAAACCTCTGATCGTCTTCTCTTCACGGGTTGAAGGTCAAAGAATAGGCAGGTCACAAGCTGCCTAAGCCATCGTTGTAGGTCTAATGTTGGATGAAAAATAGAATAACCATTTGTAATTCCTAACAGTCCTGCATTGCCACTGACACCCCTTGAGACTTTTAGTCCTGCAAGTAACTGCAGAAACTGCCTTGCTGTGACTGCCTTTTTATGTAACACACTGCACACGCTATTTTATCCCCAGGTGCTGAAAACATTGGTGTTACATGTATCCAGTAGAATGGCACTCGTTTTACTTAGCTCAGGAGGCTAAATGGAGCAGTTAGCCTTGTCAATGTTGACAGACAACTGTTTTGCTTTTATTAGTGAATCGCTCACTCTGAAACAAGGATGTACAGACATGGGCCCTCAGCTTACTGTACCTAGTGAATTCAAAAGGAACAGGACAGAAAATGTGTAGGCTGATAGAGAAAAACCTGCATTTCCAAGCAGAATAAAAATATAAATGACCAATCACATACAAGGTCATAATCACATTTTCTCTTATTTACACCTGCAGTATAATCAACAGCTTTTTAACACAAACATAAAAGAAGTGGTTAAAATCCTGCATCAAAAGAAAACAAAAAGAAATAGAATCCATTATAAAACAATACAACAAAGAAAGCTCCTGCTAAGATCATGACCCAGCCCACATCAATTAATGAAAATGATCCACCAACATATGTGCAATTATCCCCTAACATTGTGAAGAAAACAATACTGGGTTACAGCCCCCCCACCCCCTTAATCAAGTGCCATAGAGCATCACCAATAAAATCAGGACCCAACCTGTCTGCAAGAGAGGCCACAGATCCACAGGGAACCAGTACATCGCAATGGACAAGCAGATATTTCAAGTTGCCCAGAGTTGCATAAATGACATACCCGTGATGCCTTGGGTATGTTACTCCAGGCACCAGTGACTTCCACAGACTTCACTGAGTTTGTCTCGAGCTTGAGGTAATCCCAAACTAAGGAGCTGCCCACAAACTGCCCAATATAATTCTGAATACAATTCCTTGCCAGAATGTATTCAGTAAAGAGCCTGCTATTAGATAAGGAAGCAACATCAACGATGTATTGCTTGCAGTAACAGTTGAGAATCATGGCTGCATAGTTGCTTTGTACTGAAGCAGGGTCCAGCTAAGGGAAATGCCAGGTGCTAGGGACAACCACCTAGTTGCTGCAGCAAAGATATGACGTAGAGCGCTACTCTGCATAAAGGAGGCTCAGGCCAAGAGGCTAAGCACCAGCATGTGGTCAGAAGGGACATCTGGAATCTCGCCTTACAGGAAAAAAATACCAAGTTCAAGAAAAATAATCTGAACCAGTATGGGGGTGGGCAAGCAAAAGAGTCTCTTAAGAAGAAAAGACTCCAGTTTCGCCACCCCCTCACCTTTAGAGGGATGGCAGCATAAGGATCAGTGTACTCTCAGTCCGATATGATTGGCTCATGATCCCAACCGAATACCCCCCTCCAGTGCGAGCCAGTTTTCCCAGGTGTCTGACCGCCTGTGAGGTCCTTAGTTTGGTCTTAACTGAATGAGGGCTACAACGAAGGGTGGCATCAAAATGAATCCCAAGGTATTTATATTTGTGAACCACCTCTAACATCTTCCATTCTAGCTGCCAAGGGAAAATTGTATTTTTTTGTTTTTGGCCCGGCGGTTGGAATACCATAACCTTGGTTTCATCGATGTTAATCACTAATTCCAAGGAATCCGAAAATTGTTTCAACATATCCAAGGTAACCTGAGGGCCAGCCGTAGTAAGGTCAAGAAGAATGATATCATCAGCATACCCCATCCAAAGGAGGGGAAATCACCCAGTTTCGGTGGAATAGCAGAGGGAGGAGCCAATGCCGAACCCATATCAGCAAGACAAAGGTTAAAAAGTAAACGTGCAAAAATGCATCCCTGTTTCAAGCCACGAGTGATAGAAATCCAAGTTGAAGTACTCCCAGAATGGTTCAACCAGACCATTACACTAGTAGCAGAGTGAAAAGAGATGCGCGTGGACAAAAGGCCTAGAGGAATTTTCCAGGCACACAATTTCTGACACCGCTTATTATGTTTAACGGTATTGAAAGCCGCACTATAATCTATAAACGCTGTATAAACTGGTTGCTTCCGAACAAGCCAGGCCTGTTGGATAGTGGACAATAGCGCCAGGCAGTTGGTTGTACTGCTCAGGCCCTGCTGGAAGCTGGTTTGATTAAGAGATATAAACTTAGCCCCATCATCCCAGGTCCAGATTTCATTGAGGAACATACAAGCAAAGATTATTGATCAGGCATGGCGGTCGCCCTTCTTCCAGACAGAGACGATGATACGGTCATGCCATGACAAAGAAATAAGTTTGGATTGGCCAATCCAATTGAAATGTCTATCCAACACATGCCCAGCTAATTGGATCCTTCTTAATCACAGGGTTGGAAATGCCATAAACAATGGAGAGAAAGGAGAACAACTCGGAGGTACTTGGAACTCAGAGCAGAGCGCCTCAGTTGAGTTATTCCCAGCCAGATAATGACACGGCGAGGGGCTATCAGATTGTTTTTAACAATCTGATTGTCACTCAACAGGGAATAATGATTAAAACGCTCTGGCTCGAGTTTATATATTTTTCAATGTTTTTCTTGCCAAAATGTGAACCTGTATCCTTCACATGGTATGAATGATTCTGTTAGTTACATGACCAGCAGGGTTCTGGGACAACACTCAAACCACTGATCTATTTTAGTGGCCAAAAAACTTCCTCAAGATGTTACATGGAGCTCTACTACGTTCCCCCATTTACTGTTTCTCTCTGACAATAGAGGAAAAGTAGATCAAGTCTGTAAGATCTGACACTCTTTGAATTAGAACATGCAGGGCTTATATGACACATTAGCAAATATTAAACCACAAGATTCTGAAGGAGGCATGGGAAGGGCACTTGCCAGGCACAGCCATTGTGGTATTAACAACCCATTGTTGGCCGCAAGTGCAAAATGGTGCGAGTACCTGGCCATCTCATAGCAATGCCTTGCAAAAGCTTAAAATATATGCGAAAGCCAAGTTCTAAACAGGAATTCACTGGCTTAACCAATGCTTGTTTTTAACAGGACTTCAGCGAGATCATGCACAGTACTGATACATTGAGTGGCTGAAGGCCAGCCTGGTAAAAAATGTGTTTTACACCAGTAGTTGTTTACAACTCCAATTAAGTCAATAACTCTCGGAAGACTGCTTTGACCAAAACACCCGTAGACATTTTGAATGAAAAGCCTAATGTTAAGGCTCGATTAAAGCGAGCTCAAACAATTCTCATGAGGAGGTGTTTTGGGCGGC
This sequence comes from Ambystoma mexicanum, assembly GCF_040938575.1. Classification (NCBI taxonomy): domain Eukaryota; kingdom Metazoa; phylum Chordata; class Amphibia; order Caudata; family Ambystomatidae; genus Ambystoma; species Ambystoma mexicanum. The sequence continues at coordinate 1,282,570,103 of NC_090935.1, forward strand.
CACAGGCAGGAATGGGTGGGAATGGGTATAGGTATTAGCATCGCAATGTACAGGCAATTGGTGGGCACATAACCAAACAACACCTGTAAACTAGAGTCTCTCCTCATATGTCATTCCTCCCTAGATGTGCTCAGATGCATTAGTTTCAGTTTATATGTGTCACAAGACACACCTAATAGCCCAAACTAAAAATTAGGCAGGCTGGTGGGGAAGCATATGTTAAAATAAACGTGGCTAGTCTAGAAGAAAGGTTTGTAACGTCATTCATATGTATTGCATTTCATGTACAAATATAAGTGGGCGTGGATAAAAATGGCCGTTCTTAATAAACGGATGGATTATTCCGCCAGACCTCTGCTAATGCACCTTAATGCACAGTTGCCAGCAAAGCTTTCTGATGTATGATTTCATTCATCAGAAATACAGTGGCATTTTATTAGCTATGGGCGGCTATGCAGGACCCAGGATACCCCTAGCTTCTGACTCATTTCCGGCTGCAGCCAAGCCATTGAGATGTGTCAGAGCACTACTGGCCCTGCTTATGCCATGATGAGGCAATGTGTGTGTGTGTGTGTGTGTGTGTGTGTGTGTGTGTGTGGAGTGTGAGGGTCTGCTTTCCATTGCAATTAACTTCAGATCCCCTCATTCTGCCAAACGCCGAAGCGGCTGTAAGGTTTGGGATTCTCGAATAGTCATGACTGTTGCTGTTTGCTGTCGTGTTTCTTCGCAAATCACGTGATAGATAATCCTGCCAAGAAACTGACGAGACATTGTTTTCGATGCTTGTAAATCTTTTGATAAATAATGCAGAAGTTGCTTCGAGCAGAACAATCAGGCTGAACTGATACTTTTGAGGAGGATCAGTACTTGCACCCCTCCCAGAAATCAAAGATGTCCACACAAACAGATCCAAAGGTTGCTGTCGAGCACACATTTGAATATTTTAAGTCTGTGAGGAGGAAAACTGTGTTTACTGAGACAGCGAATATGCGGCTGGCTTGTATCAGGCTAAAAGCTTGCTGCCACACAATGTTTCTACACCAATGGAATATTTTGCCTCAGTATAAAGCGCCAGCCTGATTCTCAAAGATGTGCCCAGAACCAAACCAGGAGATGTTTGTGAGCATCTGAGATGGGCACCCTTTTCACAACTATTTGCCAAACCCTAAAACTGGGTGAAGCCTATGGGTGGCTAGCACGTTTTTGAGATGCTCTGTGTACACAGTAATATGCACCACTACAGTGTCAGCCAAGGTAATGGGTGAAGCATAGTCAGCGAAATGAGCAAAGATATACCCCTTGGCACAGAGTCAAGTGAAAGACAGAACCACACAAGGACCCCAGCATTTCTGTCATAAGGGTATATTATAAATTCCACTTAACATATCAAAAACAACTACAATCACGTGGAATCTAGCAAGATATGGTCCCCAGTTGTGTGTTAAGCAGGATCAACCATGTCTTCTATACTGTCCATGCACAATTCCATAAGAAAAATGCAAACGTGCTACATTCATAAGTGATCACAGAACAAATGTAAACCATGGTCCATGAAACCAGATTCCAGTTCTTCTATCAACACATCTCAATGCATCCAGAAATCAACACGTCACGGAATCACTCTGAAAAACACTGAAGTGCCAATTGTGTCGCGCGACCGCAGCCCAGGGATGGAAATCTGTATTTTTAGTGCCGACCTGGCCTAACACGTGAGGCCTGCTTCCGCTCACACTCAGGCAACGGACGGCCAATCCCTAGAAACAAATCTCATTTTTAGTGGGCGACACAAAGGTTGTCATGTCACTGAAAGCTAAACTAAAATGATTCCCATCTTCCTGGATTGACTATCGTTATGGGTCTCATTACAAGCTTAGCAGTCATGGTAAAACCTCTGACATTTGCAAATACCGGATTTTTTACCGCTATGGTAAGTTACAAGTTTCAGAACCAAAACCTTCAAAGATTGCCTGCTTTTGTGTGAAGGAAACACATGGGACTCCCAAAAGGTGAGTTACCGAAATTGAAATTATGAAGAGCATTCCCATTACTGCATCATCACTGCATTACTGCATCATTACTGCATTACTGCATTACTGCATCATTACTGCATGCTGAAATGGTAAACTATTTGGTGAAATACCAGAAGAAATAACACCAAACTCATAATGTGTCTGTTTTACAGTTGGTTTGTCTTTGCTTGGAGGGATAAGAATAGTCCTAAAGACCTTTCGCAAATCGAAAGACAATATTGCAGTATCAGCTCTAGAGCCAACATTGCCCTACTGAAAATACATATTCTGTCAGTTTATTTTTGCACTAGAGAAATGTTTTCCCTAGAGCCATTAAGGCGCCCAGTTAGCACTATGCTAAACATTGCCTTGTTCCAAAAATTGCATTATCAGAATATGATTTCTGTGCTAGGACAATTATTTCCTTAGTCTTCACTATATTCAAATATCCACTGACCCTCATGCACATTTTCTGTTGAGTCCCCAGGTCATCTTATTTTTCGTTTGGGAGTGCTTATGTAGAGACATTAGTATAAAACTACAGTGCATTGCAAGTGAAATGAGTAACAACTCCTTTCTACAGCACATTTATTGTACAGCATATCTTACATAAAGGTCGTGCATATGTAGCCCATCCATGGTGCATGAGCCCATACCTAGAACATCCTCAGATGAGAACAGTGATGCAGACCCACTGGCTGAACATTGCAGTTTTGAAGTTCACATGTATTGGAACCTCACAGAAGTACAGCTTTTTTCCTACTGTTTTATTCTCTGTTTTCTCCTCCTCTCCCTTCTCTCTCTTCCCACCTTCCTTTACTTTGTTCTATGCACTTGCTCTATTAGAACTGCCCCTGGACCTAATATGATAGCAACAAATGTTTGTCTCTGCCCCCCTCCTCCCTTTACTTGCCTCCCCCCAGCACTATCTGAAATGTTGTCACGCATATTGAGATAGTCGCTTATTTTTTTCCTTTCCCTCCTTTCTCCTCCCCCTGCTTCACCTCTTATTAATCTCCGGCTCTACCAGAAATGTCGTCAGGCCTAGTACGATAGTCGCCTGTCTGTTTCCAATTTACTTCCTATCTGTGTTTTAGCTCTTGCACTATCTGAAATGTCATCAGGCCAAGTATGATAGTTAATTTCCAATTCTTGTTGTTCATGGCCTGTAAGAATGTCATTGTATTTTCCCTTGTTCCCTCCTTTGCCATGAAGCTCTTTGAAACACATTGTGTATATGCGCTAAATAAATAAAATATCATATCATAACCCTCGAGTAAGAAAGTATGTGTGCATAGAGATGCATTAGTAATGTCCAGCACTAAAAAACATAAATGTTTCTCAAACAATACTTATAATTATTGACTAGTTTATAATTTTTATGTTCTATCTCACAAGTCAGTATCGCTGGCTCTTTTTCCATGTATTGTTCACTATTTGTATTTCACCATACTTAATTTGTGACCCTGGGAGAACACTCCATCTCACCAACCTTTCAAGTAGAACTGAATCGTGGACTCAGTAGTTCAGCAAAACTCACTTTCACTTTGTTGATCCTGACAAAACTCTCACCTCCGTGTCAAAATTGTGTTGGACTTTGTAATGCAAAATCAGTTAAAGCCCCTGAATGTCACCTTGTGGCTCGAGTCCACTATGGGATTATATGCTTCTCAAAATGTTTGAAAAGGAATGTCATGTAAGGAGTTCATTGGAGCGCTCTCCTCCTGAGTAGCAAAGCCATATTCTATATAGTGTACAGTACACATAGCTACAGATACTTAATGTGATCTCTTCCCACAAACAAAATATTTTGTTGTCTAACCGCAAGCAAGTTGGTCAGTGGGATGTGCTCCTCTCTCCCAAATACAAAACATAGTATGTGTGTTGCATGCTCAGTTACACCATGCCCTAAAGAACTTTTGGAATTTAAATAAAAATGACAAATATATCCTATTTCAATTTTCTACCACTCCCGCAAATACTTTAGCAACCACCTGTCTATGCCTCTGCTTTCAATACAGATCATAACTCCAATGATCATGCAAAAGTTTGGTTCTGAGAATTTCAGGCAAAATTGGGTAGGTCAGTATTGCAGAATGACTTTGCTGCTGCTTATTCAACTGCCTAGTTTAATTTTTTATTTTGTTCTTTGATCTTTGCCAGATGTTGAGGTAATACCTCCCCCACTGCCTTACGCCTTCTGTTAGCTTCAGGTCTTTCTTTCTCCTGTAGAAGGTTTGGTCTTCCTGAACCACTTCTGCCTCTTTAAAAAAGTGTATCATGAGGATTCATGGAAGGACATGAATATTATTGTGTACTGCTCGCAACAATTATTGCACAGGGTGGTTCAAGACATGTAGTTTGCTTTTCACTTCCTGCTTATCTTTGGAAATGTGCAGTTGCGTCTCCTTTTGCTCCAAAAACATTGGAATAAAGCTAGTTATAGTGTCCTAAAAACGCTTATTTAGATAAACGTGCTGCTTCTTTGGATCATCATACTAACACATGCATACCACCAAAAGCTCAACCATACTTGGCGGTCAACAAACACTGAGGCTTAGTCAACCAGCAGATCCACTGGAATAGGTCAATTAGAAACAAAGGGCCAGATCCACGGAGCATGTTTCAATGGGATAAGCCCATAGGCTTCTGGAAGTTACTCCAATATACCAAGGCTACATGTGAGCAGGAGTGCAAACTCACTCCTAATTGCAGTTTTAGAAGCAGCACAAGTCTAACATATTTCCTCTCCAAACAACAAGTACTCTATCTTGATTGTAACTGTGGTTCACTTTGTTCTGTACAGTGGATCGAACTATAGTAAGCATTTCACCTTATTTCCATGCTGTTCACAAGCACTGTGCCCCTTGTTAGACTGTGGAAAATTCCTCGATCATCCGGGTGAGAAATATAAGACGTCTTAACACCACCCATGTCAAGGTAAAATGCACTTCACAGAAGAAGTATTATGATTGCATATGTAGCACATAATACTTCTTTGTAATAATTTGACATTGGCAGATCATGGGTGGGTGATGGGTAAAGGAGAATACCTCTGGGTCAGGTGTGCAATATAAATAATAAAAACAAACAAACAAACAAATTAACCTAAGAACTGGCAATATTGTTGAGAGGGAAGTAATGGATCAAAACTCATAGCACATAGTTTCACAAAAGGAATTTACCCACTATGCAACCGTTAGGTCTGTTTCTCAGAAGTCCAAATAAGGACTTAGTAAACCCATTTAACTGAGACAATACAAGACTCCACTCTTAATGTAAGGTTGTACCACCTGAGCATATGATAGCGTAGACAGAGAAGCCAGGCATATGTTACGAGGGGGCTGTAGGGAGGTACAAGGAATGTGTGGTATACCAACGGTTCAACAGACACACTTCCAACCAGAAGTATTATAGAAAGCAAAGGTTTATTGTAAATACAATTAGGCATGTTAAGTCTCAGGGGTAAGTACACTGTCATAGAGTCGTAAACACATTATATAAACATAACACAATGCTTAAATTCACACAGACCAAAGCATAAGCCTTCTTCAGAATAACTAACAGTATTTCTTGGAAGTCAGACCATATCAAACACATGTATTATAGGACACAGCTATTCATGGGCGGTAAAACCATATGTTTCTTTCAGACTCACCAGACACTGAAAAATAATAACAGTCCAAAAACTCCTTTTTCATAGAGTTATTAGATTGTCTTTCCATTTGTCTGATCTTTAAGTTATAGTCCATTAGAATTTTCTTTTGTCCAAGTGTTGTAGGTGACACCTGCAGGGGGACCGCAAATTAAAATGGTTGTGAATATCCAACCTGCCAAATGTCACGGGTTAGATTGCAATTAATTGGATCATCTTAACTCTGCCTTAGCTAACATATATACATGTTTAGGATGGAGTTTCTGTCCTATAACTAAGGTAAAAACCAATTTGTGTTGACTTTTCCAAAAATTCTATTGTTAGTAAGCTGTGGCTCTCAGGACTGATCTGGTATAAATGTTCTACAAAGCTGCTCTGCACAGACTGTTCCAAAATTTACATCAAAATGTACATCATCATGGAAATAAATATGTCTTCCTCCTACTTCCACCAATTTCCTATAAAGAAAAAGTGTACTTCCACTGAGCATGCACATAACGAAAGACACTCGAATTTGCACCAAATCAGAATCAAGTTTGGCCCAAGGTGTTGCAGTTATGCCTTTTTTTTTATTTGATGTAACTCCATCCAGTAGTTTATAAAACATGTTATGGAGAACGGTGTGCCTCTGGTCCCAAAAACATGTATGTATCTTCTATTTTGGTTAGTGGTTAGTGCAGGGATTTGAACTGCTGGTCAGTGGGCTAGGGCCGTTAGTCAATAAAGGTCAGCAGCAGTTTCGGCACTTAGAGGGGTTCCCTGTCACCTCTGATCAAGAGGCAAGTGGCTATACTGATTGTACCGGTATCTAGTGCTACACCTAGATAATTAAGCAATCAAATTTTCCAGTCATTATAGAATTTGCATAATCCAACACATGAGTTATGCTCAATGCTATTTATTGTTAGCTTAGCACACATAACAGCCGTCTCTAGTTTTGCCCGCTAGGTCGTCCTCAAAGCAAGTCTTGTCATCTAGCAATGGCGTTAAGCACTGGTAAGTCTTCATTTAAAGTGTTCTCGTCGCATTGTATTTTCACGTTGCTGAAGCACATAGTGTTGCTCAAAGTCCTTAAGGCTAATCCCTGTTCCTGCATTCGTTTACGCAAAATACCGGCACAAACAATATACCCACATATCTTCTATTGCGCATTGCAGAAGTGCGGCTTTTCAAAGACGCCATTTTCTTTTTACTCAATGAAAACTAATCCTGCAGTGAACCTGCGTGAAGGTAAACTTGAAAATATATCAAAATGAAAGTGCTTTCACAACAGGGTAGGGGTACAAGTGTGAAATAGGACCCAATGGTTAGTTGGGAAATTTGGAGGGGGCTGAAGAGCCTTTTTTTAATCAGATTGTTATCATGTCACAGGATTCCGAATGGAAAATCACAAGATGTGGTCAGAAAGAAAGTACATCGTGAGAACGAACTGGGAAAAGAGGGTTATTGGGCCTCATTCCGAGTACGGCGCTAACCAATGGCGCTATTAACGCCTTGGTTGACGCCGTACCCGGACCGGCAGCGCCTTGGTGGTTGGCGGAATTACCGCCCCATTCCAAGGTTGGCGGGGCGGTAATTCCCCAATCCCCATTTACCCTTCCCCATTCCCATTCTCGCCCCATAGGGCATAATGGGAGTGGGGAAGGCGTCAATTACGCCACCGTAAATTACGGTGGCGTAATTAACATCAAGGTCCCTTAGCGCCATGGTATTTAACGCCTGCTAAAAGCAGGTGTTAAAAGCACCATGGCGCTAAGGGAACTCGGAGTATGGCGGTAAGGGATTACCGCCACCGCTCTCGTTAGCGGTGGCCGCTATCCCTTAACGCCATACTCGGAATGAGGCCCATTGAGTTGAAAAATGTTGTGTATAAAATAGCAATGCCCTATAGACACAGACATGTTCCTGGAAAAAAGGTTTGACGCTTGAGATAATGTGAATACCCACAATTCATTGCCCATCTGGCCCTGAACTGGTGGTGAACTTCCAGTGTTGGCTACTGGGTGTTTGTGATTGGATGAAATGGCTAATTCAGCTTTCACATTTCAGGTGGAAGGGCCTTTTTCAAGCATTTTAAAGACACCATAACTTGAGATAATCTATTCCAATTGTGGCCTCTTCAAGTCGACATGATTGACCTTAAATATAAACAGTGGAGTAACTTACCTGAACATGTTCGGGGGACATGGCATCTAAAGGAAAGGGGCCCCTGCCAAATGAGGGAGACAAAATGGTATGCCACAAATGTTGGGGGGGGGCAAAAACCCGTGTCCCACCCTAAAATTACACCCATGGATATAAAGGGAATGTTGAGAGTGCAACACAAAACAAAGATCTTAAAATTCCACACGCAAGTCACAGTCGTATTTAAAGCCATTCTAGGTATGCCAAGTCAAATGAGGTCACCTCACCGGAGTACATCGTGTAGACAGCAGCAAGAGTTATTTTGATGTTAACATTAAAACAACAGAGAAGCAGAATTGCCACAACCGAGTGCAGTAGTAAGCAGACACAGGTATGCCTTATTAGCAGGAAGTCCTGCAGTAAGCACACGTTATAGAAATTAATCATGCATTCCCTGGAGACGGCTTATGTTTTTCATCGGGCCATTATCTGATCTGAATAACAAGAACAGTTGCATAATAAAGCACACCACTGCTGCAGGCAGCACTTTAGTGGCGTGAGTTCCCAGAGGCCGCAGCAGCGGGCTCGGGTGGAAAGGTAGGTTTGTTTCAAGATCCTCTACAAAATACAACGGGCCTCATCACGAGTTGGGCAGTAACGCCGGTGCTAACAGCGCTGGCGTTATTAGCCCTACCGTCAAACCCACTGGCACTATTTGCGCCGGATCACAGGTTTGGCGGTACAGGTATTGCACATTCCCCATTGAGCCCATTTGGGAATTCCCCATTCCCCATTGGGCTCAATGGGGAAATTTCATGCTTTTACCGCCAGCGGATTTCCTGCCACCGGTAAAAGCACCAAAAATCGGCAAATTTTCAGCAGATTTCCCCCCAGCTGAGAGGTGGAGGGAAATCAGCCGAAGCCATGATTTCGCGGGCTCTTAAATGCGGCAGTAACAGCGCTACCACTGCATTTAAGGGCTACCGCCAAACTCTTGATGAGGACCTGCCCTGTCCGAATGCGACAGTTTTCAGTGATGGAAATGGTTCGTGCAATGGTTATTTATGAGATGTTTGCCTCTATACTTCAGGAATGTGCACTCGGGACATCTTAGCGAGCAATGAAACATAATTATGCCCGGGATGGAATATATGTCAGCTCGAATTCCTTAAAACAGGCATTGCTTTATTACCCAACGTCCTGAAACCATGGCTTCCTAGTCATCGGTGCCCAAACTGGGTGGTTGCCTGCCAAATCATGAGCTCAGAGGTAGGGTACAGTGAAAAATGAAGTATAAGCACATAATCAGTGTAAAGGGTATATAATAATGAAAGGGTTAACAATCAGAGGGCGTGACAATATAGCATAATCGTATAATGAGTGTAAAGACTATGTAAGAAAGCCTAGATGCCTAAGGGTTTGGAGCGCTCGACAAATGTTAAATAAATAAATAAATAAAGCATGAGCTCACAATCCGAGTGCAGAAGACAATAATGCATGAACTCCTTATCAAAGTATAGGGCACAACAAAGCATAAGCTGATTGGCAAAGTGGAGGGGATAATATAACACAAACACATAGTCAGTGTAAAGTGCATAAAACAAAACAAAAAATAGCTCACAATCGAAGTGTAGGAAACAATAGCATATAAACTCATAATCCGAGTGCAGGAAATAATCATATATGAGCTCATAATCGGAGTATATGGTTTTAAAAAGCACAAGCTCACAAATAGAGTACAGGGGACAATAAATTAGAATTATTAATGGAGTGCTGCAAAGGGTATAAAACAATGGATACATTAACAAGAACAATGCAAGGGGCAATGAAGGATGAGCACATAAGCAATGTAAAGGGAATACAACGAAGGATTTCCTCACAATCCGAGAGCAATGGGTAATCAAGCATGATCTAATAATCAACATAAGTGTATACAAAAAAGAACGCACTCACAATCAGAGAGCAGAGGTCAACAAGGCATGATAACAAAATCAATGTAAAGAGTGTACAAAAAAAAGTGAACTTGCAGCCAGCATGCAAGTGAAAACAAGTTTTGATCGCAAAATCAGTGTAAGTGGTATACAACGAAGCATGAGCACACAATCAGAGTGCTGGGGGGAAAAAGCATGATCACAAAATCAGTGTAAAGGGTACATAACAAAGCATGAGCTCACAATCCGAGTGCACAAAACAATAACACATGAGCTCATAATCTGAGGGCAGGAAACAATAACATATGAGCTCATAATCCGAGTGCAGGAAACAATAACATATGAGCTCATAAACCGAGTATAGGAAACAATAGCATGTGAGCTCATAATCAGAGTATAGGAAACAATAGCATGTGAGCTCATAATCAGAGTATAGGAAACAATAGCATATGAGCTCATAATCAGAGTATAGGAAACAATAGCATATGAGCTCATAATCAGAGTATAGGAAACAATAGTGTATAGGGTTTAAAAAAGCATAAACTCGAAAACATAGTACAGGGGACAATGCATTAGCATGATTAATGGATTGCTGAAAAGGGTATACAACATGGATACATTCAAAAGAAAAATGCAAGGGGCAATGAAGGATGAGCACATATGCAATGTAAAGGGAATACAACAAAGGTTCTCCTCACAATCATAGAGCAATGGGTAATCAAGCATGATCAAATAATCAACATACGTGCATACAAAAAAGTTTGCACTCACAATCAGAGTGCAAGGGATACCAAGGCAGGATCACAACATCAGTGTAAAGGGTATACAAAAAAGCATGAGCTCACAACCAGTGTGCAGGGGGAAACAAGGCATGGTCATAACATCAGTGAAAAGGGTATATAAAAAAGCATAAACGCACAGCCAGTGTGCAGGGTGAAACAAGGCATGATAGTAAAATCAGTGTAAAGGGTATACAAAAAAGCATGAGATCACAACCAGTGTGCAGGGGGAAACAAGGCATGGTCATAACATCAGTGAAAAGGGTATACAAAAAAGCATAAACGCACAGCCAGTGTGCAGGGTGAAACAAGGCATGATAGTAAAATCAGTGTAAAGGGTATACAAAAAAGCATGAGCTCAGAACCAGTGTGCAGGGGGAAACAAGGCATGGTCATAAAATCAGTGTAAAGAGTATACAAAAAAGCATGAGCTCACAACCAGTGTGCAGGGGGAAACAAGGCATGGTCATAAAATCAGTGAAAAGGGTATGCAAAAAAGCATAAACGCACAACCAGTGTGCAGGGGGAAACAAGGCATGATCGTAAAATCAGTGTAAAGGGTATACAAAAAAAGCATGAGCTCACAACCAGTGTGCAGGGGGAAACAAGGCATGGTCATAAAATCAGTGTAAAGAGTATACAAAAAAGCATGAGCTCACAACCAGTGTGCAGGGGGAAACAAGGCATGGTCATAAAATCAGTGAAAAGGGTATGCAAAAAAGCATAAACGCACAACCAGTGTGCAGGGGGAAACAAGGCATGATCACAACATCAGTGTAAAGGGTATATAACAAAGCATGAGCTCACAATCCGAGTGGAGGAGACAATAATGCATAGGCTCCTTATCAATTTATAGGGTACAACAAAGCATAAGTTGACAAGCAAAGTGGAGGGAACAATATAACATAAACACATCGTCAGTGTAAAGAGTGTACACCAAAACATGAGCTCACAATCACAGTGCAGGAAACAATACCATATGAGCTCATTGTCAGAGTATAGGGTATAAAAAAGCATAAGCTCTAAAACATAGTACAGGGGACAATGCATTAGCATTATTAGAGGATTACGGCAAACGGTATACAACAATGGATAGGTTCACAGGCAAAATGCAAGGGGCAATTAAGGGGATACAGAAAAGGTTTTCTTAAAAAGCAATGGATAATAAAGCATGAGCAAATCATCAATATAAGTGTATTCAACAAAGGATGAACTCGCAATCAGAGGGCAGGGGACAACGAGGCATGATCACAAAATCAGTGCAAAAGGTATACAACAAAACATGAGTTCCCAATAAGATTGCAAGGGACAATAAAACACAATACATAATTAGTTCTATTGGTTTACAGTAAAGGATGTGATCAAAATCAGAGTGCATGGGACAATACATCATGACACATAATCAGTGCTAAGTGCCTACCAGAAAGAATTAGCTCATAATCAGGACGCAAAGGATAGCAAAGCATTCAAATATAAACGGTATACAACAAATAATGTGACAACCTGAAAGAAGAGAAGACACAGCGAGACAAATAAGACTGTGCTGGGGTACCAAAGTATGAACACAAAGAGCGTGCTGCATAATAAAGCATGAGGTCCTAATTTCAGTTCAGAGGACAAAGAAGCGTGAGCAAATATTCCGATTATATGGGGCAAAAAGCATAATCCCACATGTAGGGTGCAGGAAGAGCACTGCATCAGCGCACACTTAGAGTAAAGGCTAGGTCAACGCATGACCTCCCAATAAGAGCACATAGACATACAAGACCATAATCACTGCGTATAACACAACGGCGCTTAAACTTATGATCATGATTGGAGTGCAGATGACAAATAAGAATGAGCTTCTTGTCAGAGTATAGGATCGGCAAAGGCATGGCCTTACTATCAGGTGTCAGGGGCAACAAGGCATGAGCACATCATCAGAGTACAGGATAATGCAGAGCAACATATCATTTTTTTTTTCCCAGAAAGACACACAAAAGAGGTTAAAATATTTGTTTTCTCATTTCTAAATGCATATTTTGTAATGATAAGCTTTGGCAAACTTCCCTCTGTAGCACATTTGGTTCTTATAGGCTACATAGAATACATCCCGGGCTTTGTTGTGCATACACAAAGTTTGCGCTCACAATAAGGGGCCGATTCATGGAATTATTTGCGTGGAAAATCAGGAATTTGTCCGCCACTCTGCATTCGAAACCCTGTTTGTCGATTCATGTAATCAACTGTGCAGCACTTTTTCCTAACTTGGGTGGACTTTGCACAGTCTCGGCATGTCTCTGCAAGTGTTCGAGTGCCTTGAGCGAGACACTGCGCAGAGGGTGGAGTAGGGGGAGGAACTCAGAAAATGAGGAAGAACAAGGGATAAAATAGCCATAACTAGGGACAGGCTACGGGCAGTCCATAGGATGCCCACAAATGCGCACGATAAAGTGTATTCATGGATGTGACCAAGCAACCTCCCGCCTGAGAAATGCCCACCAAATCCCTCCATCTCTCCGCCACCCGGAGACAGGCATAAGTACACTTGCCCATAGCAATCGCAGCACATAGGTGAGCTTGCATGTTGGATTTAGGGGTGCATGTAAGCAGCCGAAATCCGATCAAACTTAGGTTTGTGCATACACAGCGTATTGTGGAGCAGCAACGGTTTACGGGAGTTTGCACACAGATTTTCTGAGTTTTACCTGAGTTACGATACATCATGCGCATGTTGTCACGATGCCGGTAACAGTTACGGGTAACCCCGTACAGGGTCCTCGAGATGCAGGCCCACTTGCGGGGGACCCCATGCACTGTTTGAAGGGGGTGTGTATTCGCACCTGGGGGAGCACACAAAGTTAGCTGTACAGGCTGTTTTTGGTTTGCGTGGGGGCATTTTGGAGCGTTCTGTCTGCTGCTTGTTTATACCGTTACTTTGCCCTGTAAATTCCATGAATATGGCGGGGGCGTGCATTTTCTGTTCTGCACGCAGGCTTGCGCAGTGTCGTTCTCGGCACGCGGCCCTTGCGAGATTAATGCATTCTTTTCCATGAATCGGCCCCTAAGAGTGTAAGGGACAGTTTATCATAAGCACACAATCAGGCGGCAAAGTATGAATGACAACAAGCTATGAGTCCCAGATTCCACGGATCAAAAACGCACAAACTCACAATTACAGTATAGGAGTCACCAAACTATGAACTCACAGAGTGCAGGGATAATCAAGGAAACACAGAGTGTAGTGGGCAGTCCACATCACAATCAAACAGCTTATACACAGCTCTAATAAGCAATGCTCTGCATGTCTACCACTTTGTTTCACCCCTTGGGAGTATCCAGAAACAACTTCCTGCTGCAGTGTGCACTCAAAATACTCAGCTAGATCATACATAGATGGGTGACCGAAATTGTTGGTATTTTTAGGCCTTGATCAATGAACAGTGACAGATTGTGAATGTGAGCTGTATTAAAAGAAAAGAGGCACCGCAATCTATACGCACAATGGAGCTCATTATGTGTATGGTGTTATGGTAAAGAAATTGACAGCGACGGGATAACCACCAATCTTAACGCCCCACCATTGTATGAGTTTGGCAATCATTCAGAGGAGGTAATTCCAGCCTTGTCTGGAGGGATTTCATCTGTACTAATGGTAGCACGTGCAGACATGTCTGTGTCGGAATTACTACCCAGGGTAAATCCTCTAAAATCCCCCATGGAATCATATGTCTCGGGAGGATAGCTCAGGGTCAACCTGCTCACCTTCGAAGCAAAATGATAGGAAGCAACACAAGTTCGATCCCCGGATCTGCGCTTAGAAACCTCTGGGTATTAAGCATGTTATAAATAACGTATCATATCATATGGACCACGAAAATGGGGATTAACATTGCCATCCTGCCGCTTTTAACCAGGTGAGTTTTGACCAACAGTTAACTGTAAAAGCCAAACTCGAAATTAGGCCAATGTCTATAAGACAGCACTGTGAGAGAGAGCATGTTGTGTGTCATTTATGCTTTATGCTTGCATGTCTGCGCACATGTATGTGCGTGTGTATTTGTGTGTGTGATTGTGTTTGACTGGCATACAGAAAGGAGCTGTTTATTACATATAAAATGGGCCTGTGCTGTTTGAGCTACGCTTTTTCTCTTAAATCTTTCACACTAAGCTCATCATAATAAAGTGTGTGCTGTGACCAGGGCCGGCCTTAAGGCATGGCCGCCCGGGCGGCCGCCTGTGGTGCCATTAAGCCCCCCCGAACACACCAGATCGGGGGAGTCTTTCAAAGTCTCCCCAAGCTGGCGTGGTGGCCGAAGGTGCGGCAGGCGCCATATTGAAACTAAATGAGCCCGCACATCTAATAACAATAGGGTGCTGGTGTGTTCGCATCAGTGCCTATTGAAACATTTGACACCCCCCCCCCACACATGACCAAGGGCACGCGGTGGGAGGTGCCACATGTTTGTTTTGTCGCCTAGGATGCTGCTGCCGCTTAGGCCGGCCCTGACCGTGACATATTGTGATGGGACTTGGAAGAATGGCCTCTCATGACAATATATAAGGGTTTGGTGTGCTCCTAGATTTGGGGGAACAGTGTGTCACCTGGATAGAAGCATCCCTGATTCTGTCCGTTTGCCTAACATAATGCCCTAACACGGTTCACCTGGTGGAACTTCCTTTCCATCGCCTGCAGAGACATCTACAAGAGGGACTCTCGCTAAAAGACTACAAGACCCCCCCTCCCCCGACTTCCAGCTCACCACAATATATGGGGAGCAGGGCCAGTGCCACGTCCAGTAGAGACTGGCGAGGATCTGACTCTTGATGGGTGTGGTGTGAAGAGAAGAACTCGTTTTAAGTGAAGCCAAACACATCTTCGCTTGTGTAACCTCGCGTTATCAAGCCAACGTCCTAAACGGCGCGGGTTACCAATTGGTAGCGAAAGAAATGTTATTGTACAGTTAAACGCGTGCCTTGCACTGTTACTCAGTACGTGGACATATCATTCAGAAGAAACTAAACTGATCGCACGCACAAATTATAACCACTAAAAAGACAAGGAAGTAGTCGTTATACCACAAAATGAGTGAGCTCCTCCTCTTGCGGCGCACGCGTAACATGGGGTTTCCAATTAGGATGCTGTCCTCCGCCACGAACGCAGAATTATTCATTAATAACACTGCTTACTGACCCAATTTTGTTGTTTCACAAGAAGAAAAAAAAAATCAGTCAGCTCCAAGTTATTGCTGAGCACTGGCTTTTCGTCCTACCAGCGACGCATTAACTGATGACTATGGTACACGCGCGGTCCCAGGGGAGGCAGCGCTCGCAAAAGTTTTGATGACAACCCTTTCGATAAATTGGCAAGGAAAACCTCTCTGTACCTGTCACCAGCCCTGCTTCTGCCAGAGACGGAGACATACTCCGCAATGCCTGTCACCGAGCCATCGCCTGTCCTTTCTTTCATGTTGATATGTGTGTACGGTACACGGCAAGGCGATGGCTACGGCGTGCTGCAGCCAGAATGATTTTTAAAAAAAGAAGTTTTGTTGAATGGACGCGTGGGTGGATTAATGGACGCGTGAATGCGTACATGGATTGATAGATGCAAACATACACACACACTCATGCATACAATGCATGCATACCCATATAGCCAGTTAGCTTTGGTTTTATTACTGGCTTCCTTAAATGAGCAGCCTGGCTGTGATCCTGGGCAGTTTCGCTTGCCTCGTCTGCCAGCTTTGCGAGTTCTTCGTAGCTCTCTAAACGTCGTTATGGATACGCGACGCGGAATGTGTGAGCGGGTTTGTTATTTTGGTTTTTAAGTGTCTCGTGGGTGAATGCGTGGATGGATGGGCTAATAGACAAACAGGTGACTGCCTTCTATTCTGCAGGCAGATCCCCTGACAGCCGGGAAGGCGGCTTACTTGGTAGACAGAGTGAGGTGCATGGACACACGGTGGCGTGACAGGTGATAGGTGGCAGGTGGGTACTTGGATTCGCTTGAATACATGGCGGCAGGGCCGATGGGAGCCAGGGCGGGTGAACCCATTGACAGTCACAAGATAAGTGTGTGTGTGTCTGTTTGTGTGTGTAAACTCGCAGACAGTTGATGGCTCTAATTGTCAGTACCCCGAGCACGATAACCACGCTGCTCCAAGTGACAACATGCCCAGCGGCTCAAAGTAATCACGCTACACAGTAAGCAAAGATTGCATCCATCCATCCATCCCAAAATCCGGCATGTCTGCGATGCCATGAAAGGCATGCTCACAGGAACGGGCTAACAGGGGGTGGCTCGGGTGCGCTTCACTAAGATCCCCGACAGAATAGCCACCGTAACGCCAGAATAACGCACAGCTGGCACAACTGCGAACATGCACTAAGCCTTCTCGAATCAATAGCGAAATCCCATTAAAAGGAGAACAAAAGCCTCGCGTTCTGCACCCAGCGACAGCTCCAAGTTGCACAGAGTCAGATTTCAAGTTTCCTCTAGCAGCCCACGCAGTCACCCAGCCTGACCACCAACAGAAGTAGTGCGTGCTAAACAATCCAAGGCGAGAAGGCAGAGGTTACTTACTGGGCGGCCGGTCGGGACCTCTGGGGGGTCTCCGGGGAGTGTCGCCTTCCGCCCCTAGCAGTCAGGGCAACGGGCGCTATCCACAGGCACAGTCCGGGCTCGGGACAGGTGAAACGGGCCAGAGATGGAGGGGGTTCACGGCGGACGCTGGCTGTCCACTTCTCCTCAGAAGCCTGGTGTCCGGGCCGGCCCGAGGAGAGTGAGTGATGGGCTCGGCAGCGAGTGCTCGGCGGCGAGCGGTACCTGCGCTCCGATTAGGCTGGCAGCCCGAGAGAGAAAGGACGGGGAGCGTGAGGGAATGATGGGCGGAGGGAAGGCGGGTGAGAGGGAGGGAGGGGGAGAGGATGCCTAGGTAGCAGGCTGGCGGAGGCAGCACGGGATGCTGTCACGGTGAAGCTGGGGGCCCGGAGAGGAGGCAGAGCTCGGCTCGATACACACACACACACACACACACACACACACACTGGCTCAGCGCAGCAGAAGCCCCGGCAGCGCCGCCCACCGCACCTGCATTTCCTTCAAGAGCCACTTGATGGCTGGCGAAGCAGGAGAAAGGACCGGAGGCAGCGGAGGAAGGATGCTATGCTCCCAGTCCCCAGCCCGCTCAGGGCGATCCCTAGAGCGAGAGAGACGGGGGAAGTTACTGGGGACTTTCTCCTCTCACACTTTCAGTGACCACTGCCCACACACGCATACCGACAACAGCAACACTTCTTAGAACGCGTGTGGGCTAAACAGTGACCAGAGGGCAACATTCGGCCTTCAAGCAACCAGGCAGAGTGAACACCGTGTCCTTCCAAATGAAGGATTGCCTTTCAACTCACTTCATCTCGAGCATGCCCACCCAGTTGACCTACCAAAAGAAACACCCATCTGTACCTAACAGTCAAGCCAGTCTGGCCTCTGTTGCCACACTTCCTGTCTTGCAACCCTGCGGGGCTGCCGAAGTTATTCACGGGACAGAGGCGCAGGGATGCAAGGAGCGTCTTGGCCTGGCCTTGCTGCTCTCCCTACTCTCGTACCTGTCAGCCCACCCGCATCGTTGTGTGGGGGGCCGGCCGCCGTTGCGGCCGTAACGTGATGACGTCCTGGACGTGACGTCAGGGGAAGGGGAGGGGCGGGATGGGAGTTCGGCAGTTGCCGCGTATGTCAAATAAAGGAAGGTTGTATGCACCCCCGGCTCCCGCGTAACATTGCCGCGAGGCCCGCGCACGCGCTGCGCCTTATACAGGTCGCAGGCTCGACAATGGCGACGAGGCTATACGGCCCACGAGTGCCGTGGTGAGGTCCGCAATCGTGCGGCTCGGCGCGCCGGCGCACCTCCACAACGCGTGACGGCGGGAAGGAGCCAGCGTCCGAGCGCGGCGTCGGACCACGCACTGAGAATCTGTGCACCACACGGGCAGACACAGCCCACAGCAGGGGAGCGGGAACAACCCCACCGTCAGAGGCACGCCGGTCGGCGATAAGCGGATCAAGATGTCGGACACCGCAAGCACGCCTGCCTCATCCACAGGAGGGGCAAGCACCGCAGCAGCCTCGCCAGGAGGTGGCGATGACACTCAAGGCAACAATCTGCCCCCTCACACGGAAGGAGGAGCAGCGCAGGTGATGCACATGCCAAACCCATTTGAAATTAGAGACACATCAAATCTGGGGCCCCGGTGGACGATATGGCTCAGGGACTTCAAATTCTACACGGGAGCCATAGGGCTAACTGATGACGCAAGATCGAAGAACACGCTGTTCATGGCAGTTGGGCCAGCAGTGAGGGACATAGCCGGAGAGCTACTCGACGTTGACACAGTAACAAACGGCGAACTCCATGCCAAACTATCCGAATACTTCGCTCCGCACACAAACGTCGACTATGAAAGTCACGTATTCCACACAACCAGGCAAGAAAAGGGCGAATCCATCGACAATTTTGTGATGCGCCTGCGCATAAAACTAAAACACTGCAAATTCCACAGATACTCGAACGAAGAAGTGCTCAGACCGCAGGTGATCGCAGGTTGCCTCTCGCAACCTTTCCGCAAACAACTCTTGCAAAAACAAAGGTCACTCGAAGAGATCCTAGCACTGGCTCGCATGGAGGCCGCGGTTGATTCACAACTGGACAACCTGGGGAAAGTCTCCATACAACAGCCAGGAGAGCCCGCAGAATCCGTCAACAAGCTCTACACAAGCCCCAGCCAGGGAGGGAGGCGCACAGAGGCCACCTGCTACAAATGCGGTCACAAATATCCGCACGCCGGGAACTGCCCGGCCCAGGGACAACAATGTGCTGCATGCGGAGGCATGGACCACTTCAGGGCCACGTGCAAGAACGCCCCAGTAACGACACAGGACAAGCCCCGAACAAAAGACAGATGCCGATATAGCCGGCAGAGCCCACCCAAACCCAGAGGAGAGAGCGTCAGGAAGCCGGCAAAAAGAGAGGACAGCAGCAGATCCAGCCACTACTCCCGGGACGACAGGCGCTCGTCAGAGGACACGCGACACTCCCACAGACGACGCTATGTCCGCTACATAGAAACGCGATCCCCCACCAGCAGCGACACCCCATCCTCAGGGGACAACCAGAGGAAAAAGGGCTATGTGTGGGCCGTCAAGACTAACACGACAGCCACACAGCACAGTCCCATACTCACATTACATGTAAACTACACGCCAGTGAAGTTCCTCATAGACACCGGGGCCACAGTGAATATTATAAACGAACAAACCTATGAAGCACTGACTCCACCTCCCAAAATCAAGAAGGCCGACATAGACATTTACCCATATGGATCCACAACGCCTCTACCGTGCAAAGGCACCATAACAGCGTGGTGCACTCACAAAGACCACTCCGCGAGAATCCCACTGCACATCCTCAAAACGGAAGCCGACAGTGGCTGCATCCTAAGCTTCAGGACCGCCGTGGAGATGGGCCTGGTACACATTCTCTATCAGCTGATGGCCCACAAGTACTTTGCCAAACCGGAGTTAATTGAACAGACCTTCCCTAAATTATTCCACGGCCTAGGAAAACTAAAACACCGGAAAGTACACCTGCACATAGACCCACTCATTAAACCAGTAGCCCAACACTACCACGGCATTCCATTTAACATTCAAAGACAAGTGGAAGAAGAACTTGATAAACTGATCAAGATGGACGTCATTGAACCTGTTTCGGGGCCCACCCCATGGGTTTCACCCATCGTCCCAGTCCCCAAAAAGTCACCGGACGGGTCCATCCGCCTGTGTGTCGACATGCGCAGGGCAAACACCGCCATCGAGAGAGAGAGACACCAGGCGCCCAGGATCACAGATATGATCCACCTCCTACACGGATCAAGGGTTTTCTCAAAACTGGACCTGACGAAAGGCTATCACCAGATCGAAATTGCAGCCGAATCAAGATATATCACCACGTTCGTCACCCACCTCGGATTATTTCAATACAAAAGGCTCAGTTTCGGCATCTCCTCGGCGGCTGAAATATTCCAAGAAGAGATTCACAAAGTTATTCGGCACATACCAAACTGCCTGAACTATTCAGACGATGTCCTGGTGTACGGCAAAACGCAGGAAGAACACGACACAGCGCTCCACAAAGTATGCCAGGCGATGGAAGAGGCCGGCCTCACACTAAACAAGGTGAAGTGTGAATTCTCCAAGGGTTCGCTGAGATTCTTTGGTCACATCTTCTCAGGGAAAGGCATGAGGCCGGACCCGGAAAAAGTAGAAGCGCTGAACTCTGCCACCCCCCCTCGTGAACACAACGGATCTGCGCTCGTTCCTGGGCCTAGCCAGCTATTGCTCTAGATACTTAAAGGACTACGCCACAGTCAGCAACCCTCTCCGACTGCTCACGCGTAACGATACACCGTTCGTATGGTCAAAGGAGTGTCAGGAGGCGTTCAAAGCCATCAGAAGTGCCATTTCACAAGCAGAGGACATGGCGTACTACGATGCCTGACGAGACAACGAGGTGATTGTAGACGCCAGCCCGGTAGGCCTTGGTGCCATCCTGACACAAAAGGATCCGGAAGAACCGCGAAACGTCCACATAGTCGCATATGCCAGCAGGAGTCTGACAACCACAGAACAGGCATACTCCCAGGCGGAAAAGGAGGGCTTGGCGGTAGTATGGGCCTGCGAGTACTTTCACCTGTTCCTTTGCGGCAAGAGATTCACAATAGTCACGGATCACCAGGCCCTCCTGACCATCTACGGAAACCCCAAAGCCGTCATGCCACCAAGGATAGCCAGATGGGGCCTGAGGCTACAAGACTACCAGTTCACGGTAAAACATCAGCCCGGAAAGGAGGACAATCCAGCCGACTATCTCTCCCTGTCACCCCTCAGCATCCACGGTGTCTCAACCCTCCATCGCGGATGCGTACATCAACTATGTCATCCATCACCTACAGCCGCTGCCCATAGGATGGGCAGAGATAGCAGCGCAGTCAGAATCAGATCCCGCACTACGCATCGTCAGACATTGCCTTCTAACAGACAAAAGGGCCCTCATGAGGCAGCAGGCGAAGGCGGAAGCAGACGAAGTCAAGCAATAAGTTAAGGGACTACATCTAGTCCGTGACGAATTGACAGTGGTGGAGGGCATGGTACTGCTAAAAGGGTGCAAGGTCGTCATTCCGAGGACACTCCGGGAGAGGACGATACACTTGGCCCATGAAGGACATCGTGGGATAGTGGCCACAAAACGGTTTCTACGGCAGAAGGTGCGGTTCCCACAGCTAGACAGCCTAGTAGAAACCATTATAGGAGGATGCCACATCTGCGCACAAGTAGCGCCGCCGCCACACCCGAATCCGCTACAAATGTCACCGCTTCCCACTAAAGTGTGAGAGGAGCTAGCAGTGGACCTGTTCGGAGCATTGAATGACGGCACGCACGTCCTGGTACTCATGGATGAACATTCGAGATACCCCGACCTCCAGATCGTGGAAAGCAGTGCAACATCGAGCGTTATCCCCGCCCTCGACCGGATGCTGTCAGCGTACGGGATCCCCAAAGTCATAAAGTCAGACAACATCCCCACCTTCATAAGTGACGAGTTTCAAAAGTTCGCACGATACATGGGGTTCCAACATCAAAGGAGAACACCCGGATGGCCTCAGGCAAATGGCATGGTCGAAAGATTCATGACCAACGTCAAGAGAACACTACAGATCGCCCACATCCAAAACAAACCCTTTGAGCAGGCTCTCAATCAACTGCTCAGGGAGTACCGTCACACGCCACACAGCACCACAGGCATATGTCCGGCAGACCTGCTATTCCGGAGGCCGATCACCACAAGTCTTGAACGAGAAGCAAGAGTCAATGACGAGAGGAACAAAGCGCAAATGAAGGAAGCAATGGACAGAAAGAGAAGGGCGAGAGAAAACCTCATGCAGCCAGGCGATGAGGTATGGGTCAGACAACCCAAGCACATAAAGGAAGAAGCGACATTTGCACCCGACCCCCTCGTCATCACCCATAAGAAAGGAACGATGGTCACAGCGCAAAGAAGTGACTGCACGTCCATAACCCGAAACAGTTCACAGTTCAAGCGGGTAAGGCCCTATCATGAGATCGGTGGGAATGGGACAGAGACAGTGACGAGAATGGCCCGTCAGAGGAACCATACCAAGGAGATGCAGAGGAGTCAGAGACGGAAAAGGGCAATGCAACCCCTGCCAGAGACGGGTTGACACGGTGCGGGGCGAGACGCCCTGAGAGGAGTCGCATCAAACCGCTCCGCCTGATAGAAGAAATGGGGTAAGGAGACAAGAGCACCCCTCATGTTAAAAAGGGGGGAGATGTCAGCCCACCCGCATCGTTGTGTGGGGGGCCGGCCGCCGTTGCGGCCGTAACGTGATGACGTCCCGGACGTGACGTCAGGGGAAGGGGAGGGGCGGGATGGGAGTTCGGCAGTTGCCGCGTATGTCAAATAAAGGAAGGTTGTATGCACCCCCGGCTCCCGCGTATCATTGCCGCGAGGCCCACGCACGCGCTGCGCCTTATAAAGGTCGCGGGCTCGACAGTACCCCTCTCCCAGCACCACGGCCTCCTCGCCCCTCTTTGCCGCCCGCACTCTACGCATACATCCGGTGCAAATGTGTCTTCCCTAAAGCAGGACTGCGGCAATACTTGTTCCACGTGTAGTCCCTTTTTTGTCAAAGGCGTTTTCCTGAACAGGGCCAAACTTTTGCCAAAATCATAGCCATCAAATACGTTAGCTCTCAGCATCAATCCTTGAAGCTTAGCGCTTGGTTGGTTGTAGGCTTATCCCGTACAGTCCATGACAGGCAAGCGCGCTGGCATGTCCCGAGGAACCGACACAGCATGCCCCAATGTTTATCGCAACTATTGCTGCTCGTCTGGAGCCACGAAGAAGTGGAATGTGCCGCCTGGGAAGGATAAATACAGGCCTTTGCAAAATAGTACCCCGACTCGAGCTATTAGACGTTTCCGAAAATGTGCCACTTTACATGAAAAACAGCCGCACCAGGCAATCAACAGACACATAACGCAGCAACAGGTGTGCGTTAATTTGAAGCAGACAACAACGGACGACACAGTTATTGGTGTACTCTGGTTTGCAGTTGAAAAGGGGCTTGGTGAAGGTTTTTTTTTGTGTGTCCAATAATTGTATTGAAAAGTATGTGCTCTTTGAAGTGTTATAAATGCAATTTGACTGCCTACAAAACAACACAATAACATAAGAACTATACAAATACAGTCATCAACATACCAACAGTTTGTTATTTCTGTTGAAAGAACAATTTAAATCAGGCAGTGAGGCTTGTATGTTAAATTGAATGTGTGTGTGTGTGTGTGTGTGTGTGTATATGGGAGAGTGAGAGTGAGAGAAAGAGAGATACCATTTGATACCAATTCGTAAGCAAAAACATTTGACTGAAACTTCACAATTCATTAGCAATTAATTGTTATTACCACACGGTTCCCCTCAACCACAACAATGCATACATTGTAATTAAATTGTTACCAACCTACCAGCACTCCTCTGTATGAATTTCTGAGAAAGTATATATCCAGTGGATTCCAGAAAGTCACTATGCTTAATTGACTTCTTTCTGAATCCTGTTTGAGATGCCATTCATTCCCCTGTCTCACGATGGCCATTCACACCCACCCCATGTGACATTCTATTGATTAGGCTGATTTCCAAGATGGGCTTGACTGCCAGATCATGCAAACCAATGCACCAGAAAAGATTAGGCCATCCTCTATGATTGACAATTTGAAAATAACCAGTGGTAATGACATGTCCCAGTGGAATGGGAATTCATCCTGCATGAACCCCTCACGACTTACTCCAGAGGTCCATTAGCTCTATGTGGGGAGAATGAAAGGTACGTGAAAACTGTCTGAATTCAAGTAGAGAGGAACTGAAAAGTTGCAGTGCTTATTCAAGTGGGGCACATATGATTCAATTGTTTGGAGAAATATTGTTCCAACAAAGCAAATGAATAGGTGATGTCATTTGTAATGTACAGCAACCAATACACACCATAAAGACAGCCTCAATGTAAAGCTAGAGTCACCAAAAGAATGCATAATTTTGCTCAGCAACATTTTCACCAGCTTCTTTGGGAGGCAACACTGAACACAGGAGAACTGTACCTGCCGAGCTGGAAAAAACATGGCTGAAAGCAACATGCAAACTTGAATTATTGGAGAGATAAAAAACATTTGTACAATTCAACAGATACTGCTCATTCCTTACAAATCATGGAACATGCCATATTCTAGAAATATCTTCAATTAGAAATATATTCAAGGCCTCACAGTCTCAAGAATATTCCATTGTACACAGTATATTAATTTCTCCCACAACTGTCAACCAATTATACAAAGCTTATCATAATATGGTGGAATGCAAATGAAGAGTAAATCATTGGTTCTATGTTGGTTTGAATACAATATTGTGCTGACTTCAAGTTGTCTGTGGTGTCAACCGAGAGTAATTTCCCCACCGCCTTTGCAATAGATTTTGAAAATAAATATTTGAAAATCTTGATATAATTGTATCAAATACTGGAGAGTTCTTATGCATGTAGAGATTAACAACTTCTGTTAAAAAACTATTCTTCTTTACAATCCAACCCCAAACATCTAACTGCACTTAACAGATCACCTTTTGACCTCCGCCTAGCAATAAAGCCTGCCATCTATAATCTAATGGGAGCAGGTCAAAGAGGCCTGCCATATGTGCACGATCAATCACTGACTAAGGCATCACCAGCTGTTTAAATATAACTCATGTGCTGAGCATGAGGTAATGGTCACAGGACATGATTCATATATAACATGTATGGAAACAATTTTCAATCATCATATTAGAACCTGTGCCTAGAGGTACCAGAGAACAATGAAGACTAGATGTCTAATGTATGTGGTTCCATGAACTAAAAGAATAATTGTGAACTAAGTATAAAAATCTCCTAAAACAAATATTTGCCCTTTAGCCTTTTTTATGATAAAACCCTGGAGTAGGTTGGTTGGAAGTGCTAGGGGACACATACGCCTGATGGAATACAGGAGTATTGTAATGTGAAACATGTTTTGCTTCTCACTATATTGAAGTGCCACGAGAGAAAGCCAATCAAATGTTGTGCTGTGTCTGCAGTGTGAAACTGAAAACACTTCTGTGCAACATGAGCACTATTTTGTAAATCAAGTCTGATTAAACTGAACCCTGCACATTTGCACATGGTTGGCAGTTCACACTGTGAAATGAGGGCACAAGCTCCATAGCCTGAAAGAGAATGTATTAATAATGTGTAACCTGTGGATGCCATAGATATATAAACAACATTTAGGAATGGAGGGGAGCTTTGTGGTGTCATTTCTAATCAAATAAAAATAGAGTGAACGTAAATCCCATGCAACCCCAAATTCTGAAATTACACAGTCAAATTAATTAATATGTGAATTGAAAGTGAAGAGGGGACTTTTACCTTTTCAATACATTTTAATCACATCAGCAGTTCAGGTAACATACCACGGACTTGGAGCGGAATCCAAATATTGTCAGTTAATAAAAAAGGGACGATGAACATTGCAGCAAATTATTGTATGCTGGCACTGATAGATGTGCCCTCAAAAATATTGGCTAATGTCTTATTAGTTGAACTGAATAATTGGATAGACACACATAAGATCCTTCCCCTAATCAAATGGGATTTATTAAACACACAAACACAGCACATAACTAGTTGATATTGACATCCTCAATTGAATATGTATGGGAGAGAAGAAACAATAAAGTTTATGCAGCATTCATAGATTTCTCTGCTGTGTTTGATATGATTTTAAGAGGGAGATTATTGAAAAAGCTTGTGGATTGAGACATACCCGCCATACCGTTGACAATGTTAATGTTCCTATACACGGACACCTCATTTAGAATTAGGTTAGATGGTGAAGGGGGTTTAACAGCACCTATTAGTACCCAGTTTGGTGTTAAACAGGGCTGTTTGGTTGCTGCCTTCCTCTTTAATTTATATCTGTCTGATATGGTGTTGGAATTTATCTCTTCTCATTTATGCCCAGTGAAGGTTGGTTGCTATGCCCTAAGTTGGTTAGCACATGCTGACGAAATGGTCTTATTTGACCATACACCTAAGGGTCTTCAGTGCCTTGTAAGATCCCTTGGTATATATGCACAAAGAATTGGCTTGGTAATAAACATAGCGAAAAGTAAGAACATGGTATTTTCCCCAAAACCACATAAAGGCTGAATCTATCCATGTATGCTAAATGGAGAAAAATTGGAGAATGTAGATACCTATAAATACCTAGGGATGCATATACAGAGTAACCTAAACTGGGAGAAACATTGGAATGTGACAAAATGCAAATGTAACCAAGTACTCAGTATGATAAATCGCTTTCTCTATAAGCAGGGTGGTATGACCATTGAGGCGGTTTTGCTGTTATACTTGACCAAAGTGCAGTCCATCATATTGTATGGTATTCAAATATGGGAAGTGAAACTCACATCTATGTTGAGATGATACAAAGCAGGTGCTCTCCGTAAACTGTTTGGATTATCATTGTCCATGCAAGTTGAATTACTATACTTGGAGCTAGAAATGTCTGGCATCACATAAAATGTAATCAGGCAAATTACTGTTTTTTGTGATAAAATGATGAAAATTGGAAGAGAGACTATGATCGGTGAATTTGTGGACTCATTTTGTCGACTTTAAAGCTACCTCAATCTGGGTACCTTGGGCAAATTGATATGCATTTATATGAAATGGCAAGAGGGATGTTGTGGTTTCAGAAGTGATGGTGCAATCTATATTATAAAGAGCTGCATGAAATACACAATCTATGAACATAGCAAAGAGCAGCACTTGCATAATATGTATGCGACAAAAAATCACACCACCTTCTGTGAATATATACTGAGGAAAGATATTAAACCTCAATATCTAACCACATACCCAAACAGTACTATAGAAAGGCAACATATAATTCTTAAATTTAATGTGAGCCTTGCATTATTAACTCAGGTTCCCCAGCTTGGGATACCACACAGCGGATAGTTTTGTAGGCTGTGTGGCACTGATATTCTTGAGAGTCTCGAACATCTGATATTAGACTGTGAAAGCCTTGGTCAATTGCGTTGGAAATATTTAAAACAGTACAACAATAGCATTTGAATAGACAATCTCACTGAGATATGGCCGTCATTTCTTAAAGGACGTGATTTTAACATAATATTTTATATAGTAATATTTTGTTGGAAGTGTACTTAAATCATGAAGATGTTCACTTAAAAAGATGTAACTATCGATCATGTGTTTCTAGTTTACTTTTAATTGTATTAAAAACTGTTGGACAGATTTGAAAAATTTTAGATGACAAAATGTACATGTTTTTATGATTAAATTGATTTTTATGAGAGTAAGTTGTATTGTTGTTTCTATATAATGTATACACAAAGTGTGTTGCTAAATGTGTATTAAATGCATACATAAATAAATAAATACAGTTTAAAACTATTCTGCCTGGTTTGGATGGGTGAGTTGAAATTGTGTGCTGTCGGAATGGGTGACACTACTTCCCTAACCTGAAAGCAGCATGGGTCTTAGGTGATTCACTATGAGCTTATTTTCAATGACATACACATATTAGAAAACCTAAGCACCATGATTACATGGGAAAGGGCATGCAATAGTTCCCTCATAAAGCACATGTTGGTAATATCAGAGAAAACACACGCCTGGTGTATTATGTGCAAGTCTATGTTTATGTGCAATATAAATATGCTAGCATATTAGAGAAATTAAAATGTTTTGAAGAATAACATCACTGTTATGACCCATCAGATGTCTTGACTGCTATGTGGCACATTTAACCTCAAAGTCTAGCTGGCAGGAGAGTTACAATTGGAATGCTTTTTTTATTCAGACCTCAATACACATACAGAATTGCTTATGTATATGAATGCGTACAACTGAGAAATAGTGATATAAATGCAGGCAGGTCAATTTTGTTTGTAGACAAGTTGCATGTGGCTGTGTAACATTGTGGTGACACCCCCTGCATAAAGCTGGGGACCACCTTAGCCTTCATTTCACCTTTAATGTATTTATTTAATAAATCCAAGTTTTGATCCAACCTTCTCTGAGATTAGCAGGGTGGGAATATATAACTAGAGTTATTAGCTCACGGTATCCTCTTGATGTGGTAACTGTGAGGGACTGGAGGGGGTGTGTGTACCTCTGCTCTCTATTTGGTAGAGGAGAGACACAGAGGACCCCTGCCAAGATTCTCAATAAGGTAGCAATGGACGAGCAATCAAGGCCTAGCTTCTCAGGAGGTGATGCGGGCTGGTTCTTAAGTACAGTGTAGTCCCCAAGCACCCACAAAGGAATGTGCGCACACTGTATTAGTTAATACACAGTCTTTATATAATTATAATTCAAGGTTATATACAATATCACGATAACTCACTTTGTACTCGGTTATCTATAATGGCAAATATACAGTTCTACGTGGTACCACAATTACTATTAGATCTCTTTAAAGTGCATCAACGGTACGGTTAAATGGCACACAAATGAGGTTGTAACGGAAACCAACAATAGAGGTAAGAGGAAAGTGGTTGGTTAGAACAACTGGCAGAATACTGGTCACTACAGTTAAACACAGTTCTGTGTGGATATCCCCCCACCTGGGCAACCTGTAGAATAAAGATATATCACAAGGCCAGTCCATATATTGTTCACACGAGACTTCCAATAGTTCTGCAATCCCAAAGTACCTGGCGTCGTAGCGTTCCTAGTCGGGGAATCGACGGCCCTTTTTGAGTGTCCTCCCTTAAAGGCAGGAGTCACAGGTCGTCGAACGTCTGACGGAGAACCGGGTGAGCTACGACGGTGAAGTGGCAGCTTCGTTCCCAGTGGTGCTCGTTGACGGGGAAGCGTGAACGTCCTGCAAGGAAGAGGCGTGCGGGGCACCTCGGTGTCGATAGTTCTGGACTGCAAAGAGTTTGAAGAACTGTGGCCCAGCCAGGGCGTCGAGTCGTCGGCGTCTCTGTGGTCTTTGGGTGGCGGGATACCGACCGGCGGATGCTCCTGACACGTCGATAGTCAGGCCTTCTCCAGCAGGATAAGACGGGTGATGATGCAGAGAAGAGTGTCTTTGGATCAAATGAAGTTCTTAGGCAAATGGGAGCACGGCGGCTCTGGTCGGCGACGGTGGTCATCGACAGTGGCGGACAACAGTCCGGGTGCTTCTCCTTAGGATTCTGCGGCAGTCCCCGGCTCGGGTCGGCAGCCTGTCGAAGGTCTGTCTACAAGGGAGCTTTGGCAAAGATCAGCTGGTTCATGATGGTCCCTCGGAGCTTGAGAAGAGGGCGCCTTACCAGGTCCTCTCTGGGTCAATCCTCGGAGACGCAACAGCTTTCAGATTGTGAAGGAGAGCAACAGCAATTCTTCTCTTCCAGCAGGGCTTCAAGGTCAAGCTTCAGTTTTACTCCAGTTACTTGTCGTAGTGGACTTCAGCTTCTGAACACGATTCCTAGCAGTGAGAGGTCCTGAGATATACTGTTGATCTTCCATTCATTCCGCTGGATCATACTCAAGCATCCAATCACGGCAAAGGGCATTCATGCAGGCAGGCAGCCAATCAGGTGCATAGTGCATTCAGGCCATTCACTTCTCTCCAGACACTCACAACAGGTTATGTGTATTGGGACAAGTACCCAGCCATTCAACACTACACTGCATTCATACCAGTTTCGGGCAGCGCTGTCCCAGTCATTGTGTCAAACACCAGATACTAGACACCCACAACACAGAATGCGTATTCATCACACACTCCATTCACCCAGGCCCAACCCACAGGCGTACCCACAACATACGTTTGTTGGGAAGGCTCCAGCCAGTCTGGTCAGCACTTCCCCACACTACCATATATGGAACTTCCACCCGCCAGCCAGTAAGGGGAAAGGGACAGAGTCAAGGCTTCCCCAGACTTCAGGAAGATCAAGGTAACAGGCGATGGAGGGCAAGAGGCGACGGGTGCCATCTTGTCTCCATCAGGAATCTACTGATTCCAATGACAGGGCCTGGACATCTCAAAATGGAGGATACTCAGAGCACCAGTCAAATTCAGCATGGAGCTGCCACCAGCCTGTACCCTGCTCTGTGGGCCACACACAGGCCTCCAAAAACATACACTGGGGGCACAGGGTTGTACCCCTACCCATGGGTGCCATAAGGGTATCGCATGCGTCCATTCACCAAAACCAAAGGAGAGAGCTGCACCGCCAGGACTCCCACAGGAACTCCTGTGCGGAAAACACAACAGAACACACAATAAAAGGCAGTAAAGGACAAGGATACGGAGGCTCTGTCCCTCCAATGCATTGCCAGCATCACAGTAACCATACTTTACACTAAATATATTTTACAACCATGGGGTTTTGTGCCAAGATATTAAGTAGATGATATTACTAATGTCAGTGCACATATGCCTTCAGTAGCTCAACATGTGCTGAAGATCATAGATGTGTGTGAAGTTGCATTAGTGTGTGCAAGAACATCCTCCATTTTGTATAGTCTCAGAGTATAGATGCAATTATTGTTATAGTCATTTGTGGAAGTGTAGGTTGAAAAATAGAGGATTTTGAAACAGGGGAAAATAATTTTGACAGATAGTTTTTTTGACTGTAGGTTCATGATTGAGGTATCCATTGAAACATAATTGTAATCAGATCTATCCATGCCATCACAATATGCCAGGGAGATTTAGATGTGGCTCTTGCCCATGCATTAACCAGGTGTCTCCAGAATAGCCAGCGGCTGATGCCAGCGTAAGACTATTGAAAAATAAAATGAAAGAATTGGTACAAAATGCATAAAAGAAATTTGAGTGACAGAAATACAATAGATGAAATATTATAAAAACAGTATTTGACCTCCATATGTATGGAGGAGAAGCACATAATTGTGAATCCTTCTACCTATGTCTTCCTCCACCTTAACTTAGTAGAGGGACGGTTGGCTGAAAACCTTCACAATTTGCACAAAATGATCACAAGACCTCAACAGAGTGAACACTCACACAATAACCACTACAGGAACAACACAGTTTAATAGAGGCAATATAAAATTAACAGGAAGTGTGCAGAGAAGCCAAACAATGCTTAGAGTGAGACATTTTAAATACCTACAACATTCATAGCCAATAGCTAAAGGCACAAAAGTTAAATGCCAAAATAACTAATGAAGCAAATTGTATTGATGGCTTGTTAGATGACATTGTGAATATGAAAACAATATCAAACAATAGGAAAGAAACAAATGCAAAACTTGTTTTGAAGAAGGTTGAATTACAGACATAATTTGATCAACTCTATTTTCATACAAAAATCAATATGATGGTATGTTCCGGTCCTCCCGACACTATTGCTACTACAGTAGCCCGAGACAGCCCCCCCTATACAAGAGAGGGGGCTGGGGGTGTCTCAGGCTACTGTAGTAGCAATAGGATCGGGAGAACCAGAACATACCATTAACCAACTGTCCGGGATGAACCCTTTAGAGGAGCAAACTTCTGGTAATACAGGTAAAGGAGACTTTATGCAAGTTAACGGCCCGGGGCGAAAAATGCATCTGAATAATCCAGCCTCTGGGGTTTGTGAAAAGATTTTAGGGTTTGACTCACAAGTTAGGGTAGGACCTATGGAGGCTGGATTGGAAACAAATATGGGGGGAGACATGGTAATGGAACGTGCTGTTAGAAAGGTTATCAAGCTGATGTTAGATGAACATGTTAATGCCCAACCTTACCTGAACCCCTCAAATTCCCTAATGATAGCCTTTCCTCTAGGGCTGTTGTGAAAGAGCCCTTAAAGGACACAAGGTTACCCTGGGGTGCTCTTGCTGCTGATACTGTGGTGCTGTCTGAACATTTGGAACCCCCTGCTGGGGGACCCCCCAGTACCCAAGTAGGGGGAGCTCTGTGCAATTGGTATCTTAAATGGACGATCATCCATGGGCGAGTAATGTTATTGCTCCACACAATAATATGGCAGACACTGTCGCTTTACGTCCCCCATGCTACCCTGAAAATCCCAGCATTAATATTCAGTACTTATTCTCCCACGATGGACGGAGTTCATTAAACCACCTGAAAATTTTGGCTATGTTTGTGGAAATTCCTAGTCTATCACTAATAACCTCTGGAGACATAAAGCTAGTCGACTTTGTCCATCCTTTTAAGTACGACTTTGTTCGAGTGATTTTTAATTCAGAGACAGTGATGGACATGGCATTAAAAGAAGAAGATGCTATCCAAAAATTTGGCTATGATTTGGAGAAAGCAGCAATGGAGTGGGGACGTGATTTGAGGGCGTCTAGGGACCCCCACATAAAGAATGTTACAAGTATGAATAATAAGTACCGTGTGGAGAGGACTTAGATGGCTGGCTCTTACATTGCAGGAATCCATCTCACAACTCAAAGGCTTGAAGCCTAACAGTTAACAATACGATTACATTGACCCAGGTTAGTTGGAACTCCAGGGGCAATTGTTTTCTCAAAAATTGTCCTGAGATATGCTCCCAACTGAAGGGGTGCTCGTTTGTCTGCCTACAGGAGACCTAGTTTACTGAGCAGTATGTGTTAGATGTATTCATTGTGCATGCTACATTGGCCTGTAAGGGCATGGCCGGGCACCCGTCGGGGGGTTTTCTCACGGCTGTGCATTTGAATATTGGCCCTAGCATTATTAAGATCCATAGGATCCATGACTGGTGTCTGCCGCTGCTGATTCGGTCTAACAGTAGACTCTGTGTTGCTCAGTGTGATCTTTCGTTGATCAATGTCTACTGGAGCCTGAAGTTGGAAATTCAATCAGCCCTAAAACAGCGGGGTCATATCATGGTGGAGTGTCTGGAAATTTGTCTTCATATGATGATTCTGATTGTAGGAGATTTTAATGTGGAAATTCCCATTTTTAATACTGCTGTGCACAATGGAGGGGGAATAAGCCCATCCCAGAGGACTGGCAAAACACAACAGGGTCTCTTATGGGGACTTTTCTTAAAAGCGTGGGGATGTCAGAATGCTAGAGATTTTCTGAAGAATGATTCTGACCATTCTACTTGGTTTAGAGGTGTATTCTCCATGGTAATTGACCATGTCTTGTTTCTGCTTCAAAAATGAATTTGGTAACAGACTTCAAGCTATTTACTACCACTTGTAGTGATCATAAGATTCTACAGTTTAAATTTGCGGGGGAGGGGGACAGTGTTTGCAGCAATTTTTTTGATGCCAATCTACAGGTCAACTTTACTAAAACAAGAGTTATTTGGCATAAAGGTAATGTTGTAAAATTGAATGCTGTTTTCCTGTCTGACTTTAACAGCTTTAGGTATGGGAGAAATCATGTATTGTATACTAATTAGTCTTTTGGTGACTATGTGGGGAATGTAATTAGCCAATCTATGGGCCAAAATACAAAATTTAGTGCTCGAAAAAAAATTCACTTGCACACATATGATCTGGTGGTTAGAACCCTTAAGAATAATAGAGCTAGGGAATTGCGTACCCTATCTAAAACTGGCTTTCCATCTTCCAAAAAAAATGCAACTAAGGAAAAATATTAATAACAAATGGAAATACAAGATCAAGGCTCATCGTGACGCGTTATATCAGGCAGATGGTTAAAGTATTCTTGCTTCTATGAAAGATAACACTGCAAACACATTCTGGGCTTTGATGAATAATCAAATAGCTAGGAATAGCGAGGCCCTCTCTAGCTCTATATCAGAAGCACAATGGGTTGGGCATTTTGGTGAGCTGTATAAATCTTCCCAGGTTATATCTTTACTTCTGGATGGTGTGTGAGATACTGAGTGGCTATTTAAAATCCATCTGGAGGATGTTGAAGAACTGATTCAGAAGGCTTCAGTATCTAGGATGGCTGGACCTTATGGCCTGGCGAATTTTATCTTTAAGCAAAATCAGGGGCTCTGGGCTAAGATTTTGTATATCTTCTTCAATGACATTGTTAAGACCCGTATCATTCCCCAATCATGGCATATTTCTTTTGTGTTTCCAATCTACAAGAAGGGCGTTCGGTCTTGTCCTAAAAACTATAGGCCAAACGCCCTTCTTGAAGTGGATTCCAAGTGTTTTCAGGAATCATTTTGAAATACATCCAAGATTGTATTAAGGCACACAGTGTTTTGTCTCAATTCCAGTTTGGCTTTAGACAAGGGGTGGGAACAGACGCTAGTGGTTTGCTTTGAATGTCTTGCAGGAAAAGGCATGGACTAAGGATTCAGCACCCATTTACATCGCCTCCATTGACTTGAGGATGGCGTTTGATAAGGTGGATAGGTGAGTGCTTTGGGGAAAGTTACATCGACTAGGGATGGCTCTTGATCTCCTTTCTATATTAATACATCTCCATGAGGGATCAGAGCTCCAGGTCTGGCTGAACAATCTGGGTTGCTTAGCCTCCTGTATAACTGCCTCCAACTGCCACCGGCAAGGGTGAGTTTTTGCTCCCACCATTTCAACCTCTATGTTTCTGATGCCAACAATAAATTGGAAGAAAAATCTTTTGTTCCTCCCACTGTGGAAGGAGTCGAAATGAGTTGGACTGCATATGCGGACAACATTTTACTCTTGGACCACACCCCAATTGGCTTACAGCACTTACTCTGAAGCCAACATTCTCGCTATAAATGAAAAAAAGATAGTAATCATATGGCTGTATCATAGACCTTATATTAAACAGTTTTTGTGGTTTTTGAATCACATAAATCTGGCTGAGCGCACTTGTTTGAGATACCTGGGTTACCCAATTTTTGGGTGTCTTTAGAAATCTCAATGTAGGGACTTCTTGGAGATTACGGCAGCACCTTTGATTATACAACTAAAACAAGTGGACAGTAAAATCGGAAAGTTCTCTATTGTGCCTACGCTTCGCTAGTATAAATTGAAGATTTTACCCCATCTGTGCTATGGCCTCGAGCTGTCCCCAAAATGGATGCTCACTGACTTTGCCAAATTCGAAGCTCGCTTACTAAGGGCATCTGTCAAGTGTCTACCAAAATGTGTACCTCTGGAAGCCATTTGTTATGAATTGGGGCTCACCTCCATTGTAAATGTGATTATATGGAGAACGATGATGTTGTTTAGGAAACTAATAACTTCTCCTAAGGACACTTTGTATGATCTTTTGATTTGAGGTTTTCAATTTGATAAAACTGCATCTGATTATTTGTCAAGATTGAAAATGGATTGCGTAGAATATTTGAACCATCTTGGCATCTCCATAGATCTTCTTATATTTAACCCCCAGAAAGTGAAAAAGATTTGAATGGTGGGATTGGAGTGTCATTGCCAGAATGTAGCTGCAACAGTCTTATACAAACATCTTGTGTGTGATTTAAAAACACTGGGCACAATTGAAGCCTACTTAATTCTGTTCCCTGATAAGGGCGCTCGACAGAAATATATGCGCTTCAAATTTAATGTCCTTTCAACTCATGAAATTTTACATATGCATCATTTGGCAGATGAGTTTCCACTGATTTGTAGATTTTGTAATTATCTGGATGCAATTGAACATCTTGAACATCTAATGGTGGACTGTGTCACTCTTAGGAATGCAAGAATACAGTATTTTGGGAAATTTGTTAATGATACAGGGGTTGTCAACTTAGACTTACTTTGGTGGAAAATGCTTCATGGGAAAAGTAAATCATCACAGCTTGCAGTAGTTAGGTTCTTGGAAAACACATGTAAACAGTATGAGTAATGAATATGAGATAAGTGAATAAGCATGTTAAATTGTATGTTCACTGTATTTTGTGTTTTATTGCCTTCTGGTTATCGTCTGTGTTTGTTTAGATTTGGGAACTATTTATAAGTTATTCATCTAATTTATTTAATGATTTCTTAATCTGGATTTCATTTTGTATTATACTTTTATCTTTTGTAAAGGTTAACAGGGTAATTCATAGAATTTCGCAGAAAAGTGTCGCAAGCGGCTGGCGCAGAGTGTCCGCGTGCGATTGACTGCGCCAGGCACGTGCGCTAAAACCGATTTCCGCGCACAGCGTATTCATGGATTTTAGGCTCCCAAACCAGCCGTGGCGCAGAGAATCGCAGCGACCCTGCAGCAGCGTCAGTTACGCCCCCAAGAACGCCCTCGCGCAAGGAAAAGCCATCAAAATCGCTAAATCATCGCAAAGGGTTGCGCTAACCCTGGACCAGTTCACCGGGCTGGCAAACAGCAAACGCCAAGTGGGGAACGTGTATTTCAGGGGTGCGCGGGAAGTTCCACGCGCGATTGGCCCAGTGCGAGCAAGGTATGTGTATTTCAGGGGTGCGCGGGAAGTTCCACACGCGATCGGGCCTGGGGGAGCGGGCTACGTGTATTACAGGGGTTCGCGTGAACTTTCTCACGAGATCGGGCCTGGGGGAGCGGGCTACGTGTATTTCAGGGGTTCGCGTGAAGTTTCTCACGCGATCGGGCCTGGGGGAGCGGGCTACGTGTATTACAGGGGTTCGCGTGAACTTTCTCACGCGATCGGGCCTGGGGGAGCGGGCTACGTGTATTTCAGGGGTTCGCGTGAAGTTTCTCACGCGATCGGGCCTGGGGGAGCGGGCTACGTGTATTTCAGGGGTTCGCGTGAAGTTTCTCACGCGATCGGGCCTGGGGGAGCGGGCTACATGTATTTCAGGGGTTCGCGTGAAGTTTCTCACGCGATCGGGCCTGGGGGAGCGGGCTACGTGTATCACAGGGGTTCGCGTGAACTTTCTCACGCGATCGGGCCGGGGGAGCGGGCTACGTGTATTTCAGGGGTTCGCGTGAAGTCTCTCACGTGATTGGCCCCGTGCAAGCAGGGTACGTGTATTCCAGGGGTGCGCGGGAAGTTCCACACGCGATTGGCCCAGTGCGAGCAAGGGATATGTATTTCAGGGGTGCGCGGGAAGTTCCACACGCGATCGGGCCTGGGGGAGCGGGCTACGTGTATTACAGGGGTTCGCGTGAACTTTCTCACGCGATCGGGCCTGGGGGAGCGGGCTACGTGTATTTCAGGGGTTCGCGTGAAGTTTCTCACGCGATCGGGCCTGGGGGAGCGGGCTACGTGTATTTCAGGGGTTCGCGTGAAGTTTCTCACGCGATCGGGCCTGGGGGAGCGGGCTACGTGTATTACAGGGGTTCGGATGAACTTTCTCACGCGATCGGGCCGGGGGAGCGGGCTACGTGTATTTCAGGGGTTCGCGTGAAGTCTCTCACGTGATTGGCCCCGTGCAAGCAGGGTACGTGTATTCCAGGGGTGCGCGGGAAGTTCCACACGCGATTTCAGCAGGGTATGTGTATTCCAGGGGTGCGCGGGAAGTTCCACACGCGATTTCTGCAGGGTATGTGTATTTCAGGGATTCTGGGGAGTACTACACGTGAATTGGCCGTATGGGTCCTCCCAGGTGTATGCTCCACAACCTCCACGGCCCCTGCAGGCAGCCCACACCACGGGGGACTACCCTGCACCCCTGCTCATGTCCCGCAGGCAGCCCATCCACCATGGGCATGCCCCCCAGCCAACCCACATGTCACCTTGCACTACTGATCAACAATGCATGTCTACCACCACCCCCACCCCCCAGCAGTGCAGGGGCAGCCTCCACCAGGCCCCCACTCATGTCTCCCACCACCCCCACCCCCCAGCAGTGCATGGGCACCCTCCACCAGGCCCCCACTCATGTCTCCCACCACCCCCACCCCCCAGCCACCAGGGGCACCCTCCACCAGGCCCCCACTCATGTCTCCCACCACCCCCACCCCCCAGCCACCAGGGGCACCCTCCACCAGACCCCCACTCATGTCTCCCACCACCCCCATCCCCCAGCCACCAGGGGCACCCTCCACCAGACCCCCACTCATGTCTCCCACCACCCCCACCCCCAGCCACCAGGGGCACCCTCCACCAGACCCCCACTCATGTCTCCCACCACCCCCATCCCCCAGCCACCAGGGGCAGCCTCTACCAGGCCCCCACCCATGTCCCCCTGCACCACCACCCCCCAGCAGTGCATGGGCACCCTCCACCAGGCCCCCACTCATGTCTCCCACCACCCCCACCCCCCAGCAGTGCATGGGCACCCTCCACCAGGCCCCCACTCATGTCTCCCACCACCCCCACCCCCCAGCCACCAGGGGCACCCTCCACCAGGCCCCACTCATGTCTCCCACCACCCCAACCCCCCAGCCACCAGGGGCACCCTCCACCAGACCCCCACTCATGTCTCCCACCACCCCCACCCCCCAGCCACCAGGGGCACCCTCCACCAGGCCCCCACTCATGTCTCCCACCACCCCCACCCCCCAGCCACCAGGGGCACCCTCCACCAGACCCCCACTCATGTCTCCCACCACCCCCACCCCCCAGCCACCAGGGGCAGCCTCTACCAGGCCCCCACCCATGTCCCCCTGCACCACCACCCCCCAGCAGTGCATGGGCACCCTCCACCAGGCCCCCACTCATGTCTCCCACCACCCCCACCCCCCAGCCGTGCATGGGCACCCTCCACCAGGCCCCCACTCATGTCTCCCACCACCCCCACCCCCCAGCCACCAGGGGCACCCTCCACCAGGCCCCCACTCATGTCTCCCACCACCCCCACCCCCCAGCCACCAGGGGCACCCTCCACCAGACCCCCACTCATGTCTCCCACCACCCCCACCCCCCAGCCACCAGGGGCACCCTCCACCAGGCCCCCACTCATGTCTCCCACCACCCCCACCCCCCAGCCACCAGGGGCACCCTCCACCAGGCCCCCACTCATGTCTCCCACCACCCCCACCCCCCAGCCACCAGGGGCATCCTCCACCAGGCCCCCAATCATGTCTCCCACCACCCCCCACCGCCCTGCCACCATGGGCAGCCCCCACCAGGTCCTCACAATCCCCAATCATGTGCGTAATGGTCAGCCTCCAAAGCCAAAAAGCCCTACCAAGTAACCCATTCACCCACATGGAAATGGAAA
The DNA here is from genome assembly GCF_040938575.1 of Ambystoma mexicanum. Lineage (NCBI taxonomy): Eukaryota > Metazoa > Chordata > Amphibia > Caudata > Ambystomatidae > Ambystoma > Ambystoma mexicanum. Next base: position 1,282,609,728 of record NC_090935.1, read on the forward strand.
TCACATGTTACACCCCCAATGTTCATGAAGCTAATGAAGCCATGTCCGTCACTCACAATGGTTGCAATTGAATGGGAAAACACACAACATGACATGCATGAAACCAATGAGATGATACCACACAGTGAAGTATGCAAACAAAATTGTATTGAAAAAAAATAAGAATGCTAAAGAAAGAAAACTAACTACAATGTGAATGAGAAAAAAGTAAGCTGCATGTCCGTATGAAAAAATGAAACTTGAAATCCAAATTGAAAAAATTTTTGTCCAAAGTCAAATGTAAAAAAATCTCCATGCAATAAAGAACTATGTACAAAAATAACAAGGGTCCATGAGCCCAACTGAACAAAGGAAACCTACTAAAAAATCTACCTAAAAATCAAATATATACAAAAAGTGGAGCAGTGTCCGTCGACTCCAAATCATAATACGAAAGAAAGGAAACCTAAAACTAAAGAACTATATACAAAGGCGGCGGGCAAGTCCAGCGGCTCACTCTGTGGTGTCCCGGGCCAGGGCATCATCGAACTCCTGTTCGATGTCCCAGAGGCGGTCCAGTTCCATGGCCCCGAGGGTCTGCAGGGACGACGCTGTGTCCTCCTCCAACCCCCTGCGGATTGCCTCGAGGCACTCGGCCCGCCTCAGGGCCCTCCGCATGGAGTTCTCCGCCCTGACCAATGTGAGCCGCGCCTCTTCCGCCCGCCGCCGATCCGCACCTATGGCGTGGCCCAACCGCTGCCACACGGAAGACACTCTCTGTCCTGGGTCCCCCTGCCCTCCGGCCGATGCCTGCCCCTCCGATGTCGAAAGCCCCGAGCCTTCATGGCTCCCACCATGTTGCTGCTGCTGCTGCTCTGCCTCTGCCCGTGCACTGCCTCCTGCTGCCTGCACATCCTCCGCCGGCTGGGGTGCACTTGTTGATGTGGCCACCCCTGCTGGACCACCGACTCCCGACTGTGGCAGGGATGCCTCCTCCACCAGCCTGGCCGCACCGTCAGAGGCAGCTCCACAGGGCACCCAGGTGACTGATGGGTGGGAAGATGGCACAGAGGACGACTGGCGCGTAGGGGGTCCAGTTGAGGAGGGGGTCGGAGCAAGCCCCATCAGACGGAGGAATCCGGCCTGGGTGACCTGTCCCAGCAGGCTGATGTGGTCAACAAGCCATTCGAGATGACGTGCAGTCTCTCCATGAAAAGACTGCAGGTCACCTCGCATGGCCCGTTGACGCAACGCCAAACCAGCCAGGACAGGCTCAACCCGGACCTGGATAGCCACGTCCGCAGGCAGAGGAAGGCCAGTTGACGTCAGCTCATCCCCTGCCTGGAAACGGGTCTGGACGTAGGCATCCCTGCTGGTGCAAGATGATGCAGGGACAGGATCGGGGACAGGATTGCACACAGGCACCTCTGCGGCGGCCTGTGCTGCCTCCTGTCCCTGGTCCTGGACTGCACCACTAGCACCAGTGGGATCCCCACCTCCAGACCCCGTCTCTGGTGCTTGCACGGCCTCCTCCTCCACCAGACCCCCCACCAACCTAGATGACTCCGTGCCATCTTCCCCTGTTGGGCCCTGTGGGGTCCCAGCTGCCCCTTCTGCTGCCGAGGAGTCCAACTCCAACCTCCGCCTCTTGGACCTCCCCCCGGCAGCTGCGGCCTGGGACGCGGCACCGGACTCCTCACTCCCCGACGAGATGACAACACGGGAGGGGAGCCGCGCCTTGCGTCTCCGGCTGGCGGTCGGATCCCCGCCGCTGTGCTCCACAGCACCTTCTCCGCGCTCTTCATCAGTTGACGCTGCAGACAGGGAGAAACAAAACACAGGCATCAGGGCACTGTACAATGGACACATACACACATGACAGTTGCACATGAGTGGCATTGGCAAACCTCAGACATGTCATCACAATCCCCAACACACATGTCATTGCAACTCGCACACATGAGCCATACCACAGCCATATCGCAACTGCCACCACCATCCATACACATACAACAGCATGAGCAGCCAAAGTTGACCCAGACATCACATGCAACACAGGAAGTGCACCACACATGTACACACACCACCACACTTGCATGCATGTGTACACCTCGGCCAAGTGTCGCACTGTTCAGACGGGCATCCATGTCACATCTGCCAATCAGGCTTACACATACCGCAGTCACATGCATCCATGTTGCATCACTGTTGCACCCTTGTCAAATACACACACATGCACATGTACACAGTGCTCATACATGCAGCCCAATACAACATACATGCGTGACATCACAGACATGTCTACTTACATACACATACATACAAACATGTGTGCACGCACAACTGCATTTGCCATGCAAGCCTACACACACAAGCACCATCCATGTCTCACACATTACAGCCCTCGCATGTGTCAGCCCCACGGCCATGTACACCCCCACCCATACTCGACCCCATACAAACAGATGTGCAACCTGCACAATACCGAATAATCACCACACGCACTGCTCACAATCAGGATGCATGTACACTCACCGCTCGACTCCAGACGGGTCTGCTTCTCCAGGACCTGGACGTGGAGCGCTGGGGATATGCGTTCCAGGACCCCCATCTGTTCTTCCGACAAGTGGCCCCGGCGCCCCTTGGCATCCTCTGCCTTCAAGAGGCGCCGGGCCTTGTTCAGGGTCCTGGACCTGAAGTCCTCCCAGCGCTTCCTGACATGTTGTAAGTCCCGGACTGCCACCCCCTCCGCGTTGATGGCAGTCACGATGTCAGTCCAGATCCGAGTCCGTCCTTCCTTGTCGGCGCGGGAACTTCCGAAGAGGGCATCATACTGCCCCAGGACTTGCTCCACCAGGACACCAACTTCGGTGGCACTCAAGCTGGTGCCCCTCTGCCTCTCTGGCCGGGGGTTGTCAGTGGTCACAGATGGTGTTTGCCCCGACATGACAACCCCAGAGGCAGGAGTGGGTGGGCAACTGGGTCCTGGGGCTGGGCTGTGGAGCGATGGAATTCCAGTCGGGAGTCTTCGGTACCAGCAGGGGTGGTCACAGCAACAGCACCCCTGGCTGATGTGCAGGCAGCAAATGGCAGTGCACGTGGGCAGCAGGCAGTCAGGCAGCAGCAGATGGTAGGTGGGAGCGTGCTCGGGGCTCTGGGGGGCAGTAGTTCGGCCTTCTGGGCAGGAGCGTGGTCTTCCGTGTGCTTATGCGTGGCCAGCTTGGTACGGAGTGATTTGGCACCTGAAAATCCTGCACGTCAGCATGAAAATCGAGGAAAGGCCCTTAGCGCGTAAGCGCGTCAGCACGCATACGCGATTCTATTGGACCAAAGGACCTCAGCGCGTAAGCGCGTCTGTGACGTGACCCGCACGGGTGTTTCCCACACAGCACGTGATGACAGAGCACACGTGGAAAGACTGCACGTCACAGTCTCATCGCATGTGATTGGTGGAAATGGCCCTACACGCAGAAGTGACAAAGCGTGTAATAGGAGGAAATGTCCCTACACGCAGAAGTGACAAAGCGTGTAATAGGAGGAAATGTCCCTACACGCAGAAGTGACAAAGCGTGTAATTGGAGGAAATGTCCCTACACGCAGAAGTGACAAAGCGTGTAATTGGAGGAAATGTCCGTACACGCAGAAGTGACAAAGCGTGTAATTGGAGGAAATGTCCGTACACGCAGAAGTGACAAAGCGTGTAATTGGAAGAAATGGCCCTAGCGCGTACACGCCGCGTAAGTGACGTTGGACGTGTGGGCCTGTATAAAAGGTACGCGTAGAACACCACTTCCTTGTACGTGCTTTTCGTGGAGAGCGAGTGGGTGAATTCTGTACTTCTTGTCGTTTCACACGCGATTTACTTCACGGCGTTTCAAGTTCGTATTCCCTGTTACCTCTGACAGATTTTTCTCTTCTTTCGCTTTTACTGGTTTACCTGGGCCTGTTCCCTCAAACAGTGTTCCCTTCTACTGTTGTCCTGTCTCCTCAGACAGCGTACAAATCTTCTTTTGGCGGGGGTGTTGCCAACCAAACGTGCTCCTTTTACACGCTCGTTTACCAGGCAGACGGTGAGTCACGCACGTATCTAACATCTGTGCTTGCCCCGTGTGTAGCCTACCCCTTCAGAGGTCATTCTAGGCTGCGTGTGACACGCATACGTTCATTCTTGTGTTTCTGGGTGCCACAGCGTAGTGCAGGTTTTTCTTTCTGCACACGTGGTCTAGGAGGGGTTGCGTGCACGTCATCTCCCTTTTTTGGGCCTCCTGTGCGTTGCGTGACCCGTCATCTTTCCCCAGGGGTTACATTCAGCCTTGCTAGAGCACTAGGGTACAATTACCATCTGGTACCCAACCCCTTTGACCCCCAATTGCCCAGGACAATAGTCTACATCCACTCCCATACGCACATTAACATCAGTGCCATGGCTGGGAGGCAAGGATTCTGTAAGGGTGGCAAAGGTGGAAGAGCCACAAGTGGTGGCCGTGGTGGATCCGGTAGGGGACGTGGTCGTAACTTGCAGGGTGAGCCTGTCCCCCCATGTGTGGAGGACCAGTCACGGGCACCCAAAATCCCCCCCCTTCCCCCCTCCCATTGAGGCTGATGTGGCTGACACCATCCATGCTCAGCCCTTGTTGGACCAGCCCATTGTGGCACCAGACCTGGCTGACTCCATGGCTGACTTCCAGGTCAGCAGGGCTACGACACGTGCCCTGGTGCACGTTGATGCCATCATGCCACGTGGATCTGGGGCAGCAAGGTCATCTGCTGCACCAAGGAGGCAGGGCGGAGAGGCTGCAGGGGCAGCTGCGGCTCCATCCACCCCAGCCCTCACACACCCAGCCAGGACAGTGTCGGTCCTAGTCCATGCTGCTGACATTCCCCCTGACACCATCACACTAGACCCAATGCCTGCACCAACTCCCATGCTGAGTGTGCAATCCCACACTCCTGATAGAGAGTCCACCAGGGCTCCTGCCCCTAGTGTCCAGAGCGGCGCAGGACACTCAGGATCACCACCACCTTCCAAGCGGAAGAGGAAGAGTGCTCGTCCGGCACAGGCTGATGCCCCAGACACGGCTACACAGTCTGGCCCGTCCAGGAAGCCCAGCTTCACGGATGACGAACTGAATGCACTTGTCGAGTATGTGTCCGGACATGACAACGAGATGGTCATTGTTGCAGGATCCAAGACCACACCTGCACAACGCCAGGCACACTGGCAGACCGTTGCGGACATCGTAAGTGCCCTTGGAATCGTGAGGCGCACAGCCAATGATTGCTATAAGCGCTGGAATGACCTAAAGCGCAGGGCAAAGAGTAAGCTGGCCTCAAGTCATGCCGCAACTCTAGTGACTGGAGGTGGGTCTCCAGTAGTAGACATGGAACTCACTCCACATGAGTCAGTCGCTGGGACCTACGTCACGGAGGAACAGATCCAAGGCGTGGGAGATCTGGCTGATTACGAGGCATTGTCCGGTGAGTGCACATGCATGTGTGTGTCATCCATGTGCATGGTGTGTGTGTGAGGGCTTCTGTTTGTGTGCCAGGTGAGAGTGTGTGCGCCTGAGTCGTATGGGTCAGCCATGTGCTTCATGCAATCCTTCCTGCGCAGCTGCATTTGGCCATAGCAGTATCCCTTCTGCCAACAGTAGACATCTAGGCCAACTGCACGCCAGTTGCCCTTGAAGTGTCACCTTGCCACAACATATTAGCTTATTTTTCACTGTTCATTCAGTCAGTTTGTTTGCATTCCACCACTTTCACTAGGCATGTCGCTGTCCACTAGTCACATGTCTGACATGGGTATGGTAAAGTGGAGTGACTTTGTTACCTGGATATCATTTGTACACAAATGTCCCTGTGCAATTGGACCATTTCAGACTGGCAGCTCCAGGTGAAAAATCTGACCTGTTAGAATTAGAAAAGCAATTACATGCGGGAACTGGACTGAATGAATAGGTGCTGCCCTCCTCTCCATCTTCACTCAATTGCAATGGTACATGCCATCTGTGTGATGGCATGTGTGTTTCACCTGGCAATCACAGGCCAATGTGTGATGCCACTGCCAGGCAGCATGCAGAAAATGTGTTCATCTTCCATCTTGGTGTCATCAGTGTGTGCCTTTTGCCTGCACTTCATACGCAGTGAGGGTGCATGCATGGGAGGGTTTTAGTCATGTGGGGCATGGTTCTCTTGCTTCTCAGCCCTCATTGTGTGCCATGGTGCTAATGCCTGTTTCCATTTCTTTGTTTTCATGTCTTTGCAGGGGAAGACGCACCTGATACTGCTGGGGTTGTGGAGATGGTGCAGACCCAGGAGGGGTCCGAGGGCCGACCAACCACCAGTGAGGGACGTGGTGTGGTGGTGGGGGAGAACCCACAAGTGCTGCAGGTCGTGCTCTCAAGGGGTGTCTCTGGCTGCACCTCCCCCGAGCTGTACTCAGGTGTTGATTCGGATGAGACCTACGTGCTGTCGCAGGTGAGTGTTCCAGGGAGGGATTCTGTTCTGTCTCACCCACCTGCACCAGGGCCAGGACCCTCCATGGGGATTTCAGTGTTGGCAGCTACGCCTTCGGTGGTTACGGATGCAGGGTCACACTCCGCGACATCTGATCCTGTTCCTGGGCCAGCAGATCAGAGGGGGAATGCAGTCCTGCAGCCTCAGGCAGTGCCGGCACAGCAAGGCGCAGTTCGCCTTGCCCCAGACAGGTGTGGTGCCCGCCGACGTGGTGGCTGTACACCACCCGGCAATACCGCATGGGAGCAATCCATTTACGGTATGGCAACCCAACAGGCTGCATCATCCGAGATGATGGCTCAGGCCATGGATAGGGTGGCCACTTCCATTGTCCCCCCAGAAAGGCTGATGGAGCGACTAGAGCAGGCAACCGACTCCATCTGCCAGTCACACAGGGAGGACATGTTGGGGTCCAACAGGGACAGGCGGGCGGCACTGGCGACTCTGCAGGAGGCCATCTCCATTGAGTCCCAGGGCCACAGGGAAGCCCTGAGGCAGGAGCTCCTTCACCTCAGGACGACTCTTGTTGAGCTTGAGGCTTCAACACACCAAAGGACAGAACAGCAGCTGGAGCGTCTCACCCGTACGCTCTCAGCTGAGATGCAGGCAACGAGGGCGGAGGTCCGGGCATCCCGTGAGTTGTTGCATGGGGACCTCCGCACACTCATCCTCCAGAACCAGACCTACCACACCCGCATGCTTGCAGCCATGGAGGAGCAGACTAGGGCCTTGCGTGGGCTGCCTCCCATAGTGCAACCACCTCCGGATGCAGCTGCACAGGGTGATAATAGCGACAGCAGTGATACTCCCACAATAGGGTAGCCGTGTGGGCCATGAGCCCATGGAGGTGTTTTATCTTCCCAGGATCCACGCAGGTGGGTTCTGGTGTGCATCCTGTCCTCGGACCTCCTGGGTGGCCTCCCCAACCCCCCCGGGCCCATCAATGGCCATTTTTGATTGTTTCTTATTTTTATTTTTATTTTGATTTCTTTTATTCCCAATTTTTTTGGGACGATCTGTTGGCTTCGATCTGTTGGCTTCCGTGGTTCCTGTGGGCATACGCTGCATTGTGGCTGGGCACATGCAGGCTTGTAATGTATTTGGTTCAGATGCTTGGGTTTGAGTCACACACACCCCTCCTGCTTCCCGTTTCCATGGGCTTGCAAAGGGTGTGCCCAAGTGACAGTGAATTACACAGTGACGTTGGACTCCCATGAGCTGTGTGGCCAGTCTGTAGTCAATACTGTGTATACATTCATAGTGCATATTGCTGTTGTGTTGTACACTGCATGTTGCATTGATGTGTAACTCTTCTTCTGTGTCTACCTCCCAATTTGCAGGTCCCTTCCTCATGTCCACACAAGGACCTCTAGTCTGGAGATGGGGACCATGTTGGCAGCAGTGCACCTACAACTCTACATGGCGACAACACTGCACAGTTGGTAGTGGTGGGAGTGCAGGCATTTCCAGGTGGTGAGACTACTAATATGTAACATTTGTGATGTCATGTTAATGGTACTACGTGCTCAAGTATGTTGTTGGTCCGGCATTGCTGTGAGCATTTCAGGTGTTGCAGGTTTCTAATAGTGCCACTGTACATAGTGAGACTGATGTCATGTTGTGGGGATTACTTTGTTTACCTGCAATTAGCATGACATGGCACGGTGTGTCGTGTGGCAGTGCTGGGGTTGGGTTGGCTGACATGGCACTGTCCTCTTGTTGCATTTTGCAAGTGGGTATTCATTTTAGCTGCTTCAATGTGTAACTTCACAAAACTGCATTGGTGGTGTCTGTGTGGGTAGGGATGCACACATTGTGACACTTCCAGGTGAACAATCTCAGGCTGACATGGTATTCCCGGTTCATTCTCCAGACATTCAGGATCAGTGTCAGGTTGAGTCATCATTGATTGTCAGATGGAATGTGCCAGGGCAGTGTGCACTCCACAGGGGTGTGATTTCTATGTGAAGTAATTAGCCACTAGCTGTGTACGGGCTGCCTCCCCCCGTGCCCTTTCCCCTCCCATGCGCAGCGGCTGTGCATGTGGTTGGGGATGTGGGGCCACCACCATGTCCACGGCCAGGCCCCGGCGTGTTGCAACGTTGTGCAGGACACATGCTGCCACTATGATCCTGCACACTACTGGGGGAGCGTATAACAGCTGCCCGCCAGAACGGTCAAGGGAGCGAAAGCGTGACTTTAGCACTCCGAATGTGCGCTCCACTATGCCCCTGGTTGTAATGTGGGCTGTGTTATATCTTACCTGGGGTGGCGTGGTGGGGTTCCGAATTGGCGTCATCATGTGGGGGCTGAGAGGGTAGGCGCTGTCCCCTGTGGAGGTGGTGATTGGTATCATTGGTGGGGTTGTGACCTTGCTCAGTATCCAACATGCATGCATGTGCAGTGGCATACATACTCACCAAGCAGCCATGTATCGCCATGCCGCCCAGCTTCTAGGTCCCGGCTTAGGGTGGACATTCGGTAAATGAAGCTGTCGTGGGTGGAGCCGGGATAGTTGGCATATACTGAGGTGATGATTCCCTTGGCATTACATGCTACCTGCACGTTGATGGAATGCCAGTGCTTGCGGTTCCTATAGATGTGCTCAGATGCCCTGGGGGGACGTAGAGCCACATGGGTGCAGTCGATGGCACCTAGCACTTTGGGGAATCGTGCCACAGCGTAAAAATCCAGGGCGGCAGCATGCCTTTCTGCAAGTGTTCTGGGCATGTATATGTGCCTGCGGACTGATGGGCGTGCAGTCATGATGTTCAAGACCTGGTGTAGGCAGCGTGACTGGGTGGCCTGTGACACCCCACCCACTATGGCACTTGTCCGCTGAAATGATCCAGTGGCTAAGAAGTGCAGTACATTGAGGACCTTCTCCAGGGGGCTGAGTGCTTGGGAGCACAGGGTGGGTGATGTGAGGTCATCCTCCCACTCACTCACCAGGTCCAGTATGATGTGTGGTGGAAACCTGTACCTCCCATACACCTGGTCATCAGGCATCCCGAAAAGGCTGGTTCTGGGTGTGAATATTCTGGCCCTGACTATCCTCCTCCTCCTCCTTTGGTAGCCCACTGCCACTGCTGCTAGGAACGGTATGTTCATCCTGGTGTCTGAGCTTGTTATTTTTAAAGTCCGCAATTTTATGCTTTGCGCGTGTTCTAGGCGAGCGTGTGACCCACGCACCCCTGGAATCCAGTTCCCAGTCCAATAGCGTGTGGAAATTCACACGCACCACGGGATACAGCGTGTGACCCGCGCACCCATGGAATCCAGTTCCCAGTCCAATAGCGTGTGGAAATTCACACGCACCACGGGATACAGCGTGTGACCCGCGCACCCCTGGAATCCAGTTCCCAGTCCAATAGCGTGTGGAAATTCACACGCACCACGGGATACAGGTTCGCTGACGTACTTGCGTGTGTAAGTGGCCGCGCACCCATTAAATACACGTACATAGGCCAATCGCGTGTACGCGCACCTTTGTCCAATTACACGCGATGACACTCTGACGTGCAGTATCTCCACGTGTGCCCCGTCATCACGTGCTGAGTGGGGAACACCCGTGCGGGTCACGTCACAGACGCGCTTACGCGCTGAGGGACTCTGGTCCAATAGAATCGCGTATGCGTGCTGACGCGCTTACGCGCTAAGGGCCTTTCCTCGGATTTCACGCTGACGTGCAGGATTTTCACGTGCCAAATCACTCCGTATCAAGCTGGCCACGCGAAAACACACGGAAGACCACGCTCCTGCCCAGAAGGCCGAGTTACTGCCCCCCAGTGCCCCGAGCAGCCTCCCACGTGCCATCTGCTGCTGCCTGCCTGCCTGCCTGCTGCCACCGTGCCCTGCCATTTGGTGCCTGCACATCAGCCATCTGCAGGGGTCCAGTTGCTGTGTCCACCCCTGCTGGAACTGAAGACTCCCGACTGGGATTACATCGCTCCACAGCCCAGCCCCAGGACCCAGTTGCCCACCCACACCTGCCTCTGGGGTTGCCATGTCGGGCACTTCCACATCTGGCACCAGTGGCAACCCCAGGCCAGAGGGGCAGAGGGGCACCAGCTTCACTGTCACCGAAGTTGGTGTCCTGGTGGAGCATGTCCTGGGGCAGTATGATGCCCTCTTTGGATCGTCCCGCGCCAGCAAGGAAGGACGGCAGAGGATCTGGGCCGACTGTGTGGTTTCCATCAACGCGGAGGGGGTGGCAACCCGCGACGTCCTGAAGATCAAGAAGCGCTGGGAGGACTTGAGGTCCAGGACCCTTGTGAAGGCCCGGCGCCTCGTGGAGGGGGGCCGGGGCCGCATGAGCTCCATCCAGATGAGGGTCCTGGAACGCGTACGCCCAGCGCTCCACGCCCAGATCCTTGAGAGGGAGGCCCGTCTGGAGTTGAGCGGTAAGTGTCCATGCATTACTGTGTGAGACAGGGAATGTTGCGGTGTGCTGGTTCTATGATACTTGCCTGTATGTGTGCCATAGGCCATGTATGCATGTATGTGTGCAGGGACATCATGGTAATGCATGTGCGACCAGTGATGTGTGATGCACATGGTTGTTGCATGTGTTGAAATGCCGCATGGGGAGCCCTATTCAGATTTTGAACATGAGAGCATGCCTGTCTCTGTACCTGGACATGGGTGGGGGTGAGGGATGGGTGCTGATGCCAGGTACATATATGGTAGCCATGTCTGTGTGCCTGACCTGCGTGTCTGTGACTTGTGCATGCCATGGATGCATGACACATGTGTGTGACAATGCAGAGATTCAGTAAAGCAGCCAAATTACCCTTGTATCCGCTGTGTTTGGTGTGTTTGGGGCCAGATGGATGTGACTGAGGTGAAGTGTGTGCATGTGATGGGCATGAGCCATGATGCATGTGAGTTACATATCATTGAATGTTTCAAGAGTCCATTGGACATGCATGGAAATGTCCATGGCATGCACCATGCCTGTTACTGTGTGTGTTTTGCCTGGCCTGACCCATGTGTTGTGGAGGGACATGATGGAAGTGTACTTTGACAGTGGTGCTCATCTGCTATTGCTTCCTGTCTAGGGGACCATTGTACAGTGCCCTGATGCTTGTGTTCTTTGTCTCCCTCTACGCAGCGGCTAGTGAAGAAGAGGGCGGAGACGGCGCTGTGGAGCAAGGCGGCGGGGATGCCCCCACGGCTGCAGCGGAAGGGGTGGGTGAGCCCCCACAGGGGCCTGCTACGGTGGGAGACGGTGAGGAGCCATCCAGGTTGGTGGTTTGCACAGAGGAGGAGGAGGCCGCCACTGGGGCACACATGGGGCCTGGTGGGGGCATCCCTGCTGGTGCAAGTGGTGCAGTCCAGGGCCAGGGGCAGGAGGCAGCACAGGTCACCATGGAGGGGACTGTGCATGTCGCTGTCCCTGACCCTGTGAGTGCACCACCATGCACCAGCAGGGATGCCCCGTCCCAGGCCTGTCCGCAGGTAGAGGGGATGTCCATGTCACCTGACTCCCCTCCACCTGCGGACGTGGGAACCCCTGGCCGTGCGGAGAAGGTCCTGATTGGGGTCGCGATGCGCACGGCTGTGATTCGTGATGCCGTGCGTGCTTCCCGGGAGGAGCACGCACGTCATCACGAAGTGCACCGTGCCGACGTGGCCCAATTGGGATCGGCCATGTTCGGGGGTTTCCTGCATGTGTTGGCCAATGTGGCGGCCCTCTCCTCCTCTGTGCAGGCTATCCACCAGTCGTTCTCCTTGCCGTCTTCCAGCCCAGATGCCACCAGGGCCCCCTGTGGACCTGCCCCGACCAATGCAGCCAGCTCGGTGGGGATCCCATCCCTGCCACAGTCGGGAGTCAGAGATCCAGCAGGGGTGGACACCAGAGCAACTGGACCCCAGCAGATGGAGGATGTGACGGCATCATCGGGCAGGGCACGTGCACGACGGCGTCGGTGGTTTCCATCAGCCTGGATGCCTTCGTGCTGGCACAGGCAGTTGCGTCGGAGGCAGCAGCAGGCTCAACGTGGGAGGCATCATGGCTCGGGGCCATCAACATCAGGGGTGCAGGCATCGGCCGGAGGGCAGGAGAACCCTGGAATGGGAGTGGCTTCCGTGTGGGAGCAGTTGTGCCAGCGGATAGGTGCGGAGCGGCAGCGGGCAGAGGAGGAACGGCTCACGATGGTCAGGGCGGAGGACTCCATGCGGAGGGCGCTGAGGCGGGCTGAGTGCCTCGAGGGTCTTCGCAGGGAGTTTGAGCTTGACACTGCGTTATCCCTGCGGGACCTTGGGGCCAGGGAACATGCCCGCCTCCAAGCCATTGACCAGGAGTTCGATGATGCCCTGGCCCATGACAACAACCAGTGAGCCGTCCGAATAGCCCGCTGCCTTTGTATATAGTTGTATAGTTAGGGTTAGGTTTCCTTTGTGTTTTTGATTTTTTTTTGGTTGCGATTGGACAATGCACCACTTTTTTGTATATAGTTCACTTTTTAGTTAGTAGTCATAGTTAGGTTTAATTTGGTAGGGCTCATGGACCCAGGATGATCTTCTTCATTGGCTTATTTTAATTTTTCAGATTATTTTCTTGGACATTCATCTTGTTTTGTTTGATTTGCTTTGTGTTTTTTCTTATTTCATTTCCATTCTACTTGCTGTTAAATACATATTATTTTTTTAATCTTCAATGTGTCGTATCATCTCATTGCTTTCAGGCATGTCATGTTGGGTGTTTTGTCATTCACTTGCAGCCATTGTGTGTGACAGACATGTGTTCAATTGCATTATTTAAATTGGGGGTGTAACATGTAATTGCCTTTGATATGTGGGTGGGTGTGATAGTTGGTTGGGCCTTTTGGCAGGGGAGGATGGGCATTACGGACATGATTGGGGAATGTTGGGACCCAGGTGCAGGGGGGCATGGATTGGACATGGGTGGGGGCCTGCTGGCAGGTGCCCCACAGTGCTGGGGGGGTGGGGGTGGTGGGAGACATGAGTGGGGGCCTGGTGGAGGGTGACCCTGCACTGCTGGGGTGTGGGGGTGGTGGGTGACATGAGTGGGGGCCTGGTGGAGGGTGACCCTGCACTGCTGGGGTTTGGGGGTGGTGGGAGACATGAGTGGGGGCCTGGTGGAGGGTGCCCCTGGTGGCTGGGGGGTGGGGGTGGTGGGTGACATGAGTCGGGGCCTGGTGGAGGGTGACCCTGCACTGCTGGGGTGTGGGGGTGGTGGGTGACATGAGTGGGGGCCTGGTGGAGGGTGACCCTGGTGGCTGGGGTTTGGGGGTGGTGGGTGACATGAGTGGGGGCCTGGTGGAGGGTGACCCTGGTGGCTGGGGTTTGGGGGTGGTGGGTGACATGAGTGGGGGCCTGGTGGAGGGTGCCCCTGGTGGCTGGGGTTTGGGGGTGGTGGGAGACATGAGTGGTGGCCTGGTGGAGGGTGCCCCTGGTGGCTGGGGGGTGGGGGTGGTGGGAGACATGAGTGGGGGCCTGGTGGAGGGTGACCCTGCACTGCTGGGGTGTGGGGGTGGTGGGTGACATGAGTGGGGGCCTGGTGGAGGGTGACCCTGCACTGCTGGGGTGTGGGGGTGGTGGGAGACATGAGTGGGGGCCTGGTGGAGGGTGCCCCTGGTGGCTGGGGGGTGGGGGTGGTGGGAGACATGAGTGGGGGCCTGGTGGAGGGTGCCCCTGGTGGCTGGGGGGTGGGGGTGGTGGGAGACATGAGTGGGGGCCTGGTGGAGGGTGACCCTGCACTGCTGGGGTGTGGGGGTGGTGGGTGACATGAGTGGGGGCCTGGTGGAGGGTGACCCTGCACTGCTGGGGTGTGGGGTTGGTGGGTGACATGAGTGGGGGCCTGGTGGAGGGTGCCCCTGGTGGCTGGGGTTTGGGGGTGGTGGGAGACATGAGTGGGGGCCTGGTGGAGGGTGCCCCTGGTGGCTGGGGGGTGGGGGTGGTGGGTGACATGAGTCGGGGCCTGGTGGAGGGTGACCCTGCACTGCTGGGGTGTGGGGGTGGTGGGTGACATGAGTGGGGGCCTGGTGGAGGGTGACCCTGCACTGCTGGGGTGTGGGGGTGGTGGGTGACATGAGTGGGGGCCTGGTGGAGGGTGCCCCTGGTGGCTGGGGTTTGGGGGTGGTGGGAGACATGAGTGGGGGCCTGGTGGAGGGTGCCCCTGGTGGCTGGGGGGTGGGGGTGGTGGGAGACATGAGTGGGGGCCTGGTGGAGGGTGACCCTGCACTGCTGGGGTTTGGGGGTGGTGGGAGACATGAGCGGGGGCCTGGTGGAGGGTGCCCCTGGTGGCTGGGGGGTGGTGGGAGACATGAGTGGGGGCCTGGTGGAGGGTGCCCCTGGTGGCTGGGGGGTGGGGGTGGTGGTAGACATGAGTGGGGGCCTGGTGGAGGGTGCCCCTGGTGGCTGGGGGGTGGGGGTGGTGGGTGACATGAGTGGGGGCCTGGTGGAGGGTGACCCTGCACTGCTGGGGTGTGGGGGTGGTGGGTGACATGAGTGGGGGCCTGGTGGAGGGTGCCCCTGGTGGCTGGGGTTTGGGGGTGGTGGGAGACATGAGTGGGGGCCTGGTGGAGGGTGCCCCTGGTGGCTGGGGGGTGGGGGTGGTGGGAGACATGAGTGGGGGCCTGGTGGAGGGTGCCCCTGGTGGCTGGGGGGTGGGGGTGGTGGGAGACATGAGTGGGGGCCTGGTGGAGGGTGACCCTGCACTGCTGGGGTGTGGGGGTGGTGGGAGACATGAGTGGGGGCCTGGTGGAGGGTGCCCCTGGTGGCTGGGGGGTGGGGGTGGTGGGTGACATGAGTGGGGGCCTGGTGGAGGGTGACCCTGCACTGCTGGGGTGTGGGGGTGGTGGGTGACATGAGTGGGGGCCTGGTGGAGGGTGCCCCTGGTGGCTGGGGCTTGGGGGTGGTGGGAGACATGAGTGGGAGCCTGGTGGAGGGTGCCCCTGGTGGCTGGGGGGTGGGGGTGGTGGGATACATGAGTGGGGGCCTGGTGGAGGGTGCCCCTTGTGGCTGGGGGGTGGGGGTGGTGGGAGACATGAGTGGGGGCCTGGTGGAGGGTGACCCTGCACTGCTGGGGTTTGGGGGTGGTGGGAGACATGAGTGGGGGCCTGGTGGAGGGTGCCCCTGGTGGCTGGGGGGTGGGGGTGGTGGGTGACATGAGTCGGGGCCTGGTGGAGGGTGACCCTGCACTGCTGGGGTGTGGGGGTGGTGGGTGGGTGACATGAGTGGGGGCCTGGTGGAGGGTGACCCTGCACTGCTGGGGTGTGGGGGTGGTGGGTGACATGAGTGGGGGCCTGTTGGAGGGTGCCCCTGGTGGCTGGGGTTTGGGGGTGGTGGGAGACATGAGTGGGGGCCTGGTGGAGGGTGCCCCTGGTGGCTGGGGGGTGGGGGTGGTGGGAGACATGAGTGGGGGCCTGGTGGAGGGTGACCCTGCACTGCTGGGGTTTGGGGGTGGTGGGAGACATGAGTGGGGGCCTGGTGGAGGGTGCCCCTGGTGGCTGGGGGGTGGGGGTGGTGGGAGACATGAGTGGGGGCCTGGTGGAGGGTGACCCTGCACTGCTGGGGTTTGGGGGTGGTGGGGAACATGAGGGGGGGCCTGGTGGAGGGTGCCCCTGGTGGCTGGGGGGTGGGGGTGGTGGGTGACATGAGTCGGGGCCTGGTGGAGGGTGACCCTGCACTGCTGGGGTGTGGGGGTGGTGGGTGACATGAGTGGGGGCCTGGTGGAGGGTGACCCTGCACTGCTGGGGTGTGGGGGTGGTGGGAGACATGAGTGGGGGCCTGGTGGAGGCTGACCCTGGTGGCTGGGAGGTGGGGGTGGTGGTAGACATGAGTGGGGGCCTGGTGGAGGGTGCCCCTGGTGGCTGGGGGGTGGGGGTGGTGGGAGACATGAGTGGGGGCCTGGTGGAGGCTGACCCTGGTGGCTGGGGGGTGGGGGTGGTGGTAGACATGAGTGGGGGCCTACTGGCAGGTGCCCCACAGTGCTGGGGGGTGGGGGTGCAAGGGGACATGAGTTGGTGTTCATTAGTTCAAGGAGACATGTGCCTTTGCTGGGGGGCATGGCCATGGTGGGTGGGCTGCCTGCGGGACATGACCAGGGATGCAGGGTAGTCCCCTGTGGTGTGGGCTGCCTGCAGGGGCCGTGGAGGGTGTACAGGGTACACCTGGGAGGACCCACACTGTCAAATCACATGTGGAACTTCCCACGCACCCCTGATATACACGCGCCCAGGATATTCGCGTGTGGAACTTCCCGCGCACCCCTGAAATACACGCGCCCAGGCTATTCGCGTGTGGAACTTCCCACGCACCTTTGTAATACGCGCGCCCAGGCTATTCGCGTGTGGAACTTCCCGCGCACCCCTCAAATACACGCGCCCAGGCTATTCGCGTGTGGAACTTCCCGCGCACCCCTGAAATACACGCGCCCAGGCTATTCGCGTGTGGAACTTCCCGCGCACCCCTGTAATACACGCGCCCCCAGGCTATTCGCGTGTGGAACTTCCCGCGCACCCCTGAAATACACGCGCCCCCAGGCTATTCGCGTGTGGAACTTCCCGCGCACCCCTGAAATACACGCGCCCAGGCTATTCGCGTGTGGAACTTCCCGCGCACCCCTGAAATACACGCGCCCAGGCTATTCGCGTGTGGAACTTCCCGCGCACCCCTGAAATACACGCGCCCAGGCTATTCGCGTGTGGAACTTCCCGCGCACCCCTGAAATACACGCGCCCAGGCTATTCGCGTGTGGAACTTCCCGCGCACCCCTGAAATACACGCGGCCAAGCTATTCGCGTGTGGAACTTCCCGCGCACCCCTGTAATACACGCGCCCCCAGGCTATTCGCGTGTGGTACTTCCTGCGCACCCCAGAAATACACACGCCCCCAGGCTATTCGCGTGTGGAACTTCCCGCGCACCCCTGAAATACACGCGCCCAGGCTATTCGCGTGTGGAACTTCCCGCGCACCCCTGAAATACACGCGCCCAGGCTATTCGCGTGTGGAACTTCCCGCGCACCCCTGAAATACACGCGCCCAGGCTATTCGCGTGTGGAACTTCCCGCGCACCCCTGTAATACACGTAGCCCGCTCCCCCAGGCCCGATCGCGTGAGGAACTTCACGCGAACCCCTGTAATACACGTAGCCCGCTCCCCCAGGCCCGATCGCGTGAGGAACTTCAGGCGAACCCCTGTAATACACGTAGCCCGCTCCCCCAGGCCCGATCGCGTGTGAAACTTCACGCGAACCCCTGATATACACGTAGCCCGCTCCCCCAGGCCCGATCGCGTGTGAAACTTCACGCGAACCCCTGATATACACGTAGGCCGCTCCCCCAGGCCCGATCGCGTGTGAAACTTCACGCGAACCCCTGTGATGCACGTACCCAGCTGAAATCGCGTGTTAGACTTCCCGCGCACCCCGGTATACACGCACACGTATTTTTTGTCAGCGGGTGTCCGTGTTTGTGGGTACCCCTTTGCACGTCATTTTTCCTGGAGGGCCACAGTATGGGACATTCATCATGGCAGTATATAGGTGCTATTTGTTGGCGCACCTTTTGGCGCACATTTCTTACAGCCGCAGAGACGCTACCGCCTGCTTTCTTGTGGCGGTCGTGTTTGTGCCTGTGCGCTGGTTTGAGCGTGCGCTTTTTTCCCCTATTCTATTCCATGAATACGTGTTGTAGGCGAGCGTGTGGGCGTTCCGCGCACTTGTGCCCTGTACTTCCCCCGTGACGCCCACGTTTTGGCAAGTTGTTCCCCATTCCGAGTGTTACGCCCGTGTTCCGCCTACTTTTGTTGCGTGCGCCGCGCTATGTGCGAATTTCGCTGTGGCCTGTGCGATTTTCGCTGTGACCTGGCGCACGCTGTTAGATGGCCTGTGCGCCAACGTGCACCGCGCACTTTTTTATCGCACATCCGCTGGTTTTCTCGCGCACGGCCTTCCATGAATCGACGTGCGCTGCTTTTCGTGCGATTTTCGCAATTGCACTGCGATTTTCGCTATTCCACTGCGAATCGCATGTTTTTGCCCACTGGCGCCGCGCTAATTATTCCATGAATCGGGCTGTATATCTATAACCATAAACAAAAAAACAAATAATAATAGAAGCAATATAAAATTAACTGGAAGTGTGCAGAGAAGCCAAACAATGCTTAGAGTGAGACATTTTAAATACCTACAACATTCATAGCCAGTACCTAAAGGCACATGATAAGTTAAAGGCCAACATAACTAATGAAGCAAATTGTATTGATGGCTTGTTTGATGACATTGTGAATATGAAAATACAATCAAACAATAAGAAAGAAACAAATGCAAAACGTGTTTCAAAGAAGGTTGAATCACAGACATAATTTGATCAACTCTATCATCATACAAAAATCAATATGAAACGAAGGACTGAGCACAGGAAATTGATGTTGAAGAACAGGAAATAGATCAACTAACCTTACAATTGAAACATGCACAAGCACATGGTGATCAAAAAAAGGTGACTACACAAAAGACGATGCAAAAAATTGAGGATAATGTAACATTGGGAGAGAGGACAGAAACATCAATGAAAGATCTTGATGATGCCATGTAAGAGACTGAGCACCGGAAGAAAGAATTAGCTACCCGGGTAGAATATTAGCCAAACATCAGTGCAAGAGATAGATATTTATCAAAAAAGAAAAGCTTTGTGTGCAGAAAGAGCTACAACTTGTAAAAGAAAAGGTGGCTTTCAAAACTGGATCATTTGACACTAGACAGGCTAGTATGAATGATTCTAGGCAACATCTAGTGCAAAGTAAACAGCACGTAATATTTGAAACCGTCACTCAGGAATGATGGAAGGTGGAAGAGGGTCAGCAGGAAGTTTGAAAAAGAGTTGTGTGTTACCTGCATAACATTGGATGGTGGGGGAGAAGGAGGAGATGAGGAGTGCCATCTGAGTAAGGTAGATGTTAAAGAGCCAAGGGGAGAAGATAAAACCCTGGGGGACACCAGAGATGGAGAAGGATATAGGAGAGGAGAAAGTGCCCAGGATGACTTGGGAAATGCAGTCAGTTAGGAAGGAGTTCAGCCAGTCCAGTGCCCAATCAGAGATACCAAAGTTATTGTGGCATCTTTGTATGAGGATGGAGTGGTTGACCGTGTTCATCAGGTACCATTGTGTCTCTGTCTGAGAAATGCTTGGTATACAGTGAGGGCTATATTTAGAAACTGCTGTATTCTGCTTCTAGCCCTAGACAAGACAAAATTACAACTAACGCTAGTAATAACGATCAGTGGGACGAGATGGCCCAATTACAAAAAAGATTTGTCAGAACTGAACTACACAGGCCAATTATGTAAGAATATCTAAAGTATCACGCTTTTCCCCAGGGACTAATTGTACGCAATGGACCAAGGCTATTCCTTGATAATACTGATTTCAAAATTAAATAGCGCTATATTGCCAATAAATGTAGCCGGGATTGGCTTATTTTAATTATTAAAAAGGCACAGAAATTCTCCAGAAAAATTGAATTAGATCTTAATAAATTACAGAAAGACAATAAAAAGAACTTTGATCTGGAACTTTTCAAATCGAAATTCGATCTGCATATTAAGGAACTCAATGAGTTCCAGGCAGCTACTACTATTGAAAGGATTAAAAGGATGTGGAAAGTCCTGCAATCCTTTAGTCACGAAAAATAATTTCCTTACACATCGAGTGATTTTGTGTTTGGCAATACTACTATAACACCAGGACATAATCGGTTTAAAGATACATCTCATAGCTGAAGTGGAGATACTACTAATGTAGAAAGTAGGATTTGGTAGACCCAGATGATTATCCCAATCCAATTGTACAGGGAAGTAGACCACAGTGAGGCAGAGGTAGAAGGGGCTGTTACCAATCTAGACAGCGAAGACCTTTTTAGACCAGGGGAATAATCAGAAAGATTGGAACACAGACCGAGTAAAAACCCTGAGACGCAAACAATGGTGATCAACTCTTACCATCTCATCCCAGAGGAAAAGAGAGTACTGAATAAGGGCATTTTTTTTATCACTAAACACCTTGACCCTTTTGAGTTTTGGGTGGAGTTCCAGCAGTTTATGCATAAAATCCACCTCACAGAGGGGCTGATTCATGGAATTTGTGCGCCGAAAAATGGGGATTTTGTGGCAGAATGACGCACAAATCCCTGTTTTTCGGCGCACAAATTCCATTAATCAGCCCCAGAATGTTTTGCTAATAAGGGAGACTATCAATCCACTAATTATAGGGGTCTCCAGAATCCTTCAACTTTGTGCCCCCCTACACACATTTTCTCGGTCAAATCTATGGCCTTTGAGAAAAAAGTGCTTGATGAAATAGAGAGACTTGAGTCTCGTACCAGTTCCATTCACTCCAACATGAGTAAATACGAGATTAATATTCTACATAAATTGTCACAAAAATCCACATATACTTGTAAGGCAGGCTGACAAAGGAGGTGGGATAGTTACTCTTAATACCAATGTAGAGGAGCAGGTGGATGCTTCTTCTATAATCTCTGCCCCTTCACCACTGTCATATTGGAGTAGCAGACGAAGAGCAACAATTGGGAATTCATGCATGAGTTTATGTGACATGTCCATATTGCGTCAATTGTACGAAAGACGAAGTACACTCAGACAGCCATTCAGAAGTCACCCTCATGTTGAGGCAATGTAAGGAAGTTACCAAGAAGGATGTCATTGCCAAAGTGCCAGGAAGCGGCTATGGGAATCATGGATACACTCTAAACAAAATCTTGACAACAGTAATGTGATGTCATGAAGAAGATATGTAAACCTAAGCTGAAACAATATGAAAATACTTAAGACTGACAATGTAAAAGAGGCATTAAGAGAAAGATGTACCAAAAGATGAAAGTATCATGAAAATAAGAAGATAAAGTAACTTGCTGACTAATAACTGTAAATACGCTGTAACGCAAGGTAGAAAAAGCATATAGATGCTTGCTACAAAGAGGTATATATATACATCAGTGATGTCATCAATGACATTTGTGATGTCATCTTTGATGTCCTGGGTGTTAGTGTTAGCAGTGCACGGTGGCGCGAGTTATGGTTGCTTATTTTACCATAACTGCCGAATTTCAGGGTTTTTTCGTTTTTACTTTGAACCATAACGTCCCTTTAACAAAGTTTTTTACTGAATTTCATAGGTTTTTAGTAGCGCAACTTAACCATAACGTCCCTTTAACAAAGTTTTTTTACTGAATTTCATAGGTTTTTAGAAGCGCAACTTAACCATAATGTCCCTTTAACAAAGTTTTTTTACTGAATTTCATAGGTTTTTAGTAGCGCAATTTATCCATAACGTCCCTTTAACAAAGTTTTTTTACTGAATTTCATAGGTTTTTATTAGTGCAACTTAACCATAAAGTCACTTTAACACATTTTTTTTTACTAAATTTCATAGTTTTTTATTGCTGCAATGTAACCATAATATCCTTTTCAATGGAGGAAGACCACTAGCAACCTAGGTTCTCAAAGTGGGAACCCGGGGTGGTAAAAAAAAGATTTTTCTTCCCAAACCGGGACACCGCAGGCAGGCGTCCCGGTGTAGGAAGGACAATCTTTTACCAAGATGGACACCAGGGAAAGGGAAGGCAGGGTGTATAAAGAGAACACAACAGGCTATCGGCGGGGGTCGGGAAGACCAGGAGAGAGACATGGGGCATGAGCAGGGGGTGAAAAAAGAAGGGCGACACGGGGCATGAGCAGGAAAGAAGGGAGACAAGGGGCATGAGCGGGGGGTAGGGGGGAAGAAGGGAGACACGGGGCATGAGCGGGAAAGAAGGGAGACACGGGGCATGAGTGGGGGGTGGAGGGGAAGAAGGGAGACACGGGGCATGAGCTGGGGGTGGGGGTGAACAGGGGAGACATGGGCCATGAGCGGGGGAAAAGGAGGGAGACAGACACGGAGCATGAGCGGGGGTGGGGGTGAACAGGAGAGACACGGGGCATGAGCGGGGGTAGGGCAAGGTGGGGCCCCCACCCCCGCTCATGCCCCGTGTCTTCCCTATTCCAACAGTGCAGACACAGGGCATGAGCAGGGGGTGGGGGTGAAAGAGGGAGACACGGGGCATAAGCGGGGAGTGGGTGGAACAAGAGGTCAACAAGGGGCATCATAGGAGGGGGGTACAAGAGGAAGACACGGGGCATGAGCGGGGGGTGAGGGGCAACAAAAGAGAGACACGGGGCATACGCGGGTGGGGGAAACAGGAGACAGACACGGAGCATGAGCGGGGGTGAACAGGAGAGACACGGGGCATGAGCAGGGGTAGGGCAAGGTAGAGCCCCCACTCATGCCCCGTGTCTACCCTGTTCCAACAGTGCAGACACGGGGCATGAGCGGGGGGGTGGGGGGGAAAGAGGGAAAGAAGGGAGACACGGGGCACGAGCGGGGAGTGGGGGGGAAGGAAGACACGGGGCATGAGCGGGGGGTGGGTGGAACAAGAGGTCAACAAGGGGCATCATAGGAGGGGGGGACAAGAGGAAGACACAGGGCATGAGCAGGGGATGGGAGGGAACAGGAGGAAGACACAAGGCATCAGCGAGGAGAGGGGGGACCGGAGGAAGACATGAGCGAGGGGTGGGGGAACAACAGGTCAACAAGGGGCATCATAGGAGGGGGGGACAAGAGGAAGACATCGAGCATGAGCGGTGGTGGGGGGCAACAGGAGAGAGACATGGGGCATGAGCGGGGGGTGAGGGGTACAGGAGACAGACACGGGGCATGAGCGGGCGGTAGGGGGCAACAGGAGAGAGACATGGGGCATGAGCGGGGGCAACAGGAGACAGACACGGGGCATGAGTGGGGGGGTGGGGCCAACAGGAGAGAGACACGGGGCATGAGAGGGTGGTGGGGAGAACAGGAGACAGAGACGAGGCATGAGCGGGGGGTGGGGCAAACAGGAGAGAGACACGGGGCATGAGCGGGGGGTGGGGAGAACAGGAGACAGACACGGGGCATGAGCGGGGAAACTATTATGGCAGGTTCTATGCAATAGCAGTATGCCAAGGGGTCTCTTCACGGCAATACATTATTTTTAAAAGGAAAATAAGGCTGTGTTGAGAGTGGGTCTCGGGGGTCAAGTCACGAGTTAATTTGAAGTTAACAGTTAGGCAGGGGTTCCCTCTGGCACCTATTCTATTTTGCATTTATATAGATGAGGTGGTAACTGAGCTGCTTGCAAAAGGTATTGACCCACCCAAAATGGACTTCATATGAAACCCGGGCCTGTTATTTGCCGATGATGCATTGATTTTATCCACTTTCCCCCGTAGCCTAAACCAATCTCTGTCTGTGTTTATGAAGACGTATGGGGAGCTGAGACTGTCTCTGAATGATGAAAAAACTAAATCAATGGTTTTCAGGTCCACCTTTTGAAAAAAAGTAAACATATCTACCAATGCAGAAGGGATGTCCCTTGAACAGCCAGACAGTATGATTATCTGGGCACTTGAATCAGTGATAGTGGGAACTGGACAAGCCAAATCATCAGAGCTTGTGCTACACTGGAAAAGTATGTTGTGGGCTCACATGCCTTTTTCAAAAGACACAGTAGGTGGGCGGGTTCTCCAGCTCTGGATGTGTGTAAGAAACAGGCAACAGCAGCTGCCCTCTTTGGGGCAGAACTATGGGGGTACGCTGACTTGAAGCCACTGAGTGTGCTGGAAAATAAACATCTAAAGAGATTACTTGGCCTCACATTTCCTACACCAAATGCACAGCTCCACCTAAAATTGCATCTATGCCCTATAGATCTAGTTGCACCAGACAGACCAATCATGTACTATCTACGGCAGTGGTTGGTGCCCAAACTGGAATTGTACAGGGCTAACATGACTCATTCATTGAGCCTGAGTGGAGCAACAAAATTACCATGGTTGGCACACGTTTGAAAGAGGTTGTATTAGATAAACGAGTGGGAGGTTCGGTCTCACCCCTGACTGTTAAATATTGTGAAATCAAAGAGTTGAAAGTTGTTGTTAGAGGAGGACTCATCTAGAGACTGTATCATAAGAGCCTTTAGGAACCTAAATCTAGCACCAGACTAGGTTTGAATGAAGGTAGGATTCGAGTTTGAACGGTATCTGGAATGGATCAGCCCTCCCTTTGCGGTACACTGTTTGTTCATTTCAGACCAGGCATATTGAATGTGGGATCATTTACAATAACATGGAAGAGGAGTAACTCGATAAAGTGCCCCATGTGTAAAGTAACAAATGAAAGTCTGGCCCACTTTATGTTCCTCTGCCCGATCATGCAGTTCCTTAGGAAATTTTACTTAATTCCCTTGCTAAGGTCAGACAGAATGTGGACAATTATGGAAGACAGCCGGCGACCCAAGAAGGGTTTTTAAGGTGGCTGTATTTATCCATAGAGCCTGGCAGATAAGACTAAAAAAGGAGAAATAAGCTCAGAAGAGTTGGTGTCTTACGACAGGTCCTTAACAACACACTTCAATGGTGACTTGAGTAAAAGCTGTGTATTTGGGACAATGGATATCCAGGAGGGCTGCAAGAGTTTATGTCAATAACTGGTACTTAGTATCTCTCCTCCCTTGTGATACCGACCAAGTGCAGTATAAAATAGCAAACCCCAAAAATATTGAACATAAACTAATCAGTGGTTTTAGCCTTTGTATTCCTTCCTTCATACCTGTAGATAGAGGTATCTGTTTGTATTTGCTTACTGTATTATCAAAGCATTTTTATGTTGACTCGAGTAAAAGCGGTGCGCGGTCAACGGATATCCAGCAGGGCTGCAAGAGTTTATGTCAATAACTCGTACTTAGTATCTCTTCCCCCTTGTGATACCGACCAACTGGAGTATAAAATAGCAAACCCCAAAAATGTTGAACAGAAACTGATCTTTGGTTTATTGATATTTTATTCCTTCTTTTATATTTGTATCTATTAACTGTAATAGGAACATTTATGTTAAGCCTGTATTTATTTTATTTTGTATATATAAAGTGCTCACGCAGCCCGGGGGTATCGGGCGCTGTTACATGAGTTTTGTTTTTGTCTTAGTTGCGTATTTATAGCACGCTTAAATACCCAGAGGTTTGTATGCGCAGACCTGTGTTGTTTCGTGTCGTCTTACTTCCAAGGTGAGCACGTTGCCGCTGAGCTATCCTCCTGGGCTTTAATGAGGGAAATGGTAATGTAATGGATTTTATGAAATCTTATGAAACTAATTGTATTCGTGAAATGTGTTCTTTTATGGCTCTAACACCAAATAAAAGATTACAAAAGTGAAGTGAAAATGTTAATTTGACATGAAACCAAAATTAATTAAACCATCCCTGCTTATGTAGATCTCTCTACTACTTATTCAATACAAATACATATTCCCCCCACAAATTAACATGTAAGAACTTTAAATCAGCGATCTAGGAAACTCAATTGCAAGACAAGCTAGTGTGGTAAGAGAGAAGAAGGACTCGGACTAGAGGACACAGGTTTCAAGTGATTTTATTTAAATTAAAAGAAAAACACCCCACTGACACTATTGTTAGAGAGAGATTCCCTGCCTAAAAACTAAACTAAGTTGCTGATCAATAGTCCAAAAGAAAATAATTGCCTTTCCAAACCTATCAGCGAACTTGCTCTACAACATGGAGAAAGACATAAAGGAAATAGCTAGTGTGCCCTAAACGCTCTGTTTTCTGAAAAGGATTCTGCAGGTGTTCCATGGACCTTGCCCATGGTTTAATTCCAGTGTTCAAATCTCCTAACAATTCTCCCTAAAGAAACAGTTCTTGTCAATCAATCCACGATACGCAAAAGGTATGCCAAAACTCCATACAATACAAAAAGTCTTAAGTTCCAGAGAAAACAAAATGATTGAGGGTCTTCATCTGAAGGGTTAATTCACTGATCCCTCTCCACCACTTATCTGGTCTTCTCTTTGCAATATTCAGAAATTGGATACCTCTGTACTTCCCACTTAGCTGTTCCTAATTGTTTATATTGAGAGATATTGGCTTCTTTGGTTTTGTGGTTAGGATAGTCTTTCCTTTCTCCCCACTTGCTCTCTCTCCTTTGTAAGTCTCTTGGATATAAGCAACCCCTTACCTTCAGACTCATAGGATATGCACCAGATAGCATGGGACTCTACGGCAGCAGTGACAAAGCCTCTTTGCTTTCTCATCATGAGCAAAGCAGTTACTTTGCTTGGATCACAGTTAAGCGCGGCACTACTATCATCTTTCCCATCATGAGTGAAGAAGTTACTCTGCATATTTCTGCAGTTTAGTGCAGTGTTGCTCTATGATCTGTCATTATCAGTGAAGAATTTCCTTTGTTCTTTGCCCCTGGTTTCAGCTTCTGTTTGTGGGAACCTGGCCTAGCATGTTTGTGGTGTGGTAGCACCTCCAGTGTTTGGCAGGGACCACAATTACATCTCCAGAACCTGCCCTGCTCTCTGTGTGCATGGTGGCATCTTTCTCTGATGTTCGCCTTCCTCTGTACCATTGTGGATTCCACGGTTCAGCGTGGCTCCAGGCCTCACCGAAGTAGCTACATCAGAGCCTTGCCTCTGTGTTTGCTCTCTCCTCCTCCACTTCAGCATCACTGGCTCTTTATTATCGATCCTGTAATGAGAGGGGAATATACCGTTCATCACAGAACATTTAACACACAACATTCTTTGAAGTCCAACACATGGCAATTTTGTCCATATTAGTTACTCCTATGTAAGCAGATAGTACTTGGTATGGAATCCCCATCGGAATGGAAGTCCTTACCCCTGAAGGGGAGTCCTTCCCAGCGAGGTCCTTCTTTCCCAAACCCATAGGTATTTTTTTTTTCTTAGCAGGCTCACCTCCCTTGCCTCAAATGGGGTGGCTCCCCTTAGTCACACTACTTAACATTCCCACAAGAGAATTGTTTACAAAATGAAAGCATATGTTAGCTAAACTCCCTTCAGTAGTGTTCTTTTGCATTAATGTATAAACCTGTACATTGCTCATTTAAAAAGTCCAACTTAAAGACAGGAAAATGAGTAGTGATTAATCACACTTACCCCTTTTTTATTAAATGGTTCAGCACCAGTAACAAGGCTCTGCCTGGTGATGTAACCCAGAACTGATTTCACATACTTATTCTTCTAGGTATGCGGACATTGAGATGTCCTTTTAGCTCTTCTCTACTTAATCAATACACAGAAAAGGAGTTAGGAGATCTCCCAGTTTAGACACCGTTTTCACACCATAAACCATAGTCTATCACATGTATGATTCCAGAAGCACACACATCTTCAGAAATATGACTTAACTTTTTAGAACGGTCAGTCAATTTATATAACACCACCCCTCAGTACTTTTAAATGAAAGGGGCTAGGATTACATCCATTACACTTTAAAGTATTGCTCCCCCAGGATTAGTTCCCTTTGATATTATTCTTATATATGTGTGATATTTTGATTGTCTCACAGGCCGGTGGGTACCCTTTTAAGGGCTGGTTCAATTCTCCCCCACTGGAGCACATGGACATCAGTCAGTATGATGGTTTAAGCTTCCCTCCACAGTCTAGTTCCCTTCTTTCTGTATTTGGGCATGGCTACTGTCTTTCCCAATGAACAAGCCTGAGTCTTTAACTCCAGGTTGGCCATGCTTACAGAACTGTATTCATAATCCGAAATAGGTCCAAAGGAAAGCAATTCATTATTTTTTCTTTACTGTTATCAATTCTCCTTTGCCTCCTTCTTATCCATCCCAGTGAGTATGTCAGTGAATGGGTCCCTAAAATCTATGTATTTGAATGTTTATAGAGCAGAAACCACTCCCTTCAGAGTTGAGTATAATTTCTCTAGTCTTATTGGTCAACGTAACTTGGGACAGGGATCCAGAAGTGACATCACATTAAGCGAACACCTCTATATTGGGCATATTAATGAGGAGGTAGAGAGTAAGAAGCTGGGTCCTAGAAAGCGAACACTCCTGTGCTAAGCTCTGTGTATAGATCTCTTTGAATCAAATGTTTCTGCAAGGTCACAGGTTGGAAGAGGCAAACCCAATACCTCTCGAAGGGAAAGTTTACACATAAATGTCCTGGTTACCTTGTAAAGAAAATATTTGGACCCTTGTTTCTGAAAGGATCTCACGTGTTTTCGCTTTAGTTTACATGTGAGTTTTTATTTGCATTGCAATATAGGTTAGACACATTTGTCTTTTAAGTTGGAGGTCAGCCGACACGTGTTTCAACCCCTGAGGGTCTTTCTCAAGGCACTTCGGTAAGGTTCTTGCGACAACGAACGGAGCGAGCAGCAAGCAGGCAACGGCCTACAACATTCCATGCAAATCGGATCACATCCTAGCAATTGGCTTCATGAACAACAGGGCTCATTACCCTAAGAACCTTACCGAAGTGCCTTGAGAAAGACCATCAGAGGTTAAAACACATGTCGGCTGACCTCCACCTTAAAAGACAAAAATAATAATGAGGTTAGTCGGATGGGAGTAACTTCCAAACCAAGTTTCCATCTCATTTGGTGCAATTTCATCTTAGAGATTTCTGCATTAAACAATTGTATCCTTCAAAAACATAAAATTCCTCACATGTATTCATGCTACTGCAGATTGCTTGCAGTCAAGGGAGTTAAATGGTGCAATCATAATCTCAACATGATTTATGGTGGATGAATTACAAATATTGACTTTTTTACTAATTAATACTTTTTTACAAAGATGATTTTTCAATCTCAAATGAACAGACTTTATAGTATGGACACTAGGACATACAAATCACGGGCTTGTGTAATTTCTGCACACAGATTTCCATGTCTGCTTCATTAACATAATGAAGATAATGTAAAAAAAAAGGTTTTACCTTCAGCTGCTTTTCACTATGATCATTACAAAAAACAAATCTTTATGACTTTTCATTAATTTGTTGAAAGAAAAAATGTGGTTTCCAATGCAAAATTCAAATAGCAATTTTTTCTACTTTACTCAATATTAATTGGTATCTTCATTTTCTGGCTCGTACATAAAATTGGTGTCAGTACCAGTATTTTCAAGGAATTTATCAACCGGAGAGTGTTAGAAATCATGAAAAAATTTATTTGGAGTTAGACTGGAATGGTAATTTACGAGTCCCTCCCAAATGAGTGATTGCAGGAACTGGCTGCCCTTTTTGTCACACATAAAGTCCTAGAATTGGTAAATTGCTTTCCTCTAAAAGATTGGCTTGATAGGGGGAGCACTTTAGATGGCAATTTCTTGGATATGGTTCCCACTTGTTAAGTGGTTAAGGACTTTGCCTAAGCTCAGAGACAGAAGAAATGTATACATGAAAACTATTTGTTTTGCTCTGCGGGGCATGGCTTAATGAGAGTCAACTCCAGGCAGAACCATCAGCTTTTATGGTCAGTTTTAAAGCTAATGTTCACACTTTCTCCTGGGAAAGCCTGCCATCACCCGTCCTGTTGTTTTGTTGCAATGGGTTTGGAAGAAAAATACCACTTGGCTAAAGTGGCTTTATTCACCTTCCTTTTTCTGTTGCAATTGATTGATTTTGATTAATTGTTTGTTTGTATAGTGCCTATACACAATGTGTTTCAAAGTGCTTCAAGGAGGGAGAGAACATGGGAAAATACATTTGCATTTTTACAAGTACATTAAACAGATCAGAATGTGAGAATAACGATCATATCATAACACATAGTACAGGTGCATAGAACAATAAAGGAGAGATGGGGAAGGAGAAAAAGAAGACAATACTAGTAATTGTCACCTAAAACAGAACAACATGATGTTTTCTCTGCAATTAAAGTCCATTCACAACTTATTTTAGATATTTATGTATTGTTCTTGATATTAAACTGATTTTCAGTCATTGACAAGGCCCAATGGGTGTTCCATTTTCCTATACACTATTGCTTTCATCCCAGTTTGGATTGTTTTTAGATTTAACAAAATATTGCAGGCTACCTTGGGTTAACTGGGAAGATGTATTTGTGTGTCTTCTCCTATAATATTAGATTTATACTCTTGGTATATATGGGCTGCTAACTTTATTTTTCTAGGTATGCAGACAGTGAGATGTCTTTCTGCTCACCAAATACCTCTTCTGTGTTTGATTACTAAACAGAAATGCAGTCAGGATATCTCCCAGTATACACAACATAGAACCTATTTTATCACATCTATTCCCTAAATTCTTAGGATGTAAAGTCAATATATACACCCAACTCCTCAGCACTTTCAAATGAAAGGGGTTGGGATTCAATGTATTCACCTTTAGAGAAAAATTCTCCTTGGCATTATACGTAAATAGGAATTTTCTTTGGCTGTTTCACAGACAAGTAGGAATCCTCCTAAAGATTGGTTCCACCTCCCTAGGAACATGTGGGCATCAGTTAGCACAATAGGGGTCAGCTTCCCACCAAATCCTGCTTTCTCTCTTTCTTTATTGGGACCTGTCTGCAGTTGTTTCCACTAAAGATAGCGTGGAACATTAACTCCAGGTACACCTCTCGTGCAGTGTGCCCCTGGTATTCAAAACATGGTTCCAAAAGGAAAACAATCTATTCAATGCTGCTTCATTTTGTTATCAATTTTCCTTTCTCTCCTTCTGCCCCTCCATAAGTGAGTGAGTAAGTGACTGTCTTTCCAGAATCTATGGGTTTCAATATTTATAGAGCAGAAACCACTCCATTTAGAGGTGTGTATATATTCTCTAATGTAATTGGTCAATGGATGTGAGTGACCAGTGCTCCAAAAGTGACATCACACCAAACCACCCCTCCTTTACCCATGGAGCATAGTAATGAAGAGGGCAGTCTGATTGAAGTAACTTCCAAACCCAGTTTGCCTCCCATTTGATGTGTCATTTTGGAGATGTATACATTAACCATTGATTTTTTCTAAAACACCATATTTTCATATGTGATAATGTTACTAATCAGTTCATCAGATTGCTCTCATCCAGGTGAGTTTAATGATGTGAATTTCACCTTAGCATGACCTATGGTGGAGGAGTTACATATTTTGGCTTTTTACACACTGATACCTACACACTGATACCTTTATAAACACATTTACAGATTTTAGATTAGCAGGCTCGCTGTCATTGACGCTAAGATATATCAATCATTGGTGCATGCAGTTTCTGAGCAAAATACAATTTTCCTAATTTACATTATGAAACAAACATAAAAAATAATGTTACATTCTGCTGATAGAGCTTTTCCCTTTGAGCATAAAACAAAAAACTCTCTAGGACCTTCCATTCAAATATTACAACTGATAATAGCTATTTCCAATGCAAAATTCACAAGGCATTTGTTTCTTTTTCCAACATATTACATGGCGTGTCCAGTTTCTCTGCATGGTAACACATCATCTTGTGTCCTATAATGTTAGTTTCTTTGAGCTCAAGGCTGGGGCATTTACACCCAAGAAACCTGTTTGTCATTGTTCAAGTGCGTTCAAGTTAGGATGCTGGCAGGGACAGTGGTCAACCAGTCTCACTCCTTGAGTAATTACAGTCACTTTTTAGCAATTCAGTTAGACTCCTGGTCTTTAACTGTGTGAGTTTCCTCCCCCTGGAAGAGCTAAGTGATGGGGAGTTAAGAATATTTGAGAGGGGACTGCTGAAGGGAGCCTATTTATTATATAAATAATATATTTTTCCATAGACCCTGATGCAGATGAAAGTCGTAAATGGGCAGCCTTTGTTTATATTACCTTAGCATGTCTTTGTAAACAAGGATCCAAACAAAGTCATCGGGCCTCATTACGATTTTGGAAGCAGCCATGCCCTTACCAAGAGCATGGCTGCCTCCAAACTCGGGTCCGGGTTCCCTGAATGGGGAAACACCGGGCCATTCTGACCTTGGAGGGCCCGGTATTTCCCCATTCAGGGAACCCAGACCATCCCCATTCCCATTGAGCCCCTATAGGGCTCAATGGGAATGGGGCGCATGCTAACTACGGGCCCGTTAATGACGGGCCCATTGTTAGCATGCTGGCCCACTCGTGGGACCCGCTAAGGACATCTGGTAAAACCAGACATCCAGTGTGGGTTCTGCACGGGGATGCTCGTAAAAGGGCGGTATGGCGTTAACGGCTCCAGCGCCTTTACCGGCGCCGTTAATCCCTTACCGCCCACCTCGTAATGAGGCCCATCATGTTTTATGGTAAGCTTCTAAGGCCAGTGTTCATTCTTTTCTCTTGGAAAGCAGGTCATCCATGTCCATTAGTTGTTGGGGGATGGAAGGCCATTTGGCAGTTCGAGACTATTTTCATTCAGTTTGGTTACATTCACAAATGCATCCTTTAAAGTTACATTTTCCTTTCCCCTTGCTTTTACATTTCCACAAAACACAGAAACATTATACATTTTTCTTAGCAATCAAAGTCCTTTCACAACTAATTTGTGATATTTATTTATTTCTGTATTTATGTGTTTATATACAGGAAGGAACAATGCACTTTTGATCACAAAAGAATGTACAATATATATTAGCAATCAGATCTGCTGAAAAGCAGTGAGATTCTTACGATGGGGTGTGTTTGATTGCCATTCTGACCAGGTTTTGTCTGGAAGTAGATGGAAGTTACCAATCTACAAATCATGGGTAGACTTACAAAGATGAAGAACTATCAACATTACACATTTGTAAGTGCAGGTAGATTGTACAGTCAGCTGTGTTAGGTCTGTGACCATGGTTGGTGAAGTTCTTTAGTGGAGGTAGTGAATGCGATGTCTGGCTGAAGAAAATTCTATACAAGTGGAGAAAGAAGAGAGAAAGCGCAGAGGTAAAAGGAAGCACATGGAGGGATTTGGTGCCACTTGGTAGTTGAGAAGGAAGAGCCGAGATTGTAATGCTTATCGAGGTTGATAGAGGAGGATAGATACAGTGGTGCATTACTGTGGAATTATTTGTGAACCAGGACAAATTTAAATGTTGGACTTTTTTGTCTCATGTGCCATCCAGCCTGGTGACATTACAAGGAAGTATTTTTACAGTGAGGGGGCATTCATTGAGTGTCCAGGTAGCAAAGATAATGAACTTTCACAGAGGACAGAAAGTATAGTTCGGGAGAACAAAAGAGGATGCTGACAGAGTAGCCAACATTAGAGAAGAGAACAGTGGTTAAGGGATGCGCGGCTTTGTTCACTAATATTTAGGAAGTTGAGGTGAGCTGCTGTTGCACTTTTTCAGATGAACGTAGAGAAGGTGTGAGAGGAGTCATATTTGACGCTGAGGTTTCTAGCTGAAGAAGCTTAGGGGAGAGTGGCAGATGAGAACTGGGCAGATAGGGGAATTGATGAGAACAAGTATTTGGCAGGAAAGAAAAACACCTCTGTTTTGGTACAGTATAACATCAGAGAGTGCACAACCGTACACTATTCAGTGGCAGAGAGAGACAGAGGAATATTTTGAGAGAGAGATCAGAGGAGAGCTCAGTAAATGAGAAGAAGATTTGGATGTCATCTGCAAAGAGTGAGTATGAGAATCCAATGGAAGAGATTAGTGTCCCAAGAGATGTACAATGGAAAGAGGTTGAGGCCCAAGAGGGAGCCTTGTGGAACACCAACAATTAGAGGAGCGAGTTGAGAGGTGTTGTTATTCCAGGAGACAGATAATTGGTGAGCTGCCTCATAGCATTGAATGCAGGCAAGGGCTTGAATGTGTATCCTAAGAAAAGAGAGAGTATTAAGGAGATCAGAGTGATTGACTGTGTCAAAGGCAGTGGACAGGTCAAGGAGAATTGAGACAGAGGATAGGTTGGAGTGCTTAGCAGAGGCAAGGATGTTGGAGCAGTTTCCGTGGAATGACAGTAGTGGAAACCTGTCTGTAGGGGTCTCGGAGTTTGTGGATATCTAAGACATCTGTAAGACAGTTGTACACATCCCTTTCAAGGACTTGTAGTGTAGAGTAGTGCAGGAATAGAGATACAGAATGAAAGTCAGCCAACAGGTTTCAGTCAGCCCGTTGCTTTTTTAGGAGAGGGATGACCATGGCCATTTTAAAAATAAGGGGAAAGAGTCGATGGATAGGTTGAAGAGTTATGTGAGGTGAGCGCCCCCTAAAAGGGTGATATATTTAACTAGCTGGGGAGAAAGAGGGTGTGAGGGGGCACCATAGGGTTTAACCTTCATTAGTAGAGATAGGGCTTCATAAGTATTAGTGTGACTAAAGTGGGAGCTAGAGCCTGAGGATAGGTTATGATATGCTATGGCATTCCTAATGTGCCTGTACATAAGTGTTTTTAGGTGTCACAAGACAAGGGAGGGAAGACCTAGGGAGGACAAGACAAACTGTCCTACTAGGCTTTGTGTCATTTGGATCAGTCAGTGTGACAATAGATGTGCAAGAGGAAGGAGAGGGGGAAGGGCAAGGGAGATGAAACAGGGAGTGCGATCAGAGCAGCATGGCTCTGAGTAAGTGCAGTCAGGGCAGTGCAGCTCTGGGTAAGTGCAGGAGATAGGGGGCTGCAGGGGTTACATTTACAGCCCCTAAGTACACGGTAGGCCAGAAGGCAGTGAAAGGAAGACTGGTAATGGAGGAGCCTGGTACCCAGTGAGACTCTGAGGGAACCAAGCAACCAGTTGGTGTAGCAGACAGGTAAGTTATAAACTAAACTAAGCGAGAGAGAGGAGGCAGAAGATGATGGTAGAGTAGGCAGCATGTAGAATGAAGTTGGAAGGAGTGTGAGAAAGTTCCAGAGAGAATCTCTATTTTTGGAAATGTTTGCAGTAAAGTATTCAGCTATACATATTTCAAATGATGTGCACAGGCTGCAGCTCAAATGTTTGTGTTTAAATTGGTGCTGTTCTTTCTTTGTGTACTTTTCATGGTATGTATTTACCAACAGATCCCTCCACCCTTGCTCTTATTCCTTTGGCTACCAAAATGGCAGGGCAAGGGAATGTGTCTGTTATCCCGGTATATTTCTTGATATAAAGCAGGTTTTCACTCATATAAATAAACATGTACACAATGCAAGGTCCACATTAGGTTGTTTGCCTCTACTTTGACATGCTGTGCTTTTCATCTCAGATTTGACAATTCTTTAATTAACAAAACAATGCTGGATTATTCCATGTGACTGAAAAGATGTGTTCTTGTGCTTTGTCTCTTGCTTTAGACATATATTCTGATGATAGGTGGGCTGATTAACATTGAACATTTCTGACCATGTGTCTTTTTCAAATGCTGTGCCCAGGCTCCAGCTCCAAATTTGTTTTTAAACTGGCATTGCTCTTTCTTTGCACAATTTTCTGTGGCATGTATTTCCCTATAGATCCCTCGTCTGCAGCTCTTCCCCTTTTGTGACAGTAAAATGGGGGAGTGCAAGGCAGTTTGTCTTTTTCTTCTGGATTCTTTCAGGTTTAATTTGGATGAGTCTTTTGAAATTGTCTTTTCATTTTGGAGAACAAAAGGGGGTTGTCTGTCTCTGGTTCTTCTCCACTCTTCATTCATGTCTGGAAGGCCCTGGAACGAATTATCCAATTAAATCACTATATAACAGGTTGGAAAAGATGGATTAGGTAGACATAAAGTCACAGATAAAAAATACATATTTTCATAATATGTTCTTGTTGGATTTTATCCTTTACTGTTTTATAATGTTATAATTTTCATCCAGTCATTCTCTTGCACTCTTATTCTATTACTTACCAATTCATTTTCTAATTACTTCTTTTATTTTTCTCATATTTAATCCTTCAGAATGTCTTACAGCCATTCCTTCAGATGGCTCTTCAATCATTCTCAAAGCCGGTCAAGGTTGACAACTTTTCAGTTGATTGATATGGACCCATTTTTCCTCAATCAGATATTCTTTCCGGATGCAGATCTTACACTTGACAGGAGAAATCTGATCAATGATCTCAAAAGACCCTCGCCAAGAAGGTAAAAAACCTTTTGTCCTTGGATTGGTTACTTCGAAAATTATAGAGGTAACATCTGTCACATACCTTGTACTCCCTCTGAATTGATGTGCATTAGTATGCTCTCATTCATTCAGCAGACTTGTCCCAATTACATTGGAAATTTGAAAAAACAAGATGTATGGTTTTACTCATATTCTCAATGTATTCATGAGTAGTTGAGGCATGAATGCACATCTTCTGCTGAGTTAGGTAAGACATGTGTTGAGGTAATACCATGTTTGTCCTGTCATTCAATAAAATTGAGAGCTCTTGGTGTTTGGGAATTTTAGAGCTGAATGTCATCAGGACAAGTGGCAATCATATGTCCCAACCTATTCCAGAATCAACCACAGTGTCCTTCAAGATACTCACAATGAATGTGTGTATCTCTCCACACGCCTGTTCTGGTAGGTGAAGTGGTGTTTTCTTTTCACTCCTAAAATTTCTCATATATTAGTCATCACCTCACTAGTAAAATGAAGACCTCGGTTGGATGCAATCCTTTGAGCAAATTGATCGAGAAAAGATGTGGTTGATTATCAAAGTGGCAGCTGCATCTGCTTACATGGTGCAATGAAGTCTATTTGCAAGTCAGACCAAGGTAACCTCATTCCTATTTTTTGTAAAGGAGCTCTGTGTGTGGGAGAGCTTGGTTGGAACTGAGAACATACAAGACAAACTGTTAAATATGTATTGAGATCCTGGCCCATGTGTGGCCAGTAAGCAATGTATTGCATGTTTTCTAGAGTCTTTTGAAATCCCCTATGACTGGCAGCATCTGTGTCATGCTTCGGACTTTAACATCAGAGATAAGACTTCGGAATCAGGTAGGTACCACGCACTGGTCATATGCAAATTTGAGTTTCCTGACCAAAGGTCCGTCTTGATTCTTGAACATTTTCTGAAATGTAATCTGTATGCAGAGGTCTCTTTTCCTTGAAAATCTGATTTCATCAGAGGAAAACTGAACAGATCATCAAAATATTGATAGAATTTCCCAATAATGGGATGATTTTTTTGAACAGTGATCAAGTCTGTACCAGAAGCATCTTTACTCCACTGCGCAACTGAAAGTTACTTGTTATTGCAGGTTTGTTATCGGATTAACCCAGAAACCTGGAATTCTCCCAGGAGGTGATACATATCTATCTGTTCAAGTTTTATCAGGATCATCGCCATGGAATTACCTTTGATGTTTTCCAATAGATGGGCATTTCATTTAGCATCACCAGATCATCAATAGTCTGGATAGATCTACCATGTTTATTGGTTTATTATTTCCACAAAGCACACCGTTGTTTTTACAATTAATTAGGTGTTCTACAAACCCATTTTGTACATAATCAGAATCAGTGATTATCACCAATTCTGTGAGTTGGTGGTTTATAGCAGTGTGGACAGCGTGACACAGTGCCATCAGCTTTGCCATCTGACTACTTCAATTACCTCTTTTGCAACCAGCAGTGGGTTCAGGAAGATCATTCACCCATGTCTTCCCAATGCCAGAGATCAATCATTTATCTCCATCTCTATCAACATTGTAGGTACACCCATCCACGTAAACTGTGGGTGTCCCCTGACAGGTGTTTCACCATAGACCTTGAGTGGGGACACTAGGTATGCTTCCATATTATCAGTGGTTACTTGACTTTCATCATCAAGACAATGTTCTTGAGCATAGTCATGTAAGTCTATTAGTGCTTGAGCTATAGAGCTCTTCTTAATTTGGCCATACCTGATGTCCACTGGCAAGCCTTGCACTGACATAATTCAAAATGTTATTATTGAATTAGTGATGTCCCCAGCCTTTGGAGATATTGCAAGTTTGGTGGGAGGTCTCTATTTTGATGTGCTCATCCTGGATGAATGGGAGGTTATTTGTCAATGTCCACACCATTGCCAGGAGTGCTTTCTTGAAAGCATAGAATTTCTCTACTATGGAGGATAATGGGCCTCATTACGACCCAGGCGCTAATGGGTTAACGGTGCCGTAAAGGCTGCGGCGCCGTTAACCTATTAGCGCCTAATTACGAGGTCCCTTTGCGGGACCCGACCTTAACGACTGGTATAGACCAGCCGTTAAAGTAGGGACCCGCAAAGGTACCTTGGTGCTTATTACGATGCCGCAATTTGCGGCACCTTACTTAGGGCCTTCCCCATTCCCATTGAGCCCTATGGGCCAAAAATGGGAAAGGGGAAGGGCCATTGAGGAAGGGGGAATTACCGCCCGCCAACCTTGTAATTGAGTGGTAATTCCCCCTTTATCCATGCGGAGTCGGTAATTTACCGGCATGGACCAGGTTGCTAATAGCACCATGGTCTTCCGCCAGGACCGTAATGAGGCCCAATGTGTTGCTCAAGTAGGAGACTGACTTGCTGACTTTGTCATGTTTTTGGTATAACACTGTCATCAAGCAGGTGTTCATTTGTCTCATAGGTATCGGCTAGATTGAGCTACGATTCAACCATCTGTCAGAAACCCAGAAATATTTCTGCTTTTGATATTTCAGATCTATTCTCCAATTGGGTGGAGAGATCTCTTTGTATGGTGCTACCCCATAAGGTCATGAAGAAGACACCAGGACATTCCCCCCTATTGGGTATGAATCTTTTCTGGTTGAATGCTGTCCATCATGTCACAGAAATCTCCAGGAATTGTACCTATGATTTAATTTTCTTAATAAATAAAATAGTATTTAGGAATCAACCGCCATTCCAATACATGTGTCTGTGCCCAATGTAATACTTTGAGGGTTTCTGTTATCCATCAATACTCGAATTGTTTCATCATTGAGATTGAATATTGGGGATGTATGCAGAGACAATCCTTGTTGTTCGAGAGTATGATTCAAATGTATAAACGCTTCAGAATTATTCAGGGTTTAACCTCTCTTAATTTTCAGGGTTATTGTAAATGTTCACACCTGTCCTGGCATAGTAACCTCTTCTTTTGCTTGGACTTCAACAGCATAAGGCAACAGTTGAGCTGATAGAAATGCGTTCTCAACATTGTCAAAGCCCTTTGAGCTACCACCCAGTCTTCACCATACTTTGTTATTAATAAACCCAAAATTAACTGCGAATGGATGGAGCAGATCACTACCCAGATAAAATTCACAAGGGACATCTCTAAAGATCCAGCAATTATTATCAACAATTTTATCATGAAAGTTACATTTTTAGCATTCACAAGCTAGGTCCTATGTGTTTTTTTTTTTTTTCTTAATTGATTCAGCTGTAAAAAACAACTTTTTCAATATACAAGTAATATTTAGTACAGTCATCAAACAAAAAAACCATAACAATAAACTTAAACAGTTAGGTTACAACTTACAAAATTTAAAACAGTAAATAAGGAACCCCATACATTATGGTCAAAAAGAAAAAGGCAGAGAACAAAGAACAAAGAAATAAAAGATAAAACAGCAGAATAAGCCATAGCGGCCATCTAAGAATGATTGACGGTCTCCAAATTTAACGCTTGAATGAAATTCGTTAATGCAATCTGTAAGGGGTATTGATTGGCACAAAGCAAAAATGACCACCGCAACTCCTGAGCTACCGCTGCCATAGACGACAGCAGGTGCTTGAAATGCTTTGATCTCAAGACGGCTAACTGTGGGCAATAACAGACTAAGTGTTCAAGAGATTCAATAGTATTGCTTTGCATGCAAAAACGACAAACGATTAACGTGGCAGATCTTAATTTCCTACGTACCTGAACCTGATAAGTTGGCCATAGATCAAAGCGGGCCCTTAAATACCCTGCTCTTAATTTGGGTGAGGGAAATTTTAATAAGTATGGTTCAGGGCATTTCATCAATTTTGGCCAAAAACGAAATTTACAAGGTTGGCAGTAGGTTTTACATTTGTCAATGGTGTTCAACCAGTCAAGGTTATAAAATAGTTTTTTGGACCTTGCCGGGTTGTTTATGAGATTGAGGATGGAAATATTTGCTGATGCTAGGGCTTCTAGACAAAAGTTTGTCCATGAGTTTGTGAAATTCTTCTCTGCTGTCAGCATGTATTCAGCAATTACCTTTAATAGGTAGGTGTTATGATTTGCCATAAGGCATTTGCGGAATAACATGCAACATCGCCAGGTGTAGATTGCGCACAAGGAGGTCAATCCCAGTTCATACCGCAACCACGTACTCGGCACGCACTGGGAGAGAGATAATACAGACCTCCAGTACTTTCCTTCAAGCCTCCCAAGGAATTGCATATTGCAGTTCAATAGGGTTTCTGCCCCATATAATATCGCTGGTATAGCTTTCATAGACCAGAAAATTAGGGCAGGTTGAATGGTGAATTTTCCAAATTTAAACAAGATGATTTTGGATTGCGAGATTGCAGTATTTAGTTTGGCATCCATTCGTTCTATTTGACTATTAGGTTTAACTTCACCACTAAATTCAATTCCCAAATAAGTGTAATTTTTTACTATTGTAATAGGGGAATTGTTGATCGACCATGTCAGGTTATATTTATGTAGCCGCTTTGCCTTATATACAACAATCTGAGTTTTATTTAAATTAACTACTAGCTCATTCGCAGTAAGATATCGATTAAATGCATCGATTAAGTTCTGCAGACCCACTGGGGTCTTAGAAATGAGTACAATATCATTTGCATAATTTAGATTAGTAATTTTATGTCCTTTCAAAGACGGCGCATCAGAGAAAGTCTGTTGCAGAATTGGGGTTAAATCATGAATAAAGTAATTAAAGATTGCCGCGGCTAGCAAACAACCTTGTTTTAGCCCACGGTCTGTGTTAATTGGGGCAGATAGAAGACCGTCTAGGGTGAGTCTCACCCGGATCGTGGTTGCTGTGTGGAACGCATGGATGATATCATGCAGGGACGGTGGACATTTGTCCCTTGCAAGTTTTGCCATCAGCAGGGTTTGTGAAACCGAGTCGAAAGCTGCATGCAAGTCAATAAAAGCAAAATAGATGGCTTGATTCTGCTCCTGGCAATGGGCTTTGAGTGCATTTAGGATCAACAAGTTCGCACAAGTACCCAGCCCGGCCACGAATCCTGTTTGGTGAGGGTCACGTTTGGCACAGGAATCGGTCCAATGATTAAATTCAGATAACACCAATTTTGCAAAGAGTTTCCCTGGGGCGTCTAAGAGGGCTATTGGCCGGTAGTTGCATGGATTAGAGCGGTCGCCTTTCTTATAGATTGGTACGATGACAGAGCACAGCCAAGAACTTGGTAGGGCATGGTGAATCAACACTTCTCTAAAAATGGCATGAAGATTTTTGGCCCATAGCTCAGGATTTTCCTTCAAATTGACATTATGGAGGCCATCTGGCCCAGCGGCTCTAGATGAATTTAGATTTACAATCAAATCTTTAAGTAAAGATTGGGAGCACCTTATATTCCACTGCGATTTGGATTGAGTCTTATAGACATGTTGTCGATAGTCTGGATCAAGGTATAAACCAGTGAAATGTGCTATCCATGCCCCCTCCGATACCGCACCAGTTTGAGCATATGCTTGTGTTAGATTGAGGTTTGTGTTAAGAAGACGCCATGTTTCGGCCGAATTCTTAGAAAGAATCGATCTAAACATTGTTTCGCTGTCTTTTTGATATAGATGCGCGCGCCAAGCCCGGAGCCAGTTCTGATACCTACACCTGATGGCTCTGACTATGGTGTGACTATTAGGGGGATTTGCTCTCAGAATGAGTCTTTTTTCTTTACGAAATTCGGCCTTACGTTCTTTAAGTGCTTGGTCAAACTGGTGTTTGTGTTTCCATGTATTCGGATTGACTACTATGGTGTTACGAAAAGGTTTTAAGAACTCAGTGTATTCAATCAGCTGCTGTGGGTGATCAATACCACAAATTGCATTCGAGAATTGCATCAAAGACTGCTTAGACCATTTCAAACGGTTTTTTGCATTATTAATGGTTAGATTTTGTGACAACCATTGGTTTTTTGGTTGTTCACCGAAGCAGCTCAGTTTTAATGACAGAAGATGGTGGTCACTTGCAGGATATGGAATTATTTAGAAACAAATAACATTACTATACATATCGTGATCAACATACATGTGGTCAATCGTACTTTGTCTTGTACCTCGCTGCCAAGTCGGTTGGGGCGGGATGTCACGGTCAACTGAGCCATTCAAGACTCGCATGCTATGATCCAGCATAAGATGAGACCAAGTGGATATAGCCTTAGAGTTCCTCTGAATTTGGGACGAAATACAGTCCATATTTAAATCGCCCATGATTAGAATGTGGGTAATGTTCTTTGCAGTTGCGATTGCATCAAAAATCGCTGATAACCCTTCAAATAAGACTATATCTGATAAGCCTGCTGGGTTACGATAGATGTTAATAAGGGGTATGGTGTAGTTGTTATGAGTAATCTTAACTAATTGGATGAAGATGTTAACATGCATCCAGGGCTCTATTTTATAACCCAATTTTTGATTAACTGCCACCACTAGGCCCGATGAAGGGCGACCACGTGTTCCCATCTTTGCTGGTAATAAACAAACGTTGAAACTGTCCCAAGTCGGGGGGACTAAGTACCATGTCTCCTGGAGAGCAATAATCGCATAGTCAGATAATGTTTGGACAGAGGTTTGCAAGTGACTATGTCCGCAAGTATTCCAGGAGGCTATTTTAGTCACCTGGGTTAGAGAGCCTGTTAGTGATTAATTGTAGTGTGCATGGGTGTCATCACGAGCACTACCATATATTTGTGGGTGCTGTTTAGTTGTCAATTTTGGGCATTCATTCAAGCGAGCCGGGTCTTGGGCCAAAAGAAAACCCATTTCAAATAAAGACCGTTTGGCGAGCCATATCGTATTCAAGACAATGCCAGAAGGAATCCAGAGTCTCACGATGTCTGTAGAGACCTCGTTCAGGTATTCAACCTGTGCTATGTCTTGAGATGTCAGATCTTCCAATTCATAAACGTCACTAAAGATGTTAAGAACACTTTGTCTGTTCAAGTTATATGACGGATGGGATCCTTCTCGGCATTTCAAAATCAGTGTATGACAGTTAGATGCTGTCGAGCCTGATTTTCGAGGATGAGTAGTGTTGGTATGAGGCACTCCATTGCCGTCAAATGAAGTAGACATTCGAGTCACCTCTTCGCGCGGTGGCGCAGTCATCACACCTGTAGGACATTGTGTGCGCTGTGATTCAGCGTGCAGCTTTCGATTAGATGGTTTCGTCTGAAGGGCCACCGGGGAGGACCAGGTTACTGACTTAGATGGTTTACCTTGGGCCAAATTTGGTAATGGCTGAGAGTGGGCCCAGCTACGTTCATCCATATAGGAATCAAGGGCCTTGCGCATTTCTCTCAACAACAAAGATCTTTGGCATTCATGGGTCACAGAACTCGGGACAGATGACTCTGGGGCACACGAAGAAAGTGAAACAGCAGGAATTGCTGTCGCCGGAAGGGAGGCTTGAGGGACAGAGTCCAAGGCATCCACCAGTTCGTCCAGTGGTTCATGGGCTGCCACGGACGGAGGTTGGAGTTCAACAGTGGATGTCAAAGAGTTTTTTGGTAGGAATCCAGTAGAACGATGTGGAACACCAACCCCCTCCGGTGTTGGCATGGTTATGTTCTTAAAAAAAGCATTTAAAGATGCTTTGGTCATGCGAACAGCCGGTAGGATTTTGTGTTTCGTTTTGGTTTGAAAACGTGGTTTCACAATCTTAGTTTTTGGACTAGGTCTTTGGACTGGGACGGGTGTGCCAAGGGGGGCCGGGTTGACAAAAGGCAAGTTTGTTTTGGCCGGGGCCGCCACCACATCAGGGATCAAGGAATCCTGCAGACTAACCCATGAAGTGTTTTTTGGATTAGCATGAGACGCTGGGTGCGGTGGCGGCACCGGTGTTATTATATAGGGAACAGCTGGCACAGTAGGGAGATAAGTAGGACTCGTTAGGGGAGCAGGCAAAGAAGGCGCCATATTCTGCATTTCAACGCATGGAGAATCTGTGCTTCGCGAAATAGATGTAATAGCAGTTAGTTTTACTTTTTGAGTCCATATAAGAAGGTCATCTAGCTTTGAGTCTTGTTTAGATATTTTAGCATCAAGGACCTCAAAGAGTTTAAACATAGCCAGCAAGGTAGTATTTATTGCAGACAGAGTCAATTCAACCAAAGCTGGTTGAGATCCGGGCACATCAAGCGTAGGATTGATCATCGGTCGGCGTGGTGTGGGATGAACATAGGATATAGATGATATGGAATGCGCAATGGAGGGCTGTTCAACATGTGAGCAAGAAGATAAATTTAACGAATTTCGTATTGAAATTGGCGACTCACATTGCGTGATTTGTGACGGAACGACCTGACTGACCACTGGGGTGTGGTCCAGAGATGTTATTGGTATTGGTAATATGAATTCCGTGTGGGGGATCTTTTAACTTGGTGAGTTCAACATTGTATGATCTGATATTTC
Organism: Ambystoma mexicanum; assembly: GCF_040938575.1. NCBI lineage: Eukaryota > Metazoa > Chordata > Amphibia > Caudata > Ambystomatidae > Ambystoma > Ambystoma mexicanum. Next base: position 1,282,654,579 of record NC_090935.1, read on the forward strand.
ACCACACGGTAAAGAATCAGCAAATGTTTTCAGGGCTAGGTGTTGACCAATAGCGCTACCACAGATGCCTATATTTTTGGCCTGCAAAGGCTGTACGGGGATCTGAGCAGTGGATTTTGGTGTAGATAAAAAAGGTGGTTTAAACCGAGGGGCCTCAGCTCCTTTTACAGAGCTCCCCACTGGGGTCAATATAATAAATTTATGGGAAAGCAAAGTTTTATGCGGCGTATGTAAGTTGAAAATAGCGCCATTGCCGTTAGGTAGTGCTGGAGGCATGCCCGTCTTTAAACAGTAGGCTAACGTGCACATATTTAGTGGACACAATATTAAGATGTTAAAGGTGTTGAAAAGGACAAACAACACTTACTCAGATGCCACTGACTGGGAGTATCGCATTCCGCGTCAACCGCGGCAAAGCGGGTAAAGCGGTACTCAGCCGGTACTCGCCCGTGTGCGCGCGCGCTGTGCGCGTGCGCAGAAAGTTTGTAGTGGCTGACTCTACACACAGCCAATCGCTGCGACTGGGGGCGGGATCAAGCAGCAGGCGGTAAGAGTGCCGAAACAACAAGGGACCGCCTCAAACAACAGGCCCTAGAAACAAACAAAACATACAATCAAACTGGGGCCCTGCAGTTGATAAGGTTCACAGGAACAAATAAAGTTCTCTCTCTTTCAATAGTCCACGATGGGTCACCTTGAAGAAGTAAACAGTTCGGCTCCAATCCAATCCGTGGGTAGCAGGAGCAGACAGAACAGCAAGCGAAGCGGGTAAAGCGGTACTCAGCCGGTACTCGCCCGTGTGCGCGCGCGCTGTGCGCGTGCGCAGAAAGTTTGTAGTGGCTGACTCTACACACAGCCAATCGCTGCGACTGGGGGCGGGATCAAGCAGCAGGCGGTAAGAGTGCCGAAACAACAAGGGACCGCCTCAAACAACAGGCCCTTGAAGAAGTAAACAGTTCGGCTCCAATCCAATCCGTGGGTAGCAGGAGCAGACAGAACAGCAAGCGAAGCGGGTAAAGCGGTACTCAGCCGGTACATGTGTTTTTTGTATCTTGATTTTCCAGACCAACTTCCCATTTTTTTGACAAAATATTGTAGGGAATGTTCTGATCTTTTTGAAGTCAGTAAAACAGTGCTTCGCTTATAAAGGTTTTTCCATTGTTTAGGCAGTCTCTGACAAGTACATAAGCATTACCTTCATTTATCTGTATGGGGAAACATGTGTGTTTGCCCTTTTTCTGAATGTCAGTCAGATTATGGATGTATTTTTCTGAACTCTTTTGACGAGAACATTGGATTTCTGTGGGTGCATCTGAGAGCTGCAATTCAAAATATCCCCTTCCTACTTGAAAGACCATTTGTTGCTTGGTGGGAGATTCATTTTCATGAACTGAGATGAGGTCTCCTCAACACTTTGTTCTCCTACTGTGATAAGAGTTATCTCCGGAACCTGATTATTCTGAAAATTAAATTCAATTTGGCTGAGGTATCATGCAATCAAGTGGGAAGTTACATTCAGGCTAACGTAATTGGAACTCCTCTTCAGCTTCATTGAACGGTTGGTTTAGTTCCCCAGAACCTCGTTTACAAAATCAATCGGATTGGACAGACTTCAAAGAAAATAATTCCCCAGTAAACTGGGTCCGCCCTCTGGAGCCATGATGATCATCGGGTGTTTCTTACAATGTGGCCCAGTTTTGATTTCCAGATCTGCAATCCCACCGATGGAAAAATCCTTTCTGTCAAAATATATATGTTCTCCTAGAAGATGTTTTAGAGGGATGTTATGACTGTCCCCCCTTATCCTGGAACTTTATTAGATAGGCTCAAGAGACAATCCATTGGAGTACCAGAGCTGAAAGAAGAAAAGCACACTTCATCGTTATGTTACTTATTGCAATAACATTACACACAGTCTTGTATGCTGCTTTTACCTACTTACTAGAGTCATATCCAGTCAACGGCATAACGATTCTTGGAAATCCTAAGACCGTTCATATTATTTTTGGGATAATTATTGCAATCATCTTGCAGTTCTTCATATAAGGGTATGATTCATAGAGGCTTACCGAGTTACATGTTAAAAGTTTGAGCAACAATTAGGAGGTTTCAGAATATAAGTGGCTCATTTCCTTGAAGAAATTCAACAAGTTTACATGGAATAATAATGTGGTGTCATGCTGCATTATGATTTGTGTTTTCCTCCTGATTATTATGACATTTAGACATGTTATAAAAAACAATATAGAGATGGCGGGTGACAATGAAACATTTACTGTTGCCCCTGATGAAATCACAAACAGAATGTTTTCGAATCTTACTAGGCATTTATTTCAATTTAAAAGGGATATTGGGGGAGATGGTGAAGATATAAATATCCATCTTGATAATTCGGCTTATTTAAAGAATAACCTATGGTATCAGCAAATGAAAAATGTGGGAAATGAACATCAGATGAAAGTTGCTGTGTCTGTTCCCTTTTACCTTTAGCTTTGGGAGCCTCTAAAATATTCATAGCAACAGAAGCATCAGTGAAAAAGGCACATTGCCTGACACACATTGCACTTTGCCTAACCAGACGACAGTTCCAAGGCAGAACAGTATCCATAGTGTGGGTAAACAAAGTGACATCTCAAAGAGAAGACAATTGCGTACCAGACAAAGTCAAGAGAAAAGCCAGAAAAAATGCACCACATAATAAAATACAAACAGCCTGGAAAAAATGCAATAGGAATCAAGATTGAAGAAAACAAGATGTTACAATGCAAAGATAAGAATGGGAAGGAAAAACGAGAATGGTGAGAAAGAGGTCAAATACAAATTAAAGGAACAGTGCTTAATCCTGATGGATGGGCTGAAGGATTGGTTGTGTGTAAAGCAACAACATTAACCGGACAATGGAAAGTAGTTGTAGCAAATGCAGAAAAGGAATGCAAAAACCAATGACCAAATATTGCAAGATTGTAGACATGGGTCAACAATGAGGGAGGGCCAGTGCAGATACTGCCCCAGAAGAAGGCGTCATTATGCTTCAGAAGTAATGGCATGGTGAAAGTTAGAGAGAACTGCAATTGTGGCTGAGTTTGTGATGTGCCAGGCATGAAGGAAGGAACAGCAGTCCTGATGGACCATTACTGGGCTTGTGGAACAAGAGCATATATCAAGTTGCTACCAACATCGGGAGGAGTTTGTCCATTTGTACTGATAAGCATACCAGCCTTAGTAATTCCACAAAGTGACCTGCAGATTACTGACTCCCCAATAATGGTCATGCATGAGGAAGAACATATTGTTTGATAGAAGCAGGCAGAGGAGAGATATTTATTTCTCAGCAAAATCAATAGAAGCCTATTATGACATTCCAGATGAGCATACATTGTTCACCAGATCATCAGTGATATTTACAGCTATATCCCTGCCAGGAATTCAGACTGCAGTGAATGCAAAGTGGCTGCAAATCACCAGATGGTAGCTGCTGCAAACAATCAACATGACGATGAAAGGATTTAATGCGATCAGAGAAGAGTTGAGGGCAATCAGGCTTATGGGTTTATGGCCCTCCAGATCAGGTATGTCCTTGACTGCATTACAGCAATGGAAGGAGGCGTGTGCGCCAAGATCGGGTCTCCTTGCTGTAAATTTACCTGCTCATGATGACAACAAAGGGACTTTGACGGGAGCAATAGCAATGTTGTCAACCTTGAACACAGAAATGGTGGAAGAAGTAGCCACGACCAAGGTGGATGGCTGGTTTTCGTCTTTGTTTAAATGGATTCCAACTTGGTTGGCAAATGCCTTCAAATTACTTGGAGCAGTACTAGTGTTGGTATTGCAAGGATTTTGTCTCATAAGGATCATCTTGGGACAATGCCAGAAGACAGCCAAGAACGCTATTGGGATAAAGGTTATGATTGACATAGGCGCTGGAACTGGTGAGTAGATGAAAAATGAGGAAAGTACCTGTGATATTAGAAAGAAAAGTATCCTTGCACCTCCAGGAACAAAGTTCTACTACCTTAAGGAACATAAACAATATGTAGGACGATGGATATTTTGTCCACCATCAGGAGATTGATGCCACATGACCTGGAGTGTGGATGAACATAGAAAGAATGCAGGTCACCTGAGGGGGGTGACTAAGATATGGGTCCCAAAGAAACAACAGTATGAAGAGATAATAAAGGAGAACGAAATAGGAATGTTGTTGAGGACTCGACCAGAGGGGGAAAGTAGATGAGCAAGTGGATGCATTTTCCCTAGCTTCCACCCCCCTCACCACCATCATACTGGAACAGCATGAGAAGACTCCATGTGTTATGCCCATAATGCATTGAGTGTATGAGAGACAATATGCACTCGAATGTACCCTTGCACTGAAAGTGTGGAAGGAAGTAATATGTCAGCACACAGCATTGGACATCATGGAGCGTTGAATGAAATCTGACGTGGATAGAGTGATGTCATAAAGAAGCTATATGAGGACATACTGAAACGATATGAAAATACTGAAGAGTGACGATGTAACTGAAGTGATAAGAGAAACATGTATGAAACGATAAAGTAATCATGAATACAAAGGAAGACAAAGTAACCTGCTGACCAACAAGTGTAAAGATGCAGTAACGCAAGGTAGAAAAGATACATAGAAGCTTTCTGTAGAGGAATCTATAACATGACTAGGACGGCCATAGTTAGATAATGTTCACCGGCTTGTGTAAATAGTCAATTCAGCTACCTCAGAAACAGATCAGGGTTGCAGAGTCAGGAGATGCTGGAAGAACAGCATTGTGTGCAAAACCAAGAGGAGTCTACTTTGGCTGGAGATCAAGGATTCTATTTTTAAGGAATAGCTGCAAAGCACGACGGAAGGCAGACAGATAAGTCATGGACGAGACATATTTCTCTTAGATTAAAGAACAAGAAAACATCTGCAAGAGCCAATTATTGAACAATTAAAAGTGTATAAAGTCTATACAAGGTAGAGTGAGCAAGTCTCTAAAGGCCACAAAGAGAAATGACACTCAGTATAATTAAGTCAAATAGCAGTAAATAAGAGACTGAAACAATAAGAAATCGTGGTCTCTTCACATGTGACTCAGATGTCAAAACAAGGCTTGTTCATTAAGCCTCGTCTGAAGATAGTGATGTGTTTACACTCCCTTGAATGTCCTAGAGCAGAGAGCAGGCTACAAGGTCAACTACAGACAGGAAACTTTGGCTCATGGCCAGACTGATGAGAGATGATGGACTAATTGTGAAAGTAGGGAGCAATCGGACGTGATCCAAGCACCTGGGTTTTGGTTTCCTTACGTGCTGCTAGCCGAGCCGAAAGCCCAAGGTTGGGTGGGAATGCTAACCAATCAGTGGGTCTATGAGGCAACCTGCTATACAATGTTGCATAAACCAATTTGCTGCCATTTGGTCCACTATAATCAGTATTATATGTATTTAGAGGAAGTTTAAGGTGTGGATTACAGATAAGAGACAGCAAATTAAGTTCTATCCCGTATACATTCTATGGGCCTCATCATGAGTTGGGTGGTAGCCCTTAAATGTGGTGTTAACGCTAGTGCAGCTGCATTTAAGGGTCCTCCCAATCACAAGTCTGGCAGCATTTACCCCCAGCTCAAATTCGCCAATTTAACGCCCATTCTCAGGCGCAATTAGCACATCGCTATTAACGCATGCTAATTGTGCTGAAAAGTTTGTGCGTGAGTGTCCAAGCATCTGTCCAATATTTGCCAGTTGACCATGCTTAATTAAACTGAGAATAAAATAGCCCTTTGGCATTGTCAGGTTACTTGGTCTGAGATCTGTAGCTGGTAATTCCATCTAGCACAATAGATGCTTGAAGGTGGTAGAGCACAGTATCAAAAATACTTTCAATTTGAACAGCAATACCAAGTGAATGACTTTGTAAATGATGAAACAAGTCTTGTGTTTGAAATTTAGAAATAAGAACAGTCAAAGTATCATTAAAGATGCATTGATTTTGTTGAAGGGATGTCATTTCACCATATGGTACCTAAGGATTAATTCTAGGGAGGAAGAATCGTACAGGTTGAGTTGGGTGTGCATAACCTATATTGCAGTAGACTTTCAATTCTGGAATCAAAATAATGTTGCAAGACTATGTAATGTCCCAAGCGTGGGGTGGGGCGGTTTTATTCGGGTTGCTCGCATCCAGCTGAGAAATCGAAATATGTCATTCAGTCAAGCTTGCTATCGGGAGGGGTTGTTAAATGTTCTTGAACGTGTGCCACCCAGTTACACATGTGACAGAACAGAGATGCATTAACATGTGCTTTTGACAGTAGCTTTAGAACATTGTTGAGTGTGGGTCGTTTGTGTGAACCTAAATTATTCATATTAGATGAGGTGACGGGTAGCACACAATAGCGTCACCTTCCTCTTGGTACTAGTCACGGAATTTCATGAACTGTGATTGTTTCAGGAGTGTGCTCGTAGAGCTGCTCACAACAATAGACTGTGCAGATGTGGAAAACATAAAACGTGACCCAATTTATTGAAATGTACCAGACTGCCGTTTTAGTAAGACGGAAAGGGCCCATTGGTCCTGGTGCATTTCAGTCCCTAGAACCCCATTCATGCATAGTCAATGACCGAATCTGCTGAAACCATACTGGGGGGCACGCAGGTGCCAAATCATTTTAAAAATGAAGCAGTCTTTACATTTCCCAAATAAGGCCATTTTCTCCGAATCTGCAATGAATGACCATGTAAATGTTTGCCTGTGTCGGCTTCTCAGAAGGTACAGTTCATGGATGTTGGTTAAATATTTTCAGTGCGTCTTGGGAAATACTAGAAAGTCCATAAGAAGTTTGCATATTTCCTAAAATCCTCTTCCAGTTCCCAGGGGGCCCCAAACGCAATTGGCATCATTAGACCCACACCCACCGAACTCCAATCTAAAAACCTTCACTCTATTAAGGGGTACGCTACCTCTCTTCTATCTTTTCGGTTAGACCTCATTTATGAGTTTCTCAGTGTGAACCTGTGAACCATTCTGACTTCTTTTTAACATAGCCTAAGCTATACAATCCTTTTGTTTCTCCTGCGCCCTGTTACCTCCGGGTTAGGTGTGCATTACACATAATAAAAACAAACAAACAAAATGACGACTGTTGTTGCGCATTATGTTTTATTTTAGTCAACACTTAAAATAAAAACAATTAAAAGTGTGGCCCTTGTTATATTCTTTTTGCACAAACAGAATACGTCATCATATTACATGTGCGTCATGCACCTATTAAACGAGATGGGAGAACAGCCGTGTGTGTTTTCTGGTGAAAGTGGTTAATGTCACGAGACACATCGGATCATCAGAGCAGTTATTTCCCGTTAAGTAAAATGAAAAGTTGTCTTTATCGCGCAAGTGAGACGTCTGCGCCCCCGATGATCCCTGAGGAGAAGGCTGCTTATCTTCTACATGTGTGGTAATATCCTGTAGCACATTGCATATGAAAAGAACGGGTAAAGGGCATACAAGTTCTCTTTTACTGCTTGACAGATGACTATGGAATAAAAGCAGAATCCCATTTTTTTATATGATCCAACCGTTTTCAAAATGTATAGTTCTCCAAAACGGCATAAAACAGAAAATCTTGGCGCTCATTGTGGATGATCTGTAACATTACTGGAAAAGGTTGAAACTTTGTTAAGGCTTTTGCGCCTTACATTAACGTCACCGCTCATGTTCACTAATGTGTAAGGTGTTTTACAAAGGTAGCGGGCGCCCCTCTCTCGCAAGAACAGACATGATAACCTGTTGAGTGGTTATTAACCACTTGAGAGTTCGCAGCCACTGCTTTTACTCACTGTGCCTTTCACAGATGGGAAATATCCATTTGCATATCAGTCTTTGTCCTGCCCAGGGGCAGTCCAGCACCGAAATACAATGGCAACTCCAATCTGAACGAGAGTACCACCAGCAACCCCACAACCACGTGCTTCACCCTTGTTGGGGATCATCAGTGAGGTGAAGCTGATGCCTCTCTAAGCACAGTGAGAGGGAGACCACGTCTGGTTGCCCCCAGGAGACCTAGGGTTACCAATCCCAGGTTCCTTAAAAAATAGTTTTACAAAGGTAGCGGGCGCCCCTCTCTCGCAAGAACAGACATGATAACCTGTTCAGTGGTTATTAACCACTTGAGAGTTCGCAGCCACTGCTTTTACTCACTGTGCCTTTCACAGATGGGAAAAATCCATTTGCATATCAGTCTTTGTCCTGCCCAGGGGCAGTCCAGCACCGAAATACAATGGCAACTCCAATCTGAACGAGAGTAACACCAGCAACCCCATACACGTGTTTCACCCTTGTTGGGGATCATCAGTGAGGTGAAGCTGATGCCTCTCTAAGCACAGTGAGAGGGAGACCACGTCTGGTTGCCCCCAGGAGACCTAGGGTTACCAATCCCAGGTTCCTTAAAAAATAGTTTTACAAAGGTAGCGGGCGCCCCTCTCTCGCAAGAACAGACATGATAACCTGTTCAGTGGTTATTAACCACTTGAGAGTTCGCAGCCACTGCTTTTACTCACTGTGCCTTTCACAGATGGGAAAAATCCATTTGCATATCAGTCTTTGTCCTGCCCAGGGGCAGTCCAGCACCGAAATACAATGGCAACTCCAATCTGAACGAGAGTACCACCAGCAACCCCATACACGTGTTTCACCCTTGTTGGGGATCATCAGTGAGGTGAAGCTGATGCCTCTCTAAGCACAGTGAGAGGGAGACCACGTCTGGTTGCCCCCAGGAGACCTAGGGTTACCAATCCCAGGTTCCTTAAAAAATAGTTTTACAAAGGTAGCGGGCGCCCCTCTCTCGCAAGAACAGACATGATAACCTGTTCAGTGGTTATTAACCACTTGAGAGTTCGCAGCCACTGCTTTTACTCACTGTGCCTTTCACAGATGGGAAATATCCATTTGCATATCAGTCTTTGTCCTGCCCAGGGGCAGTCCAGCACCGAAATACAATGGCAACTCCAATCTGAACGAGAGTACCACCAGCAACCCCATACACGTGTTTCACCCTTGTTGGGGATCATCAGTGAGGTGAAGCTGATGCCTCTCTAAGCACAGTGAGAGGGAGACCACGTCTGGTTGCCCCCAGGAGACCTAGGGTTACCAATCCCAGGTTCCTTAAAAAATAGTTTTACAAAGGTAGCGGGCGCCCCTCTCTCGCAAGAACAGACATGATAACCTGTTCAGTGGTTATTAACCACTTGAGAGTTCGCAGCCACTGCTTTTACTCACTGTGCCTTTCACAGATGGGAAATATCCATTTGCATATCAGTCTTTGTCCTTGCATATCAGTCTTTGTCCTGCCCAGGGGCAGTCCAGCACCGAAATACAATGGCAACTCCAATCTGAAAGAGAGTACCACCAGCAACCCCATACACGTGTTTCACCCTTGTTGGGGATCATCAGTGAGGTGAAGCTGATGCCTCTCTAAGCACAGTGAGAGGGAGACCACGTCTGGTTGCCCCCAGGAGACCTAGGGTTACCAATCCCAGGTTCCTTAAAAAATAGTTTTACAAAGGTAGCGGGCGCCCCACTCTCGCAAGAACAGACATGATAACCTGTTCAGTGGTTATTAACCACTTGAGAGTTCGCAGCCACTGCTTTTACTCACTGTGCCTTTCACAGATGGGAAATATCCATTTGCATATCAGTCTTTGTCCTGCCCAGGGGCAGTCCAGCACCGAAATACAATGGCAACTCCAATCTGAACGAGAGTACCACCAGCAACCCCATACACGTGTTTCACCTTTGTTGGGGATCATCAGTGAGGTGAAGCTGATGCCTCTCTAAGCACAGTGAGAGGGAGACCACGTCTGGTTGCCCCCAGGAGACCTAGGGTTACCAATCCCAGGTTCCTTAAAAAATAGTTTTACAAAGGTAGCGGGCGCCCCTCTCTCGCAAGAACAGACATGATAACCTGTTCAGTGGTTATTAACCACTTGAGAGTTCGCAGCCACTGCTTTTACTCACTGTGCCTTTCACAGATGGGAAATATCCATTTGCATATCAGTCTTTGTCCTGCCCAGGGGCAGTCCAGCACCGAAATACAATGGCAACTCCAATCTGAACGAGAGTACCACCAGCAACCCCATACACGTGTTTCACCCTTGTTGGGTTGCTGGTGGTACTCTCGTTCAGATTGGAATTGCCATTGTATTTCGGTGCTGGACTGCCCCTGGGCAGGACAAAGACTGATATGCAAATGGATATTTCCCATCTGTGAAAGGCACAGTGAGTAAAAGCAGTGGCTGCGAACTCTCAAGTGGTTAATAACCACTGAACAGGTTATCATGTCTGTTCTTGCGAGAGAGGGGCGCCCGCTACCTTTGTAAAACTAATGTGTAAGGTGGACGGCACAAAACTTGCATTTCTGCTGCTCCTTTCCTCTCTGCCATGCAAATCCTACAGCTGTACAGAGTCCAGGTTTTCTGCACCAGCAATAGTCGGTGGACATCAGAGGGATCCATTGTAAACGCTGCTTGTGCGCCGCCGTTTGCCCTCCCCTTTTGCACTTTGCAATGCAAAATATGAACATTTGGTGGCGGGAAGCTTATCATTTGACGTGTTAATATAACGTCTCCACACCGCCAAAATACAGGACACATGAAAAGGAGCTCCACCTGCATACTGTAAATTACAAACTTGCGTTCACTGGTACATGAACATATCCGGGTGTTTAGGTGTTTTAAGTAGTACCTGACAGAAGAATATCTTCGTAAATTTGATTGTCACAGTGCAACCCCAGGGACATTGTCCCATTGTGTGCCAATGGTCATGGCTCAAGTTCCCTAAAATAAAGACATATGGGCCTCATTACACGTTAGGCGGCAAGGGTTTACCGGTACCGGTAAGGGCACCGGTACCTGTAAACCCTTACCGCCTTACTACGAGTTCCCTTTGCGGGACCCAACCTTAACGGCTGGTTTTACCAGCCATTGAAGTAGGGTGCCGCAAAGGGACCTTGGAGCTAATTACGGTACCGCAATTTGTGGTACCATAATTAGCGCCTTCCCCATTCCCATTATGCCCTATGGGGCAAAAATGGGAATGGGGAAGTGCCTTGGTGAATGGGGAATTACCGCCCCCACTCACCTTGGAGTAGGGCGGTAATTCCGCCATCCACCAAGGCGGACACAGTAAAATACAGGTGGCAACCATGGCGCTAATAGCACCCTGGTTACCGCCGACCATGTAATGAGGCCCATAATTTCAGGTTTATATGCACGTACCGTGCACAGGCATGCTCGGAACTATTATAAGAAACGTAATATCAAATGTTCTTCTATTTATGTTTAACTCTAGAATAACTCAATGCCCCCTCTTTGTAAATGCAATGCTGTCGATCTAGCAATATTCACACTTTTTGGTCTTGCAGTCAATATTTGCAGATGCCTGTGCGAAAGGCTGGGTGAACCTTGTCCTTGTGGATCCTACAGATGTAAATGAATCTTGTATACGGGTTTCGTCAGACTTGGGAGTCTTTGTGTTATTCAGCAGCAGACCGAAATGATGCTCAACAGTTGAGTTTGATTTGATGGATTTAATTCGGAAGGCCAATCAAAACTGTTGAATGTCTTGGGGAAATGCAGCAGGCCAATGAGAGCCTACTGTCTCTGGGGAGGTTCGATGGCCATATAAAAGTCACCTTTCTTTTAGTTTAATTTGATGTCAGATTGAGTGGGCGTACAGGACGGACGCAACACGTGGTTTAGAGGTATTTCGTTCGACTTTCGTGGAACTCGGTGGTCTTATTTTGGGAGGTTAGCATTTTGTCTGTTTTTGAGTTCATTTAGCACATTTTACGGTTGCTCCTTTTTTAACCCTACCTTTCCTCATAACAAGTAAAAAAAACCTCAGTTTCTCTGACTTCCTCCATCTGTTTCACTTAAATTCCCTTTTTTAGTAAATGCAGCTTTTGAGTTATGCCAAACAATGTTAATAACAAACATAATTTCCAACTCCTACTTGCATTTTACCCCAGAGAATATTATTTTTATTGCTTCTGACACTTAGGGCCAGATTCATGGAATTATTTGCACTGAAAATAGGGAACTTGTGCGCCATACTGCATTTCATTTCCGCAATTGTTGATAAATGGAACTGACTGTGCAGAACTTTTTTGGAACTTGCGTGGAGTTCGTGCGGGCCCGGAATGTCTGTGCGAGTTGACGTGCTCCTTGCGCGAGACTCCGCACAGATTCTGGGCCGGGCCTACGCAGCGACCAAAATAGGGGGCGGAACATGCAGAATGAGAAGAAGAGGCACAAATATAGGCATGTAGGGGGACGTGAATGGCCAAGCAATCGCACGCCCATTGCCATGCAAATATAACCGTATTCATGGATTTGAACTGGGAACGTCGGCTCTCCCAAACGTAGATGCAAATCCCAGAACCCATACACCACATGATAGCAGGCGTAAACGCTAATTGCCCCAACGCTAATTGCCCCAAAAATGGGAATTTTTCTGGCATGGTTGCACACAGCTGTGATTGGGGGATAAACACTCTGAACTCGAGATTGGGCAGAGTGGTAAATGCAGAACTAACACTGTTACCACCGCATTTAAGGGCTACCGCCCAACTCAGGATGAGGCACATATCCCAACTGGGATACTGCCCAATTTAATTTGCGTTAGCACCAACCCGTCCGGCGATATAACCGCCAGATCATGGGTTGGGCAATAACTGTTACTCCCCATTCCCCATTTGATCCATTGGACACAATGGTGAATTTTCGGTGCAATTACCATGCAGTAATACCGCCAGCAGTAATTGAGCCAAAAATGGTAATTTTTCTGGCATGATTAAACATGCCAGACTCGAAATTGGGTGAAGCAGTAAATGTGGCAGTAGCACTGTTAGCACCACATTTAAGGGCTACCGGCCAACTCGTGATGAGGCCCTATGTCGGGTGAGCACCCCTACGTGTGGATGTACCTGTGCATCAGATATAGAAGAGATTTAAGCTTACTGTGTCCTGAATACTGCAATTATCCAGTAGATGGTTGTCTACCACCTGGATTAGAGATGCAGTTCAGACGGGGGGAGGGCAGAAGGAGAGGGGGTAAATGCTAGGTGTACCCAGAGGGAAGTGCTAGGGTGTGAAGCAGCTGTAAGTGCTTAGCTAAGAGTGTGCTGCTGCCAATAGTAAGTGCAGGCCTAGGGTGGCACAGGCCAGTTGGTGCCAATTCAAGTGCTGGGAGGGGGCAGATACTGGTGGCAATTGGTTTTGGGAGGCCAGGACCCAAGAGGACACACAAGGGCCCTGGTCACCAATCTTAGCAACAGTGGGGTTTAGCAGAGGATGGAGGAAGGGACATAGGAGGTGTAAAGGAAGGTCTGGAGGGGCTTCTGGAATTTGAGGTGATCTGGCTCAAGACAAAGAGGACATAGAGGCTGTTCCAAAGGAGGAAGCCTGCTGAGGAAAGTGATAGGCAGCTAACAAGCTGTTAATCGAAGTGCTTGATACACAGGGAGTTGGTGCCAGGAGAACGTAAATATCTGGATGGAGAGTACTTAGTGAGAGCAGGTTGTAGATAGCGTGGTCCCCGGCCCCAGAAAGCCTTATGGATGATGCAGAGGGATTTGAATTTGATCCTTGCAGCAACCGGGAGCCAGAGGAGGATTTTTAGGGCTGGAGAGATGCCGTCCCTGGAATCTGAGCAACAGAGATATCTGAGCAACAACAATATCTGAATAGTGCAGGACACAGTTCTGTCACATATTAAGAATAAGGTGTCCGTCATCCCTTTGTTATGTTATGTTATATTAGGTTTATTTCTATAGCACATTATCACCGGGAGGTATGCTGGTGCTGAGAAAGTAGAAGACCTTCATAAGGAGGGTTGAATAACCAAAACAGATCAGTGAGGGAAAAGGAACATTTTGAGCAGTTTCCCTATTTTGAAGGAAATCCTCTGTTAATATGAGGGAGAGAGGGAGGGAGTTCAAAAGACAGGAGGTAGCCATCGATAACGCTCAGCCCCCCAAAAAGCTCTCCTGAACATCCATGAAGATCCACTCTCCATCTTTGATTCCAACACCCCTTGTGTCCTCATCTTACTCAATCTCTCTTCTGCCTTTGACACGGTCAATCATGCCATCCTGCTCAACCGTCTCTGTGATATCCTGGGTAGCACCGATCAGGCTGTCACTTGGCAACCTATTTCCTATCCGATCGACCCTTCCAGGTCCAACTTGGTTCCTTCCTTTCCTCTGTCTATATCTCTACCTGTGGTGTTCCCCAGGGGTCTAACCTCTCTCCCTGACTTTTCAACCAATACATGGCACTTCTTGCCACCGCATCACCGCTCTCTGCCCCAACTTTCAGCGCTATGCGGATGACACTCAACTAATTTTCAGGCTCCCCTCTGCCACCTCTTCTCATTCACTCATCTCTGAATGTCTGTCTGGTATTCAGGAGTTGTGTGCCGCCAATGATCTCTTTCTTAATGCCAGTAAGACCGAGCTTCTCCTCATTGGCACACCTCCTCCCTCCTTTCCTGTCACTCTCTGGCAAGCCTCCCTTGGCCCTCTCCCTGCTCACAACTGTGAGGCTAAAAACCTTGGGGCCATCTTTGATTAAACAGTCTCCTTCTCTCCTCACATCTCTGACGTCTCTAAGAAGTCACACTACCAGCTGCACCTCCTCAGAGGTATTCTTCCTTTCCTCTCCTTTCCCCAGAAGCTCACTGTCTCCGGAGCTCTGGTTCTCTCTAGGCTTGACTATTGCAACAGCCTCTTTCTAAATCTGCCTGCCTCTACCCTCCACCCTCTGCAACTCATCCAAAACAGGACTGCAAGACTTGTCTTTGGCCTCAAGCCCAGTGATCGTGTCTCTACAGGACTGAAATCCCTGTACTGGCTCCTAGTGGCAGCGAGGATTAAGTTCAAAAGGCACTGCATTGACCACAAGACCTTCTGGGACCTGGGTCCTCATGACCTTCAACTCTCTCTTTCTAAATATTTCTTTCTCAAGCTCTCCGCTCATCCATCTCCAACTCCCCCAGGGTCATTCGCTTCTCCAAGCAACGAGTTGGTGGTAGATCTCTTTCTTCTGATGGGGCCTCCCTCTGAAAAAGCCTCCCTGCCTCTCTGAAACCTGAGGAGAACCATCACCGATTCCTAAAGCACCTCAAGACCTTCCTCTTTGCTCCTGCTTTCTCTCCTCCTCTCCCCTGCTGATCTCCTGGCTGAACCTGAAGCTGCACTGGTTACCTGGCTACCATCTGATCTCAGGCCCAGGTCCCCTCCCCACCAATTTCATACCTGCACTGCCCCCCTGGCAACCCTTCCACTTGGGGGCTGTTTCTGTATGCCTGCAGACCCTACCAGCGCTTGACACCGGATGTCTGCACTTTCACCTGCACTTGCAACCAGGTGGCCGCACTCTTGTTTAATTATTTATTATTTATTGTCTTATTTACCCACTGTTTATCCTATGCACTGCACTGCGGCATCCCCTCCCCCCCACACTTTTCCCTTCCCCTGCACTTGCGCAATCTCAATGTCACCTGGCCTTGTAAGATTGTTGTCTCTGTCCTCCCTCCATTCCCCCTCCCTTGCCTCATCGCGCCTTAAAACACTTGTGTATAGGTGTGTTATAAATTCCATATCATCTTCATTATATCATCATTGAGGCCTTCCTAAATCAAGCAACCACCAGAAGATACAGGTGTGCCGTGTGTAAAGCCCTTGTAGGGCCCTAGGTTAAAATCTTTTCCGGAACGGAAGATTGCTCCCTGCCAATGCAGTGTGTGGTGTGTCAGGCAAAGAGCCTTAAACTTAATATGGCACTCAACGGGCAGTCAGTGGAGTTGGGTCAAAATAGGTGAAGCAAGGGAAAATCTAGGCAAGCCCACCACCAAGTGTGCAGCTGAGTTCTGTAAAATCTGGAGCCTGCAAATGTGGTATTTAGGCTGGGCGAGAAAGACCACATTACAGTAATCAAGGACTCCTGAAATTGCTGTGGCCATCATAAGGCCCTGATAATGCTGAGATAGGAAGGGGACTACTTTCCTAAGCATTTCGAGTTTAAAGAAACCTGATTTGCAGATGGTGCTGTAAGAGCAAAGAAATATCGAGGCTGAGTACCACAAATGAAATACACCAATCACAGGCTGAAAAGATTCACATATCTTTTATTCTGCACAGTTTACAAAGAATCACAGATAGCTATCTGGCACTCAACACCCCACAACGTATACCAGCCTGACAAAGAGAGGTAAGAGAGTGATGGACGTCTAAACATTTATACTTTTATACAATTTCGAATAATATTGTCCAGCCCCTCTTCATGTTAATAATTTGTGGTCTAGAGTTCATGCCTGGTTCACATACAGCTTATACAATAATATGCAAAAGGATTACATAAGATTGCATTTCCATGAAGGCACAATGGTAGTGTATGTTCTCGGATCCCACAGTAAGCCTTAGTCTATATTCCAACATAATTTGGTGTGCCCAAAACCGGTGCTGAACACAGTGCAGTCTTGAGCGAATCAAAAGCTTTCTGGTGTTTCAAGTTCCACGGCAATGGCAAATAAATGCCCTTCTTTTTCAAAACCAACATTGGTTTGATCACTAGTGAGAAGTTTGGGATCCACTCCCTACAGTAAGAAGCCATCCCTATCAAGGCTTTGACTTTCTTCTATGTATTTGGGACAGACATGCTAGAAATGATTTTTATTTGTTCAGGTGTCAATCTTCTTCTATCCTTTGACAGGAGATAGCCTGAATAGGCGACCTCCTGTCGACAATAGTGACTCTTTTTCAATGAAGCTTTATGTGCATGTTTTGCTAGATGAATAAGCAATAACACAGTGCCTTCTTTATAAGCACTTTCTGAATCGGCAGCCAAAAGAAGATTGTCGACATATTGAAGCAATATACAAGTAGTAGGCAACTCAAGTGTGTCGAGCTGTTCTTTCAAAGCCCTACTGTAAATGCTCGGACTTTCCATGCACCCTTGTGGCACATGGGTGAATGTAAACGAGCATCCCCCTAGGGTGAATGCGAACAAGAATCTGCTATCCTCGTGTATAGGAATGGTAAAGAAGGCATTCTTAAGATCCACAATGCTAAAATGTGTAGCAGAAGCTGGAATCATCGTCAATATCGTCGTTACATCAGGCACAATTGGAAACTGTGGGGAAACAATCTTATTGAATGAGCGTAAATACTAATAATACGAAAAGGAATTGCATTATCCCCTTTCTTATATACTGGTAAAATCAGACTATTTCACAAACTTAGAGTTACATGGAGTGTTGTGAAAGGGATTGTAGCCTGGAATTCCTCTGGAATGCACATCCCCCGAGTTTATACTGAAGATTGCCAGAAAAAGATTGTGTGTGTTGGACAGTTCTGTTTTTCAATGATGCATGAGTGATTAGTGTATTGTGGTTACCCCTTCACCTCCAGTTTAACTTAAAAGTGAAACTCTGCACAAGGAGCTTGTCGTGAAAAGCCTCTAGGCGCTTGCAGTAACCTGCACTTTCACTAACCTACTGAGCTATCTTGTGTGTATTAGAGCTTATTCGAAGTTTGGAGGAAAATGCTGAAACCAGCCCCGCCCTTTGATCTGAGTGAGCCAGCATGCTTGTGAGGGGTTAACTGTGAAGGCCCTTCAAGACATAAACATTTGGTTTTACATGAAGGCCTGCGCAGCTTGTAGGAGCCAGGCACGGCCAGTCTCTTCTGCGCTCTGCAAAGTCAGGTGCACTGATAACACAGGAATGTAGAAAGGCGCTTCCCACAACAACGTGCACTGAGCCTGAGAGCCAAGACTGACAGTAACTTTCTAGGGGAAAACATGTTTGCTGCCTGGAAGGGTGAGCTGAGAAGCTTCTCTAAGAGCTAGTACATCATAGTGATTGACGCGCAGCCCCTAATAAGAGAACAATACCAGGGCCAGTGAGGGAGGGACTCATCCTGGGCTGTTGGTGAAACGCGCGCATGAAGAGGAACAGCGCCTGGACGACCAGACGTGCACTATCTGGGCCGAGACTCCTAGCATCACATCCCCGCTCTGGTGCAGGCCTGTGGGGGGCTTGGCCAGTCCTCCCCTCCTCTCTCTCGAGGTGTGCCGGGCACTTGGAGTGGTGAGGGTCCTGGGTGTGATCCAATCATATCTCCATCTACAATATCTAGGAGCGTAAGATGAATAATTGCATATTCATCTGTGACTGCCAATTGGTATTATTCAGCTTGCACTTTCATTTCCATATTATTGTAAAATGCTGCTTAGTTCTCATTAGACACTGTAGTAATAAATGCAAGCATCCTTTATTCTGTGTGATTGGCTTGCTTCCAGACTGAGTTCACCGTGCTTGGCATAAATACTTACTTGTGTGGGAAGGTGATTAGGAGTGATTATAGCACTAAGGGCTGGCGCCAGGGGATGGTGTGGGATCCCCCTTTTCACTACAGAGCTTTGTCCATTGCTGCGATGCAATCCTGAAGCATCCAAGAGTCATGGCGGACTTGTGGACCACTGTGGAAACTCTGCACTGGCATATTTTGGGAGAAGTTTGACTGCAAACTCTGCCTCTTTATCAAAGAAAAGTAATTGTGTTCAGGACTCCTTTTCTTTGGTCCAATGGGGACAAATGGATAATTGCTTCAGGATTCATTTTTGTACTTATACGCTGCTGGCTGAAACATACAATGCATATGGTTGTCCAAATGTCTCCACCCTATCGCACCCAGGCCAATAATCTTTACATATAAAGCTGAATGTATATATGAGTGTGTGTATGTTTGTCCAGCTACACAAATCCACACCATTGAACCCACGTCTACCAAATATTTTATGGATTCCTCTTTTGTCTGTGGCAAGATATTAATCTATGTTTGGATGCAAACAATTAACTCTGTAGAGACCCTCATTTACTGATGCTCACCCCGATTCTCTACAGTAGGTACTGGAGGAGGGCAACATTTGGAAAAGTGTCTGAAGCCAAATGTTCGATGTGTTGGTTATTCCTTTGAAATGTATGACTACTGTATACAGTTTGAAAGTGTTTATTAAAGCATTTTTAAAGGGAATTAAAAAAATATAGTTTTTTTATCATGACATTCCAAATATGGGAAATGTTTACTTAAGTTCATTGACGAGAAAAGAGCACAATCAATGCATTTTTCTTGGACATTTTCTCCAATGTGCTGAATTCATTCAGTGACTGAAACATGCTGCACAAAAAACAAACATCTTTTGGAAAAGCCTCAGCTGATGCAAAGCGAAAATCAATATCAAGAGCTTCTGAAACACAACAACAAACAGCACCACAACTTGCCTACCTGAGGACAAGAGCAACCTTCTCCAGAGCAAATGAGATGCCAGAGCAAACTGAAGCAAGACTTGCTGACATGAGGACAAGAGCAGCATCCTCCAGGGCACATGAGACACCACTCGATCAGGAACCGGGCAAAGCCTGGTACCCCAGCTAGTGTAAAATAAGAACTATTGAAATACAATTTTTGAAAGGTTTACTTTTAGTTCCTGCTGCTAGGGCAAAACAATATGTATGCCTAGTACTAGGCATGCAAAGCATTGGTGCAATCCATCAGTTTGCACAAGACACTGGGTCGGCATTTGGACCAACCCTGAGGCCAGATATCTAAATGTCGTTTGGAAGTCTATTATATGGGTTTACGCATTAGTAAAAGTAAAATATGGTGTATGGAAAACAACCAAAGACTTTTCTTTGGAAACATAAAGTCTCTGGTAGCTGAGCATTTTTATAATTTCAGGGCGTATTATTGTGAAACTATAAAATGAATTTCTGGAAGTGTTAACACAATGTCAAAACATTGAGGAAACAACATTAAATGATATGTCAAACAAATGGCCTGATTGAGCTAGAAGTCACGATTTCGAGAAGGGTCAATCAATAGTTATTTAAATTGTGTGATTATTCTTGGTTTAAACCACCAGCAAATTAATTTGATCAGAAGACTGTACTCGTACAGAAGGTTCAAAAAGTAGAACTTGAAACTTAGGTTTTGCTACAAAACAGTATTGAACTTGTAAAGCATGTGAAAATAGTGCATGACATACTAACATTTTGCTTATTTTGGTTTTTGGTTAAATACTACCTGTGCTATAATGTGTCAGAATTTGAGCTCACCTGATATTTTCTCCATGAAGGGGCAGCTGGAATTGAATTGAGCCGACTTGTCTGATTGCATCTGGAGTCACGGAGGTACGGCGAGCCTCTCCAGAAGCCACACTGCCCACTAAGTGGATACTCTAGTAATAATGACCCCTGGAGCAGACTGCCAAAGTAAACAGGAAAAACCCTTACAAGAAGGGGAAAAAAACTGTTCACTTCCCGGTTTTATTGAAGGTAGCAACACAGCAGCAATATGGCAAAGATTAAGAATGAAGAGGAGCAGAATTAAGGCAACAAACAGAATAACAAAGAAACAGCAGATCAATGGTAGAATCCAAAACGAGGCAGGATAACATGGGAAGGCAAAACAAGAAAAGAAGGAAAACAGAATGCCCGCATAGAACAAAGAAGAAGCGCTGAGCTAGGCAAGCTGTTAGCTCACATTTTAATTATAATTGTTCTTTTATAATGCGCTTAATACTTGGGAGCAGTTTCTAAGTGCTAGCTCGGGATTTGAACATGTCATGCTATGTATTGTCTTGCTTCCAAATAAAAGATGTGTTGCCCCCCTGAGCTATCCTGCTGGCTTGAGATGTGATGCAGATGTTCCAATTACGGGCATAAGATCCACTGAAGACGGAAAGTCCCTAAAAGCAAGATGGGCGCTCTGGACAACTAGAACGGTGAAAACAGCACTGTGATCTGACAGAGGATGCCATGTTGATGAGGATTATAACATGCAACAGATGCAGTGACAAGTGCCAGGAAGACCATAAAGACCTGGGCCTGAAATGCATGACAGTAGGCCCCCTCTGATAACCAGCATCTCTGAGTTAGCCAGGGTGAAGAAAATGGAAACATTGCAACAGAACAGGATCATGAATGTTACAGATGGGTTCCCAGGAATGTTCACTGGGTGAGTAACCTTTCCACTCCAATAGATGCAACAAGCGTCCCCGATGATATCGGGAGTCACAGATCCAAGAGACTTCATATTCAACTTGTTGATCTGTGGAGAGCAGCAGAGGTAGCACAGAGACTGATGAAGAAAAAGATGAATGGTAAGGTTTGAGAAGAGATGCATGAAAAACAGGATAGATCCTCTTCCAAGAAGGGGGCACTAGTAGCCTGAAAGCAACAGGATTAACAACCTGTAAAATGGTGAAGAGTACAAAATACAGAGAAGCCAGCTTGTTAGGACATAGATGTTCCAGTAGGTGTTTAGATGACAGACAGAACAAGTCTCTGACAGAATAAGCCGGTTGCGGTTTGCGCTTCAAATCACCAAAAAGCTTAGTAGTCTCCCAAGTCTTTACCAGGCGCTCCTTAGTTACCTTCTGTGCTGAAGTGAGGTCAGCTATCCATTCATCCACTATTGGTACGTTGGATTGAATAGTGTCCACAGAGGGAGAAACCATAGTGTGGAAGCCATAGGTGCAATAAAAAGGGCTGGTCTTAAGGGAAGCATGGGTATAGTTACTGTATTCAATCTCTGCTACTGGTAGCAATTCCACCGAATCATTTGCAATTGAGATGAAAAACAGCATGAATACTGTTCGAGAGTTTGATTCACTCATTCTGTAATCCCGTTGCTTTGGGGTTGGTAAACTGATGACAAGGCCCTTTGAATATCAAACAGTTTACATAGCGATGTCCAAAACCTAGAAACATACTTGCTTCCCCTATCGGAGATGAATGATTCTGGAAGTCGCAAAACCCATGTAAGGAAGACCACTGTAATTTCAGCTGCTGATGGTAGCTTAGCCAAGGGAGAAAAAATGTGAAATCTGGAAAAAATATCTATGGCAACCATGATAGTCATGCAGTCCCTTGAGCGGGAAAGAATCACAATGAAATCTGTGGCGATCTTTTGCTAGTGTCTTGAAGGAAGTGTTGGTTGATGTAAAAGACTGACCGGTTTTTTGGAAGAAGACTTGTTGTGAACACAGGTAAAACAGGACTTAACATAGTTTTTAACTGCCATCGACATAGACAGCCACTAAAATTGACATCGAAGATTATGTAGTGTAGTCTCTACACCCTGATGTCCAGCAAGTAGCGAATCATGACAACATTTTAGAGCTGCTTCCTGAGTAGAGTTTGAAGGAATTGATATCAATTTACCTTTGAACAGATATTTGTCTCTTTTGAATAAGCTCCAGGTATTGGATTGATGAAATTGTTGCCATTCTTGTGAGAGCGGCATATCTTGTTTGACCTGAATGAGAAATTGATCCACATGACACAAAAACATCTTGTCTTGCAAAATCTTCAAAAAACTTATATCCAGGGGATTGAACACATCAGATTTTCTAGGCAGATCATCAGCAGTGAGGTTTTGCTTTCCCGGTAAATAGGTGAGAGTAAACTGATACTGTGTAAAGAAGTATACCCAGCTAGCCTGTTAGCTATTCTGACAGTCCAAGGACTTTAGGACCTGGAGGTTGCCATGGTCTGTTCTTATCTTCACAGGAAACACAGCCCCTAACAACAGAAGTTGTTAGACCAAGGAAGCCTGTCGCATGGCCAACAATTCATTTTCTAAAAGAGAATAATGTCTTTCACTTTCAGTAAGGGTTCTGGAAAGGTATGCCAATGGATGTTCCTCGCCATCCATATGAATCTGTTTAAGTACTGCCCCAAAAGCCACTTCTGAGGCATCCGTTTCTTTTATTGGAAGGTTTCAATGTATCGGGCTGGATGAGAATCAGAGCTTGTGTGAATAATGACTTTAAATGTTGGAAAGCTGTCTCCTGAGCATAGGAGGGACCAGACGAAAAGTTATTTTTGCAACAGGGTAATAGGCAAAACAATAGTGGAAAACCCGGAATTAACTTCCTGTAGAAGTTTCCCAGACTGAAAAAGACTGAATCTGCTTCACAGAATGTGGCTGTGTCCAACCAGTGATAGCAACAACTTTTCAGGGAGCTGCTTATGACATAACCAAAATATTGAATGACTGAACAATTAAACTGACACATTTCGGGTTTTACGAGTAAATGATGTAATCGTAAACAAGAGAGCACGTTCCTTATGTGTTCAGGATGATCTTCAAGTTTTTTAGAAAACACTAAAATATCATCCAAATAGACAATGATGAATTCTAAGAGGATGACTTAGAAAACCCAGTTCATAAACCGTTAAAAAACAGCTGGGGCATTCATCAAGCCAAAAGGCCTGACCAGTTATTCGTAATGGCCTTAAGGCATTCGAAAAGACATTTTTCATTCATCACCTGCCCCAATCTGGACAAGGGTGTAGGCACCCCCAAGAGTGTGTTTGGAGAAAATGACAGTTCCTTACAGTACGTCTAGTATGTCTGAGATAAAGGGTAGCAGATACTTTTTTTAATGAGTAAGCTGGTTCAAACCAGGATAATCTAAACAAGGATGAAGTTTGGTGGTCTCTTTCTTTGGTACGAAAAATAGAGAAGTCCCGGCGGTGATTTAAATGGTCTAATGAGGCCATTCTTGAGATTTAAGTATTCCTGACTTTCTCAGGAAGTGACAAAATAAACATTCTCCCAAAAGGAATAATGACATCTGGAGCTGTCTCAATAGCACAATCATCAAGGTGATGCTGTGGTACAACTTTTTCTTGAGACGAAGAAAACACATCAAGGTAGTCATGGTATTCTGCAGGTACTTGATGCACATGAGCTAGAGACTTGGCTGACTGTCCTTCATTATCAGTGGAAGTGCTAATCACAGCATCTGGTGGGTCATCAATACAATGGGAAATGCAAAGTCCCAGTGTCATGATGCCCGCTCCCGGGGAACCGGTTCAAGCCCTGCGTCCCCGAAAGCGCACATCCAGTCCCCAAGGAAGGACCCAGCAAACCCATATAGGGGCCCTTTGGACAGTGTCCTGGCGCCTATGACGCCAGGCTCATAAAAGACATCAGTCCTGGCGCCATAGGCGCCAGGCTCATTATGGAAGTGCTTGGGTGCACTTACCTGATGCAGACCATGCTCCTTGAGGCCTGAAAGGAATTACTTTACCTGTGGGACTAATTTACCATCCGGGCGTGGTCGGGGAAGGATACATACCTGATTGGATGAAGGATACATACCTGGAACTTCTTCCAAGGCTATTTAAACCCCACCCGAACAGCCACACGTGCTTCGTGTTGTTCTGCATCTAGCAGCTGGACGCTCACCGTGTCTGCTCCTGCATCCTGACTTCTGCCAAGCCTGCCAGGATCCTGGATCACCTGCAAAGGAAGAGAAGAAGAGAACAGAAGAAGGAAAAGTCCTTACCTGCTAAATCCGCATCCCGGAGACATCTCGCCAACAATCCTGGAAAGGAAGACTTTTATTTAAAAGCTCATCGCGTCGATCGCTGCAGCGCCGCATTCCACTCACCTTTACAGGGCGCCTCCATGTTCAGCAGCGATCCTCCGGATTCGCAGTCACGCCCCAGCGCCTAGGGAGAAAAAGACCAGAACAAAAGGTGAGAGAGAGAAGGGAATAAGGAAAGCTAAATCTCCATGTTAAGACTTACCTGTTGATTCATTCCCTCTTCATTTCAGGTCAGCGCCGCATCCTGGCATTTCCGGACCCCGGCCCCTAAGGGGAAAAAGAGACATCAGCGTTAATGAGCGAATGAAAAGACATTACCAAAAAACGCTCATTAAAGACTTACCTGATTTCTACAAGGATTTCACCTCTCATCTCGGGTCGGTGCCTGTTCCCCAGCATTCCGTACCCCGGCCCCTATGGGGAAAAAGACACTAGCATTAGTACATTAATGCATGGACACAAGGGGAACCTCTTATCAAAAAACTTACCTGGAAGCCAAGCAAGTTTGGTTCTCACCAATCCGAAAATCCAGTGAAGTAACTGGATACCAACGCGCCCCTGCATCAGAAGCAGGATGGAGAGCTCGTCCTTCCAGACCCTAAGGTGAGACGCTACGAGGAATCACAGAAGGGTTTCGAGGAGGGTGAGAGGGGAAAGTGGGAGGCCGATTGCATTACCCCGCAGACAGTTAATCCCCTATTTTCGCCTACAGAAGGATACTTCTGCGAGCCAGACAAGCCAGATTTGGGGGCCCGGTCCAGTCTGTCTTCCGAACCCTGCGCATCACCTTAGAAGAGGTCACAGCAGCGCGAACCAGGCCTGCGCCTCCGTGGGAGTCAGGTGAGCATCACACCCAGCAGCCCAGTTAATGTAAGTGTTATGATATGATATGATATGATATGATATGATATGATATGATATGATATGGCATTTGTAACGCGCCTATGCACAAGTGCTTCAAGGCGCGACGAGGCAGGGAGGGGGGAACAAGGGGAAGACAGACAACGATCCTACTAGGCCAGGTATCATTCAGACCGCGCAAGTGCAGGGGTAGGGGAAAAGAAAAGTGCAAGGGGAAGGGGAGGGGGAAGTGCAGTACAAGTAAGCAGAATAAAAATAATAAATAAATAGGGCCAGCTGGTGGCAAGTGCAAGGTAAGTGCAGACAAGTGCTGGGAAGGGGGGGCTGTAGGGATACAGAGACAGTCCCGCAGTGCAGGGGATGCCAGGGAGGCAGTGCAAGTAGAGAGTGGCTGGGCCCAGGACCAAGGTCGGTGAGAGTGGCCCAGTTGCAGATTCAGTGCAATTTCAGTGTAGAATTTAGCAGGGGAGAGGGACAGAGAAAGCAGAAGCAAAGAGGAAGGTTTTGAGGTTCTTCCGGAACCGGAGATGGTTCTTCTCAAGTTTCAGGGAGGCAGGAAGGCTGTTCCAGAGGGAGGCCCCTGCCGCGGAGAGAGATCTACCCCCAGCTCGTTGCTTTGAGAAGCGGCTGACCCTGAGGGAGTTGGAGACGGATGAGCAAAGGGCTCGGGAAGGAAGATATTTAGGAAGAGAGAGTTGAAGGTATTTTCGCCCCAGGCCCCAGAAGGCCTTGTGGATAATGCAGAGGGTTTTGAACTTAATCCTCGCAGCCACTGGGAGCCAGTGTAGAGATTTCAGTCCTGGAGAGATATGGTCCCTGGGCTTGAGGCCAAGGACAAGTCGTGCAGTTCTGTTCTGGATGAGTTGCAGAGGGCGGAGAGTGGAGGCAGCCAGATTAAGATAGAGGCTGTTACAGTAGTCCAGCTTCGAGAGAACCAGGGCTCGGGAGACAGTGAGCTTCTGGGGGAAGGAGAGGAAGGGAAGAATACCTCTGAGGAGGTGCAGCTGGTAGTGTGACTTCTTAGAGACGTCAGATATGTGAGGAGAGAAGGAGAGTGTAGAGTCGAAGATGACCCCGAGGTTTTTAGCCTTGCAGGTAGGAGCAGGAAGAGGGCCAAGAGAGGCCGGCCAGAGAGCTGCAGGGAAAGAGGGAGTGGGTGTGCCGATGAGTAGAATCTCAGTCTTACTGGCATTAAGGCAGAGGTCATTGGCAGCACACCATTCCTGGATAGCAGACAGACAGTCAGAGATGAGGGAAGGAGAGGAGGAGGCCGAGGGTAGCCTGAAAATGAGCTGGGTATCGTCCGCATAGCACTGAAAGTTGGGGCAGAGGGCGGCGATGCAGTGGGCAAGGAGTGACAGATACTGGTTGAAAAGCCAGGGAGAGAGATTAGATCCCTGGGGAACACCACAGGTGGAGAAGAAGACGTCAGAGAGGAAGGACCCAAGTTGGACTTGGGAGGGTCGATTGGAAAGGAAAGAAGTCAGCCACGCCAGAGCCTGACCAGTGATACCCGGGTTATCACGGAGACGGTTGAAAAGGATGGCATGGTTGACAGTATCAAAGGCAGAAGAGAGATCGAGCAAAATGAGAACACAAGGAGTGTTAGAGTCAAGGTTGGAGAGCAAGTCTTCACGGATGTTCAGGAGAGCAGTTTCCGTGCGTCTGGCAGCTCTGAAGCCAGACTGATGGTCATGAAGGCGACCAACAGATTCAGCATGGAGGTTAAGCTGGGAAATGACCCGTTTCTCCAGGAGCTTGCCCAGGAAGGGAGTGATGGAGATTGGGCGATAGTTAGCCGGGCTGGAGGGGTCGGAAGAGGGTTTCTTAAGAAGAGGGTGCACAAGGGAGTGCTTGAGTGGGGATGGGAAGACTCCAGAGGCGAAGGAGTGGTTGCAAAAGTCAGCCAAGGCAGGAGCCAGGGAGTCGATGTGGTCCTTGATAGTTTTGGAGGAACAGGGGTGAACCTGTTTAGACAAGACTTTCATAGATCGGACTTGTCTGGAGACCTCGTCAGCAGAAAAAGGGGAAAGGCAGAGAAGGAGGGAGGAGGGGTGGCTGCAGAAGGGCCAGAGGAAGAGCCGGGAAGAGAGAGAGGGAGGTGATAGGAGGAGAGTGAGGACAGGATGTCCTGAGTTTTAGAGATGAAGTGAGAGGCCAGTGCCGTGCAGAGGACCTGGGGGGGGACAGGAGAGGTAGAGACTGCAGCAGGGTTGGCAAGCTTGATGCAGATTTTAAAGAGTTCAGCCGAGTTGTTAGATGCCGCAGAGATGCGGGCTTGGATAAGGGCTCTCTTCTTGATGAGAACGGAGAGACAGTATTGCCTTTGGAGCAGGCGGCAGGCCAGTTTGTCAGAGGATGAACACGAAGCACGCCATTTCCTCTCTGCCACCCTGCACTTGCGTTTAAGGGTGACGAGATCCGAGTCATACCAGGAGTTACATTTGGCTTTGGGCTTCAGGCGGATTCTCATGACAGGGGCAAGGATATCAGGAGTATCAGATATAGCAGAGTGGAGCATGGAGAGGGCTGTGTCAGGGTGGGAGTCAGCCGAAGGGGAGGGGGGGCGAGAAGGTGGCAGCGAAAGCCTCAACTGACACACGCTTCATGGGTCGGATGGCTGAGAAGGTGGGTGGCGATGATGAGGGTGGCTTTGCCTGAGGGGTAGGGAGGGTGAGGTGGGAGGATAGGAGAAAGTAATCACTCCAGAAGAGAGAAATGGACAGAGGGACGGAGAGGGGAAGGTCAGAAGAGATCAGAGCATCAAGAGTGTGCCCTGCAAAATGAGTAGGCCCAGACGGGAGAATAGAGAGTGAGAGAGAGTCGCAGAGGTCACGAAAGAGTCCAGTGGGCGGACAGGAGGCATCCAGGTGGATGTTGAAGTCACCAAGAAAGAGGAGTTGAGTGGTAGCGGACAGGAGCGAGGAGGAGAGGTCAGCCCACTCAGAGAGGAAGGAGGAAATTTGACCAGGTGGCCGATAGATAGTAGCCACGGTAAGGGAATGGCTGGGAGAGAGAGAGAGTCGGCAGACAAGACATTCAAAAGAGGAGTAGGTCTGCGTAGGAATGACACTGGCAGGAATCCACTCAGGGAAGATAAGGGCAACACCCCCCCAGCACGGTTAGGCCTGGGCACGGAGAGGATCATGTAACCATCAGGTAGGAGTGTGTCAAAGCTAGTGACAGAGCTGGCTGTAAACCATGTCTCAGTGAGACCGAGGACGTCAAGGTCCCGTTCCTCAAGAAGGTGACAGATATCAGAGGAATGCTTGATGGCAGAGCGAGAGTTGAGAGTGGCAATGTGGAGGCGGTTGCCAACCTTGAAGGACTTCAGGGGAGGGGTACAGATCAGAGGTACGCCCTGCGGAGGTGTAGAAGAAGGAGGTGAAGAAGGAGCATGAGAGGGGGCAGGGAGGGAGGGTAGAGGCAAAGTAGACGAGGACAGAGGAGGGGGGACAGCAGGAGAGGAAAGGAAGTTGATGAGGCGTGGGAAGCGTCGGTCAAAGAGGTGAAGGTTGGCCTCAGGGCCTTGGACCAAGACGGTCCCATTAGCGTAGACATTAATGATGGCCTTAGAGGAGTGGAAGGAGGCCAAAAGGACTTCCCAACGGGTGCCACCATTAATGGGAGAAGAGGAAAAAGGAGAGAGCAGGGTCCATAGGTCAGGCGAAGGCATGAAAAAGAGGATGTCAGTGAGAGTTTCCTTAGAGCAGGCACTAGTGTAGGTGTCAGCGATAGGGAGGCCTCGGTTGGAGACCAGGATGTCCTTTTTAAACTTTTTCCTACCAGATTTAGTGAGGAGAGCAGGATAGCCAATAGAGAAGCAGTTAGAGAAGATAGGCGAGATAGAGAGCACCATGGAGTAGGAGGGGGTGGGGACAGGACAGACGATGCGAGAGCATGCAGACAGGAAGAGAGCGGCAAGCACAGGTTACCACATTTCAGAACAAACAACGGTATGCAAATTAGGTACACAGTGTTGGGGCCACCTAAGTTTGAGAGTCCTGCGGGGGGAGAAAAACCCTAGTTTACCACATTTTCAGAACAGACAACGGTATGCGAATTAGGTACACAGTGGTGGGGCCACCTAAGTTTGAGAGTCCTACGGGGGAGAAAAACCCTAGTTTACCACAACTGTGACACAGTGAGGTGAGGACAGCATGCAAGTGCAATGGCCAGGTTTAGGTGGGGTGGGCTGGGCGAGGAAGGGGATAGCAGTACTGGCGCCAAGCGTCCCCTGCGGACACCTGCAGACACACAGGGAGCCGCAACTGTAGGAGTCGCCCTTGGCCTAGGGGCCCTTAGCCGCAGGGGCTGCCGGGCAGAGGGCTGCCCAGGAGGGGGGAGGTTATAGGAAGAGGGAGGAGAGGAAGGGGAGGGGGGGTGTGGGCGTACAGGGAGGCGGGAGCATGAGGAGAACCAGGAAGTGGGAGGGGAGAGCAGGAACAGACAACGCGCTCAGAGCGCGGAAGCAATATTTCAATGTGCAGATTCAACTCACGGAGGCCCGATGGGCCAGGAAGGGCATCCAAGGCCTGCAGTTCCCTCAAGGGTTACCGGCGACCGCTCTCCCACGCTCAGCTGGAAAAAGAAGCGAGCAGAGGGAGCGGGCGTCGAGTAGCCCAGAGGGAAGGCAGCCACACAGCCAATCAGAGGGGGGGGTGGGCGGGCAGGGAGGCGGGAGCACGAGGAGGACCAGAAAGTGGGAGGGGAGAGCAGGAACAGACCACGTGCTCAGAGCGCGGAAGCAAAATTTCAATGTGTAGATTCAACTCACGGAGGCCCGATGGGCCAGGAAGTGCATCCAAGGCCTGCAGTTCCCTCAAGGGCTACCGACGACCGCTCTCCCACGCTCAGCTGGAAAAAGAAGCGAACAGGGGGAGCGGACATCGAGTAGCCCAGAGGGAAGGCAGCCACACAGCCAATCAGAGGGGGGGTTGGGCGGGCAGGGAGGCGGGAGCACGAGGAGGACCAGGAAGTGGGAGCGGAGAGCAGGAACAGACAACATGCTCAGAGCGCGGAAGCAATATTTCAATGTGCAGATTCAACTCACGGAGGCCCGATGGGCCAGGAAGGGCATCCAAGGCCTGCAGTTCCCTCAAGGGCTACCAACGACCGCTCTCCCATGCTCAGCTGGAAAAAGAAGCGAGCAGGGGGGCATATGTTTATGCTGTTGTAAACAGGGTATCCCCAGGAGAAGCACATAAAGTCTGGTTTGATTATGTTTAAATGCAACATTTCTAAATGGGGATAAATATTTAACCCAATAGTTTTAGTTTCCTCGATTATGGGTCCAGAAGACAAAGGCTGTACCAGCTATACTTTCAACTGTCTGCACTGATGACTTGGCCTGATGGGGTATCAGGTTTTTAGTTGCCCAATCAGAGTCCATGAACAGATACATTGCTCCACAGTCTACCAGAGCCAATACTGGGATAAGATCCACATCCAGTAAAAGGACCTCTACCTTAAGAATGACCAGAGAAGTCCTAGAGACGGATTGTATTAGAATTAAACTGGAGTCCGGTACATTATCCCGCATCCCTGCTCCATTCTGGAACAGGAGCTGACATTCCCGTCCGTCGAAGAGGAGTAATGGGACAAATCCAAAGCAAATGATTTGAAGAGGCACAGTATAAGCACAGCCCCTGTTCGAGCCTGCAAATCCTTTCTTCATGGGAAAATTGGCCTCGAAGAGAGCCCAAATGCCTGGGCTCTGGAACCGATGCTTGCTGATTCCCTGTCATAGAGGCTTGAGGGAGGACGGGGACAGGAACAGACTGTCTCAATGGAGTGCTTATGTATTTCTGTCTTTCTGCCTTCCTTTTGTGAGTGCGGTAGTCGTTCTGAAGAGACACTTCTACTGGTGCCTGAAAACTGGGGGGTCCGGATATTCTAGCATGTTCACCTTTTGCATCATAATTAAGACTGCAGCGGAATAACATACAACATACCTCCTGGGACCATAAGCCTCCATTGCTATTTGTCAGAATCTAGTCACATATGTTATCATGTCTTGAGAACCTTGCTGAAAGTCCAACAACTTGTATTGAGCAGAAAAAAACAATGTCAGAACGGTCCAACAGCAGCTTAAATGCGGCAATGAAGGTGGGATATTTGCCCACCAAGGGGTCCCCAGTGGCAAACAAGGGGGTAGCCTGGGTTAGTGCATTACCCATAAAATGTGACACAAGAAAACCTACTTTTGCCCTATCAGTGGCATACAAACTGAATTTAAAGGTAAACTGCACCATACAGGAATCCAAAAATGCTTGTAACTGCTTGGGTGACCCATCATACTTCTCTAGAACTGTTCCTAGGCTGGGTGACTCTTGTGATAGAACATCCCTTTTTAGAACCAATTGCCAGAGAGCAGCATTTTCTACTTTTAAAATGTGTACCTCTGTGTTTAGTTCCTGCATACCTTTCATAAGCTCCAGCATAGGCTCCATATCAAGGGTTTTATATTTCTGTCTCAAACTGTCAGATCTTGCGCTCACCTGAGATTTCTTACGTGAAGAGGGAACTGGAGATAGTGTGCCTGCTTGTCCAATGAACAGAGGCAGGGACTAGCCTATGCAGAAGTCACACTGCCCACTAAGTGGATACTGCAGCCAGAATAACCCCTGTAGCACACTGCCAAAGTAAAAGGAAAAATCCGGAAAAGAAGGGAAACACCCGGTTGATTAAAGGTAGCAACACAGCAGCAATATGTCAAGGATTCAGAATGAAGAGGAGTAGAATTAAGGCAGGACATAGAATAACGAAGAAGCAGCACATCAATGGTACAATCCAAAAGGAGACAGTATAACACGGAAATGTGAAACAAGAAAATGAGGTAATCAGAATGCCAGGATAGAACGAAGAAGAAGCACTGAGCTAGGTAAGCTGCTACCTACCATTGAGACATGATACAGCTGTTACAGGTACCAGCATGAGTTCCACTGAAACTGGAAATGCCCTAAAAGCAAGATGGCCGTTCCGGACAACTAGAACGGCAAAAACAGCCCGTTGATTCGATGGAGAGAGCCATGTTGGAGAGGATTGCAACTTACAACAGGGGCAGTGACAAGCACCAGGAATACCACAAAGACCTGGGCCTGAAATGCATTTCATTCTGCCTGTAAGAATATAGAGACCCATATGCACTGCAACTACACCGCACACACGAATACCACAAGAATAGTGGAATAACATATTAATAATCACAATAGCACCAACTTCATCATCATTATTCCTCCAATGGAAGAATTATACATGAACATTACTTAGACAAAAATGTATTCTTCTATAAAAGTGTAATAATGGTTGGAGTTCTTTTTGTCACCATAGGATAAAGTGCATGCATCAGTATTTTGCTCTTGATCATCAGTTGGAACATAGACAAGAAAACATCTTTCAGATGGGGAACCTTGCCCTGCATATTTGTTTGCTAAAAAGATTTTGATAGGATTGTAGTTGGGATCTACAAAACCAGAAGCATTTGAAATACTTCTAGTATGAGCGGCAATAGATTGATATGTGTTTGCTATGGTAGAGGTGGCACAAAAGAGGTACCTGGAATAATGGGAACATAGGAATTTATTTAATAAGATCTATGATTGGGTACAACGGTCTATGCCTTAGAGAATATTGGTTTTCACTCTATTAAACTGATTGACACCTTTCAAAGATGGGGACTGAATGTTGTGTTCTCTTCTACTTCTAGTAAAGGTGATATGAGCATATATACGGTGAATAGGATAGCATGCTTCTGGTCAGGAGTTGACAAAGTTGTGCTATGCCAGTTAAGATATGCAAACTGGAATGTGCATGTTGGTGAATTAACTTGAGTGTTCCACTTTTACACAGAGAGTTTTGATGAAGGTCTTATAAAAACTAACAACAGGTTCACAAGTTGGTTTTGTCGCTTTCCCACTTAATTTTGGAGTACCAAACAAATGCAACTAAAGATGGTTGTGTATGTGTTAGGACCAATTGCAAGATGCTGACAACGAGCTCCAAGATGTATGTGTAACAGCTTGAGGAGTATTGCATAGTATAGTTGATGAATAAAACCACAGACCAAATCAAGTTTGCTTTTGTGGTACTATTGATTCTTTAACTATTGTGAATTTTTGGGTATATTGATGACTGAAGACAATTCTGGATAGAAGCTCAGTCACAACATAGATACCATAAGATTAGTCCCCCTACCTATGAACATATTACATGGCCTGTGGCAGCAGCCATGTAGTTATGGTTAAGTTGCTTAACCCATAGGAAGAGCACTTTTTGGGCGGCTTATAACTTTGCTCTCCCTGGACGAATCCTCACCAAACTTTGCAAAAAAAAATATATGGCCCACTCTAAATTTTGTTTTGCAAAGTTTGGTGAGGTTTAGTCCAGGGAGGGGCAAAGTTATAGGGGGGGGGTCCCAAAATGTATTTTTTTCCCATGGACTGAATGGAGAAAAAATGTTGGTCATGCCTACAACCCAAACCGCTGGACGGATTTTCACCAAATTTGCAGAGTGGCGGCTTGGTCCCGAAAGTGTGCTTTTGTAAATTTGGTGAAAATCTATCCAGTATTTTTTTTTAAATAACCAAAAATTGGGTCTAAAAAAATGTGTGATATCTATGTCTGCTCTGCGGACAGGACACTGGTTGGCTAATCGGCTTATGTCATGTGTGCAGACATGTGATGTGTTTGCTTATTGGTTGGGGTAAAGCGTGAGGTGTGTCACATTGTTTTGATGTGCCCGCCATATTGGATCCACGGACATCTGCGGACAGCATGGCATGGAAGTGAGCATAAATCCAATTTTGGGGAGTGTGTTGGTGTGTAGGAGTGCTTGGAGAGGATGGGGGAGTAAGAGATGGGTCAAATGCTGTATTTGTTTAGGTTGGAGAAGGCCTTGATGTGTTTGCGGTGTCCACGGTCACCGCGGTTGTCCGCGAACATACTAAACACTGGGCACACTACTGGCTATTTTACTTTAGTATGATGTTGGTTTTGGGTCATTAGTAGAACATTGGTTGTAATTATTTTTAGAATGTTAATTGAAGTGGATAGGTTTTGAGGTGATGTGTTATGTTTTTGGGTTGTGGTTAATTGGTAGGTGTTTACTTCTACGGGTGTGTTATGCTGCGGTGGCTGTGGCCAGGGCCTAGAGTCTTGGGTGCATCTAGGCCCTGGCCACAACCACTGCAGCATAACACATCCCTGCTACTAAATATTTTGACTGTGGTATGTGGGCTGCTTAGGGCATATGTTTCAAAAATGTGTGTACTGATTGGCAGTAGTGTAATAGTGTTTAAAGGATAGTGAGATGATGTGTGTTAGTTTGTTTGTTGGATTGTGTTCAGAATGTTGGTATTGAAGACTCTAGGAATTTCGGGTTGTATTTATTGGTGAGGTGTTCATTTATATGGCTGTGTTATGTTGCGGTGTTTGTGAGTCTAATTATTATATGCTTACTGTTTCCTTTGTTGAGGCTGCATGTAGAGTTTTGGCCACGCCATGCAGTCAAGATTGTAGGGTTTGGAAACAAGCACTGCAGCCTAAAATACCCATGGAAGCAAACATATTGGATTGTGGTCTATGGTCAGGTGTTTGCTTGTATGGGTGTGTTATGCTGTGGTGTTTGTGAGTCCAATCATTACATACTTATTGTTTGACTTTTGTGGTTGTATACAGTTTTTTCATGACATGTGTAATTGGAGCAGACATTCTTTTTCAATCTCTGTGATAAAAGAAAAGATCATATGTTAGTGTAGGTAGTTCATAATGAGTTACTGCATTGCATACTAGGCATTTCTGTATTTTGTCGACCCTCATAATTAGTATTTTAGAAATACTATAGTTCAAACCTGTGTACTGTGCAATTTGCTCAGTTCCTGTGTGTATTTATTAAATCATTGGCATTGTTTTCAGTAGGAGGAATTGAATAGGTGTATAGTTTTGGATTTGGAAGTGGTGGATCTATTGTTGCAATTAGATAGCTTTTGTTGTATTCTATTTGTTTATTTCTTTTTCCATTATAGTGGTATTCATCTATCTGTTGGCTTGTTGCAGATTTTTGGGGCAGTTAGATACCTGTTGGTGTATTTGTGCGCTCACCTGATATCCCTGGGGACGTCTGGAAAGCTCTGGAACCCTGGATGCATAGTTGCCCAGTGCTGAATAATGAATCTGCAATTACAGAAGGGAGGATTTGTGATAACCGTCTCTAATGGGTGAATCTCCCACCTCCCTCTGACAGATTCCCTTCCCACTGGGTTCTTTTCTCACCTTAGTTATTTGTAGGGTGAGCTATCCATCCCGCGTTTCTTTTGCAGGAGAACTTGACGTTTATTGGCGAGCTGCCTGAGTTACTTCACTGGTGCGGTACGCCTTCCTTGGGCCCAGGCCTGCCGTGACCCTGAATCTGCTGGTAAGCAGGTAGGTTTGTTAATTGTAAGTCTTTGTTCTGTTTATGGTGGGTTTGCTTTCATGTTGGATTTAAAGGCCCATGTACATAAAAGGGACCTAGTTTGAACAGCCCTTCCTTTCTACATATGAGCCTGGTGCTAAAGGCACCAGGACAGGCTCCAGGAGCCCTTTTGCAGTGGTTTTAAGGCCCTCAGGGTTCTGGTGTAAGCCTGTTTGGGGCACAACTTGTGCCCCCTCACAGTGGTCATGACAGTATTCTGTTTATTTCTTCTTTCATACCTGTTGGCGTATTCCAACTGTTTATTTCTTGTTTGATTTTAGTGGTATTCATTTTGCAGTTTGCTTGTTGCAGAATTTTGGGGCAGTTAGATACCTGTTGGCATATTCTAACTGTTCACAATTTGAAGTTTAAGTTTTGTTTATGTTAATTCACAGATTAGTTATTACTGTTTGGTTTTAAGAATATTAAGTAAGCATGCATAAGATTTGCTGGTAATCTCTGTTTTAGAGTAATGGTAGTATCTTACATTTGAACCATCCACAATTCTATTTTATATATGCATTGTAGTAACCTGCATTGGTTGTGGCTCCTGCATGGTAATTATACCTATTGTTGTGAAGGCTTTCTTACCAAGTGATACTTGACCATGTGTGAATCCAATCAGTTTACAGTTGTTTTTGGTACCATCTGCATTGTAACGTGAAAGCATTACTATTACGTATTTACTATCTGTCTGTATTTGTAAGGTGGAAAGATTATCGGAATTGCAGGTAGTGCATAATCTGCTATGGTTTGCATTTTGTATACGTTGCTGAAATGGAATGGATTCACAGTTAGGTATGGATACATATACAAAGTGTTCATTAGAAACTTCTTCTTGTGATACATGTCTACAAAGAGTGCATGTATGTTTCCACATGTTGGAAATCTGGAAGATTTCATTTATAGGTATATTTCTTGTTTTCTAGTACTTGAAGTAAGCACATTAGAAATTCTTGTGGATCTTCTTGTGTGTTTATAGTGAATTTTATCATTCCAGCTCAGTAGTCGAATTCTGGCCTTATTCCAGAAACACTGTAAGTGCTGTCAGGATTGTTGGTTGTATTTCTGTGAAGGACTAACATTTGCAAACATAATTGGTCTGTCCCATGTAAGTAAATGCTGTCAATAATTGGTGGGAATTGGAATATAATATTGATTGCTACATTTGCATAGCAATTTACACCAGTTGTATTTGAACATTTGAATGGACCTGACAGTTCTGTGTCCAAGTCATTTGTTTGGAGTGTGTGTTGTTTCTTTGAAGAGGTAGTTGAGTTAGTTTGAGCAGTAGATGTTTCTTTGGATGTGGTCCTTGATGAAAGTATTAACTTCTTTTACTTTCTTTGAAGGAATTGCTGTGAGATCCTGCATAGTTTGAGCCTGAAGTAGTTTTCTTCTACAACATTTTGCTTTTTGCAGAACATGATAGGTTTTTAGATGGGTGGTGTAGAGTGGGCAGGACAAAGACTGATATGCAAATGGATAGTTCCCATCTGTGAAAGGTACAGTGAGCAAATAAGTGTGTGCTGCAAACTTTCATCTCAGAACAGGTTATCATGCCATGTTCTTTCTGGAGAGGAGCGCCTGCTACCTTTTTTGAAATATTTGCAAGGAACTTGGGGTTGGTCACCCTTAGTTACCTGGGGCAACCAGACGTGGTCTCCCTGTTCACTGTGCTTAGAGATGCACAGCTTCACCCAGTGCTTTAAGTGGGGTAAGAAATTGAGGGGGGGCCCTCGTTTGGGGGCGTGGCTTTCATTGGGGGCGTGGCCTAAAAGTGCACAAATCATAGTAAGGTGCGCAAACAAACACATAAATGTATGTGAGCATGTATATGTTTGTATGCTTACTACTATGGTGTGTGTACTTTTCAAGCCATATTTTATAAACATAGCAATGTTACATATTTCTATGTTTGTAAAAGGTGGCTTGAAAAGTGCACAAACCATAGTAAGTTACGCACACTTGTGTGCTTACCTTACTATGGTTTGTGTACTTTTCAAGCCACCTTTTATAAACATAGATATTTGTAACATGTTTCTATGTTTCTAAAAGATGGCTTGACACGTAAACAATTCAAGGCATCTTTTATAAAGCTTTGATGACGGACAAAACAAACCGCAAGGTGGCTTTGTCCGTCGACAAAGCTTTATAAAAGATGCCTTGAATTGTGCACGTTTCAAGCCGTCTTTTATAAACATAGAATAAATATTTCTACCTTTATAAAAGATGGCTTGAAACGTACACAGTTTAAGGCATCTTTTATAAAGCTTTGCCGACGGAGAAAGGCACCTCGGGCTCTGTGATCTATCTGCTCAGAGCACATAGATCACTGAGCCTGAGGCGTCTTTCACCCTCTGCGAACCCGCGGGCTCCGTGATTTAATCTGCATATTAGATCACGGAGCCCGCGGGGGTCAGTGACCTGGGGAGGGAAAACAAAGGGACAGTAACTTCCTCTGATGACCCTGATGAGGGGTCATCAGAGGGAGTTACACTAACTGACAGAAGTGCCGCCAGCCTCAGCGTCGCTGTGGCTGGCTGGCACTTCTGTCAGCTTGGCCGACATAATGACGGGCGCATCTCCCGTCGCGGCTGCGGCCGCGGCGGGATAATGCATCCCGCCAATGTTGTGTGGGATGGGGGGCCCCGGCTGGGCCCCGGCTCAGCCCCACTTTCTGGAGACTGCCGGGGCCCGGCCCCGGCAGGCCCCGGCCCACTTAAAGCACTGGCTTCACCTCACTGATGAGGACCAACAAGGATGAAACACGTGTATGGGGTTGCTGTTGGTACTCTTGTTCAGAGAGGAATTGCCATAGCATTTTGGTGCTGCACTGCCCATGTGGGCGGGTCAAAGACTGATATGCAAATGGATATTTCCCATCTGTGAAAGGTACAGTGAGCAAAAAAGAGGGTGCTCCAAACTCTGATCTCAGAATAGGTTATCATGCCATGTTCTTTCTGGAGAGGAGTGCCTGCTACCTTTTTTTAAATGCTTGCAAGAGTTGGCATCAAGGAAATATAATTGACTTTTTTGTGTGCTAATTGTTCCATGACATCAGTAGCACATGAGTTATGGCCATAGAGTGCATGGATGTGCATGGTTTTTAATGTAGCTTGTGCTTCTTGAGATAGTGCACCAACTCTAATAATTTTTAAAATGTTGGCGTATGTGAGATCTGCAGACTGACACATATTTTCAATTAATTCTCTGTATTGGAAATGTTTCCAAAGTTTGACATTTCCTATGCTGCCAAGAGTTTTACGGCATAGTTTGTGCCCTAAGGTTTTAAAAATAGGTTCACCTATAACTTGTCTTAATTGAAGAAGATCTCCAAAAAATATTATGGGCCTCATTCCGAGTCCGGCGGTAAGTAACAGTAATTACCGCCATGGCGTAAATACCATGTACGATGTGGTTGGAAGGCGCTATTTCCACCATATTCCGACTTCGCGTGCACGAGTATTCCGCCATGGAGGTAAACTCCCTTGCGGCATAGTGCAAAAGGTCCCGTCAAACCCCTTACCGCCATAAACCTAGACGTATTTAACACCATCGCCTTCGATGGAATCTGTAATTAGCGGAGACCGTAATTTACGCTAACCGTAAATTACGGCCACCGTAAAATACCGGAAACGGAAATAACGTCATCGCACAGGAACGGGAAGCAACACGGCGGCCATATTTAAAATCACAATCCATTGCAATCCTCTCCATACAGGACATACAGGACTCCATACAGGACTCAGATCGACCAAATATACAACAGAGAACATCATCATGCCTAAAGTTCTGAAAAAGGGCGCTGCGCGCATCCGCAAAGAGAAATTCACCCAGGATGAGTTACAGGTCCTGGTCGACACTCTGCATGAACATGCAGATATCGTATTATGCAGCGACATGCGTAGGCCCACCATCCTCAGAAAGAAGGAGATATGGGAGTTGGTCGCACAGAGGGTGAGCGCCGTTGGGAACACCCCCCGCAGCACAACGCATTGCCGCAAACGCTGGGATGACCTCCGTCACAGGGTGCGGGCCATCATGTCAGCAAACCGTCAGCAGGCCCTGGAGACAGGAGGAGGCCCAGGCTCACCCATTAAAATGATGCCCTGGGAGGAAACATGTGCGGAGATGATGGGCACAGAAGCCATTGAAGGTGTGGGCGAAATGGATTGCGGTGATCCCTCATCCGCTGATGCAGGTGAGTGTCATGAGTCCAAACAGTACATGCATCCCTAATGTAATTCACCGCAAAGGGCCGGCCAAAGAGTCACATGATGTTTGCTTCGTAGCCCCCCCTGCAACCATGTCGTAACAAATGGGACCCAGGATGATGTCAGGTGCAAGGCTGACACCCATATTAGCCATGCCACACAGAAAGCTGGTCAATGTCACTCACCACAGTACTCCGCCAACATGATTGACCCCGCCAACAGTATGCTTTTACCATCCAAGCCAAGTTCACTCACCGACCAAAATATCACCAAGACGCTGCTCTCCAAATGTGTTACCATAGGCTTGAAGTCATGATGACCCCCAGATCATTGATCATGCTGTCTCTCTCTTGCCCCCCACAGGTAGCGGTCATGAAAGTGAGGAGCAGGAAGGCTCCCGGCCAAGTACCTCCCGGGACAGGGGCAGGGTACAGCGCATACCTGCTGGCAGACATAAGGCCCATACTACACCACCTGCTCCAGCAACCCCCATGGAGGGTACACAACCCCCACCCGCGCACCTGGACATGGCTGCAGTTCCGCCGGAAACATGCCCCACGCTGCACCCTGAGGAATCCAGCATGTCA
Source organism: Ambystoma mexicanum (assembly GCF_040938575.1). Taxonomy (NCBI): domain Eukaryota; kingdom Metazoa; phylum Chordata; class Amphibia; order Caudata; family Ambystomatidae; genus Ambystoma; species Ambystoma mexicanum. The sequence goes on from NC_090935.1 coordinate 1,282,695,159, forward strand.
GGGGAGAATGCTGCCATGTGCCTCCTTAGTGTGCCAGACAGCCCTATATCCTATTCCGTGGTCAACGTGGAGGAGACCAATGTCTACAGCCCTGAGTCACCATCGTACAGCCAGGTTGCACACGGAGACTCCGGGTCGAGTGATGGCCCAGGTCTCACAGGCGAAGGGGTAACACCTGTCTCACATCAGCCCACTTCCCCTGCCGAAACACCTGAGAGGCCTGCAGGCCCAATACCGAGCCTGCCAACCACATCCCCCACATCGGCCGCAGAAGCTGTGCACTCCCAGAACCTCACGGCCATGATTGTGGAGTTTCTCCGGGACAACCGGGAATCAGGGTTGGTGCATCACAATGACCTGCAGGCTCTCGGCGAGGTCATCACTACATCCACAAACCGGCTCTGTGAGGTGCTCGGCAGATTTGCTGATGCCCTGGAGGCAGCAACCCCCAGACCTCAGCCCCAGCAGGAGGAACCACCCTCCCAGTGCTCCTCCACGCAGACCAGCCCGGTCCGCAGGTCACAACGCACAATGCGAAAATGATTCCCCAGGCTCGGGGAGTGCCCATTGACTATGAAGCCACACACATGTGGCCTATGTAGGATTGATGGGACCATTGTGGGGCTGTTGTGGGGGGAGGGTGAGGGGGGTGAGGGTGTGCGTGGGAGTTGGGGGGGAGGGGGGTGAGGGTGTGCGTGGGAGTTGGGGGGGAGGGGGGTGAGGGTGTGCGTGGGAGTTGGGGGGGAGGGGGGTGAGATTGTGCGTGGGAGTTGGGGGGGAGGGGGGTGTGGGTGTGCGTGGGAGTTGGGGGGGAGGGGGGTGAGGGTGGAGGATTATTTGTACACGTTTTCACATGATTATACAATACATAGTTTGGTGTATCCTGGAAAACAGAGTGGACATTGATCATTGTGCATGTGTCTTTTAATGTCTCACAGTGCATGTAGTACATGTATCCCCACACCCAGTGCCCAATGTCCTGTCATCCTCACCCCCTCAGCTGACTTGTGACTCAGAAATATTGGTCAATCAATGCTTGTCGCACGTGACGTCCCTCCTGTGCATCGGCCCTGTGATGCTGTCCTGCCATTCCTTCCTCCTCCTCCTCCTTCTCCTCCTCAGCTGGTGGTAGCAGACCCACGTCAGGGGGCAGTGGCACGTTCCGATGGATGCACATGTTGTGCAGCATTGCACATGCCATGGTGATCTTGGCCACCTTCTCGTGGCTGTAGATGAGGGCCCCACCTGACCGGCTGAGGCAACGAAATCGTGCCTTCAAAAGGCCGAAGGTCTGCTCTATCACCACCAGTGTACGGGTATGAGATCTATTGTAGTCCTCCTGGTGCCTGTTTTGTGGGTTGCGGACCGGAGTCATGAGCCACGGCTTCAATGGGTAGCCAGCATCACCTGCATGAGAGTGGAATGAAGGTAAGTGTTCGTGCAATCATGGTGGAGAACTGTGCTAATCTGACATTGCAGCAGGTGTTCACTGGCCATGCACACATGTCCCAGGATACAGTCACCCTATTACATCGTACAATGGCGTTGACTGTCCCACCCTTATGCATCTCTCTACCCCACCCTTTACCACCCGGGTGGAGTATGCTGACAGCCTACTCACAGCCCCAATGGACTGCCATGGCCCATTCCGGTTACTCACCAAGCAGCCAGGTACGTCGTTCAGCATGTCGCACCATGTAGCGTGGTAGTGTAGAGTTGCGCAGGACCAAGGAGTCATGAGTTGATCCGGGGTATCGGGCATTGCATTGTGTGATGGCTCTACTGGCATTACACACCATCTGGACGTTGATGGAGTGATATTGCTTGCGGTTGCGATACGGCACCTCCATGGCATGGGGAACCACCAATTCTACGTGGGTGCAGTCGATGGCACCTATGCAATTTGGCATGCCTGCAAGTGCATGGAAGGCAGCTTTGGTATCATATGTCTCCTGGGGTGTCCGGGGGAGGCATATGCAGTCCCTTCTGTGCTTGAGGAGGGCATCGAGCACTTGGTTGAGTATCCGGGAAAATATGGGCTGTGAAATGCCATGCATGTGCCCCACTGTATGCTGGTAGGTCCCTGTGGCAAGGAAGTGGAGCACAGACACTACCTTTAGTAGAGGGGGGATGGCAGTGCTGATTTCTATTAGGCTCACTATGTCGTTATGTATCAGGGCCATTATGGTGGTTATGGTGTCCCGGTCAAGCCGGTACAGGGTGTGTATCTGCTCTGGTGTGAGGTTGAAGGGGGTGGGTCTGATGCGTGGAATTGGGGGCTGACGGCGTGGTAATGGTGGCTGCACCGGTAGGGCATGCTGGGCCTGTCTCTGCCTCCTTCTCCTCCTGTGTATCCTCTGTGGTGGGGGCTGTGGTTGCTGTGGTTGCTGTTGTTGATGTTGTCGTAGTTGCTGCCTTGCAAGCAGGGCCTCCAGCTCCATGAATGCTGCGAGAATTGGTATCATCTTGGTGTGGGAGGGGGTGTGGTGTGAGGGTGTGCTCCTTTTGTGCTGTGCCTGACTCTATGGACTCCACCTGTGCTGATTGGGTGCACCTGTTCCTCTTTCTGGCACTGTTCAGGGTTGTTAACACCTTCTCTGCGATGCCGGTAATTACGCCATGGCGTTAAGGTACTTTGCGCCCTTGTGGAGCCCGTTTTTACTGTGTCCGCTTTACTTGGGATCAGCACTGGTTAACGCCTTAGCGTTATTTCCGACGTGGTGTCTCGGGCGCGCGACACTGGTCCGCTATTTACGCCGTCGTACTTTACGGCGGCGGTAATTACGGTGTGATGGGTCGGAATAGTCCACGGCGGAAAAGGATGGCGGTATTACTTTACCGCCATCGTTTTTCCATTAGCGCTGGACTCGGAATGAGGCCCAATGTGTTTTCCTCCAAAGAGTTCTTCATAGTCTGTTTTCAGTACCTCTTTTAATCTGAGATGAATGAAGGCTAACATTAGATTGGAAACCGTGCTTACCTCATCTATTAGCAGCATTTTCATTTAATTGGAAATTCTGCGTAGTTCCATTGGAGCTTCTGGATAAAGTTTGTAAAAGTCTAATTTGTTTTGGTGTTCTACTGGAAGGAGTAGTAATGGGTGTAAAGTGACACCACCTATGTTGTAGGCAGCTAAACCTGTGAGGGCAGTTACAAAAGCTGACAGTTTGTTGTTTTTCAATTGTTGCAGGAAATTGCTGATGATTTTGATTAAGAACATTTATTCCTGAACCAGCTGGACTACTCACATATGGCAGTATAGGTTTATAGTCTTGGCAGATACACTTTTTACTTTCATGTTGCACACCATGTTCAATTTGTTTTGTTACTTCTATGAAAATACTACGCTGCTCATTGTTTAGTTGTGATTTTAGTACAGCAAAGTCTTCTGTAGATTGCTCATACTGACACATGGTGTTTTCTAATTCTGTCATGGCTAATTCTGCCTTATTTGCTATTAGTGGCTGTCCAAGTGGTTCTTGGCTTCCTGTTACAGAAGGTTGACTACTGTCGGGAGTGTCCACTTGTAGTTCTTCTGTGTGTTGCTGTTTATTTTGCAACATTGTTTGGTACTATGTAAAGTTATAGTGCTTTCATTTGCTGTGAAAGCGTCTTCATAGGAGTCATAGGTATCTAGTAAATCTTCTTCTTTTCTCCATGGTTTAAAAAGTTGTAGCAGGGACATGTAATACAGTTCTTTATGTTGAGGAGTTTTTAATGGCAATGCGATATGATTAATTAAGCTTTGTTTGGTAAGTTTCACTAAGATGCCTTCACGATTTTCCACTCTGTATCTACCTTTCTTTTCATCTTGTTTAATAATATTTTTGTAAGTGAAGTTTTGGGCTATGTGGTATAGACACATGGTTTCCAAGGTGGTACTTCTGTTTCGATAGCATGTGTCTAGTAAATTGTTTTTCAAAATGTCTTGGCTGTTGGGATCATTTTTGGCTATTGTTTCTATGTCTTCATATGATTTGAGAACTCTTTTTCTAGATTTGGCTGGACCAAGACTTAGCCATACTATATTTTCAGATTTTCCATACAAGGTAGTACTGGTTAAGCGGTGTGCAGCTTCATAGCAGCCACATTCTCTATGGGAGAGCATTTTTATGCCTAAACTGTACAATTTCTGTGATAGTGTTTTGTCAGATGATATGTCATCCCAAGGGTCTTGAAGCTCTGTTTTTTCTGCTTTGGTTAAGTAGGCTGTGACATATCGTGCAACTGCAGTGGAATTGTCTGCAGTGTACTGCACATCTATATTTGCATTCCATAGGAGGGCAATGATTGCATTGTAATCATTGATGTATTTTGATACTTCTGTTCTTTTTATTCAAAATGTGTTCTTAGGTGATTTATCTCTGACACTATGTCTAACTGAAGACATGAAGTTGTCTACTTGACCTGTTGTTGAAACTGTTCTAGGTAAACCAAAGCGGCATTTGGTGTAGTATTTCCCTTTTTTAACATATGTGCTCCGACAATAATACCCACATTTGTTTCTTTGAAATTGTAAAATGTGTGCATGAAGGTCACTATGTCTTGTTTGTGAAGGGATTTCCAAAGTGACATATTTTTGGATGAGCTGTAAAACAGTGGCATCACTGTCTTGACCAAATTTAGGAGCAACTTTACTCCAAAAAAGCATGTGGATGTTTGGTGCTCCTCTGGGCTGGTATTCTTTTCTCCAAAAGAAGTGTTGCACTTCTCTGAGGGGAGGAACAGTTTTATTACAAATTAAGTGTAGCATCGCAATGAAGCGATGATGGACATATCTTGATACATTTACAGGATCTAGAGAACAGAGTTCTCCAGGTGTTTTTATGTATATGTTTGTTTTGTTTTTGGTTGCTATGCTCTAGGAATTCTTGTAGATCTTCCCACACATATTTTGCACAACTTAATGTCACAAACCAAGTGGGCGGGCCAAAGTTTCTTATCATACAGCGTACATTTCTGTGACATCGGAACCATTATTCTTTTGTACCACGCCTGTTTGCTAAAAGATTTGTAATGCTTGACTGTAAAACCTCATCTTTTTCTTGCATTTTTTGTAGTAATTGTGTAGCTGACATATTTTGAAAATGGGTACCTGATCTCAATGTATTTGCAAATCCATAGCATAGAGTTGCAAGTTCACTTTCAAAGAGAAGGTGGAATATGTATTCCACGTTTTGTCTGAATCTGGGGTATTCAGAATACATTCTTAAAGAGCGGTATTCTGATGATATTTGTGTGGGTCTATCATCGTACCTTCCTCCTTTTCCAGTAGGAAAGAGTAGAGGAAAGGCATGTGCTTTTATACTTTTTTCCCACATGCTGATTGGAGATCCTTGTGCTTGTCGCATTTGGTACGTTTCTAGTGCATCATCTATGGTGTCTTTAGAGTGTAATGGGTGAATTGTATAATGGTCTAAAATATTGGATTCTGTAGCAGGATCTAGAAGTTGAAATTAACCATTTTCTGATGAGTCTTGAATTATTTCAGTGGTTTCTCTCAGGTTTTCTTCAATATCAATTTCTTTGTAGTATTCATTGTTGTCTTTTAGATATTGCAGGGCTTGTCTAACTTTTTGTAAGTCCACAAGTTGTTGCCAAATTTGTTTGTCTTTTGTAGGTATGCCATTTATTAAGCTAATTAAAGATTGATCTATTGGACGTTACACTCCAAGAGTGTGTACATTTTCTTTGAGATCTAATGGCAAATAAACTACTTTGCCACAAATGCCTTTCACTAATTCAGGGGGAGGTAATTTTGCTGTTTTTGGTTGGAGGTGTATTATTCCTTGAAATGGATGCACTGTTTGAATTATGATGATTTCATATAAATTAATTTGTTGCAGGGGTTTTGGAAGTGGGAATAATTCCAAGTTATTTGTGAGAGAACGTGACAGTGTTTGGTTGTTGTCACTGCAAAGTATGAAGGGGTCAGTCATTTTGTATTTGTTTTCTGCTATAAAATAGAGAGCTAATTGGAACCACTTGGAATCTTCATTGCCTTCTATTTTGTACATTATATCTACAGTTATTGTGCTTTTTTTATAAACAGTTCTGCGGCAACACACACATGGCTTGGTACTTCAGCAGATGTACTTTTAAACTATTTTGTAAGTGGCTTTCACTTCCAAAATATTTTCACTGCATATGCTCTATTCCTTCGAGTAGTTCTTTGGTTGTATCATGTAGAAGATTGTTATTTAAATTGGCTAGTGCTAAAGCAGGACTTTTGGCATAGTACATTTATGAACCAGATTTCTTATAGTTGATGGGTGTGTTGATATCATTTTGATATGGTGGAATGTGCTTTTGCAAATAGGTCCAGACATGCAGGCATGTCCTTGTACTCCTGTGTATTTGTGCACTGGACAGGAGTCCATATTTTGTAGCAGTTTCATTTTGAATTTGTCTTTCCCTTCCACATACTGATTGAGGAACTGGCATAAAGACTTGAAATATGTTTTGGCTATGTTACACATTGATGTGCACGGCCGTTTGTAGACTGGACGTATTGGTTCAGTGGAATGGATAGTTGATACTAAGTTTTCTGGGGATATTTTTGTGAGCAGCGTTTCTTGTTCCATTATGGTATTATTATGTTTTTCATACCCTCGTCCACTGCTATGTATTGCAATTGTGTTTATCTGCTATTGTTTATATGCTTCTTCATTGAAATATGGTTCTGTGCTTGTGGTGTGACTCCATTCACCTCCACAGATGTTTGTGAAGCTATCTTTGTTGATTTTCCTTTTATTGAGCAGTCTTTTTTGTAGACTAGTACTTAGTTTTGTTAGTGGTTTCATTCTGTTTGAAATGAAAATAAATAATTTCCTTTTGAGAAGGATTGCACTATCTATGAGAGCTTCTAGGATTAATTTTCTATGGTAGGTTTTAAGGGTTGTGCATGATTTCTCTCCTGTTTTTATAAGGCTCTGAAGGACTCTGTGGTGGAACATTTTTTGTAAAATATTTTTTTTTGGTATGCTTACTTGTGGCTACCTCAAAATGTGTAGGTGCAATGTTAGCACTGGCGGTAGCTGCAGTCTTGTTGATCACTTTCTTTTTTGTTTTACATTTTGAAAGAGGAGGCAAAGTTTCTGTACTGGAAGCTTGTTTTGTTTTGCTTAATGACTGTATCAGCTGTTTTGTTTGAACATTTTTTACAAATACTGCTAGAGGTGGATGCTTATTATAGAGACTTTTATTTTGATTTTGTTTACATTTGCGTTGCTTTCTACAGAGCTGCTTTTTGGTAGGCATTCTTTGAGGTCTGTTGGAGAAAAAAAGAAAGTGTGAGTTGGGATCTTGTGCAGTGTATGTGTTTTTTGTTCATGAGTGTCTGAGTATGATGGTAAGGATGTATGTAGAGGTGTGTGATTGTGCAATGGGCAGCTACTTCAGGTTGGGAATGCTATTCTTGTATTTGTGTGCTACTATATGGTGTTCAGATGACAATACAAAGTATGCAGCTGGTGCGTGGAAGCACTAATACTGAATCTAATGTTGCAGGGTTAATACACATGTTTGTTCTACAATACTAGAATTCTACAGTGTTTGAGTAATAGTTAGAACATTATGGCAGTAGTGCACTTACCTTTTTGGATGGACAGAGTGGGTTTCTGCTGAGTTCTGGTTCGTACTTCAGACGCTGCTGCTTTTCAGGAGAGTGGTCTTCACTGCAATTGTGAAAGAAAGAAGTTAGTAAATATGTGTGTTAATAGCACTGTTGTTAATGTAGACATGGATTTCTTTTTTTTGCAGTAGTAGTTCTTTCTGATAACTGTGCATAGCATGTACATGCACTTTCCTTTGCCTATGTGCATTCTGTATATTTTACTTAGAATCTGTTTGACGTGCTTTAGAAATGATTACAATAGTAAGCACACAGAGCACACTTGGCTATCTAAGGAAGTGTTATTGGATGTTAGGAGATAGAAGAAATAATTGTATAGGAACTGTAGGGAAAAGCATGCAATGCATGCATTTGTGAAGGTGTGGGAAATAAAGCAGAAGGATTTGATGGGTTCAGCAGCTTATTACTCAGCAGGTGATTACCAAACTACTGGGTGATCCTGTGGTGCTTGGAGATGGGAGAGTCTGAAATAAAATAAGGGTTGCAATGAAGGATCTGGTACTTGCGTTGCAGACTGAAGGGAAGGGAGGAGATGTATGTCTTGCTTTACAACACTGTACATAGTTGTACATGATGTGATAGACATGACTGCACCTGTGCATAGTTGAATGCTGTTTTAAATTCTAGAACAAAATTGGCAAGCAGCTGGAATGAGAGAGCTGTCTAGAGTGGAAGAACAGTTGTAGAGGTAGTGGTGTTGTTTCAGCTGGAAGCCTTTAAAATGATATTGGCTATCTTTGTGCATGAATAAAGATGCATGCACTCATCCTGGCTGTGTGTCATTTTATAACACACTAGAAAGGCTTCTCCTATAATTATACTGTTAAATATCCTGTATTTTAACATGAAATTACACTTTGTTAGATAGCTGTGTGTCTTGTGTCTGATTACTATTATACTCATTTCTAAAGGAATTACACATGATAGAATGTATGTTAAATATGCAGAATGTATAGAAAGGAAATTGCATCTATATCCTATGCACTATAATGCATTACATGCTATTATGGTTGAAATGTGGATAAATAGGTAGCAGTGGTTACACAAATGATGGAATGAATGAATACAATAATAGTTTGCACATTACAGTTAGTAATATGGGTAAATACAAATTTGGAGAGCAGACAGGTTTGCAAGTGACACTTGATCATAGCAGATGGGAGAAATGACAGTAAGCTTTTTTTACAGGTTATGCAGGGTAAGTGGCAGTTACTCTGTTTATATGCATTTATACAAGAGCTGTACATGTACTGTGCAGACAATATTCAAACCTGCAGTTTGTGTTCATGCATGTGGATATGCATGAATCTGCAAGTATGAATGTTGGAGAGTTGTGTTGCAGTTGTTGTAGGTGCATTGCAATCACAGCCCAACTGTACTCAGAGTGATCAACAGTACATCTAAAGTGCTGAACTCTGATGATGGAGTTAGATGTAGAGTTCTTGGTGTGATTGGGGAATGGTTGTGTGACTGCTTAACAGTAGCAAATGAGGGAATTGTGCAGAGAGTGAAGTGGAAAGGGTAGAAGGGCTGCCCCAGTGTTACATGCTCTGTGGACACCGCGGCTGCTTGTGGACAGGGCGTCCCACCTCTGGGGTTTCTCACCAAATCCAGCATGGAAAGGGGAACATAGGGATTAGCCAATCAGGTGTTAAGGTTCTGTTTTATATTGAGAGAGGCTGTGTGCAGTGAAGATGGCAGAGGTGGAGAAAGTCAGGGTGTTGGTGCTTGGAGATATGTTTGTGAATGGTTTGGAGCAGTATGCTAAATGTAGGAGTGTGGCTAACAATTTTGATGTAAAAGGAGTGGAGGTGGTGTGGAGTACTGTGCCTGGTTTCAATTTGCAGGCAATGCTAGTAGTTTGTCAAGATATGGCTAGGGTTAACAGTCCACATGCGGTTGTCCTGCACTGTGTTGCTTTGCATTTGGGCTATGTCAGTGCCCCCACTTTGTTGGAAGGTCTGAAAAACTTGGTTCAGGCAGCAATGAAAGTACTTCCAAATGCCCATGTTATTTTTTTCTGGTTTGGTACCTAGGGCAACATTGGACAATAGTTCTGTTTTTTGTCCTCAGCAAAATGTTGCTTGGTGTTTAATCAACCGAGGCATGTTTGCTTTTATGATTAGAGGTAGCATGTTCTTTTGCAATAACGAAAACATTTATCCTGGTAATATTGTTTACTTTAAAGCAGATGGCATGTCTTTATCTTTTATAGATAATTCCATGCTATTTTTGTCATGATTTGATATTTCCGCCCCTTTTGGACTTCATGGTCCATTGTACACTGCAACATTGGATCTGCTATCCTCCCAACATGGCTGACGCCTCAGAAATGCTGCAGTCTAGCGTTTATGCAAGAACCGTTGCTTCCATGAAAACAGGCATGCCCCTGCGGCTCTGCGCGTCTCAACGCTACCTTTCCGAGTTCTCGGCAAGTGTGCTCGTAACTACATCCCTCCTGTCAGTGCTCCTTCTTCGATAATTTTAGCTCCCAATTCCTTCGTGGTGTTCTAGGTGCTGCCCTTACGCTTCCGCCTGAGGGCCGTTCTTTCCTCTTCCTTCCCGGACCCCTGTCCAGTCCTTCTGTGCTCGCTGTCAGACCCCTGAACTCTGCGAGTATTGCAAATCCCTTCCTGGTTCCAAATTCCATCCCGGACATTGACTGCCCCATCTCTTACCTTCCTGGACATCCAGGAACAAAGAAAAATCTCCAAAGAAGAAAACAACAAAGGACAAACAGGTGAGACAAGGGGCTAAGTGTGACAGTTTGAGACGCCAAAGACTTGATACTGAATTCAACATGGAGGCTGCTGTCCAGGACCTCATCAGAGGAATACAATAACTGACAACACAGGTTCAAAACCTCAAAGCCGAAAATGCAGCACTAAAACAACTTGTGCTATCCAAAGTCTTGGCATTCCAGAAAAGTGGCCTGGTAGGGGGCATAGTGGACAAATACAACTGTTCCTCCAGAGCACTGCGTTCTTCCCTCGATTCTTGTCCGGTGCATTTCACATTTAAACCCTACTATTTTTCTACACCCAGGGCAAAGGTGGGATTCATAATCTCACATCTCTCTGGTAATGCTTTAGCCTGGGCAACCCCCTTGGTGAATGCAGGAGATCCGCTTCTGGACAATTATGACAGATTTGTAGAAGCCTTCAAAACCATGTTTGACCACCCTGAATAAGTTTACAGTGCTCAGGAAAAGCTCCTGGAGTTCCAACAAGGGAACCAAGACATGCTGTCATATGTAACACGCTTCAAGCAATTGGCTAAAGAGGATGATTGGTCCCAGGAGGCACGTTTTACCCTGTTTTGGAGAGGGTCAAATGATAAAATGAAGGATAAACTAGCTAGAGTAGCCTGTCCAAGTTCTTTCCAGGCTTTAATAGATGTGTCTCTACAAAGAGAAAGATACTTGCTCCGCTTCTGCTCCTTCCTTGAACTGTCCTCGACAAAATACCTTGGTGGTTCTGCTAACATTCTTGTCTTCCGCCAATAAGGAGACACATTCCATCCTGGCCCTAGTGGATTGTGGTACCATGGGAATATTCTTGGACCGCAAATGGGCCTTAAAGCACAACATTCCTCGAGAATCCAAAGAAACAATCCAAGCTATTGAAGGGATTGACAGGAAACCACTGTCTTCAGGACCCTTAACCCAGCAAACCACGTAATTGTTGCTCTCAATAAACAACCATCAGGAGATGCTTTGTTTTGATATCATAAAGGCAGCACACTACCCCATGGTTCTGGGCATGCTCTGGCTTCAAAAACACAACCCATATATCAACTGGGCAGCCGGATCTCTATTTCTAGGCTCCAAATTCTGCTTGTCTCATTGTTCATCCCAGAACCTGGTGCAAACCATATCTATGGAACCCCGGATCCATGAGCACCCATTTATATGTGTTTCCAACATTACCCAAGTACCTGAGATCTTCCAACAATACTCAGATGTGTTTTCAACAGCCATTGTCCAATCAATACCACCCCATCGACCAGAGTATTGTGCAATCGATACTGAAGACGCTGCAGTAATACCATTTGGGAGAATGTGTATTCTTTCCGAAACCAGAGAAAAGAGCACTACAGGAATACCTGGACACCAATCTCACCAATGGAACCATTCTTCCTTCTAAATCTCCAGACGGTGCCTCTTTGTTGTTTGTGCCCAAGAAGGACACTAAGGAACTCCATCCCTGCCTGGACTACCAGGGCCTTAACCAATGCACCCTTAAAGATCGTTGTCCTCTGCCACTCATTTCTGACATATTGGAAGCTGTTCGAGGTGCTGTAATCTTTACTAAACTCGATTTATAGGGCGCTTACCATCTCATCCGTATAAAGGAAGGCAATGAGTGGAAGACCACCTTCAGGACGCCCTTTGGTCATTTTGAATACCTGGTTATACCATTTGGCCTTGCCAAAGCCCCTGTGGTTTTTCAGCACTTCATGGAAAGAGTCTTTTCAGATATGCTGTTTCTCTTTGTCATTGTGTACTTGGATGACATATTGATCTATTCCAATGATCCCCAAGTACATCAGGAACATGTGACCTTGGTTTTACAATGACTAAAAGAGAATAGGCTCCAGGCTAAACCAGAAAAATGCATATTTCATGTCCAAACCGTTCATTACCTAGGATTCATGGCAGTCTAGCGTTTATGCAAGAACCGTTGCTTCCTAGAAAACAAGCATGCCCCCGTGGCTCTGTGCATCTCAACGCTACCTTTCTGAGTTCTCGGCAAGTGTGCTCATAACTACCTCCCTCCTTTCAGTGCTCCTTCTCCGATAATTTTGGCTCCCATTTCCTTCCTGGTGTTCTAAGTGCTGCCCTTACACTTCCGTCTGAGGGCCGTTCTTTCCTCTTCCTTCCCGGACCCCTGTCCAGTCCTTCCGTGCTCGCTGTCAGACCCCTGCACTCTGCGAGTATTGCGAATCCCTTCCTGGTTCCAAATTCCATCCCATACATTGGCTGCCCCATCTCTTACCTTCCTGGAATACTGAACTCCTACCATCATCCCAAGGCTGGTTGCGGTCCTCACACTGGACGCAGAGGATAACCGCCCTTACCTGTACAAGTCCCGGACATCCAGAACAACAAAAGATCTCCAAAGAAGAAAGCAACAAAGGAATAACAGGTGTGACAAGGGGCTGAGTGTGACAGTATTGGAACATAAGGAATGCTTTGGAGAAGCTAATTTGTAGATATTTGGAGGAATAAAAGTAAAAAAAAAAACAAAAACATGTACAAAATGAAAGGAGTTCCTGAAGCATCTTAAAAAAGAAAACAACTTATGGTTAAGTTGCGCTACTAAAAACGTATGAAATTCAGTGAAAAAAACTTTGTTAAAGGGACGTTATGGTTCAAAGTAAAACCGAAAAACCCCTGAAATTCGGCAGTTAGGGTAAGATAAGCGACCATAACTCGCGCCACCGTTCACTGCTAACACTAACACCCAGGACATCAAAGATGACATCACAAATGTCATTGATGACATCACTGATGACATCACATGTCTGGCTCCCCCTTTTTTTCCTTTACTGACATATTTAGGCCACATGGTTTTGCTCAGTAACAGTCAAGGGGCCTCATTACGACCCTGGCGCTAAGGGATTACCGATACCGGTAATCCCTTAGCACCTGATTACAAGGTCCCTTTGCGGGTTCCCACCTTAACGGCTGGTTTTATCAGCCGTTAAGGATTGGACCCGCAAAGGGACCTTGGTGCTAATTGCGGTACCTTCACAGTACGCAAAACTCTAATAAGAAAGCAGTTATCATTTCACTATTCAACATGGCAAGATTATGAATATTACACCTTCATTGTGTATTCTGCACACACTGCCTATGTTTCTGCATAAGTAGCTTAGTATACTGGATAGAACTTCATAATAGAATGCTATTTATATCAATGCATTGCTTAATGCACTAATTAGCTCATGATATTTATCCCAATGATCCTTGACAGTTTTTGGTCAGCATTATAAGAATCCCTTGTACAGAGTTTTCATGAAAAGTAAATGCACATGTGATGTCATCAGTGATGTCATCAATGACACGTGTGATGTCATCTTTGATGTCCTGGGTGTTAGTGTTAGCAGTGCACGGTGGCACGAATTATGGTTGCTTATCTTACCATAACTGCATAATTTAAGGGGTTTTTCAGTTTTACTTTGAACCATAACTTCCCTTTAAAAAAGTTTTTTTCACTGAATTTCATAAGTTTTTAGTAGCGCAACTTAACCATAACGTCCCTTTAACAAAGTTTTTTCACTGAATTTCATAGGTTTTTAGTAGCGCAACTTAACCATAACGTCCCTTTAACAAAGTTTTTTCACTGAATTTCATAGGTTTTTCGTAGCGCAACTTAACCATAACGTCCCTTTAACAAAGTTTTTTCACTGAATTTCATAGGTTTTTAGTAGCACAACTTAACCATGATATCCCTGACTTCATATACATGTAACATAGAACATACTGAACCCCCACGTAGTGATTTTGATGTCCGTGGACTACCGCCATGTCCGCGGACATACGAGAATCTGAGCGTGGTGAATGTAAATTTAAATAGTGTGCCCCATTTCTCCTTTGAAGTTTGCTCTGAAAAGAGCCGTTTTTTTTTGTTTTTTTTACAGATGCTTGAAAGACACCTGTTATTTTGTATTTTTTTCTTGTTTTTTTTTCTTACTTTACTCCTAAAATCTTCACATAACCTTCTCCAAAGCAACCCTTACATTCCAAAATAGAAAGGCATTTCCCGTAAAAGATAAAGAGATGCCATCTTCTTTAAAATTAACAGTATTACTGGCATCAATATTCTCATTATTACAGAAGAACATACCAGCTCTAAGCATGAAGGCACACATGCCTCGGTTGATGACAAACCTAGCAATGTTTTGCTGAGGACAAAAAACTGAACTATTGTCCCATATTGCCCTAGGTAGTAATCCAGAAAAAATGACTTGCGCATTTGGAAGGATCTTCATTACGGCTTGAACCAAGCGTTCCAAATCAGCCAACAAAGTAGGGGCACTGACGTTGCCCAAATGGAAAGCACCATAGTGCAAAAGTACCCCATGCCGACTGTTCATCGTGGCCATATCCTCACAAACTTGTACAATTCCCTGTACATTGCAATCAAGCACAGTGCTCCACACCACCTCCACTCCTTTCACATCAAAGTTATTTTCAACATGCCTGCATCGAGCGTACTGTTGTAAACCATGCACAAACATATCTCCAAGCACCAACACCCTGACTTTCTCTACTTCTGCCGTCTTCACCACACACAGTCTCTTTCAACACAAATCCACAACCTCGACATCTGATTGGCTAATCCGTACAGTCTTCTTTCATGTTGGATTTGCTGGAAAACCCCGGATGTAGCATGCCCTGTCCACGGACAGCTGCGGTGTCCGCGGACCGCGTAACTCTTCGACACCCCTTCGACCATTTCCACTTTACTCTCTGTGCCATTCCCTCATTGAATACAGCTAAGCAGTCACACAATATGAAGAACGTCCTCAGAACACCCCCGTTTTGTTTATTTTCGAACATTTCAGGACAATTATCATTTCATTATTCAACATATTAACATTACAAATATTATACTTTCATCTTGTACGCTACACACAATGCTATGTTTCTCCATTAGTAGCTCAGTATACTAGATAGAACCCCATAATACAATGCTATTTATATCAATGCATCGTTCAAAGCACTAATTACGGTATGATATTTATTGCAATGATCCTTGACACTTTTTTCTCAACATTATAATACAAATCCCTAGTACACAAATTTCATGAAAAGTAAATGCACATGTGATGTCATCAGTGATGTCATAAATGACATTTGCGATGTCATCTTTGATGTCCTGGGTGTTAGTCTTAGCAGTGCACGGTGGTGGCGCGAGTTATGGTTGCTTAGCTTACCATAACTGGCGAATTTCAGGGGTTTTTCGGCTTTACTTGGAACCATAACGTCCCTTAAATAAACTTTTTTTATTAGCATGCAAAAAATATACAAGCAAGTTCTCACAGATGGCTTTACACAGAATGTTGCAAAGTAAGCATTTATGCTCGTTCACAGTGAAGGTCAGCTGCTTCCATTATTTTCTCGCGGCCTGGAGAGGCCCACGACTCCCAGTATAAGGTTCTATTTTTTTTTTACCTTGACAGACAGAGATTGTGCTGAAAGACTTCTTTTGAAGAAGTGTAGCAAAAACGTAAGATACGATAAAGATGACATTTCTGAAACAAAACCACTTTTGTATATTATATCACTTTGAGAAAGATCGTTGGCACACGCAGAGTCGTATTTTGGGACTGCACTACACTTGGACAATGGGAAATGCAATTATAATGTAAGTAACCCTTTAGATTATTTTATCCCGGAATATAATAACAATAGCGTGGCATTAAAGCCCAGTCAAGTTGTACTTGTTCGTTCAATGTGGCATATTGTTTTCTACCGCGCACTATCACAGCCGAATTGATCCCCTGTCGTTTAGAGGGCTCTGAAAAAGGCAGACGACACAGGGTGGGTTAATAGAAATAATTTAACCGGTCTGTAGCCGGTCAAGTGCTCTACTCGCTGTGCCACTTCACTGTAGCCGGGCAAGTGGCACAGCGAGTAGAGCGCTCGCTTTGACATCCATGCACAGCTTGCTAACGCAGGTTCGAATCCCGGCACGGCTAAACTCAGCCTTTCATCCTTCTGTGGTCAATAAATGAGCACCACACACCGTGGGTAATAATAAGCAGCGCTGAGATACCTGATGGTTTTTAGCGATATATAAATGTGAAAATTTTATTATTAACATACTCCGTTGCACTATCTTCGCTAGCAAATAGTTTCACGCCCTAACAAATAAACTGAATATTTTTAATAAAGATCGGCTGGTGAGACTAATTGTCATGATCACTGCTTCCAAGGAGCCAGGACCAGCCCAATGTCCTTGGAAGCAGGCCCCTAACCCTAATCCTAGGCACCAGCCGGTCCCCACAGGGACCTTTTTGGACCTTGTCCTGGCGCCGGTGGCACCAGGCTCATCAGAATCATCGTTCCCGGCACTGGAAGCGCCAGGCTCATAGTATGTGTGCAGATGCTTGGGTGGACTTACCTGCAGCAGACCATGCTGCTTACTTACCAGGCTCTTAGAAGTCCTCGGTGAACAGGAACGACTTTCTTACCTGGGTGGGGCACGCTCCACTCCCTGGATTCAGCACTGGAAAGTTTCTAGAACTGGAACTCTTTTCTTACCTAGGCGGGGCCGTGGAGGAAGACGCCTCATCACTCCAAGGCTATTTAAACCACACCCGATTGAACAAACGTGGTTCGCGTTATTCTGCATCTGCAGCAGAACGCTCGCCGAGTCTGTTCCAGCCTTTCTTCTTTCGATCCTGAATCTGCAAGAATCATACTCACCATTCCTGTATCCAGTCGACAGCAGCACCTGCAGAGACAAGAAACAGCAGGTTAGCAAGGCAGTCTTAACTCGCAGTGCTTACTCACCTGATCCATCGGCAGCGGTCATTTCGGCACGCTGCACTTTCGCCTGTGAAGACAAAAGCATTGTCATTACTTACCGGCACTCCGTGAACTCTGGAATTGTTCACGCTGCATCGCCGCCTGCGGAGATAAAAGCATTGTATTTACTTACGGACATTCCGCGGACTCCGGCGCTGCAATCACACTTCTGAAAGACAAAAGAAGAGACATTATACAGGTATTTACTTACGCTCATCGCGCTCTTCACAATAGAACGCCTGCAAATACTCCGGTGCCTCTTCAGCATGATCTACGCTGCAAGGGAAAAGACAGCTAGAGCGCTTGCATTTACTCACGCATTTCCAGGCGCTTCATTTCATCTTCCTCAAGAGTCCTGCAAGCAAAAGGGGAGAAAAGCATCATACGAAGTCCTGTTCAAATGTTAACGTGCCTTGCACCTAAAGACTCTAAAGACTATAAAGACTAAAAAGGTGTCTGGAAACTCACCGCTCGTGCTATTAACGACGGGAACGGTCCTCTGAGTCCAAGAGGCCTATGTTTCACCAGTGAAGGAACTGGCAACAGCGCCCTGCATCAGACGCAGATGGAGAGTCCAGCATTCACCTATCTAAGGTGAGCACGTTGACCAGGGGGCTCTACGGAGAAGCTGGGGAGAGAGAGGAAGAGAGGCATTACACAACCCAGACCATTAACCCCTATATTCTTTCACCTGCAGAAACCTCACCCTACAAGTTCGTCACACAGTGCGAAGAGGTTCGACCCCAGAAGCCCATCGAGTCCTGCACATCACCTTTCGAGTCACAGACACCTTCCTGCCACGACCTGCGCCTCCGTGGGAATCAGGTGAGCGTTACACTAATTTATGTTTTTTAAAACAGGTATGTTGCCCCATTTTGCCAATGTCACGATCTTCAGACTCCAGCGGATGGATTTTTCAACTGCCAGGTGCAGCTCCATGTAAGCCACCTCATGACCCTCACCATTTTATGGGACAATCGCCAAGGACCAATATGCCTTTGCGCAGTACTAGCGGCTAGAAGCAACATACCAACCATTATGGTGGTCTAATGCCTCGTTGTTGGAGCAACCTTCCGATTATCAGTGCGACCATTTACTGCTTTTATCATAAACCAACAGCCTATCTACCGCAAAGGAACAGCGCGTGGCTCAAAATAAACTTTTGCTGATCGACAGCACAGACATTTGCAAATAGCTGAATATTCACTAAACATTTAATGTGAAATAAATGTACTTTACCAAATGTACAATCCTGCTGTTTACTTTTAAACCACAGTTTCATATTCTGAATTGTGGCGCACTGTGTTCTAAGCTGATCTAACACCCTCTGTACCGCAAAGGAACATCGCGTGGCTCAACATGAACTTTTGTGGATCGACAACAAAGACAAATGCAAATCCCTGAATATTCTCTAAACATTTGATGTCAAATAAATGTACTTTACAAAATATACAATCTTGCTGTTTGCTTTTAAATCACAGTTTCATATTCCTAATTGTGGCGCGCTGTGTTGTGACATAATGTGTGTTGTCTTCTGGGTTCTGTGTAAAGTCGCGTAGGACTGGAGACGACTGGGCGCGTTTGATGACGCACCCTGTAACGTCACGGAGAGAGGCGGGGAATATGAATCCTTTCATAATGTCAGGCTTAGGGGCGGGAGATATGATTTACTGTTTCAAAAGCAAGTCAGCCAGGTCAATAGCGCCAGTCATAGGATTATCACATAATGTCGGCGCACACCAGCCTGATTTATCGTTTCTTTAGTGGACAAAAAGTCGGGTGAGGCCCATAGGAAATTGTACTATCAGTGGACAAAAGGAGGGTTGATAGAACACTTTCAACCTGACAACGACAATACAAACAATGTTCTCAGAACACCCCCATTTTGTGTAATTGCAACCATTTCGGGACACCGCGAGTGTTCTTAGAACACATTCAACTTAACAGATTACAATACGGACAGCGTCCTCAGGACACCCCCAGTTTGTGTATTTACGAACATTTAAATACACTGCAAGTGTTTTTAGCTCAATTTTACCTTCCTTGCGAACAAAAGGACACATACTCCATCCTCTGAACACCCCACCATTTAGTTTATTTGCAAAATGTCAGAACAGCCGTGTTCTCCGCGGACAAATCGAACACAACAAAAGCGTATAGCACATAAAAAAACAAAACATTGAACCTATCTCATACTCCCCCACCCTCCCCAAACACTCTTACACACCAACACACTCCACTAACTACAATTTTTAATCCAAGGTTCACCACGCTGTCCGCGGTCGACGGCGAATACAAGATGGCGGGCGCCACAGAAAATCTGACGCGCTCCACGCCCCACGCCGTCCAATCAGCGAACACGTCGCATGTCTGCGGACATGACGCAAGCCCATGGACCAATTGGGGTGCTGTCCGTGGAGCGAACAGGGAAGTCCGTCCGCGAAGCGAACACAGATATCTTTAATTATTTTGCTTTACATTTTGGTCATTTTTTAAAAAACTACTGGACGTATTTACACCAAATGTGCAAAAGCACGCTTTCGGGACCATGCCGCCGCTCCTGCCGCAAGTTTGGTGTAAATCCGTCCAGCGGTTCGGGCTGTAGCCATGCGCAAAGTTTTTCCCATTATGTCTATAGGAAAAAACTAAAGTTTTGGGACCCCCCTATAACTTTGCCCCCCCGGACCAAACCTCTCCAAACTTCTTTACAAAGAAATTCAGACTGGGCCATATACTTTTTTTGCAAAGTTTGGTGAGGATTCATCCAGAGGGAGCGAAGTTATAAACCACCCAAAAAGTGCTCTTCCTATGGAAACACCAACTTAACCCTAACTACATGGATGCTACCGTGTCCATATATATATATATATATATATATATATATATATATATATATATATATATATATTCAGTGAAAAATCTTTGTTAAAGGGACGTTATGGTTAAGTTGCGCTACTAAAAACCTATGAAATTCAGTGAAAAAACTTTGTTAAAGGGACATTATGGTTCCAAGTAAAACCGAAAAACCCTTAAAATTCGCCAGTTATGGTAAGCTAAGCAACCATAACTCGTGCCACCACCGTGCACTGCTAAGACTAACACCCAGGACATCAAAGATGACATCACAAATTTCATAGGTTTTTAGTAGTGCAACTTAACCATAACGTCCCTTTAACAAAGTTTTTTCACTGAATTTCATAGGTTTTTAGTAGCGCAACTTAACCATAACGTCCCTTTAACAAAGTTTTTTCACTGAATTTCATAGGTTGTTAGTAGCGCAACTTAACCATAACGTCCCTTTAACAAAGTTTTTTCATTGAATTTCGTAGGTTTTTAGTAGTGCAATTTAACAATAATGACTTTCACTTTATATACATATCATATAGAACTGACTGAATCTCTTCTACTGTACTTGATGTCCGCAAACTCATTTAATGTTTGCGGACATGTTCTAAAAACAGTACCACTACCTAAAAATCTCTGGGGGGGGGGGTATGTTTGATTGTTATATCATAACATAGGAACATTTAACAAATTAAAAAAAAACACACAAACACATTATATGTACTAATACATAAGAAATGTAACCCATATATGCAACACTCTAACCATTCATTTAAATGCACTATGTTCTAAAATGGAATATACCACAAGAAAATAAATTGGCTTCCAACATAATTACCTCACAAACACAACAGAACTGAGAACAAGAGCAGACCCACTGAGTACATAGGACATAGAAATTAATATTGAAGAAAACTTGAAAGATACAACTGAAATAATTCAAGAAACACAAGAAACTGGTCAATTTGAGCTACTAGATCCTGCTACAATATCAAATACTTTAGACCATTATAGAATTCATCCTTTGCCCTGTAATGACACCGTAGAAGATGTACTGGAAACTTACCAAATGCGTCAAACAAAAGGATCGCCAATCAGCATATGGGAAAAAAGTATAGAAGAATGTGCTTTTCCTCTACTCTTTCCTACTGGCAAAGGAGGAAGGTATGATGACAGACCTATTCAAATATCAGCTTCAGAATACCGCTCATTACGGATGTATTCTGAAGATCCCAGATTTAGACAAAATGTGGAATACATATTCCACCTACTCTTTGAAAGAGAACTAGCAACTTTATGTTACGGAGTTGCACACATGTTAAAATCAGGATCACACTTTCAAAATATGACAGCGACACAATTATTAGAAAAAGTGCAACAAAAGGATGATGTTTTACAATCAAATATTACAAATCTATAAGCAAATATGCGTGGTACTAAAGAGTCCTGGTTTCGACGTCATGGAGATGTACGTTGTATGATCAGAAACCTTGGCCCACCCACTTGGTTTTTTACATTAAGTTGTGCAGAATATGCATGGGAAGATTTACATGATTTCCTACGCATATCAAATAAAAACAAAACAAACATAGATATACTAACACCTGGAGAACTTTGTTCTTTGGATCCTGTTAATGTTTCAAGATATTTTCACCATGGCTTCATTGCTATGCTACATTTTATTTGTAATAAAATTGTTCCTCCCCTTGGAGAAGTGCAACACTTCTTTTGGAGAAAAGAATACCAAGCCAGAGGAGCACCACATAGCCACATGCTTTTATGGATTAAAGATGCTCCTAAATTTGGTCAAGACAGTGATGCCACTGTTTTACAGTTTATTGAAAAATATGTCACTTGTGAAATTCCATCATAATCCACAAATAGTGATCTTCATGCACAAATTTTACAATTTCAAAGACACAAATGTGGAAAATATTGTCGTCACAAATACAAAAACAAAGGGAAATACTACACCAAATGCTGATTTGGTTTCCCTAGACCAGTTACAAATACAGGTCAAGTGAACAACCTCATGTCTTCAGTTAGACATAGTATTAAAGGTAACTCACCTAAAAATACATATTACATAAAAAGAAAAGAAGAAGAAAAATATATCAATCATTATAATGCAATCATTGCCCACTAATGGAATGCAAACATAGATGTACAGTACATTGCAGACAATTCTACTGCAGTTGCACAATATGTCACAGCATAAAGCAGAAAAGACAGAGCTCCAAGACCTCTGGAACGACCTGTCATCAGATAAAACAGTATCTCAGAAATTATACAGCTTGGGCTTAAAAATGCTCACCCATAGAGAATGTGGATCATATGAAGCAGCTGATCATTTAACTGGTACTGCATTGTATGGTAAATCTGAAAATATAGTATGGCTAAGTCTTGGTCCAGCTAAATCTAGAAAAAGAGTTCTAAAATCAAACAATAGCCAAACATGATCCCAACAGCCAAGACATTTAAAAAAAACAATTTATTGGACACATACTAGCCAAACAGAAGTAATACTTTGGAAAACATGTGTCTATACCACATAGCCCAAAACTACACATACAAAAATAATATGAAACCTGATGAAAAAAAGGTAAATATAGATTGACAAACTGTGAAGGCAGCTTAGTTAAACTCACTAGACCAAATTGAATTAATCATATCAAATTGTCATTAAAGACTCCTCAACATAAAGAAGTATATTACATGTCCCTGCTACAACTCTTCAAACCATGGAGAAAAGAAGAACAATTACTAGATAACTATGACTCATATGAGGATGCTTTCAAAGCAAAAGAAAGCACTATAACTGATGTAAACTTTACACAGTACAAAACAATGTTGCACAATGAACAGCAACACGAAGAAGAACTCCAAGCCCAACTAGATAAGGACACTCCTGACAGTAGTCAACCTTCTGTAACAGGAAGCCAAGAACCACTGGGAGAACCACTAATAGAGATAATAAATGAGGCATAATTAGCTATGATAGAAGTAGAAAACACCATGTATCAGTATGAAGATAAGGAAGACTTAACTATACTACAATCAAAACTAAACAATGAGCAAAGTAGCATTTTTCAAGAAGTAACAAAACAAATTGCACATGGTGTAAAACGTGAGAATAAAGAATGTTCCTGTCATAATTATAAACCTATACTACTGTACGTCAGTGGTGAAGCTGGTTGTTGCAAAACATTCCTAATCAAAATCATTAGTAAGTTCCTTCAACAATTGACAAACAACAAACTGTCAGCTTTTGTCACTGCCCCCACAGGATTAGCTGCCTACAACATAGGTGGTGTTACATTACACCGATTACCAATAGAACACCAGAACAAATTAGACTATTACAAACTTTCTGCAGAAGCTGCAATGGAATTATGCAGAGTATTGAAACAAATGAAAATGCTACTAATAGATGAAGTGAGCATGGTCTCCACCCTGATGTTAGCTTTGATTCACCTCAGATTACAAGAAGTACTCAAAACAGACTATGAAGAGCTCTTTGCAGGAAAACACATTATTGTTTTGGGAGATCTGCTTCAATTAACACCAGTAAAAGGTGAGCCTATTTTTTTAAAACATTAGGACACAAACTCTGCCGTAAAACTGTTGGCAGCATTGGAAATGTCAACCTTTGGCAACATTTCCAATACAGAGAATTAACAGAAAACATGCAGCAATCTGCAGATCTCACTTATGCCAACATTTTAAAAAGTATCAGAGTTGGTATATTTTCTAAGGAAGCAGAAGCAATATTGAAAACCCGGCACATTAATGCACTTTATGGCAATAATGCATGCGCTACAGATGTTATGGAACAATTAGCCCACAAAAATGTCAATTGTATGGCCTTAATGCCAACTCTTGCAAGCTGTTTAAAATTCAATGAAATCATGCTAAGTAAAGAAATGCAACCAATCATGGAAATTAGAGCCACAGACAAACTAGATGTACATGGTATGACACTACCCATGTGTGACCAAGCCACAACAAGACTAAATAATTTAGAATAATCAATCTCAAACACAGCAGGCTTAGAAAAGATATTAAAATTATCCTTAAATTGCAGAGTAATGCTTAAACGTAACCTTGAAGTGGACCAAGGACTAGTTAATGGAGCACTGGGTACAGTTGTTGGCTTTCAAACATACCCACGCGACAACAAAATTCAGGTTGTCAATATACTCTTTGACAAACTTTCAGAAGTAAAAAGGATAGGATGCTCAACAGCTAGATTCCTTCTCTTCAAAGATATGTATGTACGCAGAGAACAATTTTCTCTAACTCTTGCATACGCAGTCACGATTCATAAATCACCAGGTCTTACCCTAGACAAAGCAATGATAGATATTGGTAACACAGTCTTTAAAGAAGGCATGAGTTATGTAGCATATCACGCTTACGTACACTTGACGGTCTATTTCTAATCAACTTTGATGCAAGTAAAATAAACGCTGATATTCCTTGAATTTTAGAATACAATAGACTTCGCTCACTATACACCCCCCCACCTAAACACATATTCTGTTCCACAAAAAGTAAAACGTTCTAAAAGAAAAATAAATCAAACAGAAATGCAACAGGATGTCACTGCAAATCCTCCAAAGAGATTAAAAGAAACTAATACTTCATCAAGTACCACAAGCAAAAAAAAAATCAATTAGGGAAAGTACACCAAGTACTTCTTTAAAGAAGGAAGACAAACTCCAAAAAAAGCAGTTAGATACAGAACTACCTGGACCATTTAAATTCTCAAATATAGTTGGTGTCAATTGCTACGCAAATGTAGCAATGAATATTCTATTTCAATTACCACCAATTGTTGACAAAATTTACTTACACAGTACAGACTCATTGTGTTTGCAAATGTTAGTACTTCACAGAAATGCAGCAAACAATCCTGACAACACGAATAGTGTTTTTGGAATAAGAAAACAATTGGACTACTGTGCTGGAATGGTGAAATTCACTATAAATTCACAGGAAGATCCACAAGAATTTCTAATGTACTTACTACAAGTACTGGAAAACAAAAACATAACTATAAATGAAATCTTTCAGATTTCCTACATGTGGAAACATACATGCACTCTCTGCAACAATGTGACACAAGAAGAAATTCCCAATGAACGCTTTATATATATATCAATACCAAATTGTGAATCCATTCCATTTCAGCGACTTGTACAAAATGCAAAACATGGTAGGTTATGCTCTACCTGCAATTCAGATAATCGTTCTATGTTAGTAATAAAAAAAAACATAGTAAATACATAATACTAATGCTTCTACGTTACAATGCAGATGGTACCAAACACAATTGCAAGCTGACTGGATTCACAGATGGTCAAATATCACTTGGTAAGAAAACCTTCACAACAATAGGTATAATCTACTACGCAGGAGCCACAACCAATTCAGGGCACTACACTGCATATATAAAAAAGAAATGTGGATGGTTTGAATGTAATGATAGTACCATTACTCTAAAGCAGAGATTACCAGGAAATCTTACAAACCCTCATTTGATGTTCTTAAAACCAAAATTTGATAACTAAACTATATTTAAACCCTAAGTAAACCTGTGTTAAAAAAATATAAACTGTTAGAATACTCCAAAAGCTATCTAACTGCTCAAAGATTCTACAACAACTAATCAGATAAATGAATACCACTAAATTAGACCAAAAAATACACAGTTAGAATACACCAATTGGTATCTAACTGCTCCAAAATTTCATAATATCAAAAAAATAAATAATATGTTACTGCTCCAAAAAAATACAACAAAACCAAAGTATAACGCATTAGCCAGAAACAACAAGTGAACACTGAAAACAAACAAACAAATAAACTGTAGCATAACAGAAAAGGGTTTTTTTTAATCCAAAATGGATTTTTTCTTTCTCCCACAGACCCAATGATTTTAGCAACAAATACAGAAACTGGGCAAATTGCACAGTACTCTGATTTGTAATCTACTAAATATGAGGATCCAAAAAAAAAAGTATATTGATTATACAATGTAATAAGTCATTACAAAATACTAATACTAACATGCTATTTTCTTTTATCACAGAAATGAACAAGAAAAACATGGACTCCCGTTACTAGACCAAACAGTAAGAATACAATAATAAGGAGAACCATAGCAGCACATCACATCCATAGTATCTAATACCTTTGTTCCTTATACATTTGTTTTTCACCCAAAGTTATAAGCAAATATGAATGTGATATGCTGCGGTGGTTGTTGCCAGGGCATAGAGTCTTGGGTGCATGGCCAGGAAGGGGGGGGGAGGGATAGAGAGAAACACGATAGTGAAAGGTTCCTCCTACTGCACTGAGATCCCTCCATCTACACAAAACCCACCACTTTACCTTACCAATAGCATCAAAGGCCCTTTTGGTATGCAGCACCCTCATGTGAGGCTAAGCCTTTTGGGATTGGTCTGCCATTTGATTTCTGTTTCAGAGGCCAGCATCCTGGGAGGATGGTTTACTCAACGAAATTCTTAACCTTCATCACATTGGATCAAATAAGTGGCAGCCCCCATGGCTTACCGACTTCCTGGGAGCAGAAAGGACAACCTGGCTGAGGAGAATACATGTAACCCTTCCACAGCTGAGCTAGGATCACGGATGCAGACATTTGTGTAATATCAATTTGATGTAGGTTTCAAAATTATGGGAGATACTAGCCAGCATAACTTAAACCTGGGTATGGCATATATTTAAAGTTAACAACTGCCACCAGGATAGTTACTCATAGCTAAGTGGTTATAGGAACAGGGGTACATATCAGAAATTCAGTCCCTGCACTGCAATGACTTGACTGTCACAGCAGCTTTCAAATGAGCACCTGTGACACCCAACCCTGCTCTGTGCTCCTGGAGAGCAGGCTGTGCAAATCAGAATACTGATCCATCAGGGTACAGGTTTACAGTATGCTTTTGGAATGGGCATAGAAAAATGAGATCTGATTACATTACCCTTTATGAGCTGTAATTAACCATATCATTTTATTTATTTAATACAAATCAAAAAATCCAGGGCCTCTGCACTCCCACCAGTTGGAAATCCATCACAGCATACTCCTGTGCCCTTTGTGCATCTCCTTTCTTGTCTGTTCTACCTCTGATTTGTCTTTCCCTTATTAAAGTGAGTGGGTTAATAGGGTGAGATCATTGCTGGAGAGGAGGGGAATGACGCATGTTCAGCTTTGCTCATCCATGAGTTGCTAGACACTTCCTGAAGTACCATTTCCAGTCCAAATAGCAAACCTCCCCATCCCAATTTGTCTTGATGAATGAGGGGATAGTCTTCAATAACCAATACATTTCTCTTCTTCCCTACCACTTTTCTATGTCATTATGTGGCTATACCGGGGTCCCTAATTTCCGCCTATGTTATTCCCCACACAATGCTTAAACAAAAATGTGTGGAAGCTAAGCCCATGTGGAGGTCGACAAGGGTAAAGGAAATCTTGTTCGGGCTGTTTCTCTTTGAAGCTTCTGGACCAATCAAAAAAGGTGGAAAACTGCCAAGGATCTATGGGGAGCTAGGTTGCTGAACAGAAAAACCACCGAAGATGTAGCACCAGCACACAACTGGACCATTTAAAAAAAAAAAAAAAAACTGAAAATGAACCCAATAAAACATGAGTGACGTTTTGGATTCCTCCTAGTCATCATATCACTCCCTGGCTTATGATTCCAGTCTTTTGGGGGAGAAAATTTGACTCGGAGTGGCACAAGGACTTGCAGCCATCTTCCATACATTGACCTCACTATCATCTTGGATCTCCAACTATATCCTTGCCAAGGATACAGGTTGTTGTTTTAGTTGCTGTCTTGTGGTGATAGACTCATAGGATTCTTCTCCAAGGACATGCCTTCCACTTCAAGTTATGCATGCCCAGTCTTAAGAGTACATTTGTCAACCCGTATAGCTCTAGGCTAACCCATCACTGACATTTAAGCCCCAGACAGTACTGGCACTCTCACTGAGAGCACTCTTTTAAGCATTGACAACATTTCTTACTGGATGCTCTTTTTCATCTCATTGGATCAATCCCCTACGTAAACAACATTGTCAATTACATTGTTACCAGCTTTGCAAAGACTCAAGAACCACAGTCTCAATCGTGGAGAAGGATTACATATTTCCAAAACAACCTCTTAGCTTTCAAAAATTCTGTTTGGTTGTCGTGCAGCCTGGCACTTCTGATCCTACTCTACATAACGAGAGCCTTGTGGCTCCATTAGCCAATTTCCTTGCTTTTAACCCAGCTAAACCCACACTTAGTTTGTACACCTGGGGTCAGTGCGAAAAATATGTTTCAGACCCTAATGGCTTCCCAAGTCTACACTGACTCATTTATTGGTGGCCCACACAAGGATTTCAATGTTTTTCTAGTCAAGATACAAGAGCTACTCCATGAACAAACAGGAACCGATGGAGTCCCACATGAAAATCCTCTGTTCTGGATAAAGGAAGACACGGGATGGAATTGGCTATTCATGAGTGATATTATCACTTTGGACTTTCATTTAGACAGGGCAGGGCCAACAGGTATTTGTGAGAGAGTTTTCTAATCACCTTTTGTTGTGTGTAGGCTGCTCATCAAGTTTGCACCTCAACTGGTTCAGTGGACCATATTAAACTGGGTTATGAGAAATGAAGTCAGCTTATTTTAATGTTTCCTTAACATGTCTGGACATGCTCGCCTCAGCTCTGCTCACCCTGTCTGGTCACTCTGAGAAAATATCTTGTTGCTATGAATCTGAGATAAGAGAAAGTTATGTGCATTGCCTGGAAGACAGGGCTGTTACAACCCTGCAGCCTTCACTATTGCTTTCCTCACAATTAATAATAGCTCCCCATCTGACTCTATATGATGAGTGATGGTAGCAGTGGGGATATGATGATATGATATGGCATTTGTAACGCGCTTATACATAAGTGTTTCAAGGTCCGACGAAGCAAGGAAGGGGGAACAGAGGGAAGACAGACAACGATCCTACTAGGCCAGGTGTCATTCAGATCGCGCAAGGGAAGGGGGAAAGGAAAGCGCAGGGGGAGAGGGAGGGAAAAGTGCAGTACATGAGATAATAAATAACAGGATAAATAGACAGCGGCCAGTTGGTGGCAAGTGCAGGGTGAGTGCAGATATAAGTGCTGGTGGAGGGACTGTAGGGTTGCAGAAAACAGTCCCCAGGTGCTGGGGTTGCCGAAGAGGCAATGCAGGCATGTAACTGGCAGGTCTGGGCCTGAGATCAGATGGGTGGCCAGGTAACCAGTGCAGTATAGTATCAGAGAGAGCTTCAGCAGGGGAGAGGGGAGAGAAAGCAGAAGCAAAGAGCAAGGTTTTAAGGTGCTTCTGGAACCTAAGATGGTTCCCCTCAAGTTTCAGGGAGTCGGGTAGGCTGTTCCATAGGGAAGCCCTGGCCGAAGAGAGAGATCTACCACCAACTTGTTGCTTGGAGAAGCGACTGACCTGAGGGAGTTGGAGGCGGTTGAGTGAAGAGCTCGAGAGGGAAGAATTTTAGGAAGAGAAAGTTGAAGGTATTGAGGCCCCAGGCCACAGAAGGGAGCCAGTCCAGAGATTTCAGTCCATAAGAGATATGATCCCTGGGCTTGAGACCAAGGACAAGGCTCACAGTCCTGTTCTGGATGAGTTGCAGAGGGCGGAGAGTGGAAGCGGGAAGATTTAGAAAGAGGCTGTTGCAATAGTCCAGCCTAGAGAGAACCAGAGCTCTGGAGACAGTGAGCTTCTGGGGGAAGGAGATGAAGGTAAGAATACCTCTGAGGAGGTGCAGCTGGTAATGTGACTTCTTGGAGACATCAGGGATATGAGGATAGAAGGAGAGTGTGGATTTGAAGATGACACCAAGGTTTTTAGCCTTGCAGTTGGGAGCAGGGAGAGGGCCAAGAGAGGCTGGCCAGAGAGCTACAGGAAAGGAGGGAGTGGGTGTGCCGATGACGAGCATCTCAGTCTTACTGGCATTAAGGCAGAGGTCATTGGCGGCAGACCACTCCTGGATAGCAGACAGACAGTCAGAGATGAGGGACGGAGAAGAGGTGGCAGAAGGTAGGCTGAAAACAAACTGAGTGCCATCCGCATAGCACTGGAAGTTGAGGCAGAGAGCAGCAATGCGGTGGGCAAGGAGTGCCAGGTATTGGTTGAACAGCCAGGGAGAGAGGTTGCACCCCTGGGGGACACTACAGGTATAGAAAACTATAGCACAGAGGAAGGACCCAAGTTGGACCTGTCAGGGTCAGTCAGAGAGGAAGTCAGCCATGCCAGTGCCTCACCAGTGATACCTAGGTTATCACAGAGACAATTTGGCAGGATGGCATGGTTGACAGTGTCAAAGGCAGAAGACAGATCAAGCAAGATGAGGACACAGGGGGTGTTAGAGTCAAAGTTGGAGAGCAGGTCTTCATGGATGTTCAGTAGTGCACTTTCCGTGCTTCTGGGAGCTCTGAAGCCAGACTGATGGTCATGAGGACAACCAATAGATTCAGTGTGGAGATTAAGCTGGGAGATGGCCAGTTTCTCCAGGATCTTGCCCAGGAAGGGAGTGATGGAGATTGGGCAATAGTTAGCCGGTCAGGAGAGATCAACAGAGGGTTTCTTAATAAGAGGGTTCACAAGGGAGTGCTTCAGGTGGGATGGGAAGACTCCAGTGGCGAAGGAGAAATAATGTGTCTATCATCGAATCGTGTACGGTTGGTGGGCAAATTGGTTGATACAGCATAGAAAATCTCCATTTTTGGTTTTGACATTTACTTGATTTAGGAGACCTGACTCAAGGAACCATGTTTTAAGAGGTGGTAAAAGACATTGGTGTCCTTGGGTTCCTAGTGATAGGCTCGACATCCAAATCATCAAATGCAAAAGCCTTGAAAAGAAATGCATCGAAAAAAGGCATTTTTTTCTTTTCTTTTTTATGCGGGGTCCCCCCCACAACCCCTGTTTTTTCACCCCTTAATTTAAAAAAACCCTTTACCTACAAAAAAAATGCATGTTTTCGATGCATTTGTTTTCGAGGCTGTTGCATTCAATGCTTTATATTCGAGGGAATCACTGGATAACGTGTCCTTGCCTCCGAACCAGTGTTATATTTAGGCTTTCAGCTTTCTGCTGTCCTAGGCCCAAGTAAGTGCATGCACCCCCCAACTTTACTCCACGTCTGCCAGACTGCCTCTTCACCAGATTCCGTCCCTTCCACAATCTCTGTCTGCATTGTCCAAACTATGCCCCTTCACCCCCATTTTGAACCCCCATTTTGGCTCCATAACATTATAAGGATGTTTTTAAGTTTGCAGTGATTAGAAACCTATATCTTCCTCTCTATTAACTGTCATCTTCTATGTTATGTTAGTTGAAAGAGTGTTTTTAGATCTCTGCTGTGCAGGATTTGGAGAAGGCAGTGTATTCTACAGTTGAGTGCACTAGAGGTAATTGTTACGGCTAATTGTCTACTTTCGGTTAGGTCCGAAAACAATCTTTTAGATGAAGTGATAAGAACATAAGCTGTCTGCCAACTGGACACAAGTGAGAGAAGGTTAGAGCGAGGAATTTTGGTTTCAATGCCAACATCTGGTTTCTCTCACAAATTGCCTGCTGTCACTCTATGAGAAGCACCTAAACCGGTCTGTAATATTAATGCAACATAACTACATTTCTTCAACCGTTCTTATCAAATGGTAAAGCTTACATCTGAAACCTATGCAAGTGGTACAGCCACATCTTATAAAAATGTTGAATAAAAAGTACGGAACCCCTTTCTCATGGTTACAGCTCAGGTGTTAGCAGGGGCAACATGGAAATAAGGCAAGTTACCTGCTGCAACCAAAGCATCTCCAATCACTCAGTCTGCAACACCATTAAAATATGGCAAAATCACAATTGAAGTTTGTAAATTCTGGCTGGGCATAAACACTTCAGTAGAGAAAAGACAGTTGGAGAAGGTTCTTGGAACCTTTGGTTGTGCATTCTGGCGGTGGAGTAATGCATACAGGTGACGCTGAACATTCATCTGTGGTAAGCAACATCACTCCTTGTAGCTGCACAATGCAGGCACCTTTTATAACAAATAAAGTGGTACATACTGTTTACATCATTGCTGTTTGTACAATTGTTCAAAATACCCAACAATGCAAGATTAAAACTGAGCAATGGATCAGGCGTTCCAGAACAATATTACCTTTGTGTGTGTGGTTTTCTTACCAGCTTGCATTTAAGGTAATTTAAAATGTTTGTTATCTCAGTAGAGTAGGACTATACAGTACAAAGGAACATGTTAAGATTTGTGGGTATAGATATAGAGGTCCTGCTGTCGGTTGAAATACTGTTTCACAGTAAATGTCCTACCTTGTATTTAAAATATAATTAATGTAAAGAGTATTTATAAACATCACAGTTATGCATTGTGTGATATACCTTGCAGTTGGTTCGCTTGGTAGTACTGATCGTGCAGCAGAATGTCATCAAAGAAACATGATAAACACAGCAAAGATGATATTTGTCTGCTTAGCACTGAGCACCTTCTTTAAAGATGCCTGAAAGGCCATCTCTATGGGACAACTTTACAGGTGTGAAACAGTGTGTATCTTTGGCACACAGTTTTTGTTCTCACCCTTCTATGGCTTTGGGGATTGTTTCATAGGTTTTGTGATGCACTTGTGCTTTCCAATTTATTCTTCGCCATTTTAACTTCTCTATGATCTATTTCAAGCTTGCACCTTTTGTGCAGTGACAGACCTCTGAAATGTGAGGCCGGAGAGGGAAATTAGTGCTTGCTTAGGAACATCATTTTAGTGCCACCAGTGGGAATTCTTTGCTTGACTGAAGCATAGGCATGCATTTAATGTAAAATGATGCATCATTTTTAACCTTTACTTTTCTGAAGAGAAACCCCTAATTTCTGCAAAGGTTTAAAGAAAATGCATGTCGTCTATTTCAATATAAAAGTGATTGCTTAACACAGTGTATGTGTGTATTGATTAGAACTAACTCCAAAGATAATATGAAGTGGCACAAATATAACCAATGAGGTTTTGGCTGTTTTGCATTTGAAAGAGCATTTTGGTAAGATAAGAATGACCGAAGAGCTTTATAACTCTCAAATAGTCTGTGAGAGTTGTATGACTGAATCACTAAATACTTGAATCACAAAATAAGTAAGGCACACTGCATATGGTACGTGTTGTATTTTCTTTCTTTGTTATTTTAAACAAAAGTCACCTTAACAAAGCTTTTGTAAATATCAGGCATATATATACATGTTTGGCAATCAAAAACCTTAGCTGTCAGAGTGGAATGACATCTAACAGCTCATAATTACTCACATTGTTTTGGATCAGCCAGACAAACTTGGCTTTATATTTAAAAATGACAACCAGTAAATTAGAAATAAACTGCAATAAAATGCTGCTCCTCTGGCAATCTGCCTCCCTAGGCCTGGGCCTAGTCTTCCTTGTTGTAAATATCTCTATGCACGGTAACTGAGGAAATTCCATAGAGTAAGGGGGGGCTTCAAATTGTGCAGTCTACCTTTTATGAGGAGTCCATTAAATTCCTTATCTCACATAATTTTGACATACTGCTAGTCCAGAAATATCAATACAGCTTGCTTTTAATGAAGATTACAGCATAGGCCTTCTGTAGGTGCCACCTTAATGGTTCGAGATAGCCTAGTTTCTCTTTGAAGCAACTGATTGGATCTCCTAACAAGCATGTATGACTCCCTCCAGCTCTGACCTGGCACTATCGTGGAGGAATAGCTGGTTGTAATTAATGGTAGCTGTGTGTTCTCATATTAACACACAGTTAGAAAAATACAATCAGTTTAGGAGTTCTCCAAAATGGGCTAGTTTATTAGAGAGTGTGGCAAATCAAGACAGAGCTAGTAGACAAGATTGATGGCTGCCCACACAATAATATTTTAAAACCACTGACTGAAATTGTGCTTTAACAACAAGGTACAGGAAAGAGGAAGCCAGACAGCTTGGTAATGGCAACACATCAGGACGTCGGATGCAACAGATTACTGCAGTGTTTTGGACCCTGGTTGGCACTAGGGAAGTGAACCTATCTTGGTACAATTTGTTGAATGTTGCAGCTGTCAAATGAGAGACTTTTTGAACAAGTTATATTTCTTTGAAACACAGCAGTCTGAATTGTTGTTAACGGTTCTTCCATACACAAACAAATGCAAGGAGCTTTGCATCTGGCTCTGTTCATAATGTTTGTGATCAAGGAAGCCTTGACTTGTCAGAAGGTTGGGAATTCACCAGGACCAGGCCTGGTTGGACTGATTTATTGGTTTTCTGCACAAACCTCTGGACACACATACTTTGTCAAGACCCAAATGCTGTTCTCCATCAAGTAATCCCTGCCACCTTCTATATGTGTAGTCATCATTGTGCCCATCTTTAAGAAAAGCAATAAGTCTGCCTCATCTGCTAAAGGTTAATCTTGATGATGAAAGTCATCCCAGTAAATATCTGGATGTGGTAGGTCTGTGTGCTTGCTACCCTGGTATTACGTGTACATTCTCATGTTTCTAGGAAACTACAGAAAGTGGGGTAAGATATTCCATCCAATGTTGAGTGAAGCTACGTATATTACTTTTTGTGGCTGGTGTGATATGAATAACTAGCATAGCCAAGGACATGTGGAATCTCCAGGTAATTTTTTTGAAAACTTCCAAGAAAGCCACAAGCAAAGTCACGCTTCAGGAAAGAAAATCAACTTGCCTTCTTTTACTGGCAGACTCCCCCTGTATGAAGGCTATCATTTACGAATCGATGACTGGCTGGTTCTCAGTATCACCGTCAAAGGGTAATCAACTAGTGCAAAGCAGAGTCACCCTGAGGAATTCTACATTTTCACAAATGATTAAAGTATGCGTCATTAGAATGGAAGTTTAAATCTATCAAGGAAAGGCCGTAGAGAATGCAACTCATGGAGCAGAATATTCATGGTGTAGTCCACTCAGGCTGGTTACAGTAGGTTTCTCCAAAAATGCTTGGCTATCTGGCCCAGGACCTCTTCAGTCATTAGAAAATGTGACCCAGACATGGATTCATGAAATGATTTGTTTGGAAGCCATTTCTTTGTTCGTTTAAGACTGCAGCCAACCCTCATTTATATATTTTTTAAAAAGCCTCAGGTTAGTGGTTTGCAATGGATGGGGCCAATTGGATGCACTGTTGTTCCTATTTGGGGTCGTGTTTGGGAGTTTTGGATCTTGACAGATTCTGGGATACCCTATTGGAATTAATGTCGGATTAGAGGGAGGCAACCCTGCATTGTCTGACAATTTACAGAGCAAAAACATGTAGTGGCACCAAGGAGTTCACAAGGCATGACCTACATTGCATGTAGAGATCTTTTTGGGAATCAAAATGATCTGGCCATGGGATTATCGTGGTCAGATCATCAATGCATGTGACAGCTCCTGGCATTTATATCCCTGTAGAGGTTCATGGAAAACTGCATTGCCAAACACCTTTGTCAGTGAGAAAAAGTCACCAAGGCTTGAAATTCTTCCTCTTCTGACCCTTTACCGCCAGGCTTAGAAGAAGACAGCTGTGATGTTTTTTTAGTATATTGGTTCTAGTACATGTACTCAGGTCATGGCAGTTATTTTGCCAACAGCAGATCCAGTTGTGGTGTTCACAGTTCCCTAGTATCTGCCCTGGTCTTCGAAGTCAAGGTCCAGGTGCAGAGGTTAGCAATCAGTGCCACTTCAGTAGGGCTTGGGCTGTGCTTATATAAATCAAATGAATACTTCATGTTTTTTGTTTGTTTTATTTCAAATTTGCTTGTGGGTTATTTTATGATGTATCTTATGAATCGTTGCTTGATTCTTTTTTGGTTTTATTTAATTGTGTCTTCCTAATAGAACATAATAATGACTTGATTAATGAACATTTTGAATTCCTTTGGTTACCTCAGGATTATTTGTGGGGATAATGTGTCTATAATGTAGGTGAAGGGGAAAATGCAAATGCCTATTCTGACAGATTTGCATCTGCTAGGGGAAATCTCCCAAATGTATTTATGAAATTTCAGGAGCTCAAATACATGGAATATGCCTGAAAATCCAGCCTTCTAAAAAGGCCAGAGAGCACCCAACATAAAAGTATGCATAGCATGGTTTTGCTAACATGCAGAGATGGAGTAACTGTTGTTCAACTAGGTTCATTTTTAAAAGCATAATTGGCTGTAGGGAAGCCCCAGGGATGTATACATATGCCTATAAACACATCTCACATCATCAATCAAGTTGTTTATGATGAGGGAATGCATGGCATGGATCTACAAATGTCTGGAAGGTAAGTTGCTGACCACATCAGGAAGGTAGCCTCCAAAAGATGTGTTGCTTGAATGTCTCTAAACAGTGTTATAGCGAAAATCAAGGTGGCCTTTTTTTCAGACTTAACACCAAGATAAGAAACCATACAGTTCCTTTACATTTTAAGAAGAGCGCAGTTATGATAAAGAGTATGGAAAAATCCATTGCCAAGTGGGAGTGAGTTCCAGTGCTTAAGGGCAAGAAATGAGATGGAGCAGAAGTGAGATTGAGCGCAATGAGGTTTATAAATTGTAAGAAGAAACTGGGATTCAGAACAAAGAGAATGGGGAAGAACACTTAACGCAACCAATGAGGAAAGATAGAGTGAACAAGAGTGAAAGTGCACTTAAAAACAATGCAGAAAAATGAAAAAAAGTTGACAAAGTTCAGACAACCACGAGAAAGCATAGAGATCACAAAATTGAGGTATGAGGTCAAAGACAACAGAGAGTACAAATAGAACAATTTAAATCAATATTCAGAGGAGCAAGATGATAGTTAGGCAGACTTATAGGAAGATAAGTCTATTAGTCAAAGCGAGAAAAACAAGAGTTGGAATTAGTAGCTTATGGGCATGGAAAGTCAAGAAAAGCGTGGCTTTTTAAATGTTGTACAGTTGAAACCAACTGGAAAGAGCAATACTGAAAATGTGGCGAGAGAAAGAAGGATAAGAGGCAAAGAATATGCCTAGTTTGCACCTGTAGTAGGTAGGGAAAGAGAAGCGGATAACATTGAGATGGAAGATGGAGGAAGGAAGGAAGAAATAGAATATCCATTTTCGAGACATTTAGATTTCAAACAAAATGGGGAAACATGCAGGACTGCACTGCCAGAGTCAGAACAGGTGGAGAGAGAAACACGAATCTAGGATTCGTTATAATAGAAGTGCGAGTAAAGACCAAAAGAGAAAAGGTAAAGGATGTTGTGCCAGCCCAGGAAGTCGAACAGGAGTGGTTATCAAGATGAGAGTGAAACCACTGTAGTCCACTGCTGTGGGTTCTGCAAGAAGTTGGGGTAGAAAGAGGGATAGTGTGATCCACCATTTCAAAAGCAGCAGATAGATCAGAATGATAAGAATAGATGATAGTTTAGAATGATGGGCTGAAAGGGTGAAGTTAGATAAACAGAGGTTTCTTGTCTAGTATGTATGTTTGGACATAGTGGAGTGTATTACAGGCCCTGTGGTAGCGGCCCTGTAGTTATGGTTAAGTTGCTCAACCCATAGGTAGAGCACTTTTTGGGCGGCTTTTAACTTTGCATCCCCGTGGATGAATCCTCACAAAACTTTGCACAGCGTGGCAAAATTATAGGGGGGGGGGTTCCAAAAATGTGTGGTTTTTCCCATAGATGCCTACAGCCCAAACCGCTGGATGGATCTTCACCAAATTTGTGGCAGGTGTGGCGGCTTGGTCTAAAAGCATGCTTTTGTAAATTTGGTTTAAATCCGGGCAGTATATATTTTTATTTAAATGGGCAAAAAGTAGGTACAAAAATGAGTGATTTCTGGGTTCGGTCTGCGGACTCACTTCCCTGTTCGGTAAACGGACAGGCGTCCAATTGGCCCAGACGATGGCGTATTGTCCACAGACAAACCCATTGATTGGATGGTGCACGGCGTGAGGTGCGCCACATCTTTTGGGGAACACCCACCATGTTGGATTCGTGGACACTGGCCAGTGTCTGCGAACATTGCAGTAGAAACATATTCAAAAATACAACATGGCACTTGTTGAATTAATAAAACAGTCTGTGGTGGAGGTGAGGGCTGATGAGGATGGCATGGGAAAAGGCCATAAAAAGCCCAAAAATGGCAACCTTTCTTCCCCAATGTCCATGAACAGTCCAGGGCGTCCTGCGATATCTGCAAACATAGGAGATGTTCAGGGACATCTATGCTTATTTGTGCATTACAGGGTTGGTGAAAATCAGTTTTTGGGTGGCTTATAACTTTGGTGCCACTTAATAAAACAGCATTAGATTTTGGAATTAGATTCCAGATCCAACTCTAAAATGGTTCTGCAAAGTGTGGTGCTGCTTTGTAAAGAGAGAACAAAATTAGAGGGGGGTTCACAAAATATTTTATAGGCTTATACATGTGATGCCATTTGACAAATCTCCACATCAGTTTTCAAAAAGACTGTAGCCTAGATATGAATGTTTTTGCAAAGTTTGGTGGGAATTTGTAAAGAGGGGGCAATATTAGGGGGCTGTTAACATTTTTAGATGGCTTATAACTTTGTTGCTGTTAGACGAATGTGGACAAAACGTTTTTAGAAAAATTATAGACACAACCTTGAATGTTTGTCTTAATGGATTTTGTCAAAGTTATATGACTATTGTATGTACGTA
This sequence comes from Ambystoma mexicanum, assembly GCF_040938575.1. Classification (NCBI taxonomy): domain Eukaryota; kingdom Metazoa; phylum Chordata; class Amphibia; order Caudata; family Ambystomatidae; genus Ambystoma; species Ambystoma mexicanum. Next base: position 1,282,733,914 of record NC_090935.1, read on the forward strand.
CATTTTGACACTTTTGAAAAAATAAAATGTGGGCCTATTTGCAGCAAACTCGTGTAGGGAGCATTGGCAAGGACCTGAATGCATGGCTTTGCAAATGTGTGTGTTTTATTTTTTGAAAAGTGTCATAGTGTAGGTGCAAAAGATAGGGATATACCTTTGGTGACTGAGGTAGAGCCTGTGTCCATGGGCAGTGGCCAGATTGTCCGGGGCATGGCCTAGGGCCATGACCCGGACAATCTGGCTACTGGTCATGACTACAAGGGGGTTAAAGTGGGCATGTCCACCAGGGACTGGCTATGTGGTCAAGTTTTCGAAATTGGAATAGGTTTGAATGTGGAAAAATAATCTTTTTGTGGGTACAGGTTGACGTTCTAGATGGAATTGCAGCAATATGCATGTGGAGGGTCAGCAAGAGCTTGAAAGCATGGTTTTGCAAATATGTCCTGTGTTTTATTGTTTTCAAAAGTGTAAAATTGAAGTACACAACACACTGATATACCATTGGTGTCTGGGCAAAGGACCTGTCCACTAGCAAGCAGAAATGTGCACTGTAATTTGCTTACTGGGGCATGCAGTGTGCCGAAGTGGTTGGTTTGAATGGGACCAAATATTCTGATCGCAGTTACAGCCTGAAGTGGTGCTCTAGATTACAACAAACCTGTGCAAGGAGCATTAGCAAGGACCTGAAAGCATGTTTTTGGAAATATGTCTTGTGTTTTATTTTGAAAAGTGTAAGAATGCAAGAAGAAAAACTAGTGATATATATTTGGTGTGTGGGTAGTGTGCCTGGCCCTTGGCAAAAGCAGATGTGTACTCTGATTTGCTTATTGGCGAATGCAGCATGGCCGATGGCTATGCCCCATGGATTTGGAGACGGTCCATGGCTGCAACCCATGAGCACTGGCCATTGGTCACATTATTAGGGTATAGTGGACACTGAATTAGGATTCAGGGTAGGTGCAGTGAATAATAGGGGTGGTTTGGTTTGGCTGGGGTTATGGTGGGGCCTTATGCCGTAGGAAATTAAAAGATGATTTCCACCCACGGTATGAACTTCTGATAATGACAGACATGAGTATGTGTTGCAAAAAATATGTTTCTTCAAGAAGGTTTATAGTTCTTTCATATATATGAATAGAGGAAGTATTAATAACTTCTATACAGTGGACTCCTCTGCTCCAGTAGTTAGCCAGTGGCATCCCACCTTGACATCCACTGTAATTTCTATCCTGGGTTCTCATGAGCACTTGCCCATTCGTACTATCCCTTCTACGTATGCACTTCTCTCACTGCACAATGCCTATGTGTATTTATAGGAACAGTGTGCAAATTAGTTTGTATACATAAGGGAAATGCATATGCAAAAGATTTGTAGAAGATTGTTAAGTGGCAATTGGTGTGTGATGCATGGAGGACGTCCTGTAGGAGTACTGTCCTGGTACTCTGCAACTGAGTAAGTGCATTTCACTTTGGTAGCTTTAGCATTTGGTAAATTCACAACAGTGGTAAAGAACTGCCACATTCATGATTCTCTCTGGGTGCTAGCGGTAGGCACTTCCTCTACCTCATCTTCTTGGTCCTCTTCATTGTCTTTGGATGTATTGCACTTCTTTTGTTGTGTAGATCCTCCATCTGGTGGTGGTGCCTCTTGGGGAGGAGGGATGGTAACAGATGATGCCATTTTTAAAATAAATAGTAGTTCTTCTAATATTCTTCCAAATATGTGCTCTGTGCTAGCTTGTTCATGCATAATGAGTAAGAATAGGTGAAGGAGCTGTGCAAAGGTACATCTTGAGCTTGAAAGTTCCTAGATCAGCATAAAATGCTGTTCCAAACTGTTCAAGAACACAGACCCGTTCGCAAAGTGTAGACGTGTTTTCAGACACGTCATCATGCCGCGCATGCAAGAGGTCACGTGACACGGTCCGGAAAGTCTGCGATGACATCAGATGTTCGCGAACATCCACAAACACAAAAACAGTGGAACAAGTTTCAAAATGTGTATAGAAGTGTTAAAAAATTATGCAAGAAGGTGATGGTATCTTTCATTGTCAGCTAAGCAAGCATAACTCGCGCCATCACCGTGCACTGCTAAGACTATTAACCATTTGCATTTCAGTCTTTGTCCCGCCCCCATGGGCAGTCCAGCACCGAACTCTCTTCTCTTCCGAACAAGAGTACCAACAGCAACCCCAGACACATGTTTCAGCCTTGCTGGGCTTCATCCGTAAGGTGGAGCTGTGTCTCTTTGAGCACACTGAGCAAGGGGTCCATGTCTGGATGCTCTTAGTAAACTTAGGGTGCCTAAAACCTAAGCCCCTTAAACACTCAATACATAGGGCCTCATTACACGGTAGGCAGTAAGGGTTTACCGGTACCGGTATTTTACCGGTACATCCTTACCGCCTTACTACGAGGTCCCTTTGCGGGTTGGGGAATTTAACGCCTGCTTTTTGCAGGAGTTAAAAACCAACCCGCTAAGGGACCACTGGAGCTAATTACGGTACCGCAATTTGCGGTACCGTAATTAGCGCCTTCCCCATTCCCATAGAACCCTATGGGGAAAAAATGGGAATGGGGAAGGACAATGGTGGAAGGGGGAATTACCGCCCCGCCAACCTTGGAATGGGGCGGTAATTCCCCTTTCCACCAAGGCGGTGCCGGTATTTTACCGGCTTGAACCATGGCGCTAATAGCGCTATGGTTCACCGCCTTCCGTGTAATGAGGCCCATAGTCATAATCACCCCTCTGTGAGAACGAACACGGCTAAATGACCTGTCCTTTGGGAAGGTACCCACTCAAGAGTCCACAGACACATTTTAGCTCACTGTATCTTTCACAGAAGGGAAATACCCATTTGCATATCAGTCTGTGTCCTGCCCACATGGGCACTCCTACGAAATATAGGGGTACAGAAAAACTACACAAATGTTCTGATTTTAAATATAAATGAACATTTAAAAAACATTTATTTTTTACAAAATTACACAGCTATGAGATTTGGGTATCTTACTCATGTATGTAATGTCCTGACATTGACACCATCGACCATGGTATCCTCCTCATCTGTCATTGCAGATTCACCAGGCTCATGACTCTTTCACTGCTTTGTTGAACATCACACTCTGTCTGTGGGCTCAACACAATGCAGTTCTTCTCCTGAAGTGTTATAGTGGAGTATCCTCCAGAGCTCTACATGTTCTATGCTTCTCTTGAATGTTTACTTGGCCTCTCTGCAAATCATAGGTGTCACTAGGGCCGGGCAATTGCTCCCCATATTGGCTGCTTTGCCCCCCCCCTAATTGGGCGGCCTGGCACGACCCCACACCACTTTGTCCCCCTCCATTCCTCCATTTGTTGTATTAGTTAAACCCCCCTAATACTGATTTCTAGTGATCTTGCTGCTGCCAGTTTTGTCAGGTCTTTTGAATTAAACACAGCCTTTTTCAATTGGAAAATCTATTTTATCCCACAGATTCCCTTAGTCAGACACAATAATGAGGTTATTCATCATGAATGCCTTTTCCTCTGCTCAGATTCAAAGAAACATTGGGCCTGATTTACAAATAGTTAGTTGTTAGGGAGAATTCTCATAAATGGCTGATTTCCCTTACCTAAAGAGTCCCCCAGCAGCTTTGCTGGATTTCTAGGATTTCTTTCTTTCACCTGGTAAGAGTGTGAACCTTTTTTCCCACTCTTACATGTGCTTTGCTGTGTGTATTTTTAATGTTTGTGTGATCTTGGGCACTGGAGCCTCACCTACTCCATGTGCACCACTTTTTGTGTGTGTTACACAGCACCTTCAGTGCAGTGACACAGGGTTGTCTTTGAGACTTCCCACTGACTCCATTTTTCTGGGGCTGACTCCTGTCCCCCAGAACATGTAAAGTTGCCATTAACTGTATATAGTCACTTTAAACCACAGACCCAGTACACCACATCTTAGATGGAGTATTGGAAAGGGTTAATTCTTATCCCTTTTTGTCTGTGCCTCTTGGAGCCTTGTTTCACTGCCTTAACATTAAGACTTGGCTGGTGGCAGTGGTAACTACCATAACCTTCCTACCGCGATTATCTTATATAAACGTGGTATTGTTCCAGGCTATTATAGTAGCCTCGAACATAAACCCGCTTGAACAAATACATTTTATTTTGGTTCCGGCTGGGTTTATTCACCATTTCTTTTTGTTAAAGTCTTTAACGTGTTTTTCTCTGCATGCCAAACCAGGGATGATTCCTTTGCTTTCTTTTCGTGGGCTTCTGCACAGAAGCCCTCCTTAAGGTGCCTGATAATCTAGAGGGGCAGGATATGAAGGAGGGATCTTCGGACCCCTGCCATGGGGTGCCTTAGTAACCCACATCGCACTCTTGTCTGATTGGCTAAGGGGACTGGCCTTGCCAGGCCAGCCACCCTGCTGTGTGATTGACAGCCAGGCCGTATGCATGTGGGAAAACTGCTTTAAAAGCAGGGCTCTGGGAATGGAAGAGCAGAGTCGCCACTGGAACGAAAGAACGAAAGAACGAAAGAATCAACCAGGAACTGGAAGAAGAGGACCCCTACCACGACTGAACCACCCGGTGAAGCCCTGAATATAATTCTGCCTAAAAGTTTTCCAATGGGGTTTCCCATAAGAAAAAACTTTTGTAAATCATGCCCATAGACTTCAAATCCATGATAACAGCATCCTGCTACCTATTTGGTTTGTTCTTTATCTAAACAGGATGATGCCTCACTGACCCTCTGAGCCCTGCATTGCTTACCTGTGCAAAATTGTTTGAAATGTAAATCCCTTTGTATAAGTGGTTCCTCCTGTTCACAACTCCGGCACAAAAATGCATCGCCATCCTTTCAGTAAATGTGTCCCCTCGTAACCCGCTCCTCTGCAGCCTGTTTATGATATGATAGGTTATTTATTATGCGCTTAATGCCCAGAGGGTTCTCAGAGCAGACCCGAGGATCAAACCTGTGTTGATCCATGGCCTTTGCTTCCAAAGCGAGCATGTTGCCCCTGAGCTATCCCCCCACGACAAATGCTGTTTATCCCCACCTTCCTTTATGTGAGCATCTGTGAGTGATCCTTATCTTTGCAGGCTGCAAGGGTGTGTAACGCACTTCCTCCTCACATCCGTTCCTAACATGATTCTCTGATCTTGTGATGCCTGTTAAAAACTGGACTGTTCCTGGTGTTTGTAATCAGCCTTTATGCATCTTTAGCATTTGAGTCGAGATGGCCAAGAGGCCTTCAGGTGGCCCAGATCTTTAGACATGGAACAACATAGACATGTAAATTAGATTTACAATATTTAAAACTTCACCTGCAATGGGGGACAATTCGTTTATACTCGAAAATCAAAAATCAACATTTTCGTTCTTATATTTTGATATAAGTGTAATTAGAGCAGTAGTATAAATGATTTAATGAGCCAATGTGAACAATTCTTTACATACCCTGAGATGGCAGTAGATATGGTAAGGACATATCCTCTTCTTATAAGGACAACACGTTGGGAGTTGCCATGGAGTATGAATTAGTACCATTAATATAAATGCTGGATATGGTCTGAATATGTAAAGTTCCCAAATGGAACAAGCTTGTCACGGCCATGCATAGAGAAATATCCTTCGGATGAGCTGCAAACGTTATATGTGAGATATCAATGTAATGCCATTAACATCTTAGGTACAGAGGGTCCTCAGATAGGGAAATATTAATACATGGCGTTGTCGTTTATTGAAACAACAGAGACCATGATTTTTTTTTGTATACATTGTAATGGTATGCCTACGCTCAGATTGCAGTTGTTTAGGAATTGTATAAATGATCTGAGGTTTTTATCGACCAACATTGTGTGGGAGAGATTATTGCAGGGAACTCAAGTGTCATTGGTTTTGTCCTTAAATACTTTTTTTCAAAAAGTGAAAACATGATTGAATCATATTAAAATGGGTAGGTACAAATATTATTTGAAATTAATGTTGTTCCAATATGATTTCATTTATTGTAATTTGATATTGTTTTAGTGTAATGTTTGTGAAAGATGTAACAATACAAAAATCCAAATATTGATACACATAACCTGGGCGCTCCAAGGGCGCTTAAGTATTATTGCATTGTCAAATAGCAGGAATAGCAGAAAATGTTCTACTTTCCATACCCACACTAACATCAGTATTTTCTGCATACAAACACACCTGTGATGCCTCTGCTAATACTGTGGTGTCTGATGTGAGGTGTATGCCCCAATGCTATGAGGTCTGTCTGTGGTAATGATATTCATAGAAAACAAAAATGTGAGACCTGATGTGATGGTGGCCTGCATTGAGTTATGAGGGTCTTTTCCTTTTCCTGCTCTGGGAAGGAACACCAATCGTCCATCCATGGACACATCTGATATCTTCCTATTGACGCGCACCACTTTGCCACAGCTGTAAATACATGCTTGGTATTACGCCAATTAATGTTACCATAGTCTGTCAGTTATCATTTTAGCTTAAAACACGCCACCCCCCTACTTTTTGCATAGCGCAAATCTACTAATGAAGTAAATGTTTATATGTTCATATAGATAGTCTCCTGATGCAGAACCAGGTGCTCAACAGCACAGTTTGGAAATTCTGATTGTGTAAAGCCTAGAGCAATATAGTTGCAATGGTGGGACAGGTGTGGCTTCAACATCAAATCAAAGAAAACTGAGCCTGCCTTTCCCTCTCCAACCAAGATCCTGTGCCGAACACCATCCATAGTCCCTCTTTTCATGACCATTCCTAAGTGCAATATCACGAACTTCTATCCTTCTGTGTGTACCTCTAGCATTACAGAATGGTACTATAAACCGCTGTTTTACAGTGCACTGTTGCTTCTCGGCTAGAATGGCGCTATATAAAAAACAGTATTGTGCCGAAGAGCAGCAAATCCCCAATCTCTGGAACAGGGAATTACACCATCTACTTTAGCAGAATGGTGATCCAGTGGACATTATTTCACTTAAAATGATACAAAATTATTAATGAAATAAATCATGAATGAACCAAAAATGGAACAACCATTACATGCAGGTCAAATCACAACTTAAAATGCAGGTGACACAAATCATTCCCACCAAATAATTAGGAAATCTATCCTAAATTGTCAATTCATCAACAACTACCTATTCACATTTATACAAATCACAGAACAACATTTCATATCAACACCAATTTATAAACAATATTAAAAATAAACATGTGTTTTTGTCTTTTTTTGCAGCGTATCTTAGTAGCTGTTTAATAGAACAAGATCACATATCCAAAACTGTTTCAGGACCAACCGGTTTCAACGTGTAGGTGTAGATTCACCACGTCTTTGTCAGGGAACAAATAGCACTCTACAAAAAAGTACATATATGTTAACATTATGTGTGATCAACCAATCACTTAGACCTGCACAGGCCATGTAACAAAGCTTCCTATTCGTGCACGTGGATAGCGGTAACTACCATAACCATTTCCCCACATGCAGGGCAAACCACAGTGAATCCATGCGGTCCGCCAATGACTCTGGTGCCCCAACCAACCGTGCCCTCAGCAGTCGAATCCTCCCACAATTGGGAGAAATCTAGCAACACACCATGCTCATGAAAAACAACTAAGTGATGTTGGTGCTACCTAATTTGCTGGGCAGACACTTCATCAGAGACAGATACAATGGAGTAAATTTTATATTATTAACGATCTGAGAAGAAAATGAAGGTTTTTTTTTAATAGAATAAATGATATAAAGTACCAAAGTGGCTCAATGCAGAGAGCAAAGATAGGTGAAAGTCAGACCCAGGGGTTCCTAGACTCACCTCGCGTGTCTATTTTAGGAGGCATGCTACAGATGCAATCGTTAGAGTCAGTGCTGAATGTTCTGATGATCCAGCGATGTGATTCCCCCTGTTCCTGGGGAACCAAATGGTTCAGTATTACTGTATTTCATACCAGCTAAATGTCAATGGCACTGGTGGCCATAATTAATCAGACTGCAGGCCAGTTCTGTGGGCAATAATTAGTTCAAGCCACCCAATCACATGCTGGCTAGTTGATTTTTTTTAAAAGTTAAACAGATTCCTCCTGACAATATATACTTGATCGCTCACCGAGGATAGGGGCAATAACTACTAAGAGTGCTCCAACTGATTGCCAGCCTCTACAACTATGTCCTCCCAGTTACCTTAGATCCAGCAACACAGAGGTTGTAATTAACAAGCGTTTGTATAATTTACCTTGCACGAGTCATTCATTTCCTCCATGTACGGCCACCGTCACAATGGCGTGAGTCCGAATTGGACCTCATGATGCCGTCATATTTCTACAAAAGTGTAGGGCTCATATGACTGGAGACGTGCTGTGCATAAGTCGAGCTCTCCACACCCACAAACAACTAGAATGTTAGCCAGCACTTGTAACGCCATGCTGGGTGCTACACCTGGAAGTGTTACGCACCAAGGGGGTTGTTAATCATTGTGCACCTGAAATGATTTAGATATCTGGACTTATGAGTATTGAACAAATAACGCAACAAGGGGAATCAAAAGACTCGCTAGGCCGAATGAGAAAAAAAATATTTTGGTCAAAAATAAAAGCGAGAAGAGCTGAGCAGCGCGACATGTACAGGGGTCTCCCAGTGGGGGGAAATAATGATTGTACTTAAGAGGGCATTTTAATTTTAGACAAGAAAAATATCTACGGGCAAGGTAATCATATCCCGCTTTTTATATACTTCGAATCATATTATCCAGCCATATTATCCTGCATTTTATAGTTGTGATTTTACCTGCATCTAAATATTGTTCCATTTTTGATTCATTCATGATTTATTTAATTAATAATTTTGTGCCATCTTAAATACATTTTGATACAGATTTGTAAAATGATGTCCTCTGGATCTCCTTTCTGCTAAAGTAGCTATATAAAAACCCAGCACAATCACACAAGGCCCTATTTCCAAACGCCTTTTTCAATACACAGTCCCATGGCAAAACACTTTGTAAATCAGGGCCACATTCTTTAAATGACCTATGCAGATTATCATTTTTACCAAGCAGGTTTCTTTTACTACTACCATGTTCAAATCTTACGCATGGTTTTGGGATGTTTAGCATTTAAATCGAGCTCCTTTACTACTTTTGAATTCACTTTCGTCGATTCCTTAATGTGTTGTTTGTGATTATTATGGACATGTTTCAGTCAACCAGCGTCACATGAAACATTTCATGCAGACGCGGGGTCGAAGTAAAAGGCATTCATTGTGTACACGTAGACAATTTGTCATTGTCAAAGCGTAGTCACAGCGCTAAAAGTTCAGACTGTAGGAATGCACAACGCACAGCCTTGATGTGAAGGCATAGGTTCAGGAAGCTACATCAAGTCGCCACTCCCCTGGGTGCAGTTGTCATTCCTCTAATGAATTATGCAGTTCATCACGCTGACCACAGAACATTGTTCTTCTGTTTCAGTGGGCATGACCTCACAGAAACAGGAACTATAGCGCCACTAGCTTCGCATGAATTCACCCAGACTTCCAATTGTACACACACAGATAGTGCAGCAGAAATTAACAGATCAAACCTTTCTAAAAAAAATTTTTAAAAAAACTTGCCAAGTTCCGGAACAGTGTCATGTTTTTGGGTACTCTTTGTTATGGCATATTCGCCCCAAAAAAATCTATGCTGAAAAATAAAAAAACACCATGTCGTGAGTCGAGTTCAAAGGCAATCTTACAAACAAAAACCGCTGAGAAATGTTGAGAATAAAATATAAGAAAACAGGCTTTGAGAGCAAGATGGAGGTTTAGGAGAGATGGGTTGGTGCATTGAGGGTGAAATTGTCAAGGTCATATAGAAAATGACTCTTGGCAACTTGGTGGTTCGCCCAATAATAAGGAAAAAGGAACATCAAAATGGGAATTCTTAAAAAAACAGCATTGATTCTTTCCGAAAAGACTGCTTGTATGTTTGCGTTTATAACATTGTATAGCACGCCTTTCATAGAACTCCCAAAATGAAACACAAAATAAAAAAACCCACGGCCTAGCTAGTTTTGAGGAAAGTATAGCTAAGTTGAAATCGGTAACGTGTACATCAGTGAGCAAGGAGAACAGTAGGTTTCTAAGTGACATTGAGGGTATTGAGGGAGGTGTTCTCTCTTTATTCAAATGCATCCCCTGTTTCATCTCTTGATAATTCAAGTCTGCTGTGGTTAAGGCTGAGGCTGTCCTAGCCACTCCTTGCTGGAGTGCTGCTGGAACAGTGCTGGTGGGTAGCTACACCCCCTTGAACCTGCGCTGGGTAGGAAGAGGAGGCTTTTATCCTGCCGCCAAGGACCCCTGTGGTGAAGCCCGCTGCAGCCAGAGGCATTGCTGGTGGGGAGGAGGGGCGGTATAGCCCCGGGTCTTTTGGTTGTAGCCCCATATAGAAGTTATGGGGTTACAACCAGAAAGGCTAGCTAGCCCCCAGTCCCGAAACTCCTGAAATTAGCATAGCCCCAGATATTTTCCAGATCTAGCAACGCCCCTGGCTGTATCTAAGGGTGCTGCTATCCTTTGACTGTCCACACCCCTCGCTGGGGCGCTGCTGGGGCAGTCCTGGTGTGTAGCTACACCCCCTTGAGCCCACGCTGGAGACGAAGAGAAATGGGAGCATTTAACCTGCAGCCATTGATCCATGCGACAAAGCAGGCTGAGGTTAAGGGTGCTGCTGTCCTTTAGATGTCCTCCTGCCCCTTCGCTGGAGCGCTGGTGTAGCAGTGCGGTGTGTGGCTATGCCTGCTTCAACCCTTGCCCGAGACGAAGAGAAAGGGGAGGCATTTAACCTGCAGCGATTGATACAGTAAAGTCTGCTGTGGTTAAGGGCACTGCTGTCCTTTGGCTGTCTGCTGTTGGGTTATGGCGTGAGCAGTTTAACGTGGCTCCATATTACACATGTTCTACAACCCCAACCCTTGTGCTATGAGGCAAAATTGGAAATACCACACAAAAGAGGGCCAAGGCTGCAGAGGCCTCCCAGGAAATCTACACAGTTCCCTATAGGCCAATCCTCCCTTGGCAGTCACTATACTCTGTGGGGCTGTTAGGGAGAATTCTCAGAAATGGGCTAATTCCTCTCTACCTTAGAGACCCCCAGCAACTTTCCTGGATTTTAGGACTTTAATTTTTAAGCTGGTGAGAGTGAGACCCTTTTTTTTCCACTGTCATGTATTTTAATGTGATTTTGAACAGTGTGTTTCCTTTGGTTGTGGAGTCTGACAAACTCCATAGACATCATCTTTTACATTGTGTCACACAGCACCTTCGTGCAGGGGCACAGGGAATTCTTTCAAATTTCCCAAAGGTTTAAATGCCTTCTCTTGGATAAACTACTGTTTCCAAGGGCAGTAAAGTGAAATTGACATTTGTACCTTTCTAGATGCAGCACACACTATATTAAAATAGGGTGCTGGAGGGTTTACCTACTATCCCCTCTATCTAGCTTCTCATGTTACAATTTTATGTTACCCTTTCCTCGATGAATGGCAGGTAGCAGTGGTTTACTTTTAACTGCCATGGTGTGCTTTTACCACGGGCTGCATTCGCAGTCACAGTAAAGCACCCAATGGTGCCTTTTTTGTCAAAATGGCCATGGTCTTCTTTTTTTTGCCATTTCTTTGTGGAAAGTCCTTCTTGAGATTTACTCTGCACGCCAAACCAAGCTTGGTCCCTTGTTCATTTTGTTTTTGGTGGGATTCACAATGGAATGGGAGATCAACAGTATATCTGGGGGCCTCTCACTGATAGAAATCGTTCAGAAGCTGAAGTTGATACTTGATGCTTAACCTTAAAGCCCGCTGGAAGAAGAAGAATTGCTGCTGCTGTCCTTCGCTAATCTGAAAGTTGCGTGCATGTCAAGGTACTGATCGAAGAGAGGACCTAGCTAGGAGACCTCTTCCTGAGCTATGAGGGACCATTGTGCACCAGGTGATCTTTGCCAAAGCTCCCTGGACGTCAGACCCTCGAAAGGCTGCTGACCGGAGAAGGGGACCGCCGCAGAATCACAAAGCAAAGTGCCCAGACATTGAAGTCCATCACCGTTGATGACCGCCATCACAGACCGGAGCCGCAGTGCTCCTTGCCTAAGACATTTGATTCAAGGTCTCCCTTGCTCATTACCGTCGACCGCTTTCGTCCTGCCGGAGAAAGTCAAGGCCGCTGATGACCAAGGAGAATCTGCCGGTGGGTTTTCCGCCACCCAAAGACCACCGAGACGCCGATGACCCAACACCCTTGCTGGCCAATAGTTCTTCATGGACTCTTTGCAGCAACAAACACTGTTCATCAATGTGCACCGCATGCCTCAGCTTGCAGGACGTTTTCGACCGATCGTCAACAAGCACCACAAGAACCGAAGCTGCTGCCGCAACAACAGTGTTCATACTTTTTCTTCACCGACTCTCGACGACCCATTGTGCCTGCCTTAAAGGGAGTGCACTCAAGAAGGGCCCGTCGACTACTCATCGAAGAACCCTACAAAACCAGGTACGTGGAACCTTTTAGAAGGAGTCAATACTATATCGAGCATAATTGGATGGGGCTTGTCAAATACACTTTATTTACAGGTTGCCCAGGTGGGGAAATCCTCGCACAGAACTGTCTCTAGGTGGTCAGGAGACTGTTCTGCCATTGCTTGGTCTAACTTACTTTCTTTCTGTGTCTATCATTGATACATTTTATAATCTGATTCACACGCCATTTGAAGCATTAACAGTTAATGCATTTCAAAGGAATCAATAGTTAAGATTGGTACCACGTAAATCTGTATTTATTTGTCATTATAGTATTGCCAGAGTGCAAAGTGTGTTATTGTGATTGTGAATATAACGTGAACCTTATTTATATAAAGACTGTGTTTTCACTAACATACTATGTCGACATTCCTTTGTGGGTACTTGGGGACTGCCCTGTTCTTAATAACCAGCCCACATCACCTCCTGAGAGCTTAAGCCTTGGTTGTTCAACCACAATACCAAAATAGAGAATCTTGGCTGGGGTGCTCTGTGCTTCGACTCTGACATATAGAGAGCAGGAGTACAGCTACCCCCCTCCAGTCTTTACACTGGTGGCAGGGGTGGGATGCTTATGGTTTTAAGAATCAGTGTGTAACCTTGCCACTTACAAAATATCTATTACAATTGAGGTTTAGTTGTGTACTACATAACTACATTACAAGCAATGGAATCTATTGCAAATGGTAAATGGACTAGTATGAGCTAAGAGGGTCTCCTGAGAGTTTGTGAAGCCATGAAGTTAAACTTTGAAGATAAGCCTATGGCTGAGCTGATAGCAGCCCTGGTGGACTGCCAGACAGATTGTGAAACTCTTGCTGAAGGGGGATGTAACTAATGAGGACCCTGCCCCTGGGGCTGTTATTTAACATGATTCTGGCAACACCACCATTACTGCTGCCTCTGTTCTGAATCCCAGCACTGATGTTCAGGGGGAAGCCCTGAAGATTGAACTTTTAAAATTGGAGCTTCAACAGGAACAGTTAGCCTTTCAGTATAAAACGTTGGCAAAAGAAGCTGAATTGAAGAAAGAGGAGTTGGCACAAGTGATACTCAAAGATAGGTACACTAAGCACCAGAAAATTCAGCTGGAGAGAGCTAGAGTGGAGACTTCAGCAAATCCAGTTTAGAGTGTCAGGTCAGAGTGATATCCTCCAATGGTTTGAAGCATTTGAAATGGCCTGTGGAATCCTTGATATTGATAAGACAGATTGGTCTAAGTGTTTGTTAAACAGAGTGCCTCAGATTGGATATGACTGTATTCTGAAACTGAGCGTGTAAGAAAGGGGTCAGTATGAGTGCATGAAGTCTGCTTTGATAGCCAAGTTTGGCAAGACACCTACCCACTACCTTAAAAGGTTCAGGGAATTTAAGAAAAGAGAGAATGTGCCTTGGATTGACTGGGAGAGTGCTGCAAATATGAACATAATGGGGTGGATGGATGGTTACAAAGTGAAAACGTTTGTTGAATTGTCCCACCTTTTGTTTTTTGAGCATTTATTTTAAGCCTGTTCACCAGAGCTGCATCAGTATGTTGCTTTCTAGAACATTTTAGATCCCTTTAAGTAGGCCAGGCTGGCTTACAAGTGAGTCTCCCACCGGGTGTCCCCTAAGGACTCCAGTGGGAAAGACAAGGACAAAGAAAAGGGGACCTCTCAGAAGTCTGAGGAGTCCCAGGAGCAATCACAATTGAGTAAACCAAAACCTTCCTCTCCTAAGACCCGAAGATCTAGTGGGGAGAAGTCCTATGTGGGTGGGAGTAAGAGTGGCGGTCCACCTGCTGCAAAGAAGGCTCCCAGTGGTTTTAGTACCCTACCCCACATTCCTGGCACTTGTTGGGACTGTGGGGCTCTGGACCACAAGAAGGGTGACCGCAAGTGTAAAGGTAAGGCACTTAGAGTCCAGGCTGTCAGCCTAAGCCACCCTTACCCCATGTTTGAAGTGGAGGCCACTGTCCTCCCCTCCTCTACAGGAATCACATTCGGTGCTCCTGTAGAGCTTTCGCTAGTGTCCCCTGGGGCCTGGGACCAGTACGGAGAAGTACTGGCGACAATCCCACAGAAAGCATGTAGGTTTTTGAGAAGTGTCCTCCTGAATGGCCAGCCTTCTAGTGGCTTGAGAGACACTTGGGCAAGCATGACACTGGTGGACAGGACGCTGCTCAAGCCAGAGGATTATGTAGGTGCTCCTCTGAGAACCACCAGTTTAGCTGGTGGGCATCCCAAATTATCTCCTGTAGCCTTGGTCAACATTAGGATTGGAGACAATACAACAAAGCTTCCTGTCAAGTTTTAGGACAACAAGCCTGCTAACATTTTGTTAGGCAATGATTTGGTGGCAATGGGGATGATCATGGATGGTCTACCCATGGCTGCTGCTGCAGTCAACCGATCACTGGTCACACCGGGTCCAGCTGTGAGTCCAGTACCCCCGCCAACGGGGAACCACAAGGCACGAATAAGCAAGAACTGTCATGATGCCTACCCCCGGGCATCCGGATCAAGCCCATCAGCCCCGGGAGCAGGCATCCAGATATTTAATAAAACCCCAGCAGCCCCGGCTGGGGGCTGTCTGGGTTCAGTCCTGGCACCTTAGGTGCCAGGCTCATAATAGAAATCAGTCCTGGCGCCATAGGCGCCAGGCTCATAGACTTTACTCACCTCATGCAGACCATGCTGCAAATGAATCCAAGCCAACGTGAGGCCTGGATGGGACTATTTTAGTAAAGGGACTATTTTTTACTCGGGTGTAGTTCTAGGGACTTCTTACCTGGAACTACTTTGGAGGCTATTTAAACCACGCCCGAACAGCAGCACATGCTTCGCGTTATTCTGCATCCAGCAGCGTAACGCTCACCGTGCCTGCAGTCAGCATCCAGTCTTCAGCCACGCTCATCTCGAATCCAGAGCTCCTAGCAATAGAAGAAAGAAGAAGGAAAGGTTAGAAAACAGATATTATTTCAATCCTTACCTGAATTCCGGATCCATCACGTCTTCGAACTGAAAAAGACATTATTCTACATGCGTCGCATCGCCAGCTGCAGCACCGCGCCATACTCACCAGTCCTCACAGCATATTTCGATCCGGCGCAGCCTCCATCATTTTCTCCGCCGAATTCCACCATCTAGGGGACAAAAGAAACATAAAGTGAGTAAGAGAGCCAACAAATGCAATCTCTCCACCATAGACTTACCTGAGTTCAGCTGCAACACAAGAAAGGAATGTACAAGAGTGAACATCGGACATATTGAACTCTTTGAACTTTATACTTAGGGGTTCTGACCTGGAACCTCAGAGTCAATATTCATCTGGAACTCTTCCAACGCCTTCAAACCAGTGAAGTAACTGGTATCTACGCGCCCCTGCAATTCACGCAGGATGGAGAGCTCATCATTTACAAACATAAGGAGACCTTCTACGGGTCAAGAAGACGAGATTAGGCAGTCCAGTCCAGTCTGTCATCTCTGCACTATGCTTCACGTTGGAGGAGGTCCCTGCTGTCCGGGTCCGATCGACGCCCCTGTGGGAGCCAGGTGAGCGTAACAGAACGCAAAGCCTATCTACAAATTCCCACCCGGGCGTTATGGAAACCTCCGAAATGGACCAACTAGCCCAATTATTAGGGGAACTTAGGGCTGAAGTGCACTCTGCGCGCCAAGAGACTAATGCCCTCAGGAGAGAACTGATTGTGTCAAAGGAACACACAGATGATCTTGCTAGACAACTGCTGCAAAATCAAGCTGGGCAAACACCCCTACCTGGACTCGGGGGAAACCCAGCTCCTGTTTCATCAAGCAATCCTGTGCAAGTAATCCTACCAGGGGCTATTCCTTTAGCTCCACCCGAACGCTTTGCTGGGGACCCAAAAAGATTTGCAGTGTTTATGAATCAATGCTGCTTGCACTTTTTATGCAGACCTGGAGCTTTTCCAAATGACCAAGCCAAAGTAGCCTTTGTACTA
Source organism: Ambystoma mexicanum (assembly GCF_040938575.1). Lineage (NCBI taxonomy): Eukaryota > Metazoa > Chordata > Amphibia > Caudata > Ambystomatidae > Ambystoma > Ambystoma mexicanum. The sequence continues at coordinate 1,282,750,432 of NC_090935.1, forward strand.
TCATATTTTAGTGGCAGCGCAGCTGACTGGTTAATTCCACCAGTCAACCAGGATGACCCTCTTCTTCTGGCTTTTCAGGGTTTTCAAAGAAGCATGGAAAGACTATTCGCCAGACATTCACAGGGACAGGCCCTGGATAACAAACTTTTATCCCTTTGACAGGGTAATCAGGATCTGCTAACCTATATCGCAACCTTCAATTGTTTGGTGGTGGAAACCAGATGGCCTGAGGAGAAACGAATTACATTCTTTCATCGTGGGCTTCGGGGAGAACTCAAAGATGTTTTCGCTCAAGTTGTAAACCCACCTCAGGATTGCGCAGAATATATAGACTTAGTGATCCAGTTAGACCACCGACTTCAGAATAGAAAGGCTGATCGAGAGTCGGGTGTGGGTTAAACCCAATGTTACCCCCAAAGGAACAGATGCATCAGAACCTATGCAGATCGGGGGGGTTAAAGGACCCTTAACTCAAAAGGAAAGAGAAAAGGGACGGCAGATGCAATTGTGTCTATACTGTGGAATCGCAGGACATTTTCTACGGGATTGCCCTATAAAACCACCCAAGAAAGTAGTAGGAGTTGCTGACAAAAGTCAAATAGAGCCTGATTAGGGAAACGACCATGCCCGACAAGTGTAGAGGTCCGCTTGACAAGCTTAAAGAAGGACACTCAGACCTCCCACGTAATTATACCAATGGTCCTAATTGATCCAAGGCAGTCATCACGTATGCACGCCGTAAGGGCATACATTGATAGCGGGGCCGTAGGAAACTACATGGACCACAAATTGGCCTCAAGGATGAATCTACCCCTTTGCAAAACGACCGCTTCGGATGTCATCACCACAGTAGATGGAACTGAAATTGCCTCTGGGCCTGCAACTCAATCCACTACTGAGCTGACACTGTTGGGTCAAGATGGGCATCGAGAAACTATTGTGTTTGATTTAATCAAGGCCCCACAATTCCAAATAATTCTGGGAATGCCATGGTTGGAAACATTTAATCCTTGTACTGATTGGCGAGAGAAGAGAGTGACCTTCCCAGATTGTGCACACACCTGTTACCTGGAAAAAACCTGGAACAAAAGCCTGGTCACCGTTACTAATCCAGTTGTGCAGTTACCTCAGGAATATCAAGAATTTCAGGATGTTTTTCAAAAAGAACAGGCAAATACCTTACCACCTCACAGATCATACGATTGTCAAATTGACCTAGTACCCGGTGCACAACCTCCATGCAGTAGAATCTACGCCCTTACGGAACCCGGAAATCTTCACCTATGACAATATCTGGACCAACCTTGCTAATGGCTTCATTCGTCCATCCAAATCTCCTGCATCCTCAGCTCTATTCTTCGTGCCTAAAAAGGAAGGTGACCTTAGAACGTGCATAGACTACCGCGCATTAAATCAGATTCCGGTAAAAAACCGATACCCCATGCCTCTGATCCCCGAATTACTAGACCAAGTTAAGGATGCTTGTATCTACACTAAGTTAGACCTCCGAGGGGCATATCACCTGGTATGTGTAAAGAAAGGCCATGACTGGAAGACTGCCTTTCGCACCAAGTACGGGTTATTCGAATACCAGGTGATGCCCTTCGGGTTGTGCATTGCAACAGACAGCCTTCCAGTATTTTATGAACAATGTCCTTCGTGAACTCATTGACGTCTGTGTTGTTGTATACATAGACGATATTCTAGTGTACGCCTCCTCAGAATCAGACCATGTGAAGCACGTTCGTGCATGAAGTCCTAGAGAAACTATGCCAGCACAAGTTATACGCAAAATTGGAGAAATGTGTTTTTCATTCTACAGAAGTTGAATTCCTGGGATTTATCCTGACTCCAAAAGGAGTTTGAATGGACTCTCGAAAGGTGGACCCAATCCTTAAGTGGCCATCACCCAGTTCTCTTAAAGGGGTACAAAGCATGCTTGGATTTGCTAATTTCTATCGCAGATTTATTCCTGAATTCTCACATATTGTACACCCCATCACAGCACTTTTGCGAAAAAACAAACGTTTTTTATGGACTGAAGAGGCTGAAAGAGACTTCCAAGAGCTAAAATCGAAATTCACATCTGCACCTGTCTTAAAGCATCCACGCCCTGAGCTTCCATACATAGTTGAAACCGATGCATCCAGTTTAGCCATGGGAGCTGTCATCACCCAGAAGGATCCCGAAACCGGTCAACTTCATCCAGTAGCATTCTGGTCAAGAAAGTTCTCAGCACCCAAATTAAACTATGCAGTTACTGATAAGGAGTTATTAGCCATCAAGTCCGCCTTCAAGGCTTGGCGGCATTATCTTCTCGGTGCCAGGCATACCATCACTGTAATCACCGATCACAGGAATCTGCAGTATTTGAAAACAGCCAAGGCCCAGTCATCGTGTCAACTTCGGTGGGCATTATTCTTTGGCGAATACGATTTTGTGATCACTTATGGACCAGGTTGTAAAAACGGCAAGGCAGATGCCCTATCCCGAATAGGGATGGGAGAAGTATATTCAAACCCGGAACTGGTACCAATAATTTCAGAACAAAGAATTCTTGGCATAACTACTCTACAGACTCTAAAAGACATTCATTTAAAAATCCAACAACTTTTCGATCCAGCAGCCCTGCAGGACTGGGTAAAGAAAGGCCAAGATTATTCAGTCATCAATGACCTGCCTTACTATCAAGGACGTCTATTTCTACCACGCAAGGAACTACAAGAACTAGTCATCTCCAATTATCATGACGCCCTTATGGAAGGACACCCAGGTATTGCAAAAACTGAAGCTAAAATTAAAAGACAATTCTGGTGGCCCACCTGGCGAAAGGACATAAAGTCATTTGTGATGTCTTGTGGTATCTGCGCCCAAAACAAAAGTCAGAAGAAAAAAACAACTGTCCTTTTACAACCTTTGGATATTCCACCTACACCATGACACACCTTGTCTTTAGACTTCATTACAGATCTACCTCTGTGTAATGGATTTAACACCATTCTAGTTATTGTGGATCTTTTTTCCAAAATGGCCCACTTTATTCCTTTAAAAGGATTAGCTTCCGCCTCGATTTTGGCCAAGGAATTTCTCGAAAAACATTGTTCGAATCCATGGATTTCCTTCCGTATTGTTCTCTGACCGAGGTAGTCAATTCATTTCGCAATTTTGGAAGAAATGCTGTCAATTGGCGCAAATCGACGTAAGGCTATCAACCAGTCACCACCCCCAAACTGATGGTCAGACGGAGAGGACCAACCAGACTCTTGAACAATACCTACTTTGTATGCTACACCAAACCGAAAGCAATTGGAAAGATATTTTATGGATTTCCGAATACGCATACAATAACTCTGTACATTCAGGAACCGGACAAAGCCCCTTTCATACCATATATGGACATCATCCTCGAACCTCAGAACTCGATTCACCTCAACACTTAGAAATGCCTGCAGTGACTCATCTGCACTCTACTATTACACAAGCCTTTTAGGAAGCAATAGAACACTTGAAACAAGCAAAGGAGAAATACAAGAAAAATGCTGATCGACATAGAAGTGAAACTCCACAATACAAGATTGGAGATCAAGTTTGGCTGGCTACAAAACACATACCTCTAAAAGGAACTCGAACTTTAAATCCTAGATATTTGGGACCTTACATCATTAAGGCCATTATCAACCCGGTGGCCGTCAAATTGGAATTACCCTCTAATATGCGGATTCATCCTGTCTTTCATGTTTCACTTCTAAAACCAGTTCAACCTGGGACAAGATTAACCAAACCACCTGACCCCATCCTAATAGATGGAGAACCTGAATTCGAGGTAAAGAATATCTTGGACTCTAAGATGGTTAAATCAAGACTTTTTTATTTAATCGACTGGAAGGGTTACGGACCACAAGAAAGGTCATGGGAACCTAGTGACCACGTTCATGCACCTCGGTCGGTGAAGAAATTCCATCGGAACTTCCCAGACAAACCAGGACCAAGGGGAAGAGCAACTTTAGGAGGGGCTTTGGGGGGGAGTGCTGTCATGATGCCTACCCCCGGGCATCCGGATCAAGCCCATCAGCCCCGGGAGCTGGCATCCAGATATTTAATAAAACCCCAGCAGCCCTGGCTGGGGGCTGTCTGGGTTCAGTCCTGGCTCCCTAGGCGCCAGGCTCATAATAGAAATCAGTCCTGGCGCCATAGGCGCCAGGCTCATAGACTTTACTCACCTCATGCAGACCATGCTGCAAATGAATCCAAGCCAACGTGAGGCCTGGATGGGACTATTTTACTACAGGGACTATTTTTTACTCGGGTGTGGTTCTAGGGACTTCTTACCTGGAACTACTTTGGAGGCTATTTAAACCACGCCCGAACAGCAGCACATTCTTCACGTTATTCTGCATCCAGCAGCGTAACGCTCACCGTGCCTGCAGTCAGCATCCAGTCTTCAGCCACACCCATCTCAAATCCAGAGCTCCTAGCAATAGAAGAAATAAGAAAGAAAGGTTAGAAAACATATATTATTTCAATCCTTACCTGAATTCCGGATCCATCATGTCTTCGAACTGAAAAAGACATTCTACACGCGTCGCATCGCCAGCTGCAGCACGGCGCCATACTCACCAGTCCTCACAGCATTTTTCGATCCAGCGCAGCCTCCATCATTTTCTCCGCCGAATTCCACTATCTAGGGGACAAAAGAAACATAAGGTGAGCGAGAGAGCCAACAAATACAACCTCTCCACCATAGACTTACCTGTTAACAACTGGAGGCATTATTCTGTAACAAACCGCAACTTATTACGCCGCACCTGTAAGGAGAGAGAAACCAGCAATTTAAACACACGCATCTTTGGCCGGACAGTGTTGGGTAATACAGACTCTTACCTGAACACCATCAGCTGCCACAAGACAATCTTCCCTTGGACCCATCTGCAACACAAGAAAGGAATGTACAAGAGTGAACATCGGACATATTGAACTCTTTGAACTTTATACTTACGGGTTCTCACCTGGAACCTCGGAGTCAATATTCATCCGGAACTCTTCCAACGCCTTCAAACCAGTGAAGTAACTGGTATCTACGCGCCCCTGCAATTCACGCAGGATGGAGAGCTCATCATTTACAAACATAAGGATAATACTTCTACGGGTCAAGCAGACGAGATTAGGCGGTCCAGTCCAGTCTGTCATCTCTGCACTATGCTTCACGTTGGAGGAAGTCGCAGCTGTCCGGGTCCGATCGACGCCCCTGTGGGAGCCAGGTGAGCGTAACAGAGCAAGAAGGCAACGTCTGCTAAGGGGGCCCCTTCTCTTCCTGCTGCTACAACAGCACCCACTGAGATTCATGCTCTGGACGTGCTGAGTCCAGTGGTGAACCCAAGCTCAACTCCTGAGGGAGACAAGGAAAAAGATCCTCCTGCAGGAGAGTTGCTTAACCCGGAAGAACACCCCGACCTTCAATACCTGTTGGCTGAAAGGGCACCCTCCCGGCCAGACTTCTGTAATGGTCAGAGAAAGTGCCACTCTCTCGAGGGTCTGAGGAACCAGGTCCTGTCCCAGGAACAGGTACAAGTGCCTAGGACATTACAGACATATTGGGAGGGTGAGCTCCTCTGTAGTTATCCCACTAAGCCTGAACCTGGTGCCCTCAATACGTTGGTGGTACCCCAGGTTTACATGCCCTTCCTATTGCAGTTGGCGTATGAGGTTCCCTTAGCTGGTCATTCTTGGTACCAAGAAGACTAAGCAGAGGCTCTCTGCCAATTTCTATTGACCTCAAATGGGAGTAGAAGTAGAGTCCCACTGCAGGCCCTGCCCACCTTGTCAGTTGTGTGGCAAGACTGTAGGCAGTGTCATTGCCCCACTGCAGCCGTTGCCAGTGGTTGGCACACCATTTGAGATGGTGGTCATCGACATTGTCGGTCCCCTTGACCCTCCCACTTTAGGTGGACATCTTCATCCTGGTCTTGGTAGGTCATGCCACCAGGTACCCTGAGGCTACACCCTTTGGGCTGTTACTGCCAAGATGGGTGCCAGGACTCTCCTGGCCATTTTTGCCCATGTTGGATTGCCTAAAGATGTTGTCTCTGACAGAGGATCCAACTTCATGTTGAGTTACATGAAAACCATGTGGAAAGAGTGCGGGGTAACCTACAAGTTCTCCACTCACACAGTTACCATTCCCAGACCAATGGTCTGGTCGAGAGATGTAATAAAACTCTCAAGGGCATGCTAGGTGCTTTGGAAGAGCCCCTAAGGAGGAAATGGAATCTCCTCCTGCCATGCCTGCTGTTCACTTACAGAGAGGTACCTGAAGAGGGTGTTGGTTTCAGCCCCTTTGAGTTACTTTTGGCCATCCAGTGAGGGGGCCCTTGCCTTGATCAGAGAAGGTTTGGAAGCCACCCCTCCAGGTCCTGCCAAGCAAGTGGGGGACTATGTGTCAGGCTTCAGACAGAGGATAACACAGATGATGGTCCAAGCAACAGCGAATCTTAAGGCAAGCCTTGAATTGAACAAATACAGGCATGACCTTAAAGCATCACAAGTGGATTGGACTCCAGGACAGGAGATCCTTGTGATGGAGCCTACCAAGCCTACCAAGCCTCAGGCTTTGGCCGATAAGTGTACTGGACCCTTCAGGATCATATCCAAGATGGGCGAATTCAATTATCTGGTTGACATGGGAGTCCCTGGGGTAGCCTCTCAGGTATTCCATGTCAACAGGCTCAAGCTTTTCCATAGGTGAGCAAAGGTCTCATGCCTCTTGCTGGCTTCCGAGCTAGAAGAGGATGGGAGTGAGCCCCTTCCTGATTTGCTGCATAGTAACCCTCAGGATGGCTCAGAGGAGGGAGTGCATCTCTCTCCAGATCTCACTCCAGAGTAGCAGAGGACCTGCCGGGCTTTGCTCCAGCAGTATGCACCTCTGTTCGCATTGACCCTCACTCCATGGTGCAGGCATGAAATTGACACTGGTGACAACATACTCTCAAAAACAGATGCTACAGGATGTCAGACACTGTTAAGAACCACATCCATGCTGAGGACACCAAGATGTTGAATCTGCGTGCAATTGAACCCTCAACCAGTCCCTGGTCCAGTTCAGTAGTCCTTGTCCCCAAGGCAAGTTCCCAAGCAGATACCAAGGATTAGAGGTTCTGTGTGGACTACAGAGGACTCAATGCCGTCACCATAAATGACGCACACCCACTGACCAGGGCTGATGAGCTCGTGGACACCATAGGTGCTGCCATATTTGTGAGCACCTTTGACCTTACCTCAGGCTATTGGCAAATAGCTCTGATGGACCATGCCAAGGAAAAGACTGCATTCTCGATAACTGCGGGAGTCTACCAGTTTAGAGTTATGCCTTTTGGGTTGAAAAATGCACCTGCCACCTTCCAGAGATTGGTCAATCATGTGCTCAGTGGGCTGGAGGCCTTTTGTGTGGCCTACCTAGATGACATTGATATCTACAGTTCCACCTGGGAAGAGCCCATCTCGACAGCCAGGAACCGCAGTGTTGCTATTTGCTTTAGACGCGAGGAGCTGAAACACCGAAGTGCCACTTGATTGATTGCCGGTTGCAGTCAGTGATCATCCCATTGCATTGCAGGATTCCCCAGAAGTCCTCCCTCTTGTCCCCACGACTGATGCACAGGAACACCAGGATCTGTAGAGCTGCACAGGAACATAACCATCTGTTGCACTTTTCTTCAACTTAAAGGTATTGTACAGTATCCGAGAACTTACCTCTTGTTGTGCCACCTTGCTTGATCTCAGTTGAGACTTGTCTCGGTTGCTCTTGTAGATTTGCTTGCATCTTCTACTACTCACAGGCCTCACCATTAGGTTCATGAGTTCTATGGCAAAATTATTTTGGATGAGGGATTCTCTGTGTTGTAGGAGAAACCATTCCAATGCTTCTAATCCATTCCAATGCTTCTAACCCATTGTTTTGAGGGATAGACGTGTAGAGGCTATTTACATCCAGTGTAAATAGGATAATGTCTGAATCAATAATTTGTGTTTCTTCTATTTCATTAAGTAGTCTGAGAAAGTGGGCCGTATCTTTAGAGGTTTGTTGTACCAAAGGATGTAAGGCACGATCCAGATAGATGGCCAAGGGGTGAAAAATACTCTCAGTTCCTGCAACAACTGGTCTGAATGGAGGATTCCTAATGCTTTTGTGTATCGTGGGAAGGGAATAAAAAAACGGAGTAACCAGAGATTTTTTAGTCAAAAAGTCAATGGTGTTTTCAGTAATCCATTCCATACTTTCCGCTTTTCCCACAACTTCTTTGATTGTTTTCTGTATTGAAGTAATCAGATCTGAATCTAATGTAAGGTAAGTCCTTTCATCATTCAGCAGGTTATGGCATCCTTGGTTGCAATGGTCAATATCCTTTAGGACCAGGGCTTCTCCCTTGTCAGCTGGTTTTGGTGTGATGGTGGGGTTGTCAGCTAATTCTATGATCAACTTTAGTTGGTGTTTTCTGATGTTTGTTTTATTGGAGGTAGTATATTTAAGGCATCTGAAATCCTTGGTAGTCTTCAACATGAATATGTTAATGATTGGATGATTGACCTGTGGGTGAAAAGTACACGTATTTTTCAATTCCAGATATTTGCATTTTTTGCGTTTTTCCACTGATTCAGGAAGAGAGTCAAAGAAGACTTTTAATTCCATTTTTCGTATTAGTTTGAAAAGATTTACTTCTTCCTCAAAGTTAGTTGTGTTATTCGTTGGTATGATTGATAATCCTAAATTGAGGGCATCAATTTGTGACATAGTCAACTAACTGTTTAGATGAGATGTTTAAAATGATAGATTCCCATATTTGTGTTTCTGGCATTGTTTTATTTTTCCCTCTTTGGGTTTTCCTCCTCATCCTAAAAAAGGGACTTTGGTTGAGGTGGTTGGTGCTGTACTGGGATGTTAGTTTCTTCACGGCTGTTGTCTGGCTTTGTGGGTGGGATTCTCTGTGGTGTTTCAGGAATCTGTGCGGGAATCTCGTTTTCACTGCTGGTGATGTCACTGCTGTCACTGTTGTTAGTAGGTCCTGGTGGTCTGGGGGTTCTGGTTGGTGCTGATCTTGGATTATTATAGTAGTCCTGCCATGTGTAAACTATGTCACATGCATAGTCTAAAGTATCTCGCCGGAACTTCCTAATTTGCGCTGCTCAATGTCCTTTTCATATGACTCCAGCTTTTTGTTCGTATCTTCAAGAATGTTTTTTAGATTGTCTGCTGATTTGAGTTTTGACAGTTGTTCCATTAGGTCATCAATTTCTTGATTGATGGATGATAATGATTTAGCCAGTTCCTCAATAGTCAGTAAAATGAGGTCCAGGGAACATTTTTATTCAGAATGTCCTCCCATCGTTTTACAAATGTTTGATTGTCCTTGCATAAAGTGGGTCTGAGATAAACTCGAAGTCCTCTAGGGATATTTTTGCTCTTATAATATTTGGCCAAAGTTGTCGCAAGTAATGTTTGTGAAATTTCTCTCCTGATTAGTGTTTCCAATTTGAAGATAAGTCTATCAGGGTTGTCATCCCCTGATGTTTCCTTGTCTGTATCCTAAGGCCTAATATTCGATTGGCCTCTTCCTCACTGAAGGCAAGGGTAGTTGCTGATTTGTCTGTTAGGCTATTCATTTTAGAAAATGATATATCTCAAGGGTGTGGGTGCAAGTGTATATGTCTATGCCACCCCTAGGAAGGGTAATAGTGAAGAAAGAAAGAGAAATCTCTATCACTTGCACACCATTTGTAGCTTGAGTGTTATTTGTTATATAGAATAGGTTGAAAGAATTACTTAGAGATTTTAAGGTGCAGGGGAGAAGAAGTGCAACCCGTGCAAATGCGCTGTATAACGAATAGAAAAAAGATATGTTCCCTATTAGGGAACTCCCGTCCCCTGCACACTATCAGAGGCTAAGGCAGCCAAACATTTTCAGGTAATGATTTTATACATTGTAAAAAGTTCTTTTGAAGGTTATTTTCGTAGCACACATTTATGAAAAAGCGCATAAGTACTAAGAACAAGTTATTTGATTTAGAGCAGAATATATTTATTATTCACAAGAGGCCAATATAGCCCAATAGTTGTTGCTATTCTTTATCATGTGTCCTAACTACATTTACTTGCTAAGACATTCTATTCATCATCTTATTACTATTCCATTTAATTTCCCCCTTTTTGAAAAAAAAAAGCCAGCTTCAAAAAGGCAACACCATTGAAGTATGTGCTCCACACGTCACGTAAAAGTTTGTTTACAAATCTGAGGTCATCCAGGTGTGCCTTGCGTGGCCGATTTAAAGGGCCCACCAACCAACAGGAGTGCAGTGGGAGGGAGAGAGGAGGGCCAACAAACAAGGAAGCAACAGGTACAAATTGAGGGGGTAGCGTTCACCCACACGCTGCTGTGCGAGAATAAAACATTTACAAATGCACATCTAACTGTGCCACAGCACACTCGTCCTCACCCCAACACGAGAGAAGTTGATGTTTGCATTGCCAGGTGATGGTGGGTATGGCCTGTGGGGACAGAGGGAGAAAACAAATGTTGGTGCATGCTTACCTGATGTCTGAGCAGGGGTTTTGGCCCTGGGTCTTCCTGGTCAAAACAGGAATTGCCGTTTTCTTCATCTGCCCTTCACTTCAGACAATTGAGCGAGAGACGCCCGTGATCCAAGAAGAGGCAGGGCTAAGAATGTGTGTGGTGATTAGGCCAGGTGATCTAGATTCACTTGGACCTTCTAACCAACTCCTACTCGTACCTGCTCACCAACTAGTATATTTGTGTTTCTAGAGAGTGAGGTGTAGTTGTAGAGGATTGTTGTATTGTTGGTGTTGTATTTATTATTTGATTGGATATTTCAAACATGCAGTCAATTTCAGAAGGAGAAGACTGATTGTTCATCCAATCCCAGTCGCGGTAGCTATGTTTTTTTGTGCTATTGATTTCTGAAAGCTTGCTATTACTTTGACCTTTTGTGAACTTTTGACATTCTGATTGCAGAACTCAAGAGTGTGAACAAGTTTTTTGTTTGGCTATTGTGAAGATCTATTAAATATTTGGAGCAGCTCAAAGTGAGTGATTGTGTGTTTTTATTTTATGTATATTATAGGAGAGGTCTACATGGGGCATTCTTTTATACTGCAGTAGTTCTACTTGCATCTAATAGTTGTTAGTAATTTAGGAATAATATTTAGCAACCATATTTGGGCGTTACACAATTTGTGTGGAAATGGTGTACTTTGGAAGGGCAGGAACCTAGTTGGGGGTCATGCTATGTAATGACATGCGTTGTTACACAATGTACTGGCATAGGGAGATGTAAAATGAATAGGGCTGTATAGTAATTTGATCATTAAACAAGCAGCATAACTCTACCCTTGAAAAATGTTGCTGCTGTGTTCATGCTTGGAAATTGGATAGCAAGCTCTTCACTATGATCCCATATTTGTAGCTACTTTTTTGTTAGATTTGTGGACGATTCTGAATGTGGCCTTAAACATGACAAGTCTTCTGATGGAGTGCAGCTAATAGATGTTAACTTGGTTTTCATGTAGGCACATGTTATTTATTTTTTAATATTTCTGGTAATTCATGGATTCTGCCATGTTACAGGGAGAGTTAATTTGAATTGGTAAGTTTCCAGTGAACATTTCCTCTCTTTAGAAATGGTTTGGGAATTGTACTTTGAAGTTATGGTTACAGTATGTCAGGTATTACTGAAGAACTATTAAGTAGGATTGGTCAAGGGTAATATTGATGAGGTTCGCTAGGGTAGCTTTCTGGGGCTGCACTTGGCCATTCAAAGCCTAGTGAGAGTCAGGATGGGCAGTGGAGGGAGGAAGTACATGCAGATATGTGTTTTTCAGTAGCAGTAGTAGTGATTAGTTTGTAGTTGAAATGCAGGATAGTGGGTAAGACCATGGGACTCATTACGACCCTGGCGGAAGCACCATGGTCCATGCCGGTAAATTACCGACTCCGCCATGGAGAAAGGGGGAATTACCACCCCATTACAAGGTTGGCGGGGTGGTAATTCCCCCTTCCTCCATGGCCCTTCCCCATTCCCATTTTTGCCCCATAGGGCTCAATGGGAATGGGGAAGGCGCTAAGTACGGTGCCGCAAATTGTGGCACCGTACTTAGCACCAAGGTCCCTTTGTGGGTCCCTACTTTAACGGCTGGTAAAACCAGCCGTTAAGGTCGGGGGGCCTCATTACGACCCAGGCGGAGGACCATGGTGCTCTTAGCACCATGGTCAATGCCGGAGTCCGCCATGGCAGAATGGGGAATTACCACCCCATTCCGAGGTTGGTGGGGCGGTAATTCCCCAATGCCGCCATGGCCCTTCCCCATTCCCATTTTTGCCCCATAGGGCTCAATGGGAATGGGGAAGGCACTAATAACGGTACCGCAAATTGCCGTACCGTTATTAGCACCAAAGTCCCTTTGCGGGTCCCTACTTTAACGGCTGGAAAAACCAGCCGTTAAGGTCGGGTCCCGCAAAGGGACCTCGTAATCAGGCGTTAAGGGTTTAACGGCGCCGACACCTTTTACGGCGCCGTTAAACCCTTAACACCAGGGTCGTAATGAGGCCCGGGTCCCGCAAAGGGACCTCGTAATTAGGTGCTAATAGGTTAATGGCGCTGAAGCCTTTTTACTGCGCCGTTAACCCATTAGCGCCTGGTTCGTAATGAGGCCCCATGTCATGATTCCTGCCCCTCATGTCCCCAGCCATCCAAGATGTCAGGCTGGAGCCAGGCCACAATCACCTACATGGCCCTCAGGGGCCTCTCCAGCCCTCCAAATACCCACTTGGAGTCAGATCTGGCGCTTGTGGCACCAGACTCACTCATTCCCATTGGATAACTTTGGGGATTGGACTTGTAGTGCATTGATGGGGACAAGATGGATGCCCCCACATATTTTGGTTCCCAGAACTGCATTTGCAGTCTAGTCTTTTGGATGTGGTTCAGCCCAGAGACACCTGGGATACCCAGAGACTATTTAAGCCACGCCCTGGCTGAGAAACATGCTTTGCCTTTTCTGCACCTGCAGCGTGACACTCACCTTGTTCGGATCGGTCTCCAGTAGGCCTGCATCTTTCTTCTGCGCTCAGCTCCTGCAAGAACAAGAACACCGTTAGGAAAAGCCTTACCTTGCAGCGGTTCTGCCCATTATTCATTGCTCCTTCTGTTCTGCGGGCATCTTCGGCGGTGTCATTCCCATCCTGGCACGCTGCTTCCTAAGGAAAAGGGAAAAGAACAGAAAAAAGGCATTAGTAAGCATTCAGCAAATCTTTGCTTATTTTTAAAGACTGTACGAGCTTCAAACGCTTACCTGAATCCCAGCCGCTCTGGGAGAACTCTGACTCCGAAACTTCTCATCCATCTGCAAGAGGGAAAAGACACTCCAGGTTAGCGTGGAAACATCTAGGGGCGCCGCATACCGCGCTTACTCACCGCATTTCTTCTTCATAACCGGCATCCATGCTGAAAACGTTGCAGCACCTAAAGGACACAGAAAAAGAACTCCATTCGATACAAATACGAAAGGGTCGCATCGCGCATCGTGCTCTCACTCACCTTCAGTGCTGTTCATCTCAGCAGCAACCGCCATCCCCGGACGCGGGCCATCATCTACGGAAGGAAAGGAATGAAGTTAGAGAACTGTTCAAAAGACTCATTATACTTACCTGTTGGACTCTTGCCAGTGAAGTAACTAGGCAGCAACAAGCCTGCATCAATCAACAGGCCCCTGCGCTGAAAGCAGGATGGAGAGCACACTTTCCAAAAAAACAAGGTGAGCTGTGGATCAAAGGGAAAGGTTGGACCCCGGGGAAGAAGGGGTTCAAGCACACAGAGACAATAGGGAGTTAAACTCTACCAATCCTGTGTTTCAGGCCCAGTCTCCAGTCGAGAAGACGACCAGGGAAGGGTTTGAGGTCGTAAGAGGTCAGAACAGGCTGAGTGACGTCCCCGTGGATACCAGGTGAGCATTACCGCCATTGGCCCTATGATGCTTGAGTAGGTGCAAAGAGGTGAGTTGCTTGCCTTTGCAAGTTCTTTGATGAGGACACCTAAGGAGGACTGGTTAAATGGGTAGTAGGAGGAGCAAGGGTTTTGCAGGGCCCAGTTTTGTGATCAAAAGTATACTGAATGTTTTCTGCCTAGAGTCGGCCTACAGTTCTTAAGTAGAGACTTGTAAGGTGGGGAAACGAGCTGGGTGGAGTTACTAATTGGCAGTGCATTATCTTGCAGCTCTCCTCTATTATCACTGTTGTTAGGCAAAGTTTGTATGCAGTACCCTTTGGGACCCCTACACACAACTAGGACTACAGGTGTACGCAAAACCAACCTTTGGTATACCTCTGTACTACACAGTTTTAGTAGTGGAGCCGAGCAGCCAGGCTTATCTCAAGAGGGAATGTGAGCTGTAATGATGTTACACAGAGGTCTACAATCACACGTGTTCAAATAAACTCTTACACTCAAGGTTTATTTGATAAATACTTATTTATTTATCTGTCAGTTATAATAAATTCATAAGAAGGAGGCAATTATATATCACACACAAATACACTTCAATACTATTTCAGAAATACTTTTCAAGAGGAGTAAAAGGCAAAGATTATTAGAACATGAAAGGTTACAGTTATTCTTAGACAGTGCAAATATTTAGAGTTCACCACAAGAGTCAATTCAATTCAATAGGCTAGGCCAAAGTCAATGGGCTAAAGTCTTGGATAGGATAAAGCAGTTCTGGTAGATAAAGGGAAAAGTCTCTGCAAAAGTTCTTAGGAATAGTTTGTAGCAAGAAGAATCATATGTTGGTTAACAAGCTGATTAGGCCTGTGAGTTGGGAAAGATTCAAGCACTGCGAGAGGTAAGTACTCTCAGTCTGATTTTACAGTACCTTTACAAATGAAGAAAACAATGCAGCTGGTGACCTCTGTTCCTGGCAGTTCCTGCAGATCTCACTGTTCCTGAGCCTCAGTCATAGGGACAAGAGGGAGGATGTTGGGGGTCTCCTGCACTGAACTGAGACTGGTCAAAAAGCTGGCCGTTGGAAAATGTTCAATTCCAGTAGCTGTAGTCAAGCACAAAAGCTGGTGTCCCTCTCCCTGGTTATTCAATTTCCTGCAGCACTTTGAGGAAAATACAACTAGGTATGAGATTGGTATCCAGGTGGCTTAGTGTCGAGTTGATTGGTCCCACCAACTCAAAGGGAGAAGTCGTCCTTGCAGGGCTTCTCTGTCAAGATGAACTTGGTGATTCGGACCTGCAGCAGGGCTTCACCGGGCAAACCAATGGTCCAGAAGTTGCAGCAGCCATCCTCTTCAAGCTCGTCTTTGGTTCTTTCTTTCCAGTGGTCAACTCTGCCTTCCAAGCCAAGAGACTCACCTTTTATTCAGTTCTCTCCCTTTCATTCCAGCCTAGCTATCACTCACTCAGCAGGGTGGCTGTCCTTGCCGGACAGTCAGACAGCCAATCACCACAGAGTGCATTTGGGTCTCCTAGGAGACTAAGCACATGGAGTTTTGGGCACCTCCCTCACTTCCTGCCCACCTGAGACACTCGGGCACCAGAGGCGGTCTTCACTCCTGAAGCCCGCCCAAGGCGATGGAACAAAGGGACCAAACTTAGTTTGGTGTGCAGAGACGAACTCTAGAAGGACCTTTCCAAAGGGAAATGGGGAAACAAGAAGACCGGGAGCTGTTTAAACAAGCTCAGGCGCCATCTTGAAAAACATGGCTCCAGCGAGTTAACACTACCGGTGTTCGCGGTTGGGAAAAATTATGGTAGTCTGTTGCAAAACCACTGCCACCAGCCATTCTGAGAGGAAAGGGTAGCATTTGACTGCTAAATGAGCATCTAGACACAGGGGATACTAAGTAATCCCTCCAACACTCTATTGTAAGATAGGGTGTGCTGGGTCTAGGAATTTAAAATGGCTAGTAAAGTCAATTTCACTTTACTTATTCTGGGTAACAGTAGTTTATCCCAGAGAAGGTGTTTAAACCTTGGAAAAGCCTGAACATGTTTCCCTGTGCCACTGCACTGACAGTGTAGTGTGACACACATGAAAAGATGATGCCTAGGGAGTTGTTTACACTCCATAATTCAAAAAGAAACAAACATAGAAAACACATTGAATTGAAAAGTTCAAAGTCCCAAAGTGCAGCAAAAGAGCTGGAGGGCTCTAAGGTGGGAGGAATTGGCACATTTTGAGAATTCTCCCTAACAACCGTCCTCTTGAATTGAGGACACACCAGAGATGCATGAGTGGTAGGTTGGTACGTCAAAGCAAAGATGTGCAACAGATTATCTTGCAACCCCTTAATGAATGTGAATTAAGAAATAATGCTAATTTATGCCATGTTGCTTCTCTTTACAAGTGGTTTGTGAAATGTACTCTGAAGTTATGGTTACAGTGTTTCAGGTATTACTGAAGAAATGTTCAGTGGGATGGGGCAACAGTATTATTGATGGGGTTCGCTAGGGTAGCTTTGCAGGACTGCCCAGGGCACTTGGCCATTCAAATCCTATTGAGAGTGGGGATGGGCAGGGGAGGGAGTATATATATGCTGATACGTTTTGTTGAATAGCAGTAATAGTGATTTGTTTGTAGATGAAATGCAGGATAACGGGCTTGAATATATGGAAACAGGTGAGGTGCTTGACTTTGCATGTTTTCTGATGAGGACGCCTAAGAAGGACTAATTAAATGGATGGTGGGATTAGCATGGGTGTGGCAGGGGGCAATTATGTGACCATTGGTATATTCAATGCTGCGTGTCTGGAGTTGGCATACCATTCTTAAGTAGGGGCTTGCAAGGTGTAAAACCTGGAGCTGGGTTTAACAACTAAGTGGCAACACATTATCTTGCATCTATCTTCTCTTATCCTCTTACTAATGAATTGAGGATACAACAGAGAATGTGTTTGACTTTTTGCATATGGTATGAACTTGCAAATTACATGATTTATGCATATATTTCTCTTAATATGCGTATGCTTTTTCATGAGTTGTTAGGTTTTGAAATTAATGGGTACTGTGATGTAAAAGATTAGTTCATTTTTTATTTAGGTTTATCATTAGAAAAATGTACTGTGCCAACTACAGATATATCACAATCTGACAAACTTAATTCCACCTAGTGAAACTCTACTTTTATCATCTTAGTTATGCTTTATGAGCTTCTCAATAGCATCCCACATTACTCAAGCACTTAGAGATGAGGTCTACATGAGACATTTTCTTATACTGCAGTATTTTCATTCCCATCTCATTTTTGGTAGTAATTTAGCAACAATAATCAGCAACCATATTACCATATTTTACAGTTTCACAATTTGCTTGGAAATGGTGTGCTTTGGCATGGCAGGAGCCTATTTGGGTTTCATGTTATGTAATCTCATATGTTATTACACAATGCACTGACATACAGGGATGTAAAATGAATAGAGGTGCACAGTAATATGTATCATTAAACAAGCATTATGCCTCTATGTAGTATGGGGGTTATGGTATTATTGATTAGGTTTGGTAGGGTAGCTTTATGGGGCTGCCCAGGGAACTTGACCTTTCAAACTGTAGTGAGAGTGAGGATAGTTAGTTGAAGGAGGATATATATGCTGATATGTTTTGTTGAGTAGCAGTGATTTGTTTGAAGGTCCGCCATCATCTGAAATGGCTGCCATTGCACTTGAGCACATCTCCCGTCAGGAATAAAAAGAATAATAATTATCTGCATCCCTGGCAAATCCCAGTAGCAATTAACATTTAAGCCTGGGGTGACGGGCAGACACAGGGTTTTACATCCCACAGCCTTGAATAAGGACCTTGTTTCGCTTGACCCTACAAAGCCTGGGCTGGCGGGCCATTAAACCCTGTCACTGCCCGTCAGCCTGGGTATAAAAATTATACTATATATTGAAAATGAAAAGAAAGAAAATGAATGACCTTCACTATCCCATTATTGCATACATCTTTTTTCTAAGATGCCATCCAAAAAGCAAAACAAACGTGCCATAAGAAATGATTGTCTCCAGGGAAGTAAACTTGTAGAATGCAATATTATAAAAAGAAGTACTTTTAAATCTGTAGATAGAATTCCTTTAGATAATAAACAATACCTGTTATGAAAATCTGCATTTTAAAACAGGAGATGTGTCAATGGAATATGGAACAGAAAATGTTTTTCTTGAAACTAAGAAAACAAATAATTGTACCAAATGTGTTACTAGCTGGTAAAAATGAAAGATTTTTAGAAGAAAAGGTATCCAATGTTCTATCAATTTGAAACAAAGGAATAAAGATATATATATAGGCAAGGTATCACTCTCAAGTTTGTACCCATTTTTGGAGAAGTGTGAAACAAAAATCTAGATATGTGGTAAAGCATTTTTTTGCAAAAGAAAACAAGTAGAAATAATAATTAAAAAAGCTTTTAATATGAAAAGTAAATTGTTCATTTTTGTATTGATTAAACTTAAGAAATTACTTAAGGTGATTAAACCATTCTATACAAATATAGACACAGTTCATAAACTTACATGTGACAACTTTTTTGATGTGTTTGGTGGAGAGTGGAAGCACACTTCTCATACGTAAAGATTTTTTAATGAAGAGAGTTACATTAAGGAAAAAATGTTCCTCTAGCTATTGGCGAGAGTGGACATAGCTATAAAGAAGAAATTGTACAGTGTGATGATACAGAAATGGAAACCATAGGTCAGTCAAAAATAAAATGAAAGAAGGATTGCAATGTACGGACATGCAATTTTTTGTGCAATATCGATCAGTTTTCTTGTAAATTCTTACAGACATTTTTGAAAGTTTTGAGAAAAATGATAATGTTTAAAGACAGATCAAGATGCTACAAAGAATAGATGACTTAATAAAAGTAGATTTAAGAATCAGTTTCATTATATACGGATGCTGACTGTGCATCAAACTAAAATGAGATACCTTTGAGTTAATCTGTATGATTGCAAAACACCAAGTATGTCTGTACTGTAGAAAGTTTAGTTTTCACAATTCCAATCATAAATAGGATGCAGTTAAAGCAGTTTGTGTATGTAGATGGAACACTTACAGGAAGTGGAAATGATGATCCTATGCATTTGAAGGATCAGATGTTCAATAGTATAAAAGTAGTATGAAAGACCTGACATTGTTTGCAGATCTTGCTGATGCACTTTGCATAAATCTCAAGTGCAACTAATGTACATTGAGAAGAACATTTAACACACTGTAGAAGATGTTTGGACATAACTGTATCTGTATTTGTTTGTAGAACAATTTTCCACAAGAGTGTCACTTTATGTTTGTAAACACTATTTTGGGTTTTATAATTTCAAATTCTTTCTGCATGTGAGTGTAAGGTGTAAGAAAATAATTAAGTTTTGGAGGGTAAACTTACAAATATTCTTGCTACAATGAGAGGAACCAAGAAATATTGGTAAAGGAGACACTCTGAGTTTAGAAGCATGATTACAAACTTGGGATCTCCAACTTGGTTTGTAACTTTAAGTTGCGCTGAGTATGGGTTTGATGATCTTGAAGCGTGGATTTGTGAATACAATCGATAGAAAGAAGACAGAGAAGACATGCCACCAGGAGAATTGTGATCCGTTGAACTTGCAAGTGGATCGATTTCTTTTATCACAGATATTTAGCTATGTTACACTTTATATGTAATAAAGAAAATGGTCCATTAGGTACTGTGGAACATTTCTTTTGGAGGAAAGAGTACCAGGCATGTGGGGCTCCACATATTCATATGATGTTGTGGATTAAATATACTCCTCAGTTTGGTTAAGAAAGTGATGTCTGTATGATGGAGTTCATTGAAAAATATGTTACTTGTTCCATTCCTGCTCAGCACATGAATGCTGATCTACGGAACAAGGCAGACACGTTTCAAAGGCACCCATGTGGAAAGTACTGTCAGAGAAAATACAGAAGTAAAGACAAGTACTACACTCAGTGTAGATTTGGCTTTCCAAGGCCTGTGACACCAGTTGGTTGAGTGAATAGTTTAATGACATCTGTTCAACACAGCTTTACTGGTAAGTCACCGGGAAATACCTATCTTTTGAAAAGAGACAAGGAATGCCAATGCATTAATGATTACAATCCTGTCATTGCTCAGCTATGGAATGCAAACACTGATGTACAGTTTAATGCCAATGAGACAACAGCTGTTGCTCGTTATGTGACAGCATACATGACAAACACTGACAAGAGCAATGCAGCTGAAGTATGGGCTGATTTATCAGCAGATAGAAGTCTTAGTCAGAAAATTATAATCTTCCGTCTTAAGATGCTTTCACATAAAGTGTGCGATAGCTACAAAGCTGCAGATCACCTAACTAGTTTGCCTCTGTATGGGCATAGCATTAATGTAATTGTGTTAAGTCTTGGGAACAGCTAGTACTAGAAAATGAGTACTGAAGCCTTTGAGTGAAATTGAGCAGTTAGCTGAAGCAATACCTGACAGTGATTCTGACAACCAACTTGAATGATACATATTATCCAAATCAATCTGAAGTGTTAGAGGATCTTTGTTTATATCAAGTATCACAGTGCTGCTCATATCGAAATATTGAAGCAAACAGTGACAGAGGACAGTTTAAACTTCATGGATGTACTGGTTGTCAAGTGAGACATGAGAAGGAAAGTCTTATTAACCACATTAAACTGTCTTCCCAAACTGCAGAGAAAAAGGAATTATGTAATTGTCTTTTGCAGTTGTTCGTTCTGCGGTGTGCAAAGAGTGATTTGCTTGCAAGTTTTGAAACTTTTGAAGAATAATATTTTGCAAAAATAAAAAGCTTAATTATATCCAAAATTTGAACAGTACTTGGAATTACTGGAGAAAAAACTACATCAAGAAGAACTTTTGGCATCTGAATTGGCAAAAAAGACTCCTGAAAGAAGTCAAGATGTGCTTTGGGAGCCAATTATTGAAAATGTTGTTGAGCTTGCCATGGAGGAAGAAGAAAGTGCAATGAAACAAAGTAAAGTTGCAGATGGGAATTGTGATGAAATAGTTAGTAAACGTAATGTAGAGCAAAAATAAGTTTATTATAAAATTAAAGATAAGTTCTTACATGGTTTACAGCATAATACACGTGAATTTTCATGTGTGGAATGCAAACCTGTTTTGTTGTATGCTAGTGGACAAGCAGGAACAGGATTCATTCAATAAGAGTTATGACCCAAAATGTAATGGATTCCTCTTTGCCACATATTGTAACAGGTTTAGCAGCATTTTATGTAGGCGGTGTTACTTTACATCACGTGTTGATGGTACCACTGGAGCATGAAAACAAACTAGAGAGTAGCGATCTTGTATCAAGTGTAGCACAAGACGTAGGAAAACTTCTTAGAAAATGTAATTCCTTGATTGCAGATGAAGTAAGCATGGTGTCTAACTTGATACTATCCTTCATTCACTTGCAAATGCGAGAGGTTTTGAAGACTGACTACAAATGTTTGTTTGGAGGTAAACATGTACTCGTTTTTGGAGACTTGTTCCAATTAACTCTTGTGAAAGGTCAATCAGTTTTCAAAATGCTGCAATCAGAGGATGCTCAAAAAGTAGAGGAATTATTGGTAATTTGAACCTTTGGGAATTGTTTTGAATTCCAGGAACCTAACATTAATATGAGACAATCTGCAGACTTAAGAGTATGCAGAAATGGTTAATAATATTTGTACAGGTGTTCTTGAGGAAAATTAGAAAGCAGTCATAAAGGGAAGACTCATTTCTAACATGTTTGATGCAGATTGCAGTCCATCTGATGTCATATTGACTCTTAGGGAAAACAACATTTCTTTTGTTGATTTGATTTGCACACTTGCAGAGTGTAACAAGTTTAACTCTACAATGCTACTGTCAGAGAAGCAAAATATTTTGGAGATAACATTGTGTGGTGTTTTAAATGGTCATGTTATGCCTTTAGGCTTGGATAAGAGAGCAAAAGCTCAATTGGGTCAGCTGGAGAATTCGATTTCTAAAACATCAGGTCTGGAAGGAGTTCTAAAACTGTGCATCAATGCACAAGTAATTTTAAAGAGAAACTTGAATGTAGGAATTGGTTTATCGAGCAATGGGAAAAGTGATTGCATTTCACAATTTTTCTCAAAGTACAAATACTGAACATGTTGAAGTTAGGTTTGATTGTGTAGAAGGAACTCATTTGAATTCTCAGATCTCTGCACGTGTCATGCTTTTTATGGATACCTTTCTGAAAAGTGCAGTTTCCATTGTGCTCTGCTTCTGCAATAACTATGCATAAATCACAAGGGTTGACTTTAGAAGCAGCACGTCTTGCCATTGGTCATGCACTGTTTAAAGAAAGAATGCCACATGTAGCTTTGTCACGTGTGAACAAAATAGAAAGTTTATTTTTAATAAACTTTGATGAAAGAAAAATGACAGCAGACATTTCTTGCATTGAAGAATATAATAGGTTGCATGCACTGTATGCTCCTCCGCTGAACCTTATACGTGTTCATGCAAAGCACTCCTCCAGGAAACATAAAGAGTCTGTGAAAGTACATTCAAATGAAATCAGTCCTTGTAAGACTAAAAAAACAACAGAATATAATAGAGTTGGAGAGCTGTTCAACTATTACCTACTCTCATTGCAGATTTAGTAATGAAACAGGAGTTGCATGCTATTACAATGCAGCTTTGTGTATGTTGTTTCAAATGAATCCATTGATGCAAGATATAGCTTCCAAATCAGCAGCTATGTGTGGAACTTTCATTTCTTAAAATATCTATAGATGAAAAACCACACAGTGTACATTCGGCAATGTTAATCCAAAATGTAATAGCTGTTGTAAATGGAAATCAACAATTTTCTCAAAATACACAGATAGATAGTCAAGAATTTTGAATGAGTGTCATCAATGTATTAGCGACGAAAATGGTTAGTGTAGCTAGGTATGTAGGCATTTGCTACGAGTGGAATCATATGTCTCCACAAGGTAAGAAGGGTTATTCTACTCCAGATCTTTGTGAAAGATTTGTGTATGTGCCTATCCCTGATCAGAAAAGTGTACCTTTTTCTGACCTTGTAACTAAAGCATTCCATGACTTGCAATGCAGTGACTGTGGTTGTAATTTCAACACAGCAAAATTTAGTTTTTGTTAATTATGTATTGATTATGTTTCAAAGATACAGTGTAGACAGTAGTAACATTGATACGTCTAAGGCGAGCAATGACTAAAGTGCTTTTATTTGCGGCTAAACTGATGCCCCTGTTAACAGTGTAACAAACAATGGGTGGATTTTGATTACTGAAACTGCATAAAATAAATTAAAATATATATTGTAATATATTTTAGCATTCTGTGTTAAATTTTATCTATATTTGTAACTTAAAAGGTGGCCCTTAAAAGGGCCATTTTGGGGCACCAAGGGAGTGGGTGGAATGGGGGAAGAAAACACATAAGGCTGGGACATATAACAAAGGGAATTGAAATAAAAAGCAACATATATACATATTCTTTTTTTGATTTTATTTTAGAAAAAAGGGGGGAAAAGTTGCCACTACAAACAAAAGTTAACAATGACAGGTAATCTGATGTTCAGAGATTAACCTCTGCCATTCATTAAATGTGGCACCTCCCTTGGCTACCTATTCTAAGCATTTTCTACACTTGACTTGCATCAAGGAAAGATCAGGTGTTGGTAAAACAGGTGTCTCTGCAGTTGACACTGCTGCTGAAGTAGAGGCTTTATTTGCAGTTGGCGATGTTGTTGCTTTGGTCGATGGAGGTGCTGCAGGTGGTGCTGATCTCTGGCTATGCAAGGAATGGGACTCATGCATTATTCTTTTTTGATGTTCGTGCGATTTCCGATAGTCATTATCAAGTGATCCCAGTGAACTCACACTAGATAATTAATCATAATAGATGTTCCCATGCTTCGAGACGGAACATTGGTAGGCCCACGGCATAGAGAATTGTTTCAGAATGTGAAAAGTACTTCCTCTGCCTCTTTTCTGGAACAATGTTTTTTAACTGTAAATAAGCACCAACTGTCAGCAGTGGTTTCCATCAGAGCAGCCTTCTTCCTTGATGGCGATGGATTCAAAACCCAAATGATAACGTCATCACCGCTGGTACTCTCGTGGTCAGACATGTTGGAATGTCCAACCCGGTAGGAATATGTAAAACAACAAAATGACAACAGGAAAAAGATAATGCCTCAAAAAAGGAAACAGGAAAAAAAAAAAGAAGTAAAACAAAAAATAGACAAACTGAACACATCACAAGATAAAGGAAAATATGATTAGGGGAACATTTTGAACAAAGGATAAAGAACGCAAGGGGTAATGTGCAAAAGTGGTTGCAGTTACCCAGAAACCCTTTCAGTAGCAAGTTCAGAAAGTAATGATAAATGTGAACTTTGTTTGTGGGTGTGGTGATTATTGACCGGTACAGACTCCCGCACCCGCTGCTTGGACGGTGTCGTACGTGTGGATGCCTTGATATGCCGTGGATGAAGCCATGTCAATCCACATGATCGGGAATTGTAAACCCATAATGGATGGGAGTCATCCCCCTTATGAGCATTGACTATATTCATGTTTTAGACTAGGGCTTTTATACGCTGATCACTATACCCACTTTTGGATTGTCTCCAATTCTGGCGAATGTCCTCCTTGTAGATTGACAAATGAAACCGTATTACATTTTATGTTAATCTATCCCATCTCACTTCTTTTGGGATGTTGGTACCTGAGACCCATTTTGGTGAAGTCAAGGATAAGAAATGCTTGAGGTGCTATTCAGTTTTTAACTTGCTCAATGGACTGGAAAGTTATTTTCTCTACTGCTAGAAATGTGCATTGCGCTTGATTTATAAGAAGAAGGTTTTTGGACAATGCATGATTTACTTGTTCGGTAATCCTGTGAGGCTGCAAGCATGTTCTCCTCATAGATGGTACCCTTACGAAGAGGTACCAGTTCACAAAGTCTCACAAAAGTTGATATCAACTTGTTCTTTTAAGTGTTATAGTATTTGTGTATTTCAATCCTATCTATTAGTTTTCCTTTGTAAAAACTAATTATGGTGCTGAATTTTGCTAAAGGTCAATCCGAATAAAGCTTTTAAAATGAAATGAATACACCGAACGTGTGGTTGGACAGTCCGTAGATGCGGTTAGCAATGACGCATAGGCGCAAAGCCACAGTGCGTAATATGATTGGCTGAAGGGTGATGCGTAGTGGAGTCAATATAATTCAATGTGCAATTGGATGATTCTGCACGTGTGGATGTCATGGAACGTCATGGAAATAGTCATGTAAATGCACCTTGGTGTTCTATTGGCTCCTTTGTTGACATGGCTAGAGAAGATAGGAGCTCACAATGCGGTGAGAAGAGGCACGCAGCTGTGTAGCTGTGTCAATGCAACTTTCAAACTGTTTGGGCCTTCTATTGACACGGCTGCTGCCCTGTGCGTAGTCACGGGTAAACAAATTAATATTTGTTAGACGAGCTATAAAACAGTTATTAATAAAACATATGTACATACATATGTGGGCAGTAGTACTGTAAAGATTTGTTTTAAGATATATGGAGTGTAGTCTTTGTACACAGTCGCTTTAACAATTTAATAACTTTTTATTCGTAAATGGCACATATAATTGTAAACACTTTTAAAAGTTAAATTAATATAGAAAGAAAGGTTTTTAAGAACAGGGCTATTTGGGGGAATGTAGTTGCACAATTGTTTTTATTTTACTTTCTACACATTATTCATTGTTTTGATTAGCTGAATTGTCTGTATTATTGATGTTAATAATATATGGAATGTGGAAGTCGCCATTGTGGCCATAGGCTGCGCAACAGGGGACGTGAAGTTAAGGTGGCTTTAGCTGAATTTCAGGGGCTTTGTTGCATTATGTTCTCAACGTAACGTCCCTGCAGCTAAAGTTTTTTCCTTGAACATATACATATATATATATAAAAGTTATATACATTCTCACTTTCTACAAGTGTATCTATCTGACAGGTTATATAAATATGATAGAAATGGTATAAAATAAACATAAATTAATGTGTAGATGAATTCCTCTGCCTACACTCTAGCACTTCCCCAATCATGGTCACATCCCGAGCACTGAAGGCCGTACTGCCTATCTGCACTTAAACATTTTCAATGTTGGTTGCCCTTAATCTATATATGTCCACTTATGCATTGTCACCAGTCACTGTTCCGTTTACTCCCTCCACGACCTGATCAAAATGTCCAAACTTACCCCATTGTAAGAAGCTCTCTTGTTCCCATCAAATCTGATTTCAAATCTGGTGTATGTTCTTGTGTGATCAAAAGAGCATTGTTCCACCTGTATATAAATAAATAAATATATCTATTATTCTTAATAAAGGTGTCTTAAAACAAACAAAAAATGTCAAAATCAGCATTTCCAAAAGAAATAGAGTCTTATTTGACTGCAATTACAGAAGATGCAATAAATTGGTTAACTGTGTCTGCTGGGAAGTCAAATGTCTCCAAACTGTTAGCATACAGGCTTTAAACAAGGTTGCCAAAATCCAATTGGAGTAAGAAATTCAATTGAAGAGACTAGATTAATATGGTATTTTACAAGTTCTTCTATGCTCTATACTCTGACTAGCTACCTCCAGAAGTATTTATATTTGTCTCCAGTTATTGCTTCTAGCATGTCATGATGAGAGTGAGGTCAGTACTTTCAAGGTTTTCACTCACTCATGCAAGCTATATTTTTCTATTTGACTTATTTAGTTTGGTATTTCCACTCGTAGTTAGCACCGAACCACATTGCCCAGACATCGGTAAGAGGCTTTACTGAAAGCTAACACTTTTGAATATGGCCGTCCGATACTTGCGACGGTTACCAAGGCAACCACCAAACAACAAAGCAGGTCCTCGCTGTGCACGCGCGCCAAGGCGCTCGGCAACAGCAGAGTCCGAAGATTCTTCTATCAAGTAAGAGAATATGTTTATGAATGGTCCAGCACTTGATGATCCTTCTAAGAGAGCATCTTTTTATGAGAGCATCTCGGTTAATGAACATGTACATAATCTTTGTAGATACAGAAGCCGACTACTTATTTGTCACGCGGCAATTATCGTTGGTGGAACTCTATGTTTATCACAGCAGTATCGCTACTCACAGGTCAGTGAGGCCACTTCAGATAGTCATCTACAATAAGATAGTTATACACTAATATTTAACAGAATGTGTGACAATGCACTGAATTCACTATTCTTGTACATTTTCTTTCTCTCCCCTTTTCCCGCTATTTTCGACTTTGTGATTTTGTTCACACATTTTAAATGACTTGATTTTGGGTAATGTATATCATTATGTTAAATTTAAATATATGTGCTTTTACATTTGTGCTGTACACATGATGGATATACTTGGGAATTGTTAATGCTGTACAATTAATGTGCCTGCACCGTATGGTTACTAATTCATAACCATGATGGGATATTTTGTGGATAGAATCTATGTTTTTGTTGATGTACTTTCACATATATACTTTTGATGACTTGACCAATGGATATTACATGGCCACGGTCGTGGCCATGTAGTTATGGTTAAGTTGCTGTTTCCATAGGAAGAGCACTTTTTGGGTGGCTTATAACTTCGCTCCCCCTGGACGAATCCTCACCAAACTTTGCAAAAAAAGTATATGGCCCACTCTGAATGTGTTTGCAAAGCTTGGTGAGGATTCGTCTAAGGGGGGAAAAGTTATAGGGGGGTCCCAAAACTTTTTTTTTTCCCATAGACTGAATGGGAAAAAACTTTGCGCACGGCTACAGCCCGAACCGCTGGACGGATTTACACCAAATTTGTGGCAGGAGCGGCGGCCTGGTCCCGAAAGCGTGCTTTTGCAAATTTGGTGTAAATCCATCCAGTAGTTTTTTAAAAAAATGACCAAAACGTAAGGCAAAAAAATTAGTGATATCTGTGTTCGTTTCGCGGACGGACTTCCCTGTTCGCTCCGCGGACAGCACCCCGATTGGCCCATAGCCTTGCGTCATGTCCGCGGACATGCGACGTGTTCACTGATTGGACGGCGAGGGGCGTGGAGCGCGTCAGATTCTCTGTGGCGCCCGCCATCTTGTATTCGCCGTCGACCGTGTACAGCGTGGTGAAACGTGGATATAAAATTGTATTTAGTGCCGTGTGTTGGTGTGTAAGAGTGTTTGGGGAGGGTGGGGGAGTATGAGATAGGTTCAATGTTTTGTTTTTTTATGTGCTAGACATTTTTGTTGCGTTCGATTTGTGCGCGGAGAACACGGCTGTTCTGACAATTTGTAAATAAACTAAATAGTGGGGTGTTTAGAGGACGGAGTATGTGTCATTTTTGTTCGCACCGAAGGTAAAAATGAGCTATGAACACTTGCGGTGTACTTAATTGTTCGTAAATACACAAACTGGGGGTCTCCTCAGGACGCTGTCTGTATTGTAATCTGTCTAGTTGAATGTGTTCTAAGAACACTCGCGGCGTCCCGAAATGGTTGCAATTACACAAAATGGGGGTGTTCTGAGAACGTTGTTTGTATTGTTCGTTTTCAGGGTGAAAGTGTTTTAAGACCACTCCTTTTGTCGGCTACCAGTACAATTTCCTATGGGCGTCAACCGACTTTTTGTCCACTAAAGAAACGATAAATCCGGCTGGTGTGCGCCGACATTATGTGATAATCCTATGACTGGCGCTATTGACCTGGCTGACTTGCTTTTGCAACACTAAATCATATCTCCCGCCCCTAAGCCTGATATTATCAAAGCATTCATATTCCCCGCCTCTCTCCGTGACGTTACAGGGTGCGTCATCAAACGCGCCCAGTTCTCTGCAGTCTTAAGTGACTTTACACAGAACCCGGAAGACAACACATATTATGTCACAGCACAGCACGCCACAATTCGGAATATGAAACAGTGATTTAAAAGCAAACAGCAAGATTGTAAATTTTGTAAAGTACATTTATTTGACATCAAATGTTTAGAGAATATTCAGCAATTTGCATTTGTCTTTGTTGTCGATCCGCAAAAGTTCATGTTGAGGCACGCGATGTTCCTTTGCGGTACAGAGGGTGTTAGGTCAGCTTACAACTCAGTGCGCCACAATTCGGAATATGAAACTGTGGTTTAAAAGTAAACAGCAGGATTGTACATTTGGTAAAGTACATTTATTTCACATGAAATGTTTAGTGAATATTCAGCGATTTGCTATTGTCTCTGCTGTCGATCAGCAAAAGTTTATTTGGAGCCACGTGTTGTTCCTTTGCGGTAGATAGGCTTTTGGTTTATGATAAAAGCAGTAAATGGTCGCTCTGATAATCGGAAGGTTGCTCCAACAACGAGCCATTAGACCACCCTATTGGTTGGTATGTTGTTTGCAGCCGCTAGTACTGCGTAAGGGCATATTGGTCCTTGGCGATTGTCCCATAAAATGGTGAGGGTCATGAAGTTGCATATTTGGACCTGCACCTGGCAGTTGAAGACCCCATCCGCTGGAGTCTGTAAATCGTGACATAGGCAAAATGGGGCCACATACCTGTTTTAAAAAACATAAATTAGTCTCACCAGCCGATCTTCATTAAAAATCATCATTTTATTTATTAGGGCGTGAAACTATTTGCTATCGAAGCTAGTGCAACAGAGTATGTTAATAATAAAATAATATTTTCCCATTCATATAGCGCTAATAACCGTGAGGTATCTAAGCGGTGCTTATTATTAACCACGGTGTGTGGTGCTCATTTATCGACCACGGAAGGATCAAAGGCTGAGTTTGGCCTCACCGGGATTCGAACTTGCGTTAGCAAGCTGTGCATGGATGTCAAAGAGAGCGTTGTACTCGCTGTGCCACTTGACAGGCTACAGTGAGGTGGCACAGCGAGTAGAGCGCTTGACCGCCTATAGACCGGTTAAATTATTTCTATTAACCCTCCCTGCGTCGTCTGCCTTTTTCAGAGCCCTCTAAACAACAGGAGATCAATTCGGCGGTGATAGTGCGCGGTAGAAAACATTATGCCACTTTCAACAAACAAATTCAACTTGAGCGGTCTTTAATGCTACGCTATTGTACTTATATTTGGTATAAAATAATCTAAAGGGTTACATACAGTACAATTGCAATTTCCATTTTCTACGAGTGGTGCAGTCCCAAAATACGACTCTGCGTGTGCCAACGATCTTTCGCATAGTGATATAATATATAAAAGTGGTTTTGTTTCAGAAATTTCATCTTTATCTTCTCTTACGTTTTAGAAACACTCCTTCAAGAGAAGTCGTCATCACAATCTCTGTCTGTCAAGGTCAAAACACAATACAATCTTATAGTCCGCTTCGTGAGCCTCTCCGGGGTCCGAGAAAAAAATGGAAGCAGCTGACCTTCACTGTGAACGAGCATAAATTCTTACTTTGCAACATTCTGTGTAAAGCCATCTGTAGAAGTTGGTTTTTGCACGCCATGTTTGTATATTGTTTGCGTGATATTAAAAAAAGTTTGTTTAAGGGACGTTATGGTTCTAAGTACAGCCGAAAGACCCCTGAAAATCGCAAGTTATGGTAAGCTATGAAAAATAACTTGCGCCACCACCGTGCACTGCTAAGACTAACACCCAGGAAATCAAAGATGACATCGCAAATGTCATTGATGAAATAACTGATGACATCACATGTGTATGTACTTTTCATGGAATTTGTGTACTAGGGATTTTTATTATAATGTTGCGAAAAAAGTGTCAAGGATATTGCAATAAATATCATACCGTTATTAGTGCTTTGAACGATGCATTGATATAAATAGCATTGTATTATGGGATTCTATCTAGTATACTGAGCTACTAATGGAGAAACATAGCATTGTGTGCAGAGTACAAGATGAAAGTATAATATTTGTAATGTTAATATGTTGAATAATGAAATGATAATTGTCCTGAAATGTTCGAAAATTCACAAAATGGGGGTGTTCTGAGGACGTTATTCGTATTGTGTGATTGCTTAGCTGCATGCAATGAGGGAATGGCACAGAGAGTAAAGTGGACGCCGTCCGCGGACACCGCGGCTGTTCGTGGACAGGGCGTGCTACATCCAGGTTTTTCCAGGAAATCCAATATGGAAAGAAGACTGTACGGATCAGCTAATCAGATGTCGAGGTTGTGGATTTGTGTTGAAAGAGACTGTGTGTGGTGAAGATGGCAGAAGTGGAGAAAGTCAGGGTGTTGGTGCTCAGAGATATGTTTGTGCATGGTTTACCGCAGTACGCTGAATGCAGGCATGTTGCAAAGAACTTTGATGTGAAAGGAGTGGAGGTGGTGTGGAGCACTGTGCCTGATTGCAATGTACAGGGAATTGTACAAGTTTGTGAGGATATGGCCATGATGAACAGTCCGCATGTGGTAGTTTTGCACTATGGTGCTTTCCATTTGGGCAACGTCAGTGCCCCTACTTTGTTGGCTGATTTGAACGCTTGTTTCAAACCGTAATGAAGATCCTTCCAAATGTGAAAGTAATTTTTTCTGGATTACTACCTAGGGCAATATGGGACAATAGTTCAGTTTTTTGTCCTCAGCAAAACATTGCTAGGTGTGTCATCAACCGAGGCATGTGTGCCTTCATGCTTAGAGCTGGTATGTTCTTCGGTAACAATGAGAATATTGATGCCAGTAATGCTGTTAATTTTAAAGAAGATGGCATTTCTTTATCTTTTACGGGAAATGCCTTTCTATTTTGGAAAATAAGGGTTGCTTTGAAGAAGGTTATGTGAAGATTTTAGGAGTAAAGTAAGAAAAAAAAACAAGAAAAAAATGCAAAATAACAGGCGTCTGTCGAGCATCTGTAAAAAAAAAAAAACGCCTCTTTTCAGAGCCAACTTCAAAGGGGAAATGGGGCACACTATTTAAATTTACATTTAACACGCTCAGATTTTCGATGTGTCCGCGGACATGGCGGTAGTCCGCGGACATGAAAATCACTACGAGGGGGTTAGTATTTTCTATGTTACATGTATATGAAGTCAGGGATATTATGGTTAAGTTATGCTACTGAAAACCTATGAAAATCAGTGAAAAAACTTTGTTAAAGGACGTTATGGTTAAGTTGCGCTACTAAAAACCTATGAAATTCAGTAAAAAAAACTTTGTTAAAGGGACGTTATGGTTAAGTTGCGCTACTAAAAACCTATGAAATTCAGTCAAAAAACTTTGTTAAAGGGACATTATGGTTCAAAGTAAAACCGAAAAAACCCTGAAATTCGGCAGTTATGGTAAGATAAGCAACCATAACTCGCGCCACCGTGCACTGCTAACACTAACACCCAGGACATCAAAGACGACATCACAAATGTCATTGATGACATCACTGATGACATCACATGTGCATTTACTTTTCATAAAAACTCTGTACAAGGGATTCTTATAATGCTGACCAAAAACTGACAAGGATCATTGGGATAAATATCATGAGATAATTAGTGCATTAAGCAAAGCATTGATATAAATAGCATTCTATTATGAAGTTCTATCCAGTATACAAAGCTACTCATGCAGAAACATAGGCAGTGTGTGCAGCATACATGATGAAGGTGCAATATTCATAATCTTGCCATGTTGAATACTGAAATGATAACTGCTTTCTTATTAGAGTTTTGCGTACTGTGAAACATGTAATAAGTTGATAATAAAACCCACTTAATACATAATTATTACAGACAAAACACAAAGATACAACAACACATACAAATATGAGTATATACAGGTACAGTGAAGTAAACAAAAAAGCAGAAGTAGCAGAAAGAGTTCATAACCTAACTGATTGTCTTTATGCAGAGAAACTATTGCTCTGTTTCAAAGCTGCTACTTACCATATGTATGTGTATCACATGATGTGACTGCACCCAAAGGAAAGGAGAGTGAGTATAATGTATACAAAAATGAGCATATACAGGGAAGGTAGAGTAATAAAAATAAAACTATGAGAAAGTGCTGATAACCCTAATGATTATCTTCATGCACAGAAAGGATTGCTCTCTTTCAAGCCTGTGTCTTCTGCTATGTATATGTTTCATATGATGTGACTTGACCCTAAGTCCACAAATATAGTACCTTTTCAATTTTTACTTCCTGACTGTTACTGAAGAAAACTATGTGGCTTCGATATGTCAGTCAAGGATAAAAAGGGAGAGCCAGCCATGTGATGTCATCAGTGATGTCATCAATGACATTTGTGATGTCATCTTTGATGTCCTGGGTGTTAGTGTTAGCAGTGCACGGTGGCGCGAGTTATGGTTGCTTATGTTACCATAACTGCCGAATTTCAGGGGTTTTTCGGTTTTACTTTGAACCATAACGTCCCTTTAACAAAGTTTTTTCACAGAATTTCATAGGTTTTTAGTAGCGCAACTTAACCATAATGTCCCTTTAACAAAGTTTTTTTTACTGATATGAATATATATGATCACAGGCCCCGAAGAAGGGCATTATTTCCCGAAATGCATAGGCCAAACATGTGATATATCTGCTAAAAGAAGCAATCATTGAAGTTGATTGAATACAATCATACTTTAAAGTCACGTTGAAATAAAAACCTTTGAAAAAGATATCAAATGTATTGAGCAACTGAAATGATTGAATGGCACCACTTAATTGTGGTTTCAGGGTGAGCAGCCCACACCGCCGGCCTCATGGCCAAGGTGCTTTTCTTTTTTGTCAGTACTTTAGAAAGTCTTACCTGCAAAAATGAAGTTCTAGATGCCAACTGCTACAGGTACAGGTGTAGTGTAAATATAGACCAGGTAGCTGTTTCCTCTAGATAATCTATGGTTACCTATCCATTAAAAGAGTGAGCCCACACGAGGATTACGATATTCACATGGCAAACTCATTCATTAATACAGACATGAATGCCTACGAAAATGTCCTGGTTAGTCACTTGAATCGATAAATCACGACACTGATAAGTGGGTTTCAGGAAGGATTTGTGAAAGGTTAGGAGGGTATGAATAATACAAGTCTTCACTTTGTCTTCCTGTCCACGCTGTCAGATTTTGACAAGATATTAGCAGCAATCTCCTTAAATGCATCCCAGCATAACCAACACTGTTTCTAGAATCAAGTGTGGATAATAATTGGAGTGTGCCCTCTTTCCCTGAGCCCTAATATTGTACAGATTTACCATTGACTCTCTCTCCCTCCAATCTCCACTGTGGGACAGGAATGCAACCAAGCTTCTACAAAGAGCTTCACAAGAGGTGGTCTAAAGCACACACCCATCTCTAACACAGGAAACTCTTGACACCTACTTTCCACGTGAATTCTGGATGTCTTAAGAGAAAGGTGAGGCAATGGATGTGAAATAGTTAACTATCCCATGCCACAGGCATCAACTTGTGCAATTAAGCTATCCCTCCGCAAATACCTCCCCTCTCAAGCTCTTTGCTCCTCTACCTCCAACTCACTCAGGGTCAGTCGTTTTTCTAAGAAACTAGCTGGGGGTAGATCTCTGGCTTCGGCTGGTGCCTCCCTCTGGAACAGCCTCCCTGCCACTCTAAAACTTGAGGAGAACCATCTCCGGTTCCGGAAGCACCTCAAGACCTTCCTCTTTTCTTCTGCCTTCGCTCCCCCTCTCCCCTGCTGATCTGTTCTCTCTTGGCACCGTGCACCTGGCCACCCTCTGGCTTTTGGGCCCAGGTACCTGCTCATCCTGTCACCCTCCCGCACAGCCTCCGGGCCACCCCTTGCACTAGGGTCTGTATCTGTACCCATACAGCCCCCCCTTTTTCGTCCTGCACTTATCGGACCTACCCTGTCTGCTGCCTTAAACCTAGCACTTGCAAATTGCTTGCTGCATTACCACTGTTTGTTGCCTTTATTATTTATTTATTGTTATTTATCAGTTTCTCCTCTGCTTCGCACTTTCCACCTCTCCCCTTCCATGCACTTTTCCCCTCCCCCCTCTCCCATGCACTTGCGCGTTCTCTATGTCACTGGGCCTAGTAAGATCGATGTTTTGTTCTACCCCGTTCACCTCCCTTGCCTTGTCACGCTCTGAAACACTTGTGTACGAGCGCGATAGAAATAAAATATCAATCAATCAATCAATTATGTACAAATAGTGGTCACTACCCAATTTAAATAGGTGCATATCTACAGGAAGACTAAACATGCAATGTTATTGTGCACATTAGAATGTGCTCAAGTAAATAAAAGAAAACTAAAACAACCTGTTAAAGCTGACAGATTAGTGGTTCTTCTCATGTGTCAGAAAAGTCAAGAGCCTGTCTTGTTCAAAATTGTAAGTATAAAAGTGCATGAAATTAAGTAGTCTAATTTGTTTACTCTGCACAACCATGCCTCATGATCAAAATATTCTTATTGAAGTGCTAAAAGAAAGAATGTCTTATTTTACTAGGGGCTGAATATTAGCATCCCCATTGCTTTTGCATCACAAATGATTATCTTTCCAGCAGTGTGAAGAAAATGTGATAAAATCTTATTCTGTAAAGAAGAGGTGTAAGTGGAGTAGTAACATTGTGTGTTGCACTTCTCTGAAAATGCAACCATAATCTGGCTCAGAGAAGTTTCAGACACAAAACTAAAAAGACAAAAGTAGAAAGCGTTCCCTCTGTGAATGAGGTAGACATGCTGAGGGCAGGTTGAACTCTCCTTGTTAGGTAAGCACAAGCTTCCAAACAATCACAATATTGAAACTGATTTAGTAAATATAATGACCAAAAAGGTTTCTACATTCAGAGTAATCTTTATTTAATGCATGAATAAAAATGTGTAAGGGAAAATAAAAGACAAGTGAATATTGATGTGTTGTTTCATTTAAACACAAAAAGGGTTGTACTCACAAGATGCAGGTAGTGACTAACTTCCACGAGAGACAGTACCTGAAACATGGTACAGAGTGTGTAACACACCAGGAACATTTGGAACTAAATGTTAAGCCCACAACTAGAAGTGGTACAACTAACAGTAAAGTAAAACTATATGCAGTCATTTAAAGTGGTGCTTTGCCACACTGGAACAATATGCTGAAAGCTAAAGATAGCCTGTGACAGTTTTTACAACCTGGAATCCACTATTAATATATAATAGGTATTGACCTGGAATGTTACACATTTTAATGTTAGTATGTGTTCATAAATAGGCCAACATGAACCAACACATTGTACCATCTATTTATTTCATTGGCAGTCTTTAAATCACAAAATTATTCTTATTTGGAACATGTTCAACACAAAGAAATGAAGACAGTGACGTGTTATTAGAAGTCAATAGGATCTTCAGGCATACAAAAAAAGAAATGTTCTGAGCTGGTTTGGCAATGCTGGTTAGTTTTCCAGTGAAATCTCTTACAAGCTAATATATTCACTTCAGCCCTTTGGGGGAGGTTTATGTGTCCCAGGAGTTTTGGACTGGCCATCTGGAGTGTAAATATTTATTCTCTGTTACCATGGAAACCCAGTAGACTCAGAGAAGAATAAAAGACCCTGTGGAGAAGGAGTTCCAAGTTAATTTTTATATTTTTATTTATATACAGTTCAAAATACCCATGGAGACTAAAATATGTGTTCTGATTGCTAAGAATCTTGCCTGTTCTTCAATGGTCTGGCTTCAAAGACACTTTACTGTATGTGAGGTGTCACCTTTGGACCTTGACTTCTCATAAAACATAGACATATGATCAACCTTATGGAAACTCAAACAATTGAGGCCCTGTGCCAGCAGATCCCGAGTAATTATTGTCAGAGAGGCCTTCTAGCATCACAATTTCACAAACACAAGATTTAAAACTCAAATCTGAAATGTAATTGTGCCCAGAAATACAATGCACTATGTGAATCAATACTAACCATGCGTTAAAAACAATGTTTTCCTATAAATCAACAACCAAATTACTAGATAAATTGGAAACATGCATTATTATCATCTACATCTGTATTATATGAGACTGAATGCTAATTATTGTCAATGCATTTAATAATTTTTAAAAATAACAAATTTTAAAATGTTTAGTAAAAAATGGTTATACATATTCATGCAGGATATCCAGATACCCATCCAGGCTGGCAGATCCAACAAATCCATATTTAATCAAGGTGGTATGTTGCTACAATGAAATATGGAATTAAAACAGAATTCTAGATTTTAAAGTGCGTGAGCAAATAGTCCCTACTTTGTTTTACTTTTCACATGCGAGAATGATGATAAGCCTATGGGAATTTGGTGGATAATCTATAGGAGTGTCTCGCTATAGAAAAAAGCCAATGGACAGATGTGACCAATACAAAAGTGTGATATGCTCATGGGGTTGTTACCAATTATGAAAGCACACAAACACAGGGAAAAAGTGACCTGACTCTGGATTCAAAAAGCTACACAGAAGGGATACCACCTGTTCTGCATGGATGAGTGCTAAACCTGGACATGACCTGAAGAACCAGCCCTGCCCGTAAGGAGAATACTTCTTGGAGCAGACCTGCTATTCAAGAGGGAGGAGAGACTGACTGGGAGTGCTTTGTAAAAACATGGGGGTCTATCCTGACTCAGCACTTTAAACAATAAGTCAGAATAAAGATTAGGACGGGTAATAAGAAAGGTCCCCTAGAATTGTTGCCCAGCTAAGTACATGGAGTAGAAGGGATTCAGGGTGGGATGGCTTCCAATAGGGTGTCACTCATTCCAAATAGAATATCTTGGGACTTTCTGTGAAATGCAATAGTTCATTCTCACTATATTTAAGGTCAAGTGACATTTGGCCTCCTTTAGAAAACATAGCCTTTTTTTGTGAATAGAGCGCAGGGGTTAACCAAATAGGAAAATTATATTGTAGTTTACTAGTTTGAGTTATACCTTGCTTCCACTGCACAAAAGCTGAGGAAAATAATATTTAAATATTTACGCAAATTCTTTCTCTTTGCAGGGCATATTGCTCAGTGCAGACAGTGTAGCATTTTGTAATTTGCAGCTAAATTGAATCTTGCGGTATTGACAGGTATATTCTAAAACATTGGACTGTGAATCAGTGGCAATGCTTTATAGAATTGTTGATAATGTTTAACCATGAAAGCCATAGATATAAAGTGATACCCATATATATCCATGTTCCTGTCACCTGACATGGTACAGTAGAGATGAGCCCTGAACCTTTGGGACTCTACTTTCCACCCCAAACCTGCAGAATTAGCTGAAACTCATTTTAGCCTGCATTTAAATTACATGCATAGAGGCTAGAAACCCACAACCCACATGCATACCAGGGGGTCTACTGATGTAAATGTGTGAGTTAAATTCTCTGGACTTATTATCTATCGATTGATATTATTTTGAGTGAATGTTAACTGAAGAGAGCTTTAATATACTTTCCGATAAGCGCTTTCATCGTCATAGAATTGAGTTCTGCTTAGAGGCAGCCTGGTATTATTTAGGACTGGAAATGTTAGAAATATATTTAGCAGACATTATGGTGATTGAATGTGTGTGTGTGACCTTGTAGCGAGATTGTCACAGGAAGACTAATTCTAATTGTGAATGTAATTTTCAAAGGTCATCTATAGCGTTTTGGTGACTTCCCTGCATAAAGTATGGGGAACAACTTTGATTTATTTTATTTAAATACATTTGAGTTTTTATCACTAATAGCCTGTTTATTTTTCAGTGTTACAGAATAGTGGGTTTGAACTGTATACCACAGAGCGTTAATTCAGTGTTTGCCACTTAGTGAAAAGAGCAATATATCAGCAAATTAAAAATACCAATCACACATCCCTGAAAGGGAAAACACAATAGTACAAGCTAGATATATAGTTATGGGTGGAATGGCTAACTGAGAATCATACCATCTGGAGTATATCAAAAGTGTGCAGATGAAAAACCCAATAGAAAATGCAGAGAAAGTGTAAATAATGACTCACGGTGACCATGCAAAATGCTGGTGGTCATGGGCATATAGAATGTACATACCAGAGTGACAACTGGTATGTACGTTTTCTATCCTAGTTCTTGGATGGTTGTTCGACACATCAGGCCTGCCTTTTTGATGTTTGCCAGTGGTTGATCTCTGGTTTGGCAGCATCGATTTAGCACACGAGTTGGTTACTGTGACGTGTATTGTCAAGTAGGCTGTTCAATAACATGACTTCTCTCGGGAACTGCAGTGGGGTCATCAAGTTTGGATAATCAATGGTCTCAATGAGCATCCAAATAGTGAAAAGCTGGTGCTTTGGTTGGGGCATCTCAAGGTTGGAAAGAGGTTTAACAGACGTCTGTCCTGGTGATGAAGTGGTTAGGCTTGGCGCACTTGATCATGTAGTTCAACAGATCAAGCCGGGCTTGATGGCTCAGATGACAGTTCTTTGCATGAAGATAGCTCTCAGTTAAACAGTAGTTTGAAGACATGCATGATAACTCAAAATTGTCTTGACACCATTTATGTTCTTGTCAGCAACAACAACCATCAGAAGTACTTATTCTGGACTTTGGAATGCTAGGAGTGCTCCTCCATAAACGCATACAGACATAGAGGCCGATTCATGGAATAATTAGCGCGGCGCAAGTGGCCAAAAACGTGCGAATCGCAGTGGAATAGCGAAAATCGCAGTGCAAGTGCGAAAATCGCACGAAAAGCAGCGCACATCGATTCATGGAAGGCCGTGCGCTAGAAGACCATCGGATGTGCGATAAGAAAGTGCGCGGCGCACGTTGGCGCACAGGCCATCTAACGGCGTGCGCCAGGTTACAGCGAAATTCGCACAGGCCACAGCGAAAATCGCACATAGCGCGGCGCACGCAACAAAAGTAGGCGTAACACGGGGCGTAACACTCGGAATGGGGAACAACTTGCCAAAAAGTGGGCGTCACGGGGGAAGCACAGGGTACAAGTGCGCAGAACGCCCACACGCTCGCCTCCAACACGTATTCATGGAATAGAATAGGGCAAAAAAGCGCACGCTCAAACCAGCGCACAGGCACAAACACGACCGCCACAAGAAAGCAGGCGGTAGCGTCTCTGCGCCTGGAAGAAATGTGCGCCAAAAGGTGCGCCAACAAATAGCACCCATATACAGCCATGATGAATGGCCAATACTGTGGCCCTCCAGGACAAATGACGTGCAAAGGGGTACCCACAAACACAGACAGGCGCTGACAGAAAAAAAAATGTGTGCGTGTATACCGGGGTGCGCGGGAAGTCTCACACGCGATTAGGCAGGGTACGTGGATTTCAGGGGTGCGCGGGAAGTTCCACATGCGACATGGCCGGGTACGTGGATTTCAGGGGTGCGTGGGAAGTTCCACACGCGACATGGCCGGGTACGTGGATTTCAGGGGTGCGCGGGAAGTTCCACACGCGATTAGGCAGGGTACGTGGATTTCAGGGGTGCGCGGGAAGTTCCACACGCGATTAGTCAGGGTACGTGGATTTCAGGGGTGCGCGGGAAGTTCCACACGTGACATGGCCGGGTACGTGGATTTCAGGGGTGCGCGGGAAGTTCCACACGCGACATGGCCGGGTACGTGGATTTCAGGGGTGCGCGGGAAGTTCCACACGCGATTAGGCAGGGTACGTGGATTTCAGGGGTGCGCGGGAAGTTCCACACGCGATTAGGCAGGGTACGTGGATTTCAGGGTTGCGCGGGAAGTTCCACACGCGATTAGGCAGGGTACGTGGATTTCAGGGGTGCGCGGGAAGTTCCACACGCGATTAGGCAGGGTACGTGGATTTCAGGGGTGCGCGGGAAGTTCCACACGCGATTAGTCAGGGTACGTGGATTTCAGGGGTGCGCGGGAAGTTCCACACGCGATTAGGCAGGGTATGTGGATTTCAGGGGTGCGCGGGAAGTTCCACACGCGATTAGGCAGGGTACGTGTATTTCAGGGGTGCGCGGGAAGTACCACACGCGATTAGTCAGGGTACGTGGATTTCAGGGGTGCGCGGGAAGTTCCACACGCGATTAGGCAGGGTACGTGGATTTCAGGGGTGCGCGGGAAGTTCCACACGCGATTTGGCCGTGTACGTGGATTGCAGGGGTGCGCGGGAAGTTCCACACGCGATTTGGCTGTGTGGTCCCAGGCATTACCTGTACACCCTCCACGGCCCCTGCAGGCAGCACACACCACAGGGGACTAACCTGCACACCTGCTCATGTCTCCCACCACCCCCACCCCCCAGGGGCAGCCTCCACCAGGCCCCCACTCATGTCCCCTATCACCCCCACCCCCCAGCCACCAGGGCAGCCTCCACCAGGCCCCCACCCATGTCACCCACCACCCTCACCCCCCAGCACTGTGGGGCACCTGCCAGCAGGCCCCCACCCATGTCACCCACCACCCCCACCCCCCAGCAGTGCAGGGGCACCCACCACCAGGCCCCCACCCATGTCTCCCACCACCCCCCCCAGCCACCAGGGGCACCCTCCAACAGGCCCCCACCCATGTCACCCACCACCCCCTCCCCCCAGCACTGTGGGGCACCTGCCAGCAGGCCCCCACCCATGTCACCCACCACCCCCACCCCCCAGCACTGTGGGGCACCTGCCAGCAGGCCCCCACCCATGTCACCCACCACCCCCACCCCCCAGCCACCAGGGGCACCCTCCACCAGGCCCCCACCCATGTCACCCACCACCCCCACCCCCCAGCACTGTGGGGCACCTGCCAGCAGGCCCCCACCCATGTCACCCACCACCCCCACCCCCCAGCAGTGCAGGGGCACCCACCACCAGGCCCCCACCCATGTCTCCCACCACCCCCACCCCCCAGCCACCAGGGGCACCCTCCAACAGGCCCCCACTCATGTCACCCACCACCCCCACCCCCCAGCACTGTGGGGCACCTGCCAGCAGGCCCCCACCCATGTCACCCACCACCCCCACCCCCCAGCACTGTGGGGCACCTGCCAGCAGGCCCCCACCCATGTCACCCACCACCCCCACCCCCCAGCCACCAGGGGCACCCTCCACCAGGCCCCCACCCATGTCACCCACCACCCCCACCCCCCAGCACTGTGGGGCACCTGCCAGCAGGCCCCCACCCATGTCACTCACCACCCCCACCCCCCAGCCACCAGGGGCACCCTCCACCAGGCCCCCACCCATGTCACCCACCACCCCCACCCCCCAGCATCCAGGGGCAGCCTCCACCAGGCCCCCACTCATGTCCCCTTGCACCCCCACCCCCCAGCAACCAGGGGCAGCCTCCACCAGGCCCCCACCCATGTCTCCCACCCCCCCCACCCCCAGCAACCAGGGGCAGCCTCCACCAGGTCCCCACCCATGTCACCCACCACCCCCACCCCCCAGCAGTGCAGGGGCACCCTCCACCAGGCCCCCACTCATGTCCCCTTGCACCCCCATCCCCCAGCAACCAGGGGCAGCCTCCACCAGGCCCCCACCCATGTCTCCCACCACCCCCACCCCCCAGCAGTGCAGGGGCAGCCTCCACCAGGCCCCAACCCATGTCTCCCACCACCCCCACCCCCCAGCACTGTGGGGCACCTGCCAGCAGGCCCCAACCCATGTCACCCACCACCCCCACCCCCCAGCACTGTGGGGCACCTGCCAGCAGGCCCCCAACCATGTCTACCCACCACCCCCACCCCCCAGCCCGCAGGGGCAACCTCCACCAGGCCCCCACCCATGTCACCCACCACCCCCACCCCC
The DNA here is from genome assembly GCF_040938575.1 of Ambystoma mexicanum. Lineage (NCBI taxonomy): Eukaryota > Metazoa > Chordata > Amphibia > Caudata > Ambystomatidae > Ambystoma > Ambystoma mexicanum. The sequence goes on from NC_090935.1 coordinate 1,282,793,149, forward strand.
AGCACTGTGGGGCACCTGCCAGCAGGCCCCCACCCATGTCACCCACCACCCCCACCCCCCAGCACTGTGGGGCACCTGCCAGCAGGCCCCCACCCATGTCACCCACCACCCCCACCCCCCAGCCACCAGGGGCACCCTCCACCAGGCCCCCACCCATGTCACCCACCACCCCCACCCCCCAGCATCCAGGGGCAGCCTCCACCAGGCCCCCACTCATGTCCCCTTGCACCCCCACCCCCCAGCCACCAGGGGCAGCCTCCACCAGGCCCCCACCCATATCCAACCCATGTCTCCCACCACCCCCACCCCCCAGCACTGTGGGGCACCTGCCAGCAGGCCCCCACCCATGTCACCCACCACCCCCACCCCCCAGCACTGTGGGGCACCTGCCAGCAGGCCCCCACCCATGTCACCCACCACCCCCACCCCCCAGCCACCAGGGGCACCCTCCACCAGGCCCCCACCCATGTCGACCACCACCCCCACCCCCCAGCCACCAGGGGCACCCTCCACCAGGCCCCCACCCGTGTCACCCACCACCCCCACCCCCCAGCATCCAGGGGCAGCCTCCACCAGGCCCCCACTCATGTCCCCTTGCACCCCCACCCCCAGCCACCAGGGGCACCCTCCACCAGGCCCCCACCCATGTCACCCACCACCCCCACCCCCCAGCAGTGCAGGGGCACCCTCCACCAGGCCCCCACCCATGTCCCCCTGCCCCCAGGTCCTGACGATACACAATCATGGCAGTAATGGGCAGCATACCCAGCACAAACACCTAGGCAAGGATTGCATCCACCCACATAGTGAATGCAATTACATGACACAACCCCAATGGCAAGTATGTAAATGAACACATGTCCGTCACACACACATACACAATGGCTGCAAGTGAATGTCAAAACCCATATCATGACATGTATGAAACCAAAGACAAAATAACACAAGTGGAAGTAAAAATAAAAAATGTATTAAAGATGAAAAATAAGTAAACAAATCAAACATACAACTATGTGGATAACAAAATAAATGGTCCATGTCGGAGAACAAAAGTAAAAATCAAAAAAAAAAAGGAATACAAAAACAAATGTTGACCAAAGCAATATCAAGTAGAAGGAAAAGAATGAAAAACCATTTCCACATGGTGAACACAATAACGAAAAAAAGAAAATGTTCCTTCAAAAAACAAACTATATACAGGAATGTACCAGGGTCCATGAGCCCAACACCATAAAGGAAATCTACTACTACCTAAAGAAAAAAATATATACAAAAAAGTGGCCATTGTCCGAGCGGTCCAAAATAATAAAAACAAATAAAGGAAACCTAACACTAACTAACTATATAACTATATACAAAGGCAGAGTGCAAGTCCTGCGGCTCACTTGTTGATGTTGCTGGCCAGGGCATCATCGAACTCCATGTCGATGTCCTGGAGGCGGGACTCTGTCCTGGCCCCGAGGTCTCGCAGGGATAACCCCATGTTCAGCTCAAACTCCCTGCGAGCTTCCTCGAGGCACTCAGCCCGCCTCAACGCCCGACGCATGGAGAACTCCGCCCTGACCATGGCGAGCCGCTCCTCTTCCGCCCGCTGCCGCTCCTCACCTATCCGCTGGACCAACTGCTCCCACACAGAAGACACCACCATCCCAGGGTTGCCCTGCCCTCCGGCCGATGCCTGTCCCTCTGATCTAGATGGCCCCGAGCCATGATGCCTCCCACGTCGAGCCCGCTGCTGCCTCCGACGCCACTGCCTCTGCCAGCACGACGGCATCCAGGCTGATGGAAACCACCGACGCCGTCGTGCACGTGCCCTGCCTGATGATGCTGTCACATCTTCCATCTGCTGGGGTCCAGTTGCTGTGTTGTCCACCCCTGCTGGACCTCCGACTCCCAACTGTGGCAGGGATGGGATCCCCACCGAGCTGGCTGCATTGGTCGGGGCAGGTCCACAGGGGGCCCTGGTGGCATCTGGGCTGGAAGACGGCAAGGAGAACGACTGGTGTATAGCCTGCACAGAGGAGGAGAGGGCCGCCACATTGGCCAACTGATGCAGGAAACCCCCGAACATGGCCGATCCCAATTGGGCCACGTCGGCACGGTGCACTTCGTGATGACGTGCGTGCTCCTCCCGGGAAGCACGCACGGCATCACGAATCACAGCCGTGCGCATCGCGACCCCAATCAGGACCTTCTCCACATGGCCAGGGGTTCCCACGTCCGCAGGTGGAGGGGAGTCAGGTGACATGGACATCCCCTCTACCTGCGGACGGGCCTGGGACGGGGCATCCCTGCTGGTGCATGGTGGTGCACTCACAGGGTCAGCGACATGCACAGGCCCCTCCACGGTGACCTGTGCTGCCTCCTGCCCCTGGCCCTGGACTGCACCACTTGCACCAGCAGGGATCCCCCCACCAGGCCCCATGTGTGCCCCAGTGGCGGCCTCCTCCTCCTCTGTGCAAACCACCAACCTGGATGGCTCCTCACCGTCTCCCACCGTAGCAGGCCCCTGTGGGGGCTCACCCACCCCTTCCGCTGCAGCCGTGGGGGCATCCCCGCCGCCTTGCTCCACAGCGCCGTCTCCGCCCTCTTCTTCACTAGCCGCTGCGTAGAGGGAGACAAAGAACACAAGCATCAGGGTACTGTACAATGGTCCCCTAGACAGGAAGCAATAGCAGATGACCACCACTGTCAAAGTACACTTCCATCATGTCCCTCCACAACACATGGGTCACTCCAGGCAAAACACACACAGTAACAGGCATGCTGCATGCCATGGACATTTCCATGCATGTCCAATGGACTCTTGAAACATTCAATGATATGGAACTCACATGCATCATGGCTCATGCCTTTCACATGCACACAGTTCACCTCAGTCACATCCATCTGGCCCCAAACACAACAAACACAGCGGATACAAGGGCAATTTGGCTGCTTCACTGAATCTGTGCATTGTCACACACATGTGTCATGCATCCATGGCATGCACAAGTCACAGACACGCAGGTCAGCCACACAGACATGGCTACCACATATGTACCTGGCATCAGCACCCATCCCTCACCCCCACCCATGTCCCGGTACAGAGACTGGCATGCTCTCATGTTCAAAATCTGCATAGGGCTCCCCATGCGGCATTTGAACACATGCAACAACCATGTGGGTCACACATCACTGGTTGCACATGCATTACCATGATGTCCATGCACACATACATGCATACATGGCCTATGGCACACATACAGGCAAGTATCATAGACCCAGCACACAGCAACATGCCCTGTCTCACACAGTAATGCTTGGACACTTACCGCTCAACTCCAGACGGGCCTCCCTCTCAAGGATCTGGGCGTGGAGCGCTGGGCGTACGCGTTCCAGGACCCTCATCTGGATGGAACTCATGCGGCCCCCCTCCACGAGGCGCCGGGCCTTCACAAGGGTCCTGGACCTCAAGTCCTCCCAGCGCTTCTTGATCTTCTGGACGTTGCGGGTTGCCACCCCCTCCGCGTTGATGGCAATCACACAGTCGGCCCAGATTCTCTCCCGTCCATCCTTGCTGGCGCGGGACGATCCAAAGAGGGCATCATACTGCCCCAGGACATGCTCCACCAGGACACCAACTTCGGTGGCAGTGAAGCTGGTGCCCCTCTGCCCCTCTGGCCTGGGGTTGCCACTGGTGCCAGATGTGGAAGTGCCCGACATGGCAACCCCAGAGGCAGGTGTGGGTGGGCAACTGGGTCCTGGGGCTGGGCTGTGGAGCGATGTAATCCCAGTCGGGAGTCTTCAGTTCCAGCAGGGGTGGACACAGCAACTGGACCCCTGCAGATGGCTGATGTGCAGGCACCAAATGGCAGGGCACAGTGGCAGCAGGCAGGCAGGCAGGCAGGCAGCAGCAGATGGCACGTGGGAGGCTGCTCGGGGCACTGGGGGGCAGTAACTCGTCCTTCTGGGCAGGAGCGTGGTCTTCCGTGTGTTTTCGCGTGGCCAGCTTGATACGGAGTGATTTGGCACGTGAGAATTCGGCACGTCAGCGTGAAATCCTAGGAAAGGCCCTTAGCGCGTAAGCGCGTAAGCACGCATACACGATTCTATTGGTCCAGAGTCCCTCAGCGCGTAAGCGCGTATGTGACGTGACCCGCACGGGTGTTCCCCACCCAGCATGTGATGACGGAGCACACGTGTAAATACTGCACGTCAGAGTGTAATCGCGTGTAATTGGACAAAAGTGCGCGTACACGCGATTGGCCTATGTACGTGTATTTCAGGGGTGCGCGGGCACTTACACACGCAAGTACGTCAGCGCACCTGTATCCCGTTGTGCGTGTGAATTTCCACACGCTATTGGACTGGAAACTGGATTCCAGGGGTGCGCGGGTCACACGCTCGCCTAGAATACGCGCAAAGCATGAATTTGCGCACTTTAACAATAACAAGCCAGACGCCAGGATGAACATACCGTTCCTAGCAGCAGTGGCAGTGGGCTACCAAAGGAGGAGGAGGAGGATAGTCAGGGCCAGAATATTCACACCCAGAACCAGCCTTTTCGGGATGCCTGATGACCAGGTGTATGGAAGGTAAAGGTTTCCACCACACATAATACTGGACCTGGTGAGTGAGTGGGAGGATGACCTCACATCACCCACCCTGTGCTTCCAAGCACTCAGCCCCCTGGAGAAGGTCCTCAATGTACTGCACTTCTTAGCCACTGGATCATTTCAGCGGACAAGTGCCATAGTGGGTGGGGTGTCACAGGCCACCCAGTCACGCTGCCTACACCAGGTCTTGAACATCATCACTGCACGCCCATCAGTCCGCAGGCACATATACCTGCCCAGAACACCTGCAGAAAGGCATGCTGCCGCCCTGGATTTTTACGGTGTGGCACGATTCCCCAAAGTGCTAGGTGCCATCGACTGCACCCATGTGGTTCTACGTCCCCCCAGGGCATCTGAGCACATCTATAGGAACCGCAAGCACTGGCATTCCATCAACGTGCAGGTAGTATGTAATGCCAAGGGAATCATCACCTCAGTATATGCCAACTATCCCGGCTCCACCCACGACAGCTTCATTTACCGAATGTCCACCCTATGCCGGGACCTAGATGCTGGGCGGCATGGCGATACATGGCTGCTTGGTGAGTATGTATGCCACTGCACATGCATGCATGTTGGATACTGAGCAAGGTCACAACCCCACCAATGATACCAATCACCACCTCCACAGGGGACAGTGCCTACCCTCTCAGCCCCCACATGATGACGCCAATTCGGAACCCCACCACGCCACCCCAGGTAAGATATAACACAGCCCACATTACAACCCGGGGCATAGTGGAGCGCACATTCGGAGTGCTAAAGTCACGCTTTCGCTCCCTTGACCGTTCTGGCGGGCAGCTGTTATACGCTCCCCCAGTAGTGTGCAGGATCATAGTGGCAGCATGTGTCCTGCACAACGTTGCAACACACCGGGGCCTGGCCGTGGACATGGTGGTGGCCCCACATCCCCAACCACATGCACAGCTGCTGCGCATGGGAGGGGAAAGGGCACGGGGGGAGGCAGCCCGTACACAGCTAGTGGCTAATTACTTCACATAGTAATCACACCCCTGTGGACTGCACACTGGCCTGGCACATTTCATCTGACAGTCAATGATGACTCAACCTGACACTGATCCTGAATGTCTGGAGATTCAACCGTGAAAAGCATATCAGCCTGAGATTGTTCACCTGGAAGTGTTACAATGTGTGCATCCCTACCCACACACACCACCAATGCAGTGTTGTGAAGAAACACATTCAAGCAGCTAAACTGAATACCCACTTGCTAAATGCAACAAGAGGACAGTGCCATGTCACCCAACCCATCCCCAGCACCGCCACACAACACACCGTGCCATGTCATGCTATGTGCAGGTAAACAAAGTAATCCCCACAACATGACAAGTGTTGCGATGTACAGTGTCCCCAATTGAAACTTGCTACACCTGAAATACTCACTGTAATGCAGGACCAACAACAAACTTGAGCAGGTACTTCACTAATGTGATAAATCAGTAGTCTCACCACCTGGAAATGCCTGCACTCCCACCACTTCCAACTGAACAGTGTTGGCGCCATGTAGAGTTGTAGGTGCACTGCTGCCAACAAGGACCCCATCTCCAGACTAGAGGGCCTTGTGTAGACATGAGGTAGGGACCTGCAAATTGGGAGGCAGACACAGATGATGAGTTACACATCAATGCAACATGCAGTGTACAACACAACAGCAATATGCACTAGGAATGTATACACAGTATTGACTAGACTACCCACACATGTAGTGGGAGTCCAATGTCACCATGTACTTCAATGTCACTTGGGCACACCCTTTGCAAGCCCATGGAAACGGGAAGCAGGAGGGGTGTGTGTGACTCAAACCCAGGCATCTGAACCTAATACATGACAAGCCTGCATGTGCCCAGCCACAATGCAGCGTATGCCCACAGGAACCACGGAAGCCAACAAATTGTCCCAAAAAAATTGGGAAAAATATAAAATTAAAAATAAAAATAAAAATAAAAATAAAAAAAAATAAAAAATGGCCATTAAAGGGCCCGGGTGGGTTGGGGAGGCCACCCAGGAGGTCCGAGGTCAGGGTGCACACCAAAACCCACCTGTGTGGATCCTGGGAAAAAAGAAACACCTCCATGGGCTCATGGCCCACACGGCTACCCTATTGTGGGAGTATCACTGCTGTCGCTATTATCACCCTGTGCAGCTGCATCCGGAGGTGGTTGCACTATGGGAGGCAGCCCACGCAAGGCCCTACTCTGTTCCTCCATGGCTGCAAGCATGCGGGTGTGGTAGGTCTCGTTCTGGAGGATGAGGGTGCGGAGGTCCCCATGCAACAACTCACGGGATGCCCGGACCTCCGCCCTCGTTGCTTGCATCTCAGCTGAGAGCGTACGGGTGAGACGCTCCAGCTGCTGTTCTGTCCTTTGGTGTGTTGAAGCCTCAAGCTCAACAAGAGTCGTCCTGAGTTGATGTAGCTCCTGCCTCAGGGCTTCCCTGTGGCCCTGGGACTCTATGGAGATGGCCTCCTGCAGAGTCGCCAGTGCCGCCCGCCTGTCCCTGTTGGACGCCAACATGTCCTCCCTGTGTGACTGGCAGATGGAGTCGGTTGCCTGCTCTAGTCGCTCCATCAGCCTTTCAGGGGGGACAATGGAAGTGGCCACCCTATCCATGGCCTGAGCCATCATCTCGGATGATGCTGCCTGTTGGGTAGCCATACCGTAAATGGATTGCTCCCATGCGGTATTGCCAGGTGGCGTACGGCCACCACGTCGGCGGGCAACACACCTGTCTGGGGCAAGGCGGACTGCGCCTTGCTGTGCCGGCACTGCCTGAGGCTGCAGGACTGCATTCCCCCTCTGATCTGCTGGCCCAGGAACAGGATCAGATGTCGCGGAGTGTGACCCTGCATCCGTAACCACCAAAGGCCTAGCTGCCAACACTGACATCCCCATTGAGGGTTCTGACCCTGGTGCAGGTGGGTGGGACAGAACAGAATCCCTCCCTGGAACACTCACCTGCGACGGCACGTAGGTCTCATCAACCGAGTCAACAGCTGAGTACTGCTCGGGGGAGGTGCAGCCAGAGACACCCCTTGAGAGCACGACCTGCAGCACTTGTGGGTTCTCACCCACCAGCACACCACGTCCCTCACTGGTGGTTGGTCGGCCCTCGGACCCCTCCTGGCTCTTCACCATCTCCACAACCCCAGCAGTATCAGGTGCGTCTTCCCCTGCAATGACATAATGACAAAGAAATGGAAACACGCATTAGCACCATGGCACACAATGAGGGCTGAGAAGCAAGAGAACCAGTACTTGATTGACACATGTCCCACATGACTAAGACCCTCCCATGCATGCACCCTCACTGCGTATGAAGGGCAGGCAAATGGCACACACTCATGACACAAAGATGGAAGATGAACACATTTTCTGCATGCTGCCTGGCAGTGGCATCACACATTGGCCTGTGATTGCCAGGTGACACACACATGACATCACACAGCTGGAATGTACCATTGCTATTGAGTGTAGATGGAGAGGAGGGCAGCACTTATTCATTCAGTCCAGTTCCCGCATGCAATAGCTTTTCTAATTCAAACAGGTCTGATTTTTCGCCTGGAGCTGCCAGTCCAATATGGTCCAATTGCACAGGGACATGTGTGAACATATGATATCCAGGTAACAAAGTCACTCCACTTTACCATAGCCATGCCAGACATGTGACCAGAGGACTGAGGAATGCCTAGTATAAGTGGTGGAATGCAAACAATCTGTCTGATTGAACATAGAAAAATAAGCAACAATGTTGTGGCAAGGTGACACTACAAGGGCAACTGGGGTGCTGTTGGGCTAGATGTCTACTGTTGGCAGAAGGGATACTGCAATGGCCAAATGCAGCTGCGCAGGATGTATTGCATGAAGCACATGGCTGACCCATACGACTCAGGCGCACACACTCTCACCTGGCACACAAACAGATGCCCTCACACACACACCATGCACATGGATGACAAACACATGCATGTGCACTCACCGGACAATGCCTCGTAATCAGGCAGATCTCCCACGCCTTGGATCTGTTCCTCCGTGACGTAGGTCCCAGCGACTGACTCATGTGGAATGAGTTCCATGTCTAATACTGGAGACCCACCTCCAGTCACTAGAGTTGCGGCATGACTTGAGGCCAGCTTCTTCTTTGCCCTGCGCTTTAGGTCATTCCAGCGCTTATAGCAATCATTGGCTGTGCGCCTCACGATTCCAAGGGCACTTTCGATGTCCGCAACGGTCTGCCAGTGTGCCTGGCGTTGTGCAGGTGTGGTCTTGGATCCTGCAACAATGACCATCTCGTTATCATGTCCGGACACATACTCGACAAGTGCATTCAGTTCGTCATCCGTGAAGCTGGGCTTCCTGGACGGGCCGGACTGTGTAGCCGTGTCTGGGGCATCAGCCTGTGCCGGACGAGCACTCTTCCTCTTCCGCTTGGAAGGTGGTGGTGATCCTGAGTGTCCTGCGCCGCTCTGGACACTAGGGGCAGGAGCCCTGGTGGGCTCTGTATCAGGTGTGTGGGATTGCACACTCAGCATGGGAGTTGGTGCAGGCATTGGCTCTAGTGTAATGGTGTCAGGGGGAATGTCAGCAGGATGGACTAGGACCGACACTGTCCTTGCTGGGTGTGTGAGAGCTGGGGTGGATGGAGCCACAGCTGCCCCTGCAGCCTCTCCGCCCTGCCTACTTGGGGCAGCAGATGACCTTGCTGCCCCAGTTCCACGTGGCATGATGGCATCAACGTGCACCAGCACACGTGTCGTAGCCCTGCTGACCTGGAAGTCAGCCATGGAGTCAGCCAGGTCTGGTGCCACAATGGGCTGGTCCAACAAGGGCTGAGCATGGATGGTGTCAGCCACATCAGCCTCAACGGGCGGGGGGGGGATTATGGGTGCCCTTGACTGGTCCTCCACACATGGGGGACAGGCTCACCCTGCAAGTTACGACCACATCCCTTACCGGATCCACCACGGCCACCACTTGTGGCTCTTCCACCTTTGCCACCCTTACGGAATCCTCGCCTCCCAGCCATGGCACTGATATTAATGTGCGTATGAGAGTGGATGTAGACTATTGTCCTGGGCAATTGGGGGTCAAAGGGGTTGGGTACCAGATGGTAATAGTACCCTAGTGCTCTAGCAAGGCTGAATGTAACCCCTGGGGAAAGATGACGGGTCACGCAACGCACAGGAGGCCCAAAAAAGGGAGATGACGTGCACGCAACCCCTCCTAGACCACGTGTGCAGAAAGAAAAACCTGCACTACGCTGTGGCACCCAGTAACACAAGAATGAACGTATGCGTGTCACACGCAGCCTAGAATGACCTCTGAAGGGGTAGGTTACACAGGGGGCAAGCACAGAAGTTAGATACGTGCGTGACTCACCGTCTGCCAGGTAAAAGAGCGTGAAAAATGAGCGCGTTTGGTTGGCAACACCCCCGCCAAAAGAAGATTTGTACGCTGTCTGAGGAGACAGGACAACAGTAGAAGGGGACACTGTTTGAGGGAACAGGCCCAGGTAAACCAGTACAAGAGAAAAAAGAGAAAAAGCTGTCAGAGGTAACAGGGAGTACGAACTGGAAACGCCGTGAAGTAAATCGCGTGTGAAACGACAAGAAGTACAGAATTCACCCACTCGCTCTCCACGAAAAGCACGTACAAGGAAATGGTGTTCTACACGTACCTTATATACAGGCCCACACGTACAGCGTCACTTACGTGGCGTGTACGTGCTAGGCCCATTGCCACCAATCTCACGCTTTGTCACTTCTGCGTGTAGGTCCTTTTTCACCAATCACACGCTTTGTCACTTCTGCGTGTAGGTCCTTTTTCACCAATCACACGCTTTATCACTTCTGCGTGTAGGTCCTTTTTCACCAATCACACGCTTTGTCACTTCTGCGTGTAGGTCCATTTTCAACTATTACACGCTTTGACACTCGGACGTGTCACGCAACATTTTCCTACGCGTGCACGTCGATTTACACGCAGACGTGTTTGATTTTCGCGTGCCAAATCACTCGTATCAAGCTGGCCACGCATTCACACACGGAAGACCACGCTCCTGCCCAGGGGGCCAAATTACTGCCCCCCAGAGCCCTGAGCACGCTCCCACCTGCCATCTGCTGCTGCCTGACTGCCTGCTGGCCACGTGCCCTGCCATTTGCTGCCTGCACATCAGCCAGGGGTGCTGTTGCTGTGACCACCCCTGCTGGAACCAAAGGCTCCCGACTGCTTTTCCGTCGCCCCACAGCCCTGCCCCAGGACCCAGTTGCCCACCCACTCCTGCCTCTGGGGTTGCCATGTCGGCCACTACAACAGGTGGCACCAGTGCCAACCCCCGGCCAAGGAGGCAGAGGGGCACCAGCTTCAGTGCCAGGGAAGTTGGTGTCGTGGTGGAGGCTGCCCCTGGTGGCTGGGGGGTGGGGGTGGTGGGAGACATGAGTGGGGGCCTGGTGGAGGCTGCCCCTGCACTGCTGGGGGGTGGGGGGGTGGGAGACATGGGTGGGGGCCTGGTGGAGGCTGCCCCTGGTGGCTGGGGGGTCGGGGTGGTGGGAGACATGGGTGGGGGCCTGGTGGAGGCTGCCCCTGCACTGCTGGGGGGTGGGGGTGGTGGGAGACATGGGTGGGGGCCTGGTGGAGGCTGCCCCTGGTGGCTGGGGGGTGGGGGTGCAAGGGGACATGAGTGGGGGCCTGGTGGAGGCTGCCCCTGCACTGCTGGGGGTGGGGGGGGTGGGAGACATGAGTGGGGGCCTGGTGGAGGCTGCCCCTGGTTGCTGGGGGGTGGGGGTGCAAGGGGACATGAGTGGGGGCCTGGTGGAGGCAGCCCCTGCACTGCTGGGGGGTGGGGGGGTGGGAGACATGGGTGGGGGCCTGGTGGAGGCTGCCCCTGGTGGCTGGGGGGTGGGGGTGGTGGGAGACATGGGTGGGGGCCTGGTGGAGGCCGCCCCTGCACTGCTGGGGGGTGGGGGTGGTGGGAGACATGGGTGGGGGCCTGGTGGAGGCTGCCCCTGGTGGCTGGGAGGTGGGGGTGCAAGGGGACATGAGTGGGGGCCTGGTGGAGGCTGCCCCTGCACTGCTGGGGGTGGGGGGGTGGGAGACATGAGTGGGGGCCTGGTGGAGGCTGCCCCTGGTTGCTGGGGGGTGGGGGTGCAAGGGGACATGAGTGGGGGCCTGGTGGAGGGTGCCCCTGCACTGCTGGGGGTGGGGGGGTGGGGGACATGGGTGGGGGCCTGGTGGAGGCTGCCCCTGCACTGCTGGGGGTGGTGGGTGACATGGGTGGGGGCCTGGTGGAGGGTGCCCCTGGTGGCTGGGGGGGTGGGGGTGGTGGGAGACATTGGTGGGGGCCTGGTGGAGGCTGCCCCTGGATGCTGGGTGGTGGGGGTGGTGGGAGACATGGGTGGGGGCCAGGTGGAGGCTGCCCCTGGTGGCTGGGGGGTGGGGGTGGTGGGAGACATGGGTGGGGGCCTGGTGGAGGCTGCCCCTGATGGCTGGGGGGTGGGGGTGGTGGGAGACATGGGTGGGGGCCTGGTGGAGGCTGCCCCTGCACTGCTGGGGGGTGGGGGTGCAAGGGGACATGAGTGGGGGCCTGATGGAGGCTGCCCCTGCACTGCTGGGGGGTGGGGGTGGTGGGAGACATGGGTGGGGGCCTGGTGGAGGCTGCCCCTGCACTGCTGGGGGTGGGGGGGGGGGGGGTGGGAGACATGAGTGGGGGCCTGGTGGAGGCTGCCCCTGGTGGCTGGGGGGTGGGGGTGGTGGGAGACATGGGTGGGGGCCTGGTGGAGGCTGCCCCTGCACTGCTGGGGGGTGTGGGTGGTGGGAGACATGGGTGGGGGCCTGGTGGAGGCTGCCCCTGCACTGCTGGGTTGGGGGGGTGGGAGACATGAGTGGGGGCCTGGTGGAGGCTGCCCCTGGTTGCTGGGGGTGGGGGTGCAAGGGGACATGAGTGGGGGCCTGGTGGAGGCTGCCCCTGCACTGCTGGGGGGTGGGGGTGGTGGGAGACATGGGTGGGGGCCTGGTGGAGGCTGCCCCTGCACTGCTGGGGGTGGGGGGGGTGGGAGACATGAGTGGGGGCCTGATGGAGGGTGCCCCTGGTGGCTGGGGGGTGGGGGTGCAAGGGGACATGAGTGGGGGCCTGGTGGAGGCTGCCCCTGCACTGCTGGGGGGTGGGGGTGGTGGGAGACATGGGTGGGGGCCTGGTGGAGGCTGCCCCTGGTTGCTGGGGGGTGGGGGTGCAAGGGGACATGAGTGGGGGCCTGGTGGAGGCTGCCCCTGGATGCTGGGGGGTGGGGGTGGTGGGTGACATGGGTGGGGGCCTGGCGGAGGCTGCCCCTGGTTGCTGGGGGGTGGGGGTGCAAGGGGACATGAGTGGGGGCCTGGTGGAGGCTGCCCCTGGATGCTGGGGGGTGGGGGTGGTGGGTGACATGGGTGGGGGCCTGGTGGAGGGTGCCCCTGGTGGCTGGGGGGTGGGGGTGGTGGGAGACATGGGTTGGACATGGGTGGTGGCCTGGTGGAGGCTGCCCCTGCACTGCTGGGGGGTGGGGGTGCAAGGGGACATGAGTGGGGGCCTGGTGGAGGCTGCCCCTGCACTGCTGGGGGGTGGGGGTGGTGGGAGACATGGGTGGGGGCCTGGTGTAGGCTGCCCCTGGTTGCTGGGGGGTGGGGGTGCAAGGGGACATGAGTGGGGGCCTGGTGGAGGGTGCCCCTGCACTGCTGGGGGTGGGGGTGGTGGGAGACATGGGTGGGGGCCTGGTGGAGGCTGCCCCTGGTGGCTGGGGGGTGGGGGTGCAAGGGGACATGAGTGGGGGCCTGGTGGAGGCTGCCCCTGGATGCTGGGGGGTGGGGGTGGTGGGAGACATGGGTGGGGGCCTGGTGGAGGCTGCCCCTGGTTGCTGGGGGGTGGGGGTGCAAGGGGACATGAGTGGGGGCCTGGTGGAGGCTGCCCCTGCACTGCTGGGGGTGGAGGGGCGGGATACATGGGTGGGGGCCTGGTGGAGGCTGCCCCTGCACTGCTGGGGGGTGGGGGTGGTGGGAGACATGGGTGGGGGCCTGGTGGAGGCTGCCCCTGGTTGCTGGGGGGTGGGGGTGCAAGGGGACATGAGTGGGGGCCTGGTGGAGGGTGCCCCTGCACTGCTCGGGGTGGGGGGGTGGGAGACATGGGTGGGGGCCTGGTGGAGGCTGCCCCTGCACTGCTGGGGGGTGGGGGTGGTGGGAGACATGGGTGGGGGCCTGGTGGAGGCTGCCCCTGGTTGCTGGGGGGTGGGGGTGCAAGGGGACATGAGTGGGGGCCTGGTGGAGGGTGCACCTGCACTGCTGGGGGTGGGGGGGGTGGGAGACATGGGTGGGGGCCTGGTGGAGGCTGCCCCTGGTGGCTGGGGGGTGGGGGTGGTGGGAGACATGGGTGGGGGCCTGGTGGAGGCTGCCCCTGCACTGCTGGGGGGTGGGGGTGGTGGGAGACATGGGTGGGGGCCTGGTGGAGGGTGCCCCTGGTGGCTGGGGGGTGGGGGTGGTGGGAGACATGGGTTGGACATGGGTGGGGGCCTGGTGGAGGCTGCCCCTGCACTGCTGGGGGGTGGGGGTGGTGGGAGACATGGGTGGGGGCCTGGTGGAGGCTGCCCCTACACTGCTGGGGGGTGGGGGTGGTGGGAGACATGGGTGGGGGCCTGGTGGAGGCTGCCCCTGCACTGCTGGGGGTTGGGGGTGGTGGGAGACATGGGTGGGGGCCTGGTGGAGGCTGCCCCTGCACTGCTGGGGGGTGGGGGTGGTGGGAGACATGGGTGGGGGCCTGGTGGAGGCTGCCCCTGGTTGCTGGGGGGTGGGGGTCCAAGGGGACATGAGTGGGGGCCTGGTGGAGGCTGCCCCTGCACTGCTGGGGGGTGGGGGTGGTGGGAGACATGGGTGGGGGCCTGGTGGAGGCTGCCCCTGCACTGCTGGGGGGTGGGGGTGGTGGGAGACATGGGTGGGGGCCTGGTGGAGGCTGCCCCTGGTTGCTGGGGGGTGGGGGTGCAAGGGGACATGAGCAGGTGTGCAGGGTAGTCCCCTGTTTTGTGGGCTGCCTGCAGGGGCCGTGGAGGGTGTACAGGGAACACCTGTGAGGACCCACCCAGCCTAATCGCGTGTGTAACTTCCCACGCACCCCTGTAATACACGTACCTGGCCAAATCGCGTGTGATAATTCCCGCGCACCCCTGTTATACACGTACCCAGACAAATCGCGTGTAGAACTTCCCGTGTACCCCTGTAATACACGTACCCAGCCAAATTGCGTTTGATAATTCCCGCGTACCCCTGTAATACACGTGCCCTGGCTAATCGGGTGTGAGACTTCACGCGTACCCCTGTAATACACGTACCCTGGGCAATCGCGTGTAAAACTGCCCGCGTACCCCTGTAATACACGTACTCTGGCTAATCGCGTGTAAAACTTCCCCCGTACCCCTGATATGAACGTTACCCGCTTTGCGTTCCTTGTTTGGCAGCCCTGTAAACTGGTCCAGGGTTAGCGCAGCCCTTTGCGATGATTTAGCGATTTTGATGGCTTTTCCTTGCGCGAGGGCGTTCTTGGGGGCGTTACTGGCGCTGCTGCAGGGTCGCTGCGATAATCTGCGCCACGGCTGGTTTGGGAGCCTAAAATCCATGAATACGCTGTGCGCGGAAATCGGTTTTAGCACACGTGCCTGGCGCAGACAATCGCACGCGGACACTCTGCGCCAGCCGCTTGCGACACTTTTCTGCGAAATTCTATGAATTACCCTGTAAAGCTATTTTGTCCTTTGCCTGAAAGCTCAAGTTAACTGAGGCACCTGTAGTCACATATCTACTAATTGGTACCTGGGTGTTTTTAAATTCAGTAATAGAAAAACTACTAATTCTTCCTGACAATGACCTCTATGATACCCACAGATGTTAATGGAAGGGTCTATCGCCTCATGTACACATGTATAAAATAAACATTGTTGAAAAACACTTTCAAAGAGAAGGGGAATCTGAAGTGTAGTACAGAAAAAGTAAAAGCTGTGTGATTACCTCAACTACACTAACCATCATATAGCCGAGGGGCCTGGAAAACCTGAAGGGCTCAAAATATCTTAAAGGTCTGATGGGGCCTGATTAAGCTGAGCCTGCTGGTAGACCATAGAGGTACAAGGGAGATGAGGCATCTGAAAGAAAAACGAGCACTAAAAGGAGAAGCGGGTGCAGGGATACACAAAGATATTTGAGGGCCATGAAGAAGCTGCAGGAGCAGAGGGACCCGATAGTGCTGGAACTCATAATGCAGAACTGAAAGTAAGAAACTAGCTCAGGAGTGTGTTACAGACAGCAGGTGAAAATATATGTGACTCTTAAAGCATGCAAGGTGCTAAAACTCTGAGATTGTGGCAGTGTGAGCTGTGTGCTATAGCCCTGGGTTCAGAGTAAAATGGGCACTATAATCTATCGATTATATGTGATCTTGGTGCTGTATTCCTTAGAGGTGAACCTGACACTACATGCTTGGATCTTAGAGAAGTTAGCTGAGTACTATTTACCAGAAAAATCCACCTGGGCAATATATGCCTGGTACCTGAAAATGTGAGCCTGTCACTACATCAAAAGAAATATGACTGGAGCTGGATACTTTATTCCTGAGTATGTATTTTGATAATAGAGAATTGTGTCGGGCACTATATATCTGGAAATCTTTTTTCAGAGCAAAGAATGTAGCTGTTTGCTTTATCCATGAAACTGTGTGAAGAAATGTTCTAGGGACTACATGCCTGAGATTGTACTTAGAACAGAGTACCAGAGGAAGACCAGAGAACATATCCTTTGATATTTTGTAGATAAACCCCTAACCCCCATAACATTCAATTTCCCATCCAGAAAACCACAAAATACAGTCTCTAACACATATTTCTATCTCACGTCTTCAATTGAATCTGCCTCAGAAATCAGTGTTATGTGCACCATCTTATATATGCTGATTCTCAGATGCAGAGCTGGATGTCTCAGGATGTTGGGTCAGGATTTGCTGATAAGCCTGTCCCCCTATTGACACCCATTTTTCACCTGAAATACGATGTTGCACAGAGATTAGGCAGGAAAATCCTGCAAACTCTGAAAATGTACACTTGCTTACAAACTAAGGATATCCTAGAGAGCGGATTTTAGACATCCCTTGAAAGATCTCAAGCACCTTGGAATTGCTTCACCTCTGATCAGAGATCCTTCTCCTCTGTTTTTTTTTTCTCCAGTGGAGCGGTGATGTCTCTTCTTTTTGTGACTCTTAATATAGATGTGCTGCTGTTGGTTCTGATTACATCACACTGCTAGTTCAGTGACTGAAATATGTTTCCGAACTAACAACATCTTGCGCACTATGCTGTTGGACCCAGTTGCCAAGAAAGCAATAGTTTTTACCTTGCCCCACAGAAATCAACAACAACCCAGAGGTGATTGGAGGCCAAGGCGGAGGAGGAACATGATAAAAGGCAGGAAACTATGAAGACAATAATAATGCAAAAGAGTTAGCAAAAATATCATTATATTGTAACCATGTAGAAATAAGATAACCAATGTAGATCAAGCTTGAGGTGGTAACAGAGAGTTATGTTTACTGAAGAGAGAGTGTCAGGGTTGGAATAGACTGCTTAAAGTTTGGAAGAAAATACTGCTCACAACAAGAAAGGTTTGAACACACTCAATAAAAAGCTTTGTGATTTAGAGAATCACTGCAACCTAAAAACATAAGGGGGGGCTTGGATTTTCAAAATATCAGTGGAGTTTGAGTTTTCCCATTGTTTTGGGAAAATCCAACCCTCCCTGAATTATTTGCTCAGCTCAACGCATGAAGGTCTTTCTGATCGTACATCACATGCATCGGAATGGGGACTGCCAAAAGTTGGCCTGAACACTTAACAGAGGCTTGGAGACTGATACGTAGGGCATAATACCAGAAATGGCAAATAACTGCAGTCTGAACTATTTATTCTTAGTTAGGCAGGATATTAGCAGAGCTAAGACAGCATGCAAGCTCATAGACAGAAAATATACCATCATCCATATGACAACAGCCAGGATGCATAGCATTATCTAGCTAGTGATGCCACAATGGGCAAGGTACAATGGAAATTGGAGGAAAAGAATAAGGGCATTCCACAAGGGCAATGCACCATTTGCATACTAGAGGGGTCTTTGGAAACAACCAATACCGTTCTATGTATAAGTGAATGCATAGAGCCCGACCGTGGTAACAACTGTTGGATTTTGTCAGCCTCTTTCCACAGAAGTGAAGACAGCTAGTCAAATGAGGAGAATTGGCCCTTCCCTTAACATCGTTGGGTAACATAGGGGTAATTCTCTGGAAGAATTAGTAGTTTTTCCATTACTGAATTTAAGAAGACACAGGTACCAATTAGGAGATATGTGCATACACGTGCCCCAGTAAACTTCAGCCTCCAGGGACGGGACACAATAGTTTGAGTCTGTTTGCGTTTATGGAGAAGCAGTCCTAGCATTCCAAAGTCCAGAATAAGTACTTATGATGGCAGTTGTTGCTGAGGAGAAACAAAAATGGTGTCAAGACAATTTTGAGTTATCACACATGTCTACAAACTACTGTTTAACTGAGTGCTATCTTCATGCAAAGAACTGTTATCTAAGCCATCAAACCCGGATTGATCTGTTCAACTACATGATGAAGTGCGCCAAACATAACCACTTCAAAGACATCATCACCAAGACAGAGGTCTATTAAACCTCTTTCCATCCTTCATATGCACTGACCAAATCACCAGATTTTCACTAATGAGAGGCTCACTGAGACCATTGATTATCCCAACTTGAAGACCCCACTGCATTTCCTAAGAGAAGTCAAGTCATTGAATCGTCTACTTGACAATAGACGTCACAGTAACCACCGCTTGTGCCAAATCTATGCTGCCAAACAGGAGATCAACCAAATGAAAACATCAAAAAGACAGGCCTGTTGAGCCGCCATAGAAGAACTAGGATAGAGAGTGTACATACAAGTTGTCACTCTGGTATGTAAATTCTATGTGCCATGACCAACAGCCTTTAGCATGGTCACTGTGAGTCATTATTTACACTTTCTCTGCATTTTCTGTTGGTTATTTATATTAATGTTAATGCTGTACCTCTTCAGTTCTAAGTATGAACATGAGACAATACCCATGTTTTGTGGCATTGTCTTATTCCCTACTCAAATACATAGCCCCTGAATTATTTTCTCGACAAAAACCATTAGAAGACTGTAGGCCTCATAACTACAGTACGGGTAAGCATGCCGGTACCATAGTTCCCGGACAAGCAAACTACGAGTTGTGCTCGTGGGTGCCTTTCTACCTGCCAGGTCTGACCTCTTGGCCAGAAAGGCACCCACGAGCAAAGCATGTTGGATGCACCGGCACGGTTTTAAACGGTGCCAGTGCATCCGACCACCCCATTCCCAAACAGACCTGTGGGGCAGAATGGGAATGGGGAGCATCTTTTTTCCGGCTCCCGCAAATGGGCAAATATCGGCCATAATGACCCGGTAATTGCCCATTTGCGGGCACCGGAAAAATTGCACGTTTGGCTGCAGACTGCCGGTTTTACCAGCTAGCCTACCGCCAAACTTGTAATGTGGCCCTGTCTGTTGTTTTTTTTTTTTTTCCTTCATGTTTTTCATCTGCCCACTTTTGATATACCTCAAATGGTATGATTCTCAGTTAGCCGTTCCACTCATAAGTATTTATACAGCTTGTACTACTGTGTGTTCCCTTTCAGGGGTGTGTGGTTGGTATTTTTAATTTGTTGATATAATGCTCTTTTCACTAAGTGGCAAACACTGAATTAACACTCTGTGGTATACAGTACAAACCCACAATTCTCTAAAAATAAACAATAAACAGGCTATTAGTGATCAAAACTCAAACGTATTTACTTGAAATAAATCAAAGTTGTTCCACATTCTTTATGCAGGGAAGTCATCACAATGTTATAGATGGCCTTTGAAAAGTTACATTCACAATTAGAATTAGTCTGCCTGTGTCAATCTCGCTATGTGGTAGCACACATACATTCAATCACCATAATGTCTATTAAATATATTCCTAACATGTCTAGTTCTAAATAATACCATCCTGCCTCTAAACAGTACCTAATTCTATTACCATAATAGCGCTTATCGGAAAAGTATATTAAAATACTCTTCAGTTAACATTGACTAATCAGTTCACCCGCTGGTGTGTATGTGGGTTGTGGGTTTCTAGCCTAAATGCATGTAATTTAAATGCTGGCTAAACCGTGTTTCATCTAATTCCGCAGGTTTGGGTTGGAAAGTAGTGTTTCAAAGGTGCAGGGCCCATATCTACTGGACCATGTGAGAGGAACATTGATATATATTGGCAACATTTTATGTCTATGGCTTTCACAGGTTAAACATTATGAATCAATTCTGTATATAGACTGTAAAGCATGGCCACCGATTCACAGTCCACTGTTTTAGAATATACCTGTGAATACTGAAAATTACAAAATGCTACACTGTTGGAACTGAGCAATATGCCCTGTTTTTACACATCACAGAGAAAGCATGTTTGCACATATTTTAAGATTATTTCCTCAGCTTTTGTGTAGTGAAAGCAAGATGTAACTCACACTTGTAAATTACATTATCATCATTCTATTTTGTTAAAAAAATAATCTATCAGCCCCTGCGCTCTATGCACATAAAAGGCTATGTTTTCAACAAGAAGTCACCATTTATTTGACCTTAAATATAGTGAGAAAGCACTACTGCATTTCACAGAAAGTCCCAAGATATTCTATTTGGAATTAGTGCACCCCTAGTGCAACCCACCCCACCCGCAATTCCCTTCCACTCCATGTCCTTAGATGGGCAATCATTCTTGGGGACATTTCTTATTACCTGTGGGGATTTTTATTCAGACTTATTCTTTAAAGGGCTGGGTAGGAACATACCCCATTGTTGTTTGTTTTTTTTAAAGAACTCCCAGTCAGTCTCTACTCCCTCTTGGATAACAGGTCTGCTCCAAGATGTATTCTCCTCATGGGTAGGCCCGGTCTTCAGGTCATGTCCAGGTTTAGCACTCAACCATTTGGAACAGGTGGTATCCCTTCTGTGCAGCGTTTGAATCCAGAGTCAGCTCACTATTTCCATGAGTGTGTGTGTTTTCATAATGGGTAATAACCCCATTCATTAGCATATCGCCCATTTGGATTGGTCAAATCTATGCACTGGCTTTTTTATAGCCAGACACTCCTATGGATTACACAACAAATTCCCATAGGTTTATCATAATTCTCACATTTTAAAAGTAAAATAAAGTAGGGGTCATATGCTCTCACACTTTAAAATCTAGAAATCTGTTTTCATTCCATATTTAATTGTAGCAACATACCACCTTGATTGCACATGGATTTCTTGGATCTGCCAGCCTGGATGGACATCTGGATATGCTGCATGAATATGTAAAAAACATTTTTAAATATTTTAACATTCATTATTTTAAAAGTAATTAAAAACATTGACAATAAATTGCATTTGGTTGCATATGATAGAGATGCTGATGATAATAATGCATGTTTCCACTTTATTTAGTGATTTGGTTGTTGACTTGTAGGAACAATTTGTTATTAATGCATGAATAGTATTGATTCACATAGTCCATTGTGTTTCTGGGCACAAATATGTTTCAGATTTGAGTTTTAAATCTTGTGATTGTGAGATTGTGATGCTAGCAGGCCTCTCAGACAATGATTTCCCTGGATTTGCTGGCAGAGGGCCTTCATTGTTTGAGTTTCCATCAGGTTGACCATCTGGCTATGTTTTATGAGGAGTCAAGGTCCAAAGGTGACACTTCACACTTACAGTAAAGTTTCTTTGAAGACAGACCAAGGTAATATTCTTAACAGCCAGCACCTGCCAGCACCCATATGTTGGTCTCCAAAGGTATTTTGACCTGTATTTATAAAAATATACTTTCCTTAGATGATTTCACAAATGTGGGTGTCACCAATTAATTCGGAAAGGCCTACTGCACAGGGCCTTTTGTTCTTCTCCGACACTATTGGCTTTTCATGGTAACAGAAAATACATATTTACACACCAGATGGCCAGTCCAAATCTCCTGGGAAACATACAGCTCCCCTAAAGGGCTGAAGTGAATTCATTAGTTTGTAAGAGATTTCAATGGAAAACTAATCAGAATTGCCAAACCAACTCAGAACATTATATGTGTTTGTATGCCTGCTGGGCTCATTGACTTATCAAGTAACATGCCACTGACAATATTCCTTTGTGTTCAACATGTTCCAAACAAGAATCACTTAGTGATTGAAAGACTGACAATGAAATAGAAAGATGGTACACTGTGGTGGTTCATTTTGGCTTATTTGTTAACGCATGCTAACATTATAATGTGTAACATTACAGATAAATACATATTCCAGTGATGTTTTCAACAGTAATATTGTATTCCTGGTTTTAAAAACAGACACTGGTTATCTTTAGCTTTCAGCATATTGTTCCAATGTGAAAAGCCCCACTTAAATGACTGCAGCTAGTTTTACTTTGCTAATATTTGTAACATTTCTAATTTTGGGTTTAACATTCAGTTCCAAGTGTTCTTGGTGTATTACAACCTCAGTATCGTGTTTCTGGTGCTGTCTCTTGTAGAAGTTAGTCACTACCTACATCTTGCGAGTAAACCCTTTTTGTGGTTAAATGAAACAACAAATCGATATCCACTTGTCTTTGGTTTTCCCCTACACGCTTTTATGTATACTTTAAATAAAGACTACTCTAATTGAAGAAACCTTTTTGGTCATTATATGTATTATAGTAGTTTCACTATTGTCATTAATTGGAAGCGTGTGTTGAAGTAACTGGGAGAGTTCAGCCTGTCGTAAGCATTTCTACCTAATTCATAGAGGGAACACTTTCTACTTTTGTCTGTTTAATTTTAAGCCTGAAAATTCTCTGAGACAAATTATGGTTGCAAATTCTGATTAGTGCAACAAAATGTTACTACTCCACTTAGACCTCAACTTTACAGAATCAGGTTTGATCACACTTTCTTCACACTGCTGGAAAGACAATCATTTGTAATGCAAAAGTGATGGGGATGCTAATATTCAGACCGCTGGTAAAATAATATGTTCTTTCTTTTAGCACTTCAATAAGAATGTTATGAATATGAGGTATTGTTTTTCAGAGTAAATACATTAGACTGCTTCTCAAATCAAATGAGATTGA
Source organism: Ambystoma mexicanum (assembly GCF_040938575.1). Taxonomy (NCBI): domain Eukaryota; kingdom Metazoa; phylum Chordata; class Amphibia; order Caudata; family Ambystomatidae; genus Ambystoma; species Ambystoma mexicanum. Next base: position 1,282,816,017 of record NC_090935.1, read on the forward strand.
TCCTTATTAAGCAATGTTGTAAAAATGATTTCTTTGTTTTAACAATTGAATCAAGTAATAAAAAAGAAAATAGACTACTTACTTTTATACTTAAATATATGAACAAGACGGACTGATTACTAACTTTCCTGACACATGACAAGGACCACTATCTATCAGCTTTAAGAGTTTATTTTTAGTTTTCTCCTCTTCTCTTGAGCCCGTTCTAATGTGCACAAGAACATTGCAGGTTTAGTTTTCCTGTAGATCTGCACCTATTTAAAACGGACAGGTGTTCACTATGTGTACATTATTACACAAGATGGTGCCAGTGGGAGCGGCATCATTAGTTATTGCCCATCCATTGCCTCAACTTTGTGGTAAGACAACCAGAATTCACATGGAAAGTAGGTCTCAAGAGATTCCTGTGTTAGAGGTGGGCCCTTGCTTTAGACCACCTCTACTGAAGCAATGTGGAGAAGCTTTGTTGCAATGATGTCCCACAGTGGAATTTAGAGGGAGAGAGATTGTATGGTAAATCTGTGCAATATTACAGCTCAGGGAAAGAGGGCCCACTCCAATTATGTTCTATTCTTGATTCTGGAAATAAAAAGTGTTGGTTACGTTGGGATGCATTTAAGGAGATTGCTGCTAATATCTTGTCCATGTTTGACAGTGAGGTCAGGATGTCAAAGTGAAGTCTTGTGTTATTCATGCCCTCTTAACCTTCACAAATCGGTCCTGATTCCCACTTATCAGTGTGGTGATTTATCGATGCACGTGACTAACCTGGGCATTTTCGTAGGCATTCATGTCTGTATTAATGAGTTTGGCATGTAAATATAGCAATCCTACTCTGGGCTCAACCTTTTAATGGATAAGTAACCATAAATTATCTATAGGAAACAGCTACATGGTCTATAATTACACTACAACTGGCCCTGTAGCAGTAGGCATCTAGAACTTCGTTTTTGGAGGCAAGACTTTCTACAGTACAGACCTCACTCTCATCAAGACATGCTTGAAGCAATAACTGGAGACAAATACCAATGCTTCAGGACATAGCTAGTCAGAGTATAGAGAATAGAAGAACTTGTCAAATTCCAAATTAATTTAGTCTCTTCCATTGAATTTCTAACTCCAATCGAATTTTGGCTACCTGGTTTACAGCCTGTATGATAACATTTTACAGACATTTGACTTTCCAGCAGAGATGTTTAATCCATGTATTGCATCTTCTGTAATTTCATTCGAATAAGACTTTTTTTGTTCTTTTAGAAATGCTGATTTTTACCTTTTTTGTTTGTTTTAAGAAAATTTGTTTAACAAATATATATATATGTACTTATTTATATACAGCTGGAACGATGCTCTTTTGATCACACAAGAACATAAAATAGATTTGAAATCAGGTTTGACAGGAAGCAGTGACCTTTTTACAATGGGGCGAATTTGGACATTCTGGCCAGGTCGTGGAGGGAGTAAATGGAACAGTGACTGGTGACAATGCCTAAGTGTACATATATAGATTACAGGCAGCCAACATTAAAAATGTTTAAGTGGGCTAGGCGGTACAGCTTGCTGTACTCGGGATGTGACCATGATTGGTGACATGCTAGAGCAGAGGCAGAGGAAGTGAGGCACAGAGGCAATTTGACAGTGAGGGAAAAATGTTAGTTAGCACGTGTGACTCGGAAACAAGGAGGTAGGCTTTTAGTTTGGTTCTGAACAAATCCGTGTGGACTGTTTCTCGAATGTCCAGGGGAAGAGAATTCCATGGAATTGGAGCAAGAAGAGAAAAACAACGCAAGTGAGATGGAGCACAGGGAGAAGCCAGAAGGTTAGTTGAGAAAGCAGAACAGAGATTACGAGAAAGCTTGTAGAGTTGGATAGAGGTGCCTTACTGTGGATAGTTGTGGACCTGGAACAGAAATTTTAATCTGGCCCTGTTTTGCATTGTCAGCCATCCTGCCTGGTGACGGGACAAGGAATAATTGTGAAGTGAGGGAGTTCAAAGAGAGTTCTGTTAGAAATGTTAATAATCTTGTCGAGAGGTCAGCAAGCATAATTAGGGAGACCAAATAGGATGCTGTTCCAGTAGTCCAGTTTAGAGAAGACAAGAGTGGTTAAGTGATGCTCGGCCGCCTTGAAAGGAAAGAGGTGCCTGATTTTCCTAATATTTATGAGGTTGAGGTGAGCTGATATTACAGTTTTGGAGTTGAAAGTAGAGAAGGTGTGAGAAGGGGCATAAATGATGCTGAGATTTCTAGCTGAAGAAAAGTAGGAGAAAGTGTCAGGCGGGAACTGGATAGGCAGAGGAAGATATGAGAGAGAGGCTTTGGAAGAGAAGACGAGCACCTCTGTTTTGATAGCGGTTAACCTCAGACAGTGCGAAGCTAACCAATATTTAATGGCAGAGTGACAGTTGGAAATGTTGATAGAGCGATCAGAGGAGAGTTCAGGAAAAGGGAAGATGTGGGTTCTGTCCATAAATAGTTGTTACGAGAACCCAAAGGAGGATATTCGTGCCCCAAGAGAAGAGTTTCAGAGTGTAAAGAGGAGCAGACCCAAGTATGAGCCTTGTGGAACACCAACAGTTAGAGCAGTGAGTTGAGAGGTATTAAACAGTTCCGGACAGGTATATACCCGGACATTTATTTTGTCTCTTTCACAATGTATCCTCATACGTTGGCTCTTATATACAACTTCAGATAGGGAATTCCATAACATACAAACACTTAGGGCACTGCCCATAATAAAATCAATTTAGTTTCCTATAGCATTTTCCAGAGTGTAACCAAAGTGTCTGCTAAAAACCCATTGCTTCGCTTCCACCTACTCGGAGGCATTGGTTCATCCATGGGGAAGGGACAGGGGATACTACGCTAATGGTAGCCAAATGTAGGGCCTGATTCACAGAAGCGTTTTACAATAGTGCAATCCCATAGGAAAACACTCTGTCAATCAGGCCCTAAATGTTCATATTGCTGAGTTAGTGACATTGTGGTCAAAGCACTAAAAACAAGAAAACATTCTCGAGAACATGTTTGTGGCCAAGTAGTGAATGATGCGTATCTGGGAAAGTTGAAGTCTTCTCCTGCAATCGTGATATAAGTGGTTGCAAAATCAATGACAGCCTGGCAACCTGTGAAAGAAAACCTGATAGTCAGGACTGGGGGCATAGATTGGACCCAGTCAGTCGTCAACCTGTTCATTCTTACCTTTCACAAGGAAATGTTGTAACCTTGTGTAGTCTGAAAGCAGAACACGTACATCAGGGGAGCTAGATGCCAAGATCAACACAGCACCATCATGTGTGCAATATTGCACCATCACCCCCTGCATGGCATGTTCTTGTATCAGGACCACACCCACTTAATTGTGCTTGCAATAACCAACATTATTATTCACAATAGGGATGTTGAGAGTACTGACATTCCATGCACCAAATGGGTTATCCCTAGGCCCCGAATGTTGATTTTTATTTTTTGGCTCCACTGAATGGACCTTGCTAGCTTCCTTCCCTTGTTAGAAAAGGTTCTGCAGCATTCACAAAGGCAGTCAAGATAGATGCCATCCTCCAGATGCCCTTTTTCATGCCTTTTGCGCAAATCAGGGAACATTTAAGAAAATGTCAAAGGACATCCCCAGCTCACAAACATGGTATGCTTTGAACTGCACATCAATCCGAAGCATTCACCTGTGCATGTGAATGTGGACCGCTACTACCCATGTTGCTTTTCTATCTGTCACACAAGGATATACATGTATGTTTGTTTTATTTGTGTATTCACTGCTTTCTGAGCCCATGTGTTGTGATACGTTTTGGCAGGAATGCGCTCCCTACAAAAATGCATGCAAGTCTGCTGACCAGTAGATCATTTGTGGTGGTGCCCAGCTCTCCCCTCACCCCAACCCCACCCCCCAGAAATGTGCAGGTAACCTTTGTGAATAGGTCCATCCTCTGTTGTTTAGTTAAGCGAGGTTGTTCGGAATCTATCCCCTAGTCTTTATTCTATTACTGCTCATACTTGCAAGCACAAATATTTCTAAAAAAGAAAAACATAGAATTATGCTCATGGATCCACACAATCATATGCGACAAAAATGGCATCCATTTTTTCTGGTGCTTGTATATTGTGCATGCACGGTGAGTCATTCCGCTTATCGTTCTAACTATTTCAGAAGGTAAACTTACTTATATATATATTCAGTGAAAAAAACTTTGTTAAAGGGACGTTATGGTTAAGTTGCGCTACTAAAAACCTATGAAATTCAGTGAACAAACTTTGTTAAAGGGACGTTATGGTTCCTAGTAAAACCGAAAAACCCTTGAAATTCGGCAGTTATGGTAAGCTAAGCAACCATAACTCGCGCCACCACCGTGCACTGCTAAGACTAACACCCAGGACATCAAAGATGACATCACAAATGTCATTGATGACATCACTGATGACATCACATGTCTGGGTCACTATTTTTTCTTTTGCTGACATATCTAGGCCACATGGTTTTCTTCAGTAACAGTCAGAAACTAAGAATTATACTTTATTTGTAGACGTATCCTTCTATTAGGTTCTTACATTAATTCTCTTAGAGTAGTCACATCATATGAAACCTATACATATGGGAAAACACAAGCTTGAAAGACAGCAATCCTTTTTGTGCATAAAGATAATCACTAGATTTATGAGCACTTTCTGATAGTTCTGTTGTTTTTTTTTTATGGCTGTACTTTCCCTGTGGGTCCAATCACATCAAGTGATACATATACATAGGGTAAATAGCAGCTTTGAAACAGAGCAATCATTTATTTGCATGAAACTAATCAGTTAAGTTATGAGTTGTTTCTGCTACTACTTGTGCTTTTTTGCTAACTTCACTTTCCCTGTATATACCCATATTGGTATGTGTTCTTGTGTCTTTGTATTTTGTCTATAGTAATGCAATTATGTAATACATGGGTTTTATTAGCTACTTATTACATATTTCACAGTATACAAAATCTATTAAGAAAACAATTATCATTTCATTATTCAACATATTAACATTACCAATATCATACCTTCATCTTGTATGCTGCACACAATGTTATGTTTCTGTATGAGTAGCTTAGTATACTAGATAGAACCCCATAATAGGATGCTATTTATATCAATGCATCGTTCAATGCACTTATTAGGGTATATTTCTTGCAATGATTCTTGACACTTTTTTCGCAACATAATAAGAATCCCTTCTACACATATTTCATGAGAAGTACATACACATGTGATGTCATCAGTGATGTCATCAATGACATTTGTGATGTCATCTTTGATGTCCTGGGTGTTAGTCTTATCAGTGCACGGTGGTGGCGTGAGTTATGGTTGCTTAGCTTACCATAACTGCCGAATTTCAAGGGTTTTTCGGTTTTACTTGGAACCATAACGTCCCTTTAACAAAGTTTTTTCACTGAATTTCATAGGTTTTTAGTAGTGCGACTTAACCATAACGTCCCTTTAACAAAGTTTTTTCACTGAATTTCATAGTTTTTTAGTAGCACAACTTAACAATAATGACTTTGACTTTATATACATGTCATATGGAACTGACTAGATCTCTTCTTATGAACTTGATGTCCGCGAACTTATTTAATGTTCGCGGACATGTTCGGAGCACAGTACCACCACCTAAAAACTCTGGGGAGGTATTTGTAATAGTTATATCATAACATAGGAACATTTAACAAATTCACAAAGCAGCACACATACAAAGTATATGTAGAAATACTTAAAAAATGTTACCCATATATGTAACACACTAACCATTCATGTAAATACAATATGTTTTAAAATGGAATATACCAAAAGAAGATAAAGTGGCTTCCACCATAATTACCTCACAGACGCTCCACAACCAACAGCAAGATCAGACGTATACACTACTGATTACATATCTTACCAGACATAGTAAGTGTACTTCTTTTTACTCATATATTTATAAACGTTCTATATTAGAAAAAAAAAACATATTACTTCTTTGTTTTCTCACAGAAATGTGTAGTACTCTGGACTGGCTAGAGGACCATTTCCCACGAGACGAAATGTTAGAAGATAGTCCACCTAATGGTACACACTTTACTGTATAAACCAATTGATAAATATTATTTTGTATACATTCAACATATACATTCTTTTTTTACAGACCCTACAAAAATTGCAACTACCAAAGAAAAAGAAGTGGTGGATAACACTCTTGAACACATTACCCACAAAATGGACCAACTTATGGCAAATTTTATGGATTTAAAGAACTTTGTGGAAGATCACCTAAAACCACCAACAACATACCAATGTCCCACCTGTACTTGTCCCCCCTCACCATATCCCATTCATTTATCCCCAAACTCTCTCCATGGACCACAACGTTTTGATGAGATTTGCATCCCTTCTTCACCTGATCCCACTAATATTGAAAACCCTAATTCTCCTGTTTTTGTTTCCGTTTCTGCCCCACCTTCTCAGTCATAAATTGTTTATATATGTTAAATAAAGTTACTTTTCTTATATTGTGTTGTAATTACTTTCAGTTCCTTGTAATAAAACCAATTTAGGTGTCCACGGACACCGCGGTTGTTCGGAAATGTTCGTAAAGAAACAAAAATGTAACTGTCCTGAGGACGCTACATCTGTCCGTAATGTTCTCATGCAAGTTCAAAATGTTCTAAGAACACTCGTAGTGTCCTGAAATGTTCGTAAAGAAACAAAAATTAAAGTGTTCTAAAGAACACCATATCTGTCCGTAATGTTTGCTATCAACTTAAAACTGTCCGAAGAACACAATTGCTGTCCTGAAATGTTCGTAAATAAACGAAAATGATGTGTCCTGAACAACAGTACAACTGTTCGTAGTGTTCGCTACCCAATTGAAAGTGTTCTAAGAACACAATTGGTGTCCTGAAATGTTCGTACATAAACTAAAGTACACGTGTCCTGAAGAACACTATATCTGTCCTTACTGTTCGCTACCAAGTTTAAACTGTTCTAAGAACACACGCGGTGTCCTGAAATGTTTGTTTCACGTGTGACGCACTTTTAATTACTTCAGAACCCGAACAGTGTCCGTAGGACATCAATGCGCATGCGCTAACCAATCTCTGTGCACTTGGTGTCCTGCGGACAGGCGCTTCCTTCACAGACTAGTTCGCAAACAGATCATATGACCGCGCCCATGCTCATCGTGTGTCCTGAAATGCGGACACTGTTCGTGTCCCCGAACAATTTAAAAGTACATTTTCAGTTAATCCATAATATTTTTCAATAAAATCTCACCATGCCACAAGTCCCACATAGCAATCTTGAGTTTCTATATACCTTTTGAAACTTTCCGATCCTTTTTTTGTGTTCGATCTGTCTGCGCACAGTGCGCATGTCCGCGGACCGCGCACAAGCACCCCTATAAAAGACCACGCCCAAGAGCTTATTCCCATTATGTTTCTGGCTATTCTTCAGAACACAGTGATTTTTGCTGCCACCTGCAGACTACACCATCATCGACATGGCATCCTTGGCTGCTGAACTGCCACTTGGTGCTGCACCTGCTTCAGCACCACCACCACCCCCTCCACCACCACCACCTCCCCAAGGGCCTGAAGAGGGGAACAGGAGTGAGGATGCGGAGGAGGAAGAAGAGGATGATGAGAATGAGGTAGAGGAAATCCCTACTACCCGCACTAGGCGTGAGTCTTGGGTGTGGCGGTTATTTACCATTCATGGGAATGGTCCTAAGGCTCGTGCGAACCATGTTATCTGCAATGAGTGCAAAATGATACTCAGTCGTGGGAAGCACGGTAACTACAGCTTTGGGACCACTACTATGAAGCGACACCTGAGGTCATTTCATTCTGGGGCTATTCGCAGGGTTCTACTTTGCGAAGAACGTAGCAGGTTGATTTCCTCTACTTCATCCTCTGTTTCTGATCCTGTCACCACAAGGACCACCTCTGTGGGACAGCGTCTTTCTGAAGCTGCCTCACAGGCCATACAGAATGCTGATGACCCTTACCTTTCGAGGGTCACAGTTGTATGTATGTACTGTGACACAGTACTCTGCAGGGGGGAGCGACTTCGGAGTGCTTTTGAGACTATCGTCTCAGAGCACGAGAAGACCTGCTCACTACCCAAATAAAACCCACTCTACATCTTCCTCTCTCAGCTCGCCCTTTCTTATCCCTGTGGTTGGTGTCCCCCCCTTTACCCTCCTTTACCCTCCTCTCCTAGTGTGTCGTGTCTGAAAAACCAAAAAAAATACAAAATTACAAAAATTAAAAAAAAATAAGGCTCTTTTCAGAGCCGCCTTTCCCAGTTAAAAAATAGAAGTGAAAATAAATGAAGCAGGGCTCTTTGTATTTTTTAGAAGTCCGCGGACAGTTCGCGAACATTAAAAAAATTGGGTTACTACTCCATCACAAACATTGTAATTTTCTCTGGAAAGAAGTGGTGGCTCTGAAAAGAGCCTTTGGGTGGTGTTTGTAAGTCAAAAATTGTAAATGCTTAACATCTACTTCAAAATCGTTGTTGTAATTCCAAAAAAGGTCGCAATGCATTTTGTACATTTCTCAGAAAAATCTGATTGTCAGCATAAGTAAGATGGACTCCATCTCTGCGAAAAATGTATGTACTACAAAACATAATATTTTCATTGTGAAAAGAAGACATGCCAAAATCTCTTAGAAAGCCACAAACAGCCTTATTAACATTGCGCCTTGCTTTTTCCATTTGTGGACCAATTGAAGAAGAACGAAGCCACATTTGTCTCTGCGCAATCCGTGAAAATATCACTTGCGAATTAGGAAACATGTCCATAACCTTACTCAGTCCTTCTTTCATAGCAAATTGCAAAAAAATTCCAGTCACATGCCCTAAACTGTTCCCTCCACAATGAATTACAATTATGTCTGGATGTTGCTCTGTCTCCAAAGTAGCACAGAGGGGTAGCAAGTCCAACCACTTCATTCCACGTACTCCATGCCAGTGTATTTCCACATGTGGGAATCCAAGATCTACAGCTACTCCACAGCTTTCTGCATGCACCTTCAACCAATGTATCCACGAATCTCCTAAAATCCAAACAATCTGTTTTCTGAAACACACAGCCATAGCTATCTTTTGTTCTCTCAGCAAAAAGAGTATCTCAAAAAATCTCTCCTGGCACAACACACCCACCAAACTTTCCTGACCAATCCCTTTCAGTGCTTATTCTCATTTGCATGACTTCTGAACCCAAAAATCCCCGGATGTAACTCCCGATGTCCTGGAACTACCGCCATGTCCGCGGACATATCGTAACATGAACAGCCCTTCTACCATTTCCACTACACTCTCTCTGCCACTCCCTCATTGGATGTACCTCAAAAATCACATGACCATGCACCAATCACATTCAAGACCTCTACATCTAACTGCATCATCATAGATCAGCACTGCAAATGTACTCTGAATCTCTCTGAGTACAAGTGTCATATCATTGGCAAGCAGCATCTACCAGAAATACTGTACAAGTCGTCAAGATTTCTACTTGCAGCTCCACGCATATCCATATGCATGAACAAAAACTTCAGGTATGCATATTTTCTGTATAGTACATGACATAGCTCTCAACCATTTTTGTTTTACAGGCGGGTGAAATCACCCGATTTTGTTTTTAGTGGGTGAGATGCCCATTGGAATGAATGGGCGTCCAGGAGGCTTGGCGGGTGAGTCTGCCCTTTACAAGGCGTGTGACACCCGCCAAAAGCGTGTGACTTCAGAGCTATGGTAGATGAACACATTTTCAAACAGACTTTTACCTTGTAAAATCTGTTAAATGAATTTACTGTACTTTTTTCAATTTCCTAAAATCAACTACCACTTATACACCTTTATACTTTTTACTTCCTTTAAACACACACACTCAAATCATGTTAAACTAACATTTTTTAAATGAAATATATAGACTACATATATTCAAACAAAATTGCATGCAAACACAATCTATGTTTAAACCTTTATAAAAATACCTATACAATTTCATATTTTTTGTTTTTATTTATTTATTGACTTAATTACTTTAAATTAGACATGACATTGAGGCGCTATTACCTAGAATAGTTTACTTACAGAAATAGTGGTATTCACTAATATATTATAAATTTCACAAGACATAGTAAAGATATTTTATTTTTGCTACAGTTAGTCATTCAATACAATTTGTTCATTAAGTACATATCATATACACTGAACTAGTGCAATGTATCTTATGTAAATAAATTAGTTTAATGGTTTTACAGAAGGCACTGAGGATTTCAATTAAAAAAATCAATATCTAAATTAAAAAACAGTGCTATATACAAACTATTACAGTTACTAATTTGAAGCTTTTACAGTTGCAGTGAAGACCAGTTTCCTGAAAAGAAGCAGCCGAATTCAAAGAAGAAAGAAAAAGTAAGAAGTTACCTGTTAATTTAAAAAATAAAATAAGTAAGTAAAATATCACCATAATATTTATATTATTAATCGAATATACTATAACATTAATACCAGCTATTCTGGTTTCTTAAAATAGAGATTTAGTACCATTTTGTCCAAAAATGTCCATGTCTTAAACCACGATTTACAACCAGAATGGCCCACAAATTTCTATTTTTGGACACACAAATTAGCCAACTGAACCACTACAATTTTCATATTGTAGAACAAACAACTGTTTTAATTGTATACATTAGATTTACTATTTGTACTTTTCCACACCACTAGCTTACTTTTTTTTTGTCATCTGAACCCCAGTTTAGTGACACATAAATTCAAGAATACCTATCCCTACTAGTTTTAGTTCCCAATACACAATCACACACCATTACATACATCTTTATCATCTTACTCAAACACTCATGCACACAGCACACATAAATTCCAGAACACCCCAACCATATCTTCTTTATTTTTTTCAACAGACCCTAAAGAATGCCTACCAAAAGACAACTCCGTAGAAAGCAACGCAAAATTAGAGCAAATGAAATAAAGGAGTCCAACATAAGCATCCATCTCTAGCAGAATTTGTAAAAAAAAGTTGAAACAAAACAGCTAATACAATCATTTAATGAAACACAAGAAGTTTCAAGTACAACAACTTTGCTTCCTCTATCAAAATGTAAAACAAACCAAAAAACAATTAACAGAAAATCAGCTATCAGTACAGATAAAACTACTTCTTCAAATTTTAATATAGTGCAAAGTAAGCATACCAAGAAAAGTAGTTTAGCCAAAATATACCGTCACAAAGTCCTTCAAAATCTTATAAAAACAGGAGAGAAATCAGGTTCACAGCTTAAAACCTATCATAGGAAATTAATCTTAGAAGCATTGATGGACAGTGCAATTCTTCTCAAAAGAAATGTATTTATTTTACTGTTAAACAAAATGAAACCACTAACAAAACTAATAACTAAATTACAAAAAATACTTCTCAATAAGCGAAATGTCAACAGAAAGAACTTCTTAAGTATCTGCGGAGGTGAATGGAATCACACTACGAGCACAGAACCATATTTTAATGAAGAAGCGTACAAACAAAAGCAAACTAATACAATTGCCATAAATAGCAGTGGTCGTGGTTATGAAAAAGTGAATAATACCATAATGGAACAAGAAGTACTCCTTACAAAAATATGCCCTGAAAACTTAGAATTACCCCTCCATTCAACTGAATAAGAACGTCTAGTGTACAAATGGCCATGCACGTCAATGTGTAACATTCCCAAACAATGTTTCAAATCTTTACACCAATTCCTCAATAAATATGTAAAAAGCAAAGACAAAATCAAAATTAAATTACTGCAAAATATAGATACCTGTCCAGTGCGCAAGTACACAGGACTACAAGGACATTCATTGGCCTGCATTACAGGACCTACTTGTAAAACCACTTTCCATGATATCAAAAGGATATCAACACATCATTCAACTATAAGAAATCTAGTCTATAAACTGTACTATGCTAAAAGTCCTGCTTTAGCACTAGCAAAGTTAAATAACATCCTTCTACATGGTACAGTAAAAGACCTACTTGAAGAAATTCACTATATCCAGAAAAAATATTTTGGAAGTGAAAGCCATTTACAGAATGAAATAGCTTTAAACCAATTAAGCAACAATTCTGCACATGGCAACCTTTTGCTAAACACATACAAAAAAGAAATACTAACATTTAAAAGTACATCAGCTGAAGTACCAAACCATGTATGTGTATGTTGCCGTAGAATTATTTATAAAAGTAACACAAAAACTGTGGACCTATCATACAAAATAGAAGACAATGAAGATTCTAAATGGTTTGAATTAGCTCTCTACCTTCTAGCAGAAAACAAATATGAAATAACTGAGCCCTTGATACTTTGCAGTTATTTCACCACAAAACTTGACAACAACCAAACTCCTTCACGTTCTATCACAAATAATTTGGAATTATACCCAGTACCAAAACCTCTACAACAACTTAATTTATATGAGAGCATCATAATTCAAACATTTCAAGCAATAATATGCCTTCAACCAAAAACAGCAAAATTACCTCCCTCTGAATTGGTAAAAGGCATTTGTGGAAAAGTAGTTTATTTACCATTAAATCTAAAAGAAAATGTGCATACTCTAGGAGTGCAACGCCCAATGCACCAATCTTTAATTATATTAGTAAATGGAGTACCTACAAAAGACAAAAAAATATGGCAACAGCTGGTAGATTTATATAAAGTTAGATAAGCCTTCCAATATCTCAAAGAGAATAATGAATATTACAAAGAAATTAATATTGAAGGAAACTTGAAAGATACAACTGAAATAATTCAAGAAACACAAGAAGCTGGTCAATTTGAGCTACTAGATCCTGCTACAATATCAAATACTTTAGACCAGTATACAATTAATCCTTTGCACTGTAATGACACCGTACAAGATGTACTGGAAACTTACCAAATGCGTCAAACAAAAGGATCGCCAATCAGTATATGGGAAAAAATTATAGAAGCACGTGCTTTTCCTCTACTCTTTCCTACTGGCAAAGGAGGAAGGTATGATGATAGACCTATTCAAATATCAGCTTCAGAATACCGCTCATTACGGATGTATTCTGAAGATCCCAGATTTAGACAAAATGTGGAATACATATTCCACCTACTCTTTGAAAGTGAACTAGCAACTTTATGTTACGGAGTTGCACACATATTAAAATCAGGATCACACTTTCATAAAATGACAGCTACACAATTATTAGAGAAAGTGCAACAAAAGGATGAGGTTTTACAATCAAATATTACTAATCTATTAGCAAATATGCGTGGTACTAAAGAGTACTGGTTTCGATGTCATGGAGATGTACGTTGTATGATCAGAAACCTTGGCCCACCCACTTGGTTTGTTACATTAAGTTGTGCAGAATATGCATGGGAAGATTTACATGATTTCCTACGCATATCAAATAAAAACAAAACAAACATAGATATTTTAACACCTGGAGAACTTTGTTCTTTGGATCCTGTTAATGTTTCAAGATATTTTCACCATCGCTTCATTGCTATGCTACATTTTATTTGTAATAAAACTGTTCCTCCCCTTGGAGAAGTGCAACACTTCTTTTGGAGAAAAGAATACCAAGCCAGAGGAGCACCACATATCCACATGCTTTTATGGATTAAAGATGCTCCTAAATTTGGTCAAGACAGTGATGCCACTGTTTTACAGTTTATTGAAAAATATGTCACTTGTGAAATTCCATCAGAAGCCACAAATAGTGATCTTTGTGCACAAATCTTACAATTTCAAAGACACAAATGTGGAAAATATTGTCGTCGCAAATACAAAAACAAAGGCAAATACTACACCAAATGCCGATTTGGTTTCCCTAGACCAGTTACAAACACAGGTCAAGTAAACAACCTCAGGTCTTCAGTTAGACATACTGTTAAAGGAAAGTCACCTAAAAATACATATTACATAAAAAGAAAAGAAGAAGAAAAATATATCAATGATTATAATGCAATCATTGCCCACTTATGGAATGCAAACACAGATGTGCAGTACATTGCAGACAATTCTACTGCGGTTGCACGATATGTCACAGCATACTTAACTAAAGCAGTAAAAACAGAGCTCCAAGACCTCTGGAATGACCTGTCATCAGATAAAACAGTATCTCAGAAATTATACAGCTTGGGCATAAAAATGCTCACCCATAGAGAATGTGGATCTTATGAAGCAGCTGATCGTTTAACTGGTACTTCATTGTATGGTAAATCTGAAAATATAGTATGGCTAAGTCTTGGTCCAGCTAAATCTAGAAAAAGAGTTCCAAAATCATATGAAGATATAGAAACAATAGCCAAACATGATCCCAACAGCCAAGACATTTTAAAAAAAATTTATTGGACACATACTACCCAAACAGAAGTAATACTTTGGAAAACATGTGTCTATACCAAATAGCCCAAAACTACACATACAAAAATAATATGAAACCCGATGAAAAAAAAGGTAAATATAGAGTGACAAACTGTGAAGGCAGCTTAGTTAAACTCACTAAACCAAATGTAATTAATCATATCAAATTGTCATTGAAGACTCCTCAACATAAAGAAGTATATTACATGTCCCTGCTACAACTCTTCAAACCATGGAGAAAAGAAGAACAATTACTAGATAACTATGACTCATATGAGGATGCTTTCAAAGCAAATGAAAGCACTATAACTGATGTAAACTTTACACAGTACAAAACAATGTTGCACAATGAACAGCAACATGAAGAAGAACTCCAAGCACAACTAGATACGCATACTCCTGACAGTAGTCAACCTTCTGTAACAGGAAGCCAAGAACCACTGGGAGAACCACTAATAGCAAATGAGGCAGAATTAGCTATGATAGAAGTAGAAAACACCATGTGTCAGTATGAAGATAAGGAAGACTTAACTATACTACAATCAAAACTAAACAATGAGCAAAGTAGCATTTTTCAAGAAGTAACAAATCAAATTGCATGTGGTGTAAAACATGAAAATAAAGAATGTTCCTGCCATAATTATAAACCTATACTACTGTACGTCAGTGGTAAAGCTGGTTCTGGCAAAACATTCCTAATAAAAATCATTAGTAAGTTCTTTCAACAATTGACAAACAACAAACTGTCAGCTGTTGTCACTGCCCCCACAGGTTTAGCTGCCTACAACATAGGTGGTGTTACATTACACCGATTACTACTATTACCAGTAGAACACCAGAACAAATTAGACTATTACAAACTTTCTGCAGAAGCTGCAATGGAATTACGCAGAGTATTGAAACAAATGAAAATGCTACTAATAGATGAAGTGAGCATGGTCTCCAACCTGATGTTAGCTTTGATTCACCTCAGATTACAAGAAGTACTCAAAACAGACTATGAAGAGCTCTTTGCAGGAAAACACATTATTGTTTTTGGAGATCTGCTTCAATTAACACCAGTAAAAGGTGAACCTATTTTTAAAACATTAGGGCACAAACTCTGCCGTAAAACTGTTGGCAGCATTGGAAATGTCAACCTCTGGCAACATTTCCAATACAGAGAATTAACAGAAAACATGCGCCAATCTGCAGATCTCACTTATGCCAACATTTTAAAAAGTTTGAGAGTTGGTATACTTTCTAAAGAAGCAGAAGCAACATTGAAAACCCGGCACATTAATGCACTTTATGGCGATAATGCATGTGCTACAAATGTTATGGAACAATTAGCCCACAAAAATGTCAATTGTATGGCCTTAATGCCAACTCTTGTAAGCTGTTTCAAATTCAATGAAATCATGCTAAGTAAAGAAATGCAACCAATAATGGAAATTAGCGCCACAGACAAACTAGATGTACATGGTATGACACTACCCATGTGTGACCAAGCCACAACAAGACTAAATAATTTAGAAAAATCAATCTCAAACACAGCAGGCTTAGAAAAGATGTTAAAATTATCCTTAAATTGCAGAGTAATGCTTAAACGTAACCTTGACATGGACCAAGGACTAGTTAATGGAGCACTGGGTACAGTTGTTGGCTTTCAAAAATACCCACGTGACAACAAAATTCAGTTTGTCAATATACTCTTTGACAACAGCTAGATTCCTTCTCTTCAAAGATATGTATGTACGCAGAGAACAATTTTCTCTAACTCTTGCATACGCAGTCACAATTCATAAATCATAAGGTCTTACCCTAGACAAAGCAATGATAGATATTGGTAACACAGTCTTTAAAGAAGGCATGAGCTATGTAGCACTATCACGCTTACGTACACTTGACGGTCTATTTCTAATCAACTTTGATGCAAGTAAAGTAAACGCTGATATTCCTTGCATTTCAGAATATAATAGACTTCGCTCACTATACACTCCCCATCTAAACACATATTCTGTTCCACAAAAACTAAAACGTTGTAAAAGAAAACTAAATCAAACTGAAATGCAACAGGACATCACTGGAAATCCTCCAAAGAGAGTAAAAGAAACTAATACTCCATCAAGTACCACAAACAAAAAAGAATCAATTAGAGAAAGTAAACCAGTTACTTCTTTAAAGAAGGAAGACAAACTCCAAAAAAAGCAGTTAGATACAGAACTACCTGGACCATTTAAATTCTCAAATATAGTTGGTGTAAGTTGCTATGCAAATGTAGCAATGAATATTCTATTTCAATTACCACCAATTGTTGACAACATTTACTCACACAGTACAAACCCATTGTGTTTGCAAATGTTAGTACTTCACAGAAATGCAGCAAACAATCCTGACAACACATTTTTGGAATAAGACGACAATTGGACTACTGTGCTGGAATGGTGAAATTCACTATAAACTCACAGAAAATAAAAGTATATTGCTTATACAATGTAATAAGTCATTACAAAATACTAATACTAACATGCTATTTTCTTTTATCACAGAAATGAAGAAAAAAAACATGGACTCCCATTACTAGACCAAACAGTAAGTATACAATAATAAGGACAACCATAGCAGCACATCACATCCATAGTATCTAATACCTTTGTTCCTTATACATTTGTTTTTCACCCAAACTTATAAACAAATATGAATGTGATATGCTGCGGTGGTTGTTGCCAGGGCATAGAGTCTTGGGTGCATGGCCAAATGGCCATGCACCCAAGACTCTATGCCCTGGCAACAACCACCGCAGCATATCACATCCATAGAGTCAAACATTTCAACTATGATCTATGGGAAACTTTTAATGTCCACGAACAATGTGAGTGTTCTTAGAACACTTTGAGCTTGCCAGCGAACAATACGGACACCGTTTTCAGGACACCCCCTACGAACATTTCAGAACAACGCAATAGTTCTTAGAACACTTTCAACTTGACAGAGAACAATACGGACAACGTCCTCAGGACACCCCCTACGAACATTCCAGGACACCGGGAGTGTTCTCAAAAACGTCTTCAGAACACCCCCATCTTGTTTATTTGCAAACATTTCAGGACACCGCGAGTGTTCTTAGGACACATTTAACTTGACAAAGAACAATACGGACAGTGTCCTCAGGACACCCCCTACGAACACTCCCCGGACACCGGGAGTGTACTTAGAAGCGTCTTCAGAACACCACCATCTTGTTTATTTGCGAACATTTCAGGACACCGCGAGTGTTCTTAGGACACATTCAACTTGACAAAGAACAATATGGACAGCCTCCTCAGGACACCTCCTACGAACACTCCCCGGACACCGCGAGTGTTCTTAGAAGCGTCTTCATAACACCCTCATTTTGTTTATTTGCAAACATTTCAGGACACGGCGCGTGTTCTTAGAACACATTCAACTTGACAGAGAACAATACGGACTGCGTCCTCAGTACACCACCTACGAACACTCCCCGGACACCGCGAGTGTTCTTAGAACAGTTTCACTTTGCTTGCGAACAAAACGGACATATTTTGACTCCTTAGAACACCCCCTAGTCAGTTTATTTAGAAAATTTCAGAACACCCGTGATGTCCGCAAACAAATCTAACACAAAAAGAACGTCTTACACATAAAAAACACAACTTTCATCCTATCTCACACACTCCCACCCTCCCCAAACACTCCTACACACCAACACACTCTACAAAATACACATTTTGAAAAAAGTTTCACCGCGCTGTCCGGGACGTCCGCAAATCCAATATGGCAGGCGCTACCGAAAAATCTGACGCGCTTCACGCTCCACGCCGTCAAATCAGCGAACACTTTGCATGTCCGCGAACATCACGCAAGACGATTGGCCAATCAGGACACTTTCCGCGGAGCGAACAGGGAAGTGTATCCGCAAACCGAACACAGATATCACTAATTTTTTTTAACCTACTTTTTGGTCATTTTAAAAAAAAACTACTGGACGAATTTTCACCAAATTTGCAAAAGCACGCTTTCGGGACCAAGCCTCTGATCCTGGTCCAAATTTGGTGGAAATCCGTCCAGCGGTTTGGGCTGTAGACGCGAGCAAACATTTTTTCCCATTCACTCTATGGAGAGTGACTATAATGTATACAAATATGAGCATATAGAGGGAAGGTAGAGTAATAAAAACTAAAACTGTGACAAAATGCTGATACCATAATGATTATCTTCATGCACAGAAAGGATTCCTCTCTTTCAAGCCTGTATCTTCCGCTACGTACATGTTTCATATATGATGTGACAGGAACCCAAGTCTACAAATATAGTACCTTTTCAACTTTTACTTCCTGACTGTTACTGCAGAAAACTATGTGGCTTCGATATGTCAGTAAAGGATAAAAAGGGAAAGCCAGCCATGTGATGTCATCAGTTATGTCATCAATGAAATTTGTGATGTCATCTTCGATGTCCTGGGTGTTAGTGTTAGCAGTGCACGGTGGCGCGAGTTATGGTTGCTTATGTTACCATAACTGGCGAATTTCAAGGGTTTTTCGGTTTTACTTGGAACCATAACGTCCCTTTAACAAAGTTTTTTCACTGAATTTCATAGGTTTTTAGTAACACAACTTAGCCATAATATCCCTGACATGTAACATAGAACATACTAACCCCCTCGTAGTGATTTTCATGTCCGCGGACTACCGCCATGTCCGCGGACACATCGAAAATCTGAGCGTGGTGAATGTAAATTTAAATAGTGTGCCCCATTTCCCCTTTGAAGTTGGCTCTGAAAAGAGACGTTTTTTTTTTTACAGATGCTTGACAGACACCTGTTATTTTATATTTTTTTTCTTGTTTTTTTTTCTTACTTTACTCCTAAAATCTTCACATAACCTTCTCCAAAGCAACCCTTACATTCCAAAATAAAAAGGCATTTCTGGTAAAAGATAAAGGGCCTCATTACGACCCTGGCAGAAATCGCGGTGCTAAATGCACCGCGGAGCACGGCGGAAAGCTGCCGATAGCGCCATGGAGGTTGGCGGATTTTCCGCCCCATGCCGACCTTGGCGGGGCGGTAAATCCCCATTCCCCATTTTACCCTTCCCCATTCCCATTTTTGCCCCATAGGGTATAATGGGAGTGGGGAAGGCGTTAATTGCGCCACCGTAAAATACGGTGGCGTAATTAACAACAAGGTCCCGTAGCGCCATGGATTTCTCCGCCCGGAAAAACCAGGCGGAAAACGTTCCATGGCGCTACGAGAACTCGTAGTAGGGCGGACGGGTCCGCCGCGAATAACGCTGGCGTAAACCCACTCCGCCAGGGTCGTAATGAGGCCCAAAGAAATGCCATCTTCTTTAAAATTAACAGCATTACTGGCATCAATATTCTCATTGTTACAGAAGAACATACCAGCTCTAAGCATGAAGGCACACATGCCTCGGTTGATGACACGACACACCTAGCAATGTTTTGCTGAGGACAAAAAACTGAACTATTGTCCCATATTGCCCTAGGTAGTAATCCAGAAAAAATTACTTTCGCATTTGGAAGGATTTTCACTACGGCTTGAACCAAGCATTCCAAATCAGCCAACAAAGTAGGGGCACTGACGTTGCCCAAATGGAAAGCACCATAGTGCAAAACTACCACATGCGGACTGTTCATCGTGGCCATATCCGCACAAACTTGTACAATTCCCTGTACATTGCAATCAGGCACAGTGCTCCACACCACCTCCACTCCTTTGACATCAAAATTCTTTGCAACATACCTGCATTCAGCGTACTGCTGTAAACCATACACAAACATATCTCCGAGCACCAACACCCTGACTTTCTCCACTTCTGCCATATTCACCACACACAGTCTCTTTCAACACAAATCCACAACCTCGACATCTGATTGGCTGATCCGTACAGTCTTCTTTCCATGTTGGATTTCCTGGAAAAACCCGGATTTACCACGCCCTGTCCACGAACAGCCGCGGTGTCCGCGGACGGCGTCCACTTTACTCTCTGTACCATTCCCTCATTGCATACAGCTAAGCAATCACACAATACGAATAACGTCCTCAGAACACCCCCATTTTGTGAAGTTTCCAACATTTCAGGACAATTATCATTTCATTATTCTACATATTAACATTACAAATATTATAATTTTATCTTGTACTCTGCACACAATGCTATCTTTCTCCATTAGCAGCTCAGTATACTACATAGAATCCCATAATACAATGCTATTTATTGATATAAATGCATCGTGCAAAGCACTAATAACGGTATGATATTTATTGCAATATCCTTGACACTTTTTTCGGAACATTATAATGAAAATCCCTAGTACACAAATTCCATGAAAAGTACATACACATGTGATGTCATCAGTGATTTCATCAATGACATTTGCGATGTCATCTTTGATGTCCTGGGTGTTAGTCTTAGCAGTGCATGGTGTTGGTGCGAGTTATTTTTCATAGCTTACCATAACTTGCTATTTTCAGGGGTCTTTCGGCTGTACTTAGAACCATAACGTCCTTTAAACAAACTTTTTTTAATATCACTCAAACAATATACAAACATGGCGTGCAAAAACCAACTTCTACAGATGGCTTTACACAGAATGTTGCAAAGTAAGAATTTATGCTCGTTCACAGTGAAGGTCAGCTGCTTCATTTTTTTCTCGGGCCCCGGAGAGGCTCACAAAGCAGACTATAAGGTTGTATTGTGTTTTGACCTTGACAGACAGAGATTGTGACGAAAGACTTCTCTTGAAGGAGTGTTGCTAAAACGTAAGAGAAGATAAAGATGAAATTTCTGAAACGAAACCACTTTTACATATTATATCACTATGCGAAAGATCGTTGGCACATGCAGAGTCGTATTTTCGGACTGCACCTCTCGTAGACAATGGAAATTGCAATTGTACTGTAAGTATCCCTTTACACTACTTTATACCAAATATAATTACAATAGCGTAGCATTAAATACCGCTGAAGTTGAACTTGTTCGTTGAAAGTGGCATAATGTTTTCTACCGCGTACTATCACCGCCGAATTGATCCCCTGTCGTTTAGAGGGCTCTGAATAAGGCAGACGACACAGAGTGGGTTAATAGAAATAATTTAACCGGTCTATAGGCGGTCAAACGCTCTACTCGCTGTGCCACTTTACTGTAGCCTGTCAAGTGGCACAGCGAGTACAGCGCTCGCTTTGACATCCGTGCACAGCTTGCTAACGCAAGTTCGAATCCAGGCAAGCCCAAACTCAGCCTTTCATCCTTCCATGGTCGATAAATGAGCACCACACACCGTGGTTAATAATAAGCACTGCTTAGATACCTCACAGTTCTTAGCGCTATATGAATGGGAAAATATTATTTTTTTATTATTAACATACTCTGTTGCACTATCTTTGATAGCAAATAGTTTCACGCCCTAATAAATAAAATGATGATTTTTAATGAAGATCGGCTGGTGGGACTAATTTATGTTTTTTAAAACAGGTACGTGGCCCCGTTTTGTCTATGTCACAATTTACAGACTCCAGCAGATGGGGTCTTCAACTGCCAGGTGCAAGTCCAAATATGCAACTTCATGACCCTCACCATTTTATGGGACAATCGCCAAGGACCAATATGCCCTTACGCAGTACTAGCGGCTACAAACAACATACCAACCAATACGGTGGTCTAATGGCTTGTTGTTGGAGCAACCTTCTGATTATCAGAGAGACCATTTACTACTTTTATCATAAACCAACAGCCTATCTACCGCAAAGGAACAACGCGCGGCTCCAAATAAACTTTTGCTGATCGACAGCAAAGACAATACCAAATCGCTGAATATTCACTAAACATTTCATGCGAAATAAATGTACTTTACCAAGTGTACAATCCTGCTGTTTACTTTTAAACCACAGTTTCATATTCCGAATTGTGACGCACTGAGTTGTAACCTGATCTAACACTCTCTGTACCGCAAAGGAACATCGCGTGTCTCAACATGAACTTTTGCTGATCGACAACAAAGACAAATGCAAATTGCTGAATATTCTCTAAACATTTGATGTCAAATAAATGTACTTTACAACATTTACAATCTTGCTCTTTGCTTTTAAATCACAGTTTCATATTCTGAATTGTGGCGCGCTGTGTTGTGACATAATGTGTGTTGTCTTCCGGGTTCTGTGTAAAGTCGCGTAGTACTGGAGACGACTGGGCGCGTTTCATTACGCACCCTGTAACGTCACGGAGAGAGGCAGGGAATATGAATGCTTTGATAATATCAGGCTTAGTGGCGGGAGATATGATTTAGTGTCGCAAAAGCAAGTCAGCCAGGTCAATAGCGCCAGTCATAGGATTATCACATAATGTCGACGCACACCAGCCGGATTTATCGTTTCTTTAGTGGACAAAAAGTCGGTTGACGCCCGTAGGAAATTGTACTATTAGCGGACAAAAGGAGTGCTCTTAAAACACTTTCACCCTGACAACGAACAATACAAACAACGTTCTCAGAACACCCCCATTTTGTGTAATTGCAACCATTTCGGGACACTGCGAGTATTCTTAGAACACATTCAACTAGACAAATTACAATACGGACAGCGTCCAGAGGACACCCCCAGTTTGTGTATTTACGAACAATTAAGTACACCGCGAGTGTTCATAGCTCATTTTTACCTTCCTTGCGAACAAAAATGACACATACTCCGTCCTCTAAACACCCCACCATTTAGTTTATTTACAAAATGTCAGAACAGCCGTGTTCTCCGCGGACAAATCGAACGCAACAAAAACGTCTAGCACATAAAAAAACAAAGCATTGAACCTATCTCATACTCCCCCACCCTCCCCAAACACTCTTACACACCAACATACGGCACTAAATACAATTTTTTATCCACGTTTCACTGCGCTGTACGCCGTCGACTGCGAATACAAGATGGCGGGCGCCACAGAAAATCTGACGCGCTCCACGCCCCTCGCCGTCCAATCAGCGAACACGTCGCATGTCCGCAGGCATGACGCTAGCCCACGGGCCAATCGGGGTGCTGTCCGTGGAGCGAACAGGGAAGTCCGTCTGCGAAGCGAACGCAGATATCACTAATTTGTTTGCCTTACATTTTAGTCATTTTTAAAAAAACTACTGGACGGATTTACACCAAATTTACAAAAGCATGCTTTTGGGACCAGGCCGCCACTCCTGCCGCAGATTTGGTGTAAATCCGTCCAGCGGTTCGGGCTGTAGCCGTGCGCAAAGTTTTTTCCCATTCAGTCTATGGGAAAAAAAAAAGTTTTGGGACCCCCCCTATAACTTTGCCCCCCCTGGATGAATCCTCACCAAACTTTGTAAAAACAATCAGAGTGACCCAACTACTTTTATTGCAAAGAATGGTGAGGATCCGTCCAGGGAGAGCGAAGTTATAAGCCGCCCAAAAAATGCTCTTCCTATGGAAACAGCAACTTAACCATAACTACATGGCCACTACCGTGGCCATGTAATAAAGCAGTAATACCTAATACACATACACACATCACCGGTGTATATAAATCATTATGGACAAATTGATACAAAGAGGGAACGGAAGCAAAATGAGAGAACATAAATTAGTGATAATGACATTTGATACATGGTTAAATACCTTGGGTGCACGAACATGTGAATAGTATATATTATACCAGGAAATGTACTATTGTACCTTTTAATAAACCACACAAAAAAATCAGCATTTATACATCTTAACCCATACTGATAAGTATAGCAACAGAGTGGAATACAAAAGAAAGACAGTGGTGATAAAGGTGTTTTTACTTCATGTATTTATCTACGTGGGTCTTTACAACATGCATGATGGACACTGAGTTGGTGCAGCGTTCCAGGAATAATGGAACAGGTTACACAAGGGAAACATACAAACAGACAAGTAACAGGGCATGGGCTAGATGAGAATACATTTCTCGAGCACAAATGGCGTTTGTCCATATGCAGTTGCAGGGACGTTAGTTAGAGGTCGCCAGGTGCTGCAACTGCAACCCCTGAGTTCTCCCTTGCTACCCTTGTGGTCTCCCTTTCTACCCCTAAAAAGAATACATACATTTTTTTCATTGAGGACTCCTGGGCTGTGGCCAGCAGCATGTGGCTCTTTGGGCCAGCAGCATGTGGCTTTTTGTTTCAGGAGTGGCTGGTTTTCTGATAGCTATAGCCGTCAAGATAGCTCAGTGGGTTGAGTGCATGCTGCTGCAAAGTGCGTGTGATCTGCAGGTTGCAGATTCACCTCCCGGCAAGGTCTACTCAGCCTTTAATCCTGCTGAGGTTTATAAACGATTATCAACACGGGTTGGGTGATATTGTATGTATATTTGTTCTATATGAAGCGCTTAAGCGGAAGTGCTATATCATAATAAATCATCTGGCCCATGCCATGATACTTGTCTGTTTTTATGTTTCCCTTGTATAACCTGTTCCTATATTCGTTTGGCCCTGGACGTCTGCTTGCATTAAAAGAAATCTGGTAAATGGGCCTATACGCGCTGATAGATAAGGTGATCCATTCTTGTCAGAAATGTATATAACTTTACAGTGATATGATAACCATTTTTTGTAATGTACTTAGAAACACGGCTATGTGATACAACTTCCTGTTTTGTCAAGGGGTGAAAGGTCGTGTTCCATCCCTTCCCATGGTGTCACTTCGGGGAGTGGTCAAATTACATCCCTTCCTGTGATATCTTCAGAGGTCAAGGGTCGTGTGATGTCACTTCGCTACCCCTGACATTTTTATGAAATGAAGTCCCTGTGCAGTTGGAATAGCCTGTATTCCACTGCAATGCAAATCAATGTGCCTTAGTACAAATACATTTTTTTCAAATGCGCAAATTGCATTTGTGCATCTGATAATGTATAATAAAATGCCCCCAGCTACCTCCGAGCTGAAGAGATGTACATAACATATGTCACTAGTGGTGTAATAGCCATCAGATGAGTGAGTTCTGCCCATTTCGAAAGCTTTGCAAACACGTTGAGTTTGTAATGCCTTCCTGAGTTTGAAGTAATCAGGTTTTAGTTTGAGTCCCAGTGGCAGAATATTGCTCAGACTGAGACCCCTGTAAGTGGTTGACTTTCCAGTAACATCGTTAAGAGCATCTGTTTGCAGAAGAGGAGTGGGACTGTTTTGATGGGTTGCAATGGTTCATCCTATTCGGGAAGTTGTTTGGGCTTGTATGCCAGCATGTTCTTTCGGATTTTCTATCTGGAATACCAAGGGAGAAAATTACCAGTACTGATATTAGTATTATTAAATATGCTCCCAATTCAAAGTTTAATACTGCTGCCTCGGTGGTAATGGCAGAGGTGTTGCTGGAATGTCAGTGGTGCTGTGCTGTATTCATTTCCCCAGTCATAATGATGGTGGAAATGGATAATTAGATTTTCATACCATTACAGTCCATTTTTGTTTAATGCACAACATGGTAAATTCTGATGTATGCATTACATGGTAATGAAGGTGGAATGGAGGGGCATCTTCGATGACCAACAATTCACCACCATGCAATTAAACAGTTTTGGATTTACAACTTTTACTTAACTGCTTTCTCGAGCCTGCTGCAGGCGCAGCGGTGACTGCCGGGCTTCCTGCTGACCCTTTGAATACCCCTCCCCCCTCCGGATACAAAACAAGCTGCAGAGCTGAAGCGACACTGCTTGATCTTTTTACTTACCTGTTTACTAATGCCTGCTGTGGTCGCGGCAGTGACTGTTGGGCTTCCTTTGACCATTTGAACCACCCCTACTTCAGATCCAAAACGAGCCAAAGAGCTGAAGAGGTGCTGCTTGAACTTTTTATTTACCCGCTTACTTGTGTCTGCTGTGGGCACAGCCGTGACATTTGTGCTTCCTGCTGACACTTTGAACTGACCCCTCCTTCGGATACACAACGACCAGCAGAGCTGAAGCTGCACATACGCACCTTATGTGATGCAAGTGGTGTCCCTATGTCGCTTTCTGGTAGTATGGTGGATGTAGGCTTGGATCCTGTTGTCCAACATGGACCCAGAGAGAATCTTACTCAAGACAGGTCTAACACACTTTCTCATCCACCAGGGGTGAGTTCTGTTTCCTACGTGAAAGCACACTGTGTGAGTGCTACCTACTCTTGCACAAGTG
Organism: Ambystoma mexicanum; assembly: GCF_040938575.1. Classification (NCBI taxonomy): domain Eukaryota; kingdom Metazoa; phylum Chordata; class Amphibia; order Caudata; family Ambystomatidae; genus Ambystoma; species Ambystoma mexicanum. Next base: position 1,282,842,605 of record NC_090935.1, read on the forward strand.
TATCAGGAGTCCTCCATGAGCACATAATCACTGGGATACTACAAGCAATCAAAAAGCAGCTTACACCAAGCAATAAATGACGCTTTTTATTACAGCTGTGCAAGCACAAATCAAACAGCACAGTGGAATGGAACTGATTGATAGGAGCTGACAAAACTGCCCACTGTGGGCAGATCTTTCAAACAGTTAAACGTTGTTTGCATAGTCAGGAACAGTTTTGATTAATGCTACAATAAATTAAACATCCTACAAAGCTGATTGGTGGGACTATGTCAGCCCTCTATAACTAGACATAGGTTAATCTGTAATGATTGGAGCAAACAATCTTGACCCCTCTGTTAATCAACACCCATGTGGAGCCACATTTCGTCCCGCTCTGCCCCAAGAATAACTTTTTTTTTTTGCAAGACGTAACAGTGCTGACCTCGAGAACTCTAGTAATCTGCCGTTGGTCAGCACACATATGAAACACTAGACATCCTGAGCTTGTGGGAATGGATGACATTCATACGCCATTCAACCAATGAGGTGCCTCGCGGACATCTGCGAGAACACAGTATATGTGTTGCCTTTCAGGGACACCAAAACTTACCTTCTGATTGGCTTCTTCCTGTGTTGTCCCCTAGTCCCACTTCCTTCTTCCTAGGCCCACCTGCCGAAGGGGCATTTTGAAACCGCTGACCCAACTGTGCATGTACCTCCCAGAGCATGTTTAATGTGTTTAATTCTCCCCGTCCCAGTGACTGCCCGGGCGACTGGTGTGCTGACCTTGTATGTATCTGCTGGTCCCTTTTCCCAGTGACTGCTGTCTGCTGGGAACCGCAGGCTGGCAACATTCCTCCATCCCCCGGTTGCTTCGGAGTGCTTGTGAATTCCATGATTGGCCAATATGCAGAGCCTGTCAGTGGTAAACCCAAATTATTTACTTACTGGTGGTTTTAGCCCCATAAAGGTGGCCAGGTGGATCCCCTCGTATTATATTACATTTGCCTCATGCTCCTACCACTGACTCCCGAAGACCCTCATGTTCCTCCTTGAGCACCCCAACCCAATCTAGCCCCCACACTTCTTGAGTCTCACGTGTGTCCTGGAGACCTTTATTACAACTGTCAATGAAATTCTATCCCCATCTAGGGGTGCTCCATCCCTGCTCCCATTGTTCCCGCAGCTAGTAGGTATTCCCCCCTTGGACGAGTTAAATAATCACCTTCACTGCACAAGCTTGCCTTCAGTTCCACATATGTCTGAAAAATCCTCTCACTCGAAAGTACAAACTTTTTTCTCTATTGACCACAGATCTGCAACCAGCTACTAACACAGGTATCCAGTGCGTTTACTGAATATTATTTATTCAAGGCATTTTTTTACTGAAAATGTTAACCGGAAAAATGACTGATATTTAAACAAAGATTATATATGGGACTAAGGGGTTAAAACAGGTGGGGAGGGATTTTGTGGGTTAAAACAGGGAAAAACAAAGGGTGCGGGGGTGACCCCCCAAAAAAAGAAATCAGTATTTTATTGGTAACATTTCTTCAGTAAATAAAATATCTCGACGAAAAGGTTTTTGGTAAAATCACAAAGACACTTAACACAATGATTAAACAATCACTATCCTGCTCGGAAAATCGTCAAGGAAGAAAACATACTCAACCTATCATTACTTCCCTCGCTGTCCCTACTTTTCTGACTCCTACTGATGAAGTTCTGCATATATTGTTGACTGAACTAAGAACAGGACTAAACAGTTTGCCTAAATGTGCTAACCCTTAGGTTTCCACGCACTCAAGATCAATCCTCAGATCAGATCACCTAGATGGGCGCTGCCATTTAAAATAACAGCTTATCACCAGCGAGGCCCCCTTAAGTTATTGCTAACATTGAGTACATCAGAAACATAACTTAAACAATACAAACCTTGATGTTAAATGAGCTTAGGGATACATCATTCTGTGCTTAACAATCAAGTGAATACCCGCTTGTCAGCAACTCCACACTTATCATTACTTCATTCCAAGCAAAGGGAAATGGTTTGTCTGGCTCTTTGATTTCACATGGTAACTTTTTAGAATCTTCTGATAATCAGGCTACCCTTTCCCATTTACAAGCATGTGCTCTTGATTATCTCCTTACCTTCTTAGTTTGCCTTCTGAGCACACAAAAATACTAAATTCGATTTTGGAGCAAACAGCCGCTCAAACACCGCTGACGAATGTGCCCAGTATTGTTCCTGAATCCATAATTGCTATGGAATCGCCTGTAGGTAATCACCTGAATGATGAGATCCTCTTGGGCATACTAACGAGTAATAACATGATGGATGGTGAATATAATACATGAGATCCCAGCCCAAATATTAATATATCACCACCACTAACAATAATGACAGCCTCTTGAAAGTATCTCCTAGCGATGACAACATTGTCAGGACAAGAAGAAAACAAAAATCTGAATAACATGAAAAGGAAAAATAATAACATGAAAAGCTCTAGAACGGTATCTCAGCTACACAGCGAGAAAAGAAACAAAAATAGATTTTTTTATTTTTACTGTTTAAAATATGGACCTAGCTACAGAGCAGCAGAGCGTGGGTAGCCCGCATTTGGGCTGCCATCTTTTAACAGTAGCGCAGTACTGCTAGATGTGTGCGTCAGTATGTGCGTCCATTGGAATTAGTCCTTGCTCAGGTGTTGTTGAAAGAGCCATGATTTGAGAGATTTGCAAAATCGTACTATTGTGGGGGAATAAATCAACTAAGGTTTTAACACAAATGAAAAGGGTAATTTATGATATCTTGGATTCACTTCCTAAAACAAAACAAAACACTCTCATTACCACTAAAAACAACCCTTCAAATAAAAGCATTACTAATAATAAGAGTTAAAAAAACTTTTAAAAAACTTGACATTGCTGACGTTTGCTGCTATTTACCCAAGACTAAACCTTCGATCATCACTCAGGAAACTCAGACTTTAATAAACTCGAGCTCAAACAATGACACCACTATCTATGAGAGGATAGAACACCTGTTCATTACTCATGACACAGATTGTAATCAGACCACTGCCAATGCTAAATAGGACTTGTTCACAAAGCCAAACGCACAATCAACTTCTCATACCCACCAAATTCCCATTCGAATTGAGCCTTTGACTCAAATGACCTTTAATAACATCTCTAACCCTTTGAATCCAACCTATTCTAGACAATTTACATCTATAGCCAGCTCATACAACACACAAAATAATCCTAAGAGTGACATAAGTAGTGAACAATCTATTCTTAAATGCAAAACACTTAAGGCCTGATTAACAGAGCTTTTTCCTATGGTATTGCGCGATTATAAATCAATTCGGTGAATTAGACAATTAGACCTTTAGAGTCTGCAGTCTGTTCTGTGACTCAACAAACCTTGCCCTTAATCGGGCTACATTTCTGCATCTCTGTAATCAAATTTTGCCCTAGGAGGCCATTCCCTCGTCCGAAATCGATATGGTACAAATTACAGACAACTCTTGTGTTGCCACTATTCTCATACATTGTAAATTTCGGTGTGTCGTTCGAAGATATATTCTGTCAGTTGGGCTAGGACTAGTCAATTGAGATTAATGTATTACCTATTGCCAAATCAGCTCCAAAGCTAGTTGGGTCTTATTCACTTCTATCCACCAATATTAATAAATCTTGCCTCCATCATGAACACCATGCAAATAAAACTCTTGATTCTACATCACAGTTAGAAAATGTCATGATCCCGGCAAAGGAGCACCGTTCGCATTCAGAAATACTAGGAAAGCAAGGAACTTCATATCAGTCAGTGGGTCAATTGTGGCTTCAACCCTGGCACAAAAGGCATTTGTCTCATTCATAGCATTGCACCCATAGGCTTTCATAGCGCTTAAATTGGTTTTTCCTACACTCAACATGGCTGCCGCCAAGTCCATTGTAAACTCACAGCACATTCTACACCTATTGCAGCTAATTAAGCCCCGCCTCCACTGGAGCGCTTGCTTCGCATCTTCTCCGCTGACAGTGGGTTACACTACGAGCGATCGCCTGACAGAACCTGTCAAAGGAAAAAAGAAGTTAAGATATATTTCCACAGAAGATAAGTTTCCACAGAAAATCAACAGAATTCCATAGTTTATTGAAAAGACTTACCGAACCAAAGTATTTCCAAAGTGTTTCTTCAGTCAGCTGTTATGTTCATAGTCCCTGCATCTTCTTCAGGAATTCCGTCGCAGCCGCAGCATCTTCCTCACAGCAGTCTTCGTTCGCAGTCGTAGTGCCTTCATTCAGAAGTTTTCCTCAGCAGTCTCTGCATCGCCTGAAGGTACTTCATCTACAGTTTTCTGAAAAAAACTGCAAAACAAAAGGTATCTTTGTTAATAAATGAACTTTGTGAATAAGAAATAAGTTTTACATATGTTGCTTACCTGAAGTCCCAGCAAGTTATTCTTTGCTTAGTTATCACCACGCTCATTTCTGAAGGTTGCAATTACTCAGTTAAGACAAACTCACGTTTATTAAACGTTTCCTCAAACCGAGTATAGTCTCATGCATACCGCAGCATTTAACCTTTTTCTGAGAACCAAGAACCTGCAAAGTAAAAGGAGAACACTTAGGAAGAGAGATCTCTCTCAACGCGGGGACTGCTCAGAATCTGAAGAATATCTTTTTCACCAAAGAAACCAACCAAGATAACTCTAAAAAGAGGCAAGGACATTATTCTGACAAGATTCTTTTGAACACTGCAGCCTCTCAAGTTAAAAGTTTCAAACCAGCGTGCCCCTGTAGAATACAGGACGGAGAGCTCCACAAAACATAAGCACAGGTTAGGAGGGAGGGATGTATCAAAAGCACACTGCAATACAGTGTTTTCCCACCAATAGAAATTACAGTAGTTCTATTGTTATTAGTGTTGTTTTAAAAAAAATAAGAGCCCAGATAACAGATCCTCTCGCTGAGAAGGCATCACACTCCCGCGGAGTCCCAGGTAAGCATTACAGAACACAATTATGATCATTTCATCATAAAAAGTGATCATCAAGGTTTGAGGACAGGTCACTTACTAGAAGAAGATGAAAGTGCTCATAAATTGGGAATGGCTCTCCTCCTTCCTTTCAATTAATACCGTTAAATGACCCTGATCATGGTATATCCCTGTTATCATAGAACACACTTGGTCTCTCGTATCTTCGTGAAGTAGATGGTCTAGTCTCTTAGATGAATGCTTTCAGCATTATTGCTCTTCATGAAATTTGGCTAATGGAAGAAATTACGCTAGATGGATGATCTGCGCCACCAAAGGCACTGTGGCTGCCCGAAGGGATAGTTAATAATTAGCATAAAATATACTCTTTCATTAACAAAATTGGTTATTGCATCAGTTTATATCTTGGTCGGCACGGTCACCTAGCATGTTCCCACTGGACATTTATTCAATGTATTGATAGTTACCCTACATGATCCCTCACCTCTCACCCCCAATTTAACACTGGGGGAAATAGTTAATAACTTGACTGAATCCTTTAGTAATAGTCATTATATACTAGTAATGGGCAATTTTAATGCCATCATTCCTCATATATTGTAATGAAGGAATCCCAGATTCAATATTATTGGAAGGACACTCATGGAGTTACAAGGCTTACCTTTTTGGTCCTCAGGTGCTATGTATGCTAAATGGTCACTGTTTTGGTTTACCTGAATTTCTGCAGTAAGTGCTTCCATAGTAGAATATATTTTTGCTAATCAGTCAACTATTCAACTTAAATTCGGACTTGACTGTTGTCCGCAGTGAAGAGAATGATCACTTAATATGTAACACCATAATTAAACTTAATCATGCATGGTGTGCTAAAAAATTGTTCACTCTTTTTAAAGTGATTGGTCATCTGAATTCCACCCCCGCAACATGGCTTAAAAGCATCTTGGTACTGTCCACAAAATGGACCTCATCCCCATCCTATTGAAGTGGTCAACTAATATCCATATTTTGGGGTCATACTCAATGACAAACTCTAATAGCATGCCCACCTAGACATTACTGAGGCCAAAGTTCAGCAACTTGTGGTGACCATCAAACGGTTTGCATTAAACCACAGCAGATACGCTGTGCAGGCAATTCTAAAGTATTCCAGGCAGATATACCATCTACACTACCATGCAGAATTGAAGTTAGGGGCACTAGCTTGACAAGTAAAATACTGACAGTGCTGGGCCCAGATTGCCTGTCTACCATGGTCTTAAAAGAGAATGCCAATTTTTGGGTGGACTTGCTAATGGAACTATTTTAACTCGGCCGTGGTGCACAAGATATTGGGCTCCTGAAAAAAAGCTATATTTCTAAAGAGAACAGATGTTTTGGTGCTTACTTTCATGAAATGAACGAGTGTTATTTCCAGGAAATTGGATGGGTCTGGCAATTGGACAGAGACTAGTAGAGTTTGTGGCTAGACTCAAAGCATATGATTGAATTGAGTCTTGTGCATATGTTGCAAAATTGTCTAGCTACACTATGTTTGATAAGATGTAGAGAATGTAGCTGAGTATGCAGAAAAATCCAATGCAGTTTCCTGCACCGCAAATTCATAGGAACTTCCTCCTTTTAAGATTGAATAAACTCCTGACTCTAGCAATGTGCAGGGCGTGCTATGGTTTCAAAGTGTAAAAATAGACTCTGTGGGTTATGTCAATCCAGCGAAGAAATGTAAAGTAACTATCGTGTCCTGACCTTGTATGGTATGCTAGAGGGATGTTATGAGTTGGCATTTGGGAAACATTTGCAATGATTGAAATCTATCCAATCACTGATTTTTTGGTCATGGTATTTGGGGCGCGGGGGGTACTAATACCTCGACACTAGCAGTCATAACACTTTGGTTCAAAATTGAGGGTGAATCCCTAAAGAGGGATATTAAAGGAAGCAGTAGGATTGCATGGATTGCATGTTGAGCAAATTAAGTTTATAACATTGCACTGGTTGAATCAGGATTAACTGATAATTGGGTCTTTTTTTATCACATTGAACATTTCATGCAACAAGATGCTTCTAATTGTTCTCAAGATGCTATCCTAAAATGTCACAAAATGTATCCATTATTTCAGAATATACCTTATTTAAATGCAATTGTAAACTGTGCATCGACATTGATAGCAAGTCTAAATGAAAGATGTGCGTATGCGTTCAGTGATTAATAACAAAACCTAAAGAGTTTAAAATGTTTTTAGACATCATTTTGAAATATATTTAGATTAGTTATAAAGTTATTAATAATTGTATTGATAACTGTATTACTTTATAATGTGGAAGGTGGCATGTATTGATTGGATTGTATTTAATTGCATATAATGTTTTTATTGTATATTAAATGTGTTATGATAGTGTAATGTGTGTAAAGTTTCTTGTAAACTAAATCACACAAAACATCATTTTAAAAAAGAATGTTAAAGTTGATCCCTCAGACACATTTTAAATTGTAACAAGAACACTCCAATTGAACGTATTTATTAATGTCTTAATGAAGTCTTGTACACTTAAGTTATATCAGTGCCTTGAGAGCCCTGCTCAGGATACTTTTATGCACCTTATTTATCTATTGTATATTTGCAGCCCTATTTCTTTTAACCGTGCTGATCTACATATGTGGATGAAAGAGTCTGATGACTGGAACCTGTAACGTGAAATTGAATTTACTGATTTTACTTTTGCTCGCTATAAAGCCGTTACAAAAAAGCAACTTGGCATCACAGATACAGAGCAAAAATGTCATAAACTTAACCTCCAAATCCCTTAGTACTGTCTTCCTCAGACACTTCCACACATAAACCAATCATCCTCAATTTATATATAGGACTTTCCTCATAATTGGTCCCTTCAAACTTACATGGGGATTGAGTTTAAATTTGTTAAAACACTTGAAGTGTTAGGTTGGAGAAGAGGAATCCCCAGGGAATGGCGACACTGTAGACTTTGTGTGTAAGAGTCCCTTGAATCAGACAAGCATTTACTATTTGCCTGTGAAAGCCTCACCTCCCTTAGAAGAAAATGTATTTTCTCTTGTGGAAGGCCCTTAACTAGTACTGAACATCTTGCATTGCTCAGCCTTCTTTCAGGGGAATGATATTGGCTTACTTTTCCATGCATCCAAACTATGGCTCTCCTTTGAGGAAATATTGGCAGTAAGATAATTTAAATGTTTGTCTTGCCTTTAAGGTCACTTTTAGTGTGGATTGATTACAGTGCAGTTTTGTCATGATGTCATTTTTAAGTCCATTGTTTACATTCAGTATTAATGTAAAGATGCCTTAAATATCTACTTGTCAAATCCTTTACTAAGACTTTGAGCAAAAATTAAATGTTATAATTAACTTTTGATGTTCCATCTACCTAATTGTTGTTGATGATTTTAATGTACTTCACACATGTATTGTTATGTCTCACATATTGGAGCGTCTTTGATTGATACGTTTATGCCTTGATGTTGTTTTTTTATGTATAAAAAGCGTAAACAGGCTACATTATTCTAAATAAAGAAATAAATACATACATTAAATAGTTTTTCTCTTTATTGAACTTAGGACCTTTAGTAATCTTTATGTCAACCTATCGAGTGAAGCTAACCATCCAGTAAACGTAGAATTTACTTAAGTATCCAAAATGGACCGATTCATATAGTAGCTAAAAAGAGGCTGGCATTGAAAATCATGTCAGGATTCTTGACCTTTTCAAGGGAGAGTGCAGGAGCCCCTGTCATGATGGCCAATTGAAAGGAAGCAATATGTCATAAGGAGTGTCTCACAGACAGGCTCCATTCATACATGTCCAGGCACCTAAGTGGACATATGTGACCTCATATCAAAGTTGGCAAGCAAGAAACACTGGACTGAATCACGCTTAGCTTCTTGCTAGTAGTTGATATCAAGTTAGATTATCATATGCCCAATCCAGCAAGTAATTGGTGAAAAGTAAGTGTATACAAAGAGTCAACAGGACAAGCCAGGAAAGACATTACAGAAGCAAACATTTCTCCTCCAGTAAAAGTATGGTGTACCATTCTAACATATTGGAAGTCGTTGTCCTATATTAATATAATATGTTTTTATTTCATCTGGGTTTTGTAAGTCACTGACCACAGACTGAGATGTATTGTAGCAACCCCACAGCAGAGAGAAAGAATAAGGGAATAAGATCTTTAACAGGCTGAGGAAACATTCAGATTGATAAAGTGCAGGAGGGAGGAGAAGAGTGTAGGGCATTATAAGTGTCAGAATGATATCCTAAGTGCTTAGTGCAAGAGAGGAATTTAGTACATCACAAGTTTATAAGACAACACATCAGATGGAATGACAGAGGTTCGAGTAATAGGGTAATACAATATCTGAATAAGTAGATGGGAGGAAGGTGTGCTGAGGTATTGTTAAAGAAAAATGCATCACATAATGGTAATGGACCTACAGTAAAGATAACAGGATTTCCTGAATAGGGAAGTCATCAGTCTTTTACAGAAGTGGAAACAGTTATCAATGGAGCATAATTGCCTTAACACGTACCAAAGTTGGGTACATTTCTTGTACATATTGCTTTCTCTGACCTGGTATTAAATCAAAGAGAAGAAAAAGAAAAGAAAAACACTCTCATAGCTGACAGACCAGACGTCTTAGATTTACATCTTATTGGTGTTGATTCTCTCTAAGGAAATACAGAACCTCCTCTGTTGTTTGGATAGTCAGAAGTATGTTGCTGTTTCTAATGTTAAAGATATAAGTGCATATCAATAAGTTATATTTTTAGAATTTGCTAATTTCTTTGCTTCTAAAAAAACCTTGCCTTTTGTTCACAATATGATTTTTAAGGGATAGGCATCCTCATTTTACCACAACCACATGTAACCTACAGATGTTCTCCTGAAGAGCTGAGGATTCTCTCTTCAGCAATGATGCAGCAAGATCTCAATCAGTCCAGTAAAATCACGAGGGGGAACAATGGCTCGTATCAGCTATTCCCAAGCTTGTAAGACTGTTAAGAGTGGGCACCACCAGTTACATTCACAGCAGAACTCTTACATATATGTGGTCTTACACAAAGAACCCCCAAGCACCTGGGCTTCTTTATGTGCAAAGTGAAATTCTGACCAATGAATGGCAGAAACCAGGTGAACCTCCAAATATTGTTTCCTTAAGCATTTGGGTGTTGAATCATATATTCACACTTCAGTATACTAAGGTTTATGTTTACTAAGTTTACAGGCGTTTGTGATGGCACTGCTGTGGTCCTTTTCTGGACCACAGCAGTGCCATTGAGCACATCTGCAAACTACGGGGTTGGTCATACCACCACGATGCAGCTTTCTTCCAAGAAGAACCATTGAAAATGGAGCATGGAGTAGTTTGTCTAAAACTACAAATAAGTAATTATTTGACAAAAACAGTCACGCAAAGAGTAGGAATATGTGTGTGACCAAGTTATGATCTCTGCTTTTAGTACACTAGCAGTGGTGAACAGAATACAGGTTTACAGATCCTTGTAAAATGACTGAATTGCATTGGTTCTGGTGGATCATGGGTCAGAATTTTGCTTTACATATTCCCAAGCTTGTACCACAACCTCACTCAAAGATGTGAAAATCATAAATGCATATATGGAACCTTTTTGCCACAGATAATGTGCAAGGGATTGGAGTTCCCAATATTGGGAATTTGTTTCTTGTTCATGTTGTTGTACAGTTCATGTGCTAGGACTATTGTTGTTCCCCTGCACCTTGACACATTTTTTTAAATCTCTTTACCTGAGTTCTCGTATACCATTAGAGCTTTTTTATTTACATTTTCTATCGAGAGGTATGCTCTGTGCTCTTTCCGTTCTAATCATAATCATAAATACAAACAGACAAATGTAGATACTGTTCCTCATTTGTATTAGACAACAATTGCTGAATGCAGGCTTTGCTCTGTGGGGAGAACAGCAGCACAATATAAAAAACAACCACAACATGATAAACACTAAAAAGGAATGTCCAATATCCAAAGATAAATTAATTCATTTTTTATAATGCGTGTAATACTGGAGTCCAGTCTCTAAGCGTGGGATTGGTATTGAAACCTGTGTTGACCTGTGTTGTCTTGCTTCTGATACTAATGTGTTGCACCTGAATTAAACTCCCGTACCAGAAAGCAGTCAAATGTTAGCTGGATGGTTAGGCATAAAGGTTTGGACACAATGCATTTTAACATGACATTTGTGAATACGGAGTGCACCGTGTAACATCAGTCAGGCTTTTGTTGTCTTCACCAATTGTATGAGTTGAGACATTTTTCCAATTTGGTTCTCACACAAGAAAGAGGTATCCACTATCATTGTTGTTTTTCAAAATTGTGCATGAATCCCTTGCTTGCACAATTCTCAACCAAACTTATATAGAGGGTTCATCTGGGGATGGGATAGATTATAGGGAAATCATATATGTTGTTGAGACTTGAAGTTTTGCATTGGACCTCATTTATTTGATGCCTGCTCTACTATGTGAGGTACTTTGATAAATCATTTGATCATAAGGTAAATAGGACCAAAACTAGCTACTACTGACATGTGTTCCTTTTGGTATCACTACAAAGTAGACAATGGATAACTTTATACATTCTTGCTTACCCTACGCTGAGATGATGACACAATAACACAAATGAGCGTACCAGTTATTACCAATGTCAGTTTCCTTTGTAAAACTATCAGGCAAACTGGAAACACATCCTTACATTTATCTAGGTGCCCCAGTTCTCCAAAAACACACTGGGCCTCATTACGACCCTGGCGGAACGGGTTAAACGGCGCCGTAAACGGCTGCGGCGCCGTTCAACCCGTTCCGCCACATTACAAGTTCCCCTCGCGGGACACGTTAAGCACGCCTGGGAAAACCAGGCGTGCATACCGGGTCCCGCGAGGGGAAGAGGGAGCAAACAACGGGCCATCTTGTAATGGCCCGTTGTTTACTCCCTCTCCCATTCCCATTCAGCCCTATGGGGGCTGAAATGGGAATGGGGATGAACCGTGTCCTCGAGTGAGGAATTACCGGGCCATCCGGACTCGGAATGGTCCGGTAAGTCCTCATTCCGAGGACATGGACACGGACACGGATGCGGTTTTGCCGGCAGCCATGCCGCAAATTGCGGCATGGCTACCGGCATAACTTGTAATGAGGGCCACTGTTATGCTGGCTTTTACTATTTTAGGGTTACTGTAGAGAAAATACAAGTGTATAGTTTCTCTAGATGGGATTCGCAATGACCAGAATATTAACAAATTATGATCTTCAGCCAGAGCATGAAATCAAAAATGTAACTGATTTTAGTAATTTAACAAAACGTTACATGCCATGCATCATATTTATAGGGACAATGTTCTGGCAATGACACTGTGTGTACATTTATTGGACAACATAAAGCTGATCAAGAGGAAAACAGACTGAGCAAAAGGCTTTGTTTAAACTGTTTGAGCTTTGACCCTAAGTCTCCAGTGGACTAAATGGTGAGTAGAACTTGCGATCTCTATCAATGAGAGAAGTCTCTGAAGCATTAGAACACATATATACAATTGTGCTATGATCTATGTATTATTAGATGCAAAACAGACATGTTCTACTGAATAGGTTAAGAGTAAAATGTTGTAAAGTGTCTTTTGCTCTTGAGTGGAATTCTACCTCGTAGGATTCCACTCTTTCTCTGATGTCATGTTTACTTCTGTTCAGAGGGGAGATTCCATTAAGGGCCGTTAGAAGCTGCAGTGAAGAGGTGCTGTGTAGGCTGACTACTGCTGGCTCAGGCTGGTTACCAATAAAGGATCTTCACTCACCTGCAGTGTATGCTTCCTTATTACACTGGCAACGAGAGTAACCAGCCTCTGACCCACGTTGCCTTTGCAGCCACCAGCAGTTGCCTACATTCCTCTTTTCGCCCTTGGGAGAGTGCCTGCTCCAGAGGAGGAGCGGGGGCCGTGTGGAGGTGAGCACTCCCGCCGTCGCTGTCCGCGTCGAGTATCGCCCGGAATCAGCGGGGAGCAGCAGCATTCCCAGCCCCTGCCAGTTTGTCCGTAGGCTGCAGCGCCAGTTGTCCCGTGGAAGGGAGGCCCTCCGCGCATGTCGGCACCAGGACAGCCGATGTACTTCCAGCCTGTGCTCCCCAGCCAGGGTTGAGCGCGGTGCCTCCTTGGACTGCAGGTGAGAGGGGAAGGGATCCCTGTTTTCCAGCGCGAGCGGGGCTGGGGGCCAGGACGAGCCCGTACCTGCCGCCCCGTTCCCTTAGTGGATATCGACGCCGGCTGGAGGAGGGCGGGACTAAACGCAAGACGTCTCCCTTCTTCCTGCCTTGGGGGCGTTCCCTCCAGCCGCTCAGAGCGAGAATTAACCCTGTGAGGGTCTTTCAAGTGTTTCGTAACTGTATCCTGGCCACATCTCTGTCTTTGCTCAGGCATGTTGTATTGTACAGTGACACTCCAGCATTGGTTGCTCTGCCAGGCACACGAGGAGGTTGCACAGAGGATACTAATTGATTACAAAGTTGTGCAGTGCATATTGGTTCATTACAAGCCTGTCTGACTTCCCCTTCTCGACATGCAGCACAATAATGCACGTCCGCCACCTGCATTCTTGGCCAGTCGGGGGGAGCCGCCTATCGTGTGGGACTTGTGGGTGGACACCTTCAAAGTGTACCTCAGAGCCGCGGGTGGTGCCAAATTCACGGATGATGAGAAGGAGGCGGCATTGCTCAATTGCTTGGGAACTGAGGGCCTCAGGTTATTCAGGCACCTACCCGGCCCCAATGTGCACGCTACCCCCGCTGCCCAGGCAGAAGGCAGTGAGGGTGGTGATGTAGTACCACCAGAGGTGCTCGCTTATGAGACGGCTTTGGGCAAGTTGGAAGCGCGGTTTGGCAAGAGAGCCAATGTTGTTCTTGAGAGGCACCATTTCTTTTCGAGTGCTCAAGGTTCCAGTGAGGGTATAGATGCTTATGTGACTGCCTTATGCACTTTGATTGCAACTTGCAAGTTCACTGGGACCATCGATGAGTACATCCGTGGAATCTCGCCCGCTTACATCCTTTGTCACCCCTTTTGGCGCCTTCCGTTTTTGTAGGATGCCCTTTGGCTTAGCCTCCGCAGCTGCGGTGTTCCAGAGGACAATGCAGAGACTTTTTGGGGGCATTCGGGGGGTAGAATGTTTCCAAGATGACATTTTAGTATGGGGTAAGTCGCGAGCTGAACATGATGTTAGGGTTCTTGAGGTGATGTGTGTCTTGAGGGATTGTGGTCTCACCCTCAAACTTAGCAAGTGCAAAGTGGGCGTTCCCAGTGTGACTTATTTGGGGCATTCGTTAGATGCCCAAGGTATTCATCCCAGGGCATAGTTGGGAAAAGCGTTGAAGGATGCACCTACCCGGCACCAATGTGCACGCTACCCCCACTGCCCAGGCAGAAGGCAGTGAGGGTGGTGATGTAGTATCACCAGTGGTGCTCGCTTATGAGACGTCTTTGGGCAAGTTGGAAGTGCGGTATGGCAAGAGAGCCAATGTTGTTCTTGAGAGGTACCATTTCTTTTCAAGGGCTCAAGGTTCCAGTGACGGTATAGATGCTTATGTGACTGCCTTACGCACTTTGATTGCAACTTGCAAGTTCACTGGGACCGTCGATGAGTACATCCATGACCAAGTAATGATGCGCACGTGTGATGTACGTGTCAGGGAGAGACTATGGATTGAAAAAGACCCAACCCTAGAAAAAGTCATAGAGATTGCCCGCGCAATTGAAGAATCTAGGAAGAGTGTGAGGGAAATGGCTGATAAAGGGGAAACTGTACATGTGGTGATCCCCGCAGGACTGTCGAGGCCAAAGTGAGGAACAAGGATGGCAGAGCAGGACCTTCATCGAAGGAACAGTGCAGGCAATGTGGTTGGCGAGGGTATGCAGCGGGTGCTAAGGAATGTCCTGCTACCAATGTGGACTGTAGGAAATGCAAAGCCAAGGGACATTATGCCCACATGTGCTGGGGTGTTGCCTCTGCTAAGGAGTCTGTGAAGATGCTGGATGTGAATGATGATGATGATGATGATTTGACGATAGTGGGCTACATGGGTTGTTCCGACAAGGGTGAAGGAGGTGTGCCTGAAGGGACATTGTTGAGTGTGGGGAGCTGCAGGAAGAGAGCTTGGGCAATGCTCATGGTCAATGGCGTTCCGTTAGAGATGATGGTGGACACAGGTTCTCCATACACTATGATATCCCCTGAACTATACGAGTCCAAGTTCCACAAGAAGGTGTCTGAACTCTCTTCTTCTGATATAAACCCGTGTGCCTATGGGCCAAGTTTTAGGGTTTGAATGGGTTGACATAGAGTTTGAAGGCAGAATGACTAGGGGTAAGTTGTATGTGGCTCATAAAGGTGACCCCGTACTGGGTTAGGACGAACAAGCTGCCCTGGAGCTGCAAATTAGAACGGGGAAACCTGTCCCTGTGATGAGTGTATGTGAAGGGAATGACTGTGCCATGTTGCCTGTGGGAATCACAGCGGAAGTTTTGCAGAGCAAATTTCCCTCAGTTTTTACTTCAAAGTTGGGCAAATTGAAGGGTTTTGCACACAAGATAGTTCTCAAGAAAGGTTCCGTGCCTGTTGTACACAAAGTCAGAAGAGTTCCGATCATGGCTCGTGATGCCTTAAAGGAAGAGTTGCACAAACGCAAGGAGTCTGGGGTCATAGAGGAAGTAGAGTGTTCAGAATGGTTGGCCCCGGTAGTATTGGCACGCAAGGGCGATGGAGGAATGAGGATGTGCGTAGATCTCAGAGATCGAAACTCAAGTATTTGAGTTGACAGACACCCCCTGCCCAACATCAATGAGATGCTTTCCCGGGTGTTGGGGGCTTCCTGTTTTTCTACTTTTGATCTTTCCTCTGCATATCATCAGATAGATCTGCATGTGGAATCTTGCCCGCTTACATCCTTTGTCACCCCTTTTGGCGCCTTCCGTTTTTGTAGGATGCCCTTTGGCTTGGCCTCCGCAGCTGCGGTGTTCCAGAGGACAATGCAGAAACTTTTTGGGGGCATTCGAGGTGTAGAATGTTTCCAAGATGACATTTTAGTATGGGTTAAGTCGCGAGCTGAACAAGATGTTAGGGTCTTGAGGTGATGTGTGTCTTGAGGGATTGTGGTCTCACCCTCAAACTTAGCAAGTGCAAAGTGGGCGTTCCCAGTGTGACTTATTTGGGACATTCGTTAGATACCCAAGGTATTCATCCCAGGGCAGAGTTGGTAATAGCGTTGAAGGATGCACCAGCCCCAGTAAACAAAGATCAGTTGAGATCCTTCATGGGTCTCGCAGAGTACTACAGCAGATTTGTCCCGTCGTATGTTGGCATGAGGTCGTTGCTGAAGAAGGGTGTGCATTTTGCATGGTCAGACCATTGCCAAACGGAATTTCTCAGGTTGAAGGAGGAGATTGAGCAAGCCCCGCCCTTTGGGTTCCTTTTTACCGGCCAGGAAAACATATCTCACTGTGGATGCGAGTGAGTATGGCATAGGTGCTGTCTTGGAGCAGAGGGTGGAGGGCTAGCTTCGGCCCATCATCTTTGCATCCAGAGTGCTCAGAGAGGCTGAAGGCAGGTACGCTGTCATAGAGAGAGAGGCACTGGCGGCTGTGTGGGCCTCTAAATACTTTAGGACCTTCCTGTGGGGAATTGAATACACCTTGCGCACTGACCACAAACCTTTGGTGCACGTCTTGACAACCAAGGGCTTGTCCCATGTGTCTTCAAGGATTATGAGGTGGATGGCTGATATGACGGAGTTCAATTTCAAGGTTGAATAAGTCCCGGGAGCGAGGAACGCGGTAGCAGATTGCCTGTCGAGGTTTCCGAGGTCTGATTATGTTGATGTAGTCCAGGATGTGGTGGGGGATGATTGCACCTTGGTTGTGACGGTGGTGCCGGCTGTGTCGGAGTTGGAATGGAGTGCAGAAAGTTCTGCTGATCCTGAATTGATGGAAATAAAGACTGCGTTCAGCAGTGGGGTTGTTGGTACTGCGTTATCCAAATTGTATGGTCACGTATGGGAGGAATTGTCTGTAGGTCCATGGGGTGTGGCCAGGGGCCTGAGGTTAGTTCCTCCTTGTTCCCTTAGGGGGAAGCTCATTGATTTGACCCACGAGGGGCATGCAGGAACGTCCATGACCAAGAGGAGGCTCAGAGAAGAATATTGGTGGCCCCGAATGGACGCTGATGTGGAGGATGTGGTGAAGGATTGTGCGGCCTGCTCCGTTAGTGACAAGAGCAAAGTTCCAACTCCCCAACCCATTTATCCTGTGGAAGTGCCCTGTGAAGTGTGGTCCAAGGTGGCGGTTGACATAATGGGCCCCATAGATTCATTGGGGGGGGGTCTAAGATTTATTGTGGTCTTGGTGGATTACACGTCCCGATGGGTTGAAGCCACAGCTTTGGCTACTGTTACTGCCCAGAAAGTGGTGGAGTTCCTCTCTGCAGTGTTCGACAGGGAAGGCGTGCCTGCGGGGCTGGTGACCGATAATGGCGCCCAGTTTGTGTCGGAGTACATGCAAAAGTTTTTTCATGATTTTGGTATACGTCATCATAGGGTTGCATTGTATAGCCCACAGGCTAATGGCCTGGTAGAACGCTTGAATCGTTTTGTCAAGGGTGCGGTTCAGTTGGCCCTTGCCAATGGTCTTCCCTGGGGGAGAATGGTGTCAGAGTCACTGAAAGCATACAGGTTTACTCCTTCCGTTTACTGGTCATTCTCCCTTCGAGTTGATGCGAGGGAGGAAACCTGGCTCCAAATTGAGAGTTCCTGCCCTGGGTGGTGGGGTTCAATCACAAGTGGATATGCAAGAAGTCTTAGATTGAGTATGGTGCAGGCAACAGCGGTTTCTGCAGGAACAACTCTCCCCCAGGAAGCCCTTGCCGGTCAAGGTGGGTGATTGGGTCCAGATTAAGAATCCCAGGTTTGCAGCAAAGAGACTTAGCAAGTATATGAAACCATGTTTAGTTGTCAAGTGTGGTCATGGTTACGTCAAGCTTGAAGATGGCTCCAGATGGAGTCTCAGGCGTGTGGTTGTGGTGGACAAGGTCAAAGTGGATTCTGCTGGTGGTGCGTGGGGGGAGCCTGATTGCGCTGCAGGCGATGCTGGGGCGATGGTTGAGTGTCCCTTGCCATGCCCTTCTACATATGGGGAGGCTGCTGATAAGCCGCCTCCTATGCTGGCCCCTTCTCACAATTGTGAAACTGCTCTTGTTCTGGTGTGTGAACGTGATGAGGAGGCATCCTCCCTTACTGGGCCGTCTGTCTCTGTCCAGGGTCATGCTCATCCTGTCAGGGTGAGGAAGGTTCCCTCTAAGTACAATGATTATGTTTTGGGTGCCAAAGTTCGTTAGCACTTTTCTAGTTCATAGGTACATTAAGGTCCTTGTTCTGGTCCTTATCTTTCTTTCCCTCCTCTAGCTGCATTTTGGCTCTCATTATGTGTTGTTTTGAATGTGTCTGTTGGCTGTTGTGTGTTGTGGTAGCGTGCGTAGTTGTTTTGCCGTCAGTTGTGGGTAAAGGGGAGAGAAGTGTTGTAAAGTGTCTTTTTCTCTTGAGTGGAATTCTACCTCGTAGGATTCCACTCTTTCTCTGATGTCATGTTTACTTCTGTTCAGAGGGGAGATTCCATTAGGGCCGTTAGAAGCTGTAGTGAAGAGGTGCTGTGTAGGCTGACTACTGCTGGCTCAGGCTGGTTACCAATAAAGGATCTTCACTCACCTGCAGTGTATGCTTCCTTATTACATAAAACACACAGGAGACCATTGTCCACATTGATATTTTGACCCAGTGTCAAGCCCTTCCGACAAGTGAAGATAGAAAGGATTGAAATAGTTTTAAACTGTGAGAATTCCCATACAGAGTCCAGTCTGTGAGGCACACTTATAACTATCTACTCTTCTGGAACCTTACATCCATAGTTTCTTAAGGACCTTGCACATGCCAAATGGGACATTCTTGGACATTTGTCATCACTCAGGGGACCAAAGTCTGAGATTGTTTGCTTTGATCTAGCAACCCTTAATAATCATAAAAGAGGTAGCTTAAGGATGTTGCCTAACCTAATGAAAAAATTAAGTGATACAGTGCCTGTCCTCAAGAATTGTAACACACCTGACACACCTTGTCTCATTGAGCACCCTTTGTTTGCTTTATTTTATTTTCTGTTGCTGATATGCCTAAAGATAAACTAACTGCACCTCTCCACTCTCTCCACAGTGTGGTTATGGAAGGGACCACGCTGCCTACATGGAAGGTTTTGCCTAAGCAGAGAGCAAGATGGTGTATATTGATGTGCTAATGCTCATCGCTCATTTTGCACACTTCCCTCACACAACTTCGGATTGACAAGTAGATAAGACATTTCCCTCAAAAGTACCATCCTAAGAGGGGGCTTCAAACATCAACTCTGCCAAGGCATTTTAGGAATTGGCATTGTATGTTTCATGTTATAAAGTTGCAGGACTGTAGCGTTATTTATTTGCTAACATCATTTATTGAGTTATATAATGCTGCTGACACAGACTTTCAGCTGCCATAGCCCGTTTGGGAATGTGTGGCCTTTTTACAGTGTAGGGGCAAATCAAGTCTCCCTTGTGTATCTGGCTAAAACAAGCAGCTTTCTTCCTTAAAATGTGGGCATTAGTTCTTCTAGTAAGTGCTCTAGTTATCCTGTTTCAGTTTCAATGGGGGTTTAACACGGTAGAGTGCCCCGCCTCTTACCATTATACTCCATTTCAAGTGCTCCATTTCAGAGAGAAGCTTTCAGTAATTCTTTGGAACGTGCAACTTCTGAACTACTGCACACTCTCTACCTTCTTCCTAAGATGCTTTAATGAACAATCCTAGTGATTTATAAAAAATATCAGCCCACAGTTGAGTGTCAAGCTCAGGGAGCTTTATGGAGCTGGGCATCGCATGAACAAATATCCTGAAATGGCTTGTTTCTTTCAGGATTTCCCTTCGATAGTTTAACATTGATTATCACATCAGCAGAAATGTGCAGCCAAAGAGAGGATAATCAATCATCAAGATGAGTAAATGCTGTACAGCTTGATTGACCCCGTAGTCTGTGTTACAAGTGTAGTACGATGCATGTTGTCTATGCATTGAATGGGTCTAGAAAATGTTAGCTATGTGTGCATCACTGATACGGCAGGCACTGTATATAAAAAACAGACACCCCACAGATCAGAGGAATAACATTGAAGCTAATGAGTGGTTTGGTTTGTCTAATTGTAATGTCATCTTAGTGGAAGTATTTTCCATTTCCCTTGTGGCAAGCTCTAGTCTGAGGAAGACACATCTATAATTATATCATCAGCAAATGTGTGTCTTCTTCATACCATGTATGGAACACAATTAGGGGATGCTCTTCATTGAACTCCATAACTATGGGCAACATTGATACAAGCTGTCTTACATTTGATTGATGAATGCATGGTAATCTTGGACTGCTATACTGTATATTATTGCACATTAAAGTTCCCTTTTTTATATCTTTCACTTTAGGTATCTGTTCAAGACCATAAATGAGCAGCTGTAACAAAACAATGAGAGAATTATTTGATAGCTAAAGGCAATCCTGTTGACTGATCACAGGGTCTATGTAAGCATAGATGTCATCTACTGTGCTTGCAGGGCTCTGGGCTAAAAGTACAAAACTTCAAGTGCAGTTAATCCACAATACTCCACTCTTCTGTGTTACCTCATGCACTCTACCTCACCCCACTCAAAAGAGTGTTAATTTATTTTAATGCATCCCTCATGCTGTACAATATCTGGCCTATGATCTCCAATGTCAATATTGAACATTGTGTGACCTATGTGAAGCTCTAGGTGGAGATGATGTGATGTAACACCTCACAGATGTCCTGTTCACAGACGACAAAATAGTTGTCCTGAACAGATTCAATAGGATTGCATTCAAGAGTAGAGGTCACTTTTCAAGCAAGCTGCCCAGAACGAATCTGCTTAAACCTAAATCTGGAGCAGCATCTCTAAGAAAGGCCCAGGACCCATGATTTCATTTAAGACCATGATCAACACAGCTTTCTTTAATACAGATAATAAGTATGAAGTTGTTTTTGCCATATGTTATAGAGAAGCAAATGGTTAATGCCCACAAACTGTGCATCATGTTGGATGAGCAGCCCAAACTCTCCTCTGCAGCTGGTGGGACAGTGGCTCACTTGTTTTAAAATCCCTTGATATCATCTGTTCTAACCCAGATTGGGTTGAAAATAGGACAGCCTAATGGGTACCTCAAGGACCTGCACAAGCCAACCAAAAAGTATACATTTTGTAAAGGCATCTCAAAGTTTAAGTGGCAGTTCCTCACTCAAGAAACCTAGAGTATGATAAATTACATTAAGAATGTGCTCCTCGTGGTCATAGAATTCTATGGGACAGGAATATATTTGCTTATACTGAGCAAGTGACCTAGTAAAAACAGTAAAATTAAAAAGTACATACAGTACTACAAATGTTGTAATATTGAACACTTTATGATATACTATGTCTTGACTAGTCATTTCCCACCTTCCAGATCATCTGGTCAAAGGATGGAAGCCATTCCAGAACCATTAGGCCCCTTAGGGTTTTAACGACTTTAAATACGAAGTACATTACAAAAGATAACTTGCAATGGTCACTGTCAATTCTAACGAGCACTTCAAAACTTCTAATGAAACCCGTTCGATCATTAGACAAACAAGAGACATCTATTGTCAATTTACCTTGTTAGCCAAAAAAGGGAAATTGCATGGCATGCTGGATGGACAAAGGTGATCCAGTGATCTGAAATCCAGTTTCATCCAAACTAATGAAAAGATCAATCCCTGATCATCCATAATGTTAATGTTAATGTTAAAATATATTTGTACCATGCACTATCACCACCAGAGTGGTCCTCTGGCGCTCTGGCAGCTCTGAAATGGGAAGGGGGGGAGTTAGTGGGATTAAGTGGGAAAAGTGCAAGAGAGCAGTGATGTGCTGTTGGCAGTCTCAACACCGTTAACACCGTTCGCTGGGATTGGGCGTATTCCGGTCGGTAGACATTGTGTGCTGTTGTGCTAGTCTATGTGACGTTTGTTTTGTTGTTGCGGTGTACTGAAGTTTCTGCGGTTTGTTGTGGTATAGGGTTGTGGTTGTGTCTGGTTAGAGTTTGAGAGGTGTAGGCGGAGGGTCGAAATTATGAGAGGATTGGTTATTGGCATCGTTGTCTATAAGCGATGTGCTGGATTTCCACGTTTTATTTAGGTGTGGTGCGCAAACATCACTGCATGTCAATCTAGCTCGGGCAATAGCCGATATTTATTATCCCTTCCATTAATGGCGCTGACCAATATTCACAACTGTGCCCAAATTCGGCCCCTGCCCACCACTGGAGCAAGTCTTTTTGTGGGGCTAGCTGGTGTTCGCGATTCCATCCTAATCTGGCCTAGGTGGCCTTCCCGATGCAGTCCGGACATGGCTTTACTCAAAAACTGCTACTCTATCCAGATGTGGGTATGGTTGGCAATCACAGTCCTACCCAGGTACTCACGTAGGCTGTCGCTCACAACCCTGTCATCCAAGTGAGGTACATGTCAACACTCGTAGCTACATCTAGCCACGGCATCTGCCATCATTAACAACTCTGTCCCGGTTCTGTGCATGCTAACGTTTATAGCTCTGTCCAAAGTGGCAACTGTTAACATTCATAAATGGCACTTGGTGGCATTCATGGAGTGCGTGAGGTTTTAGGATGGAATTTGGCAGGTGTGTAAATTCTGTCCTTATGGGGTTGTCGATTGTGTTCTATTCAACCTAGCGTTGTCTCTCTTGTTATTGTAGGACATTCCTTAGTCGTTTCTGGGCGTTGTCTGTGTCATCCTAATTTCTGTCAACCTGTTTCAATTTGGTTCTGTGGTGTTGAAGAGCCAGGTTTTTAGTAGTTTTCTGAATTGTAGGTGATCTTTGGTGTTTCTTATTTCTTTCAGTATGTTATTCCAGGTTTTTGCAGCCAGGTGGGAGAAGGAGGAGCCTCCTAGTTGTTTCTTGACATATGGTTTGGGCTCCAGGCGGATTTCATTGCTTGATCTGAGTAGTCTTGTTGGTTTGTAGATTGTTATTTTCTCTTGTAGTAATTCAGGTCCCTGTTAGCTGATTGCCCTGTGTGCTATGCACATTGTTTTGAAGGTGATGCAATGTTTGACTGGGAGCCAATGTAGAATGTTTAGTGCTGGAGGGACATGATATCTTCTGGATAGTTTGAGGAGGAGTCCGGTTGCGTCATTTTGGATGTGTTGTAGTTTCTTCATGAGGTATTCTGGTATCCCGAGGTAGAGGCTGTTTGTGACATTGTTTACTGACAAGATGAGGGCGACGATTGTAAGTGTTTTGTGGGTGAAGGAGACGAAAGGTAGGATTCTTCTTGTTGTGTGTAGGAGGAAGAAGCAGTTCTTGATTATTGTGTTTCTAAGGTTAGGGTGTTGTCCATCAGGACTCCCGGATTTTTTACTACCTTAGACAGTGTGGGCCCAGTTCCCATTTCCATCGACCAGGGAATGTAGGTGTTGTTCTTTTGGTTTTTGGATATAATCATGATTTTTCTCTTTCCTGGGTTGATTTTCAAGTTGTTGGCATTCATCCAGTTAAAGACTTTTTAGACACTCAATTACGCTTGAGTGATCAGCTTGAGTCTCTTTGATTTTGTAGATGATTTGAGTGTTGTCTGAGTAGTTGTAGCATATGATTTTGTATTTTTTGAAGATTCCGATTACTGGATTCTGGTAGATGTTGAAGCATAGTGGCGTTAGTGAGGATCCTTGTGGCACTCCACAGTCGTAAACTCTGAGTAGATTTGAAGGGTTTTATCCATGCAGTTTCTGTCCTATCTGCTAGGAATGATTTACTCCAGAGTGGTGCCATGTTCGTTATACCTATATCTTCCAATCTTTTGGTTAGGGTGTCCTGGCTAACTGTGTCGAAGACTTTGGAGAGGTCATTCAGAATCAGAGCCGAGGTTGTGTTGGAGTCTGTGTTTGTTTTTAGGTCATCCCAGATGGATAGTAGTGCCAATTCTATTCCTCTTGCGGTTCTGAAACCGACTTGTGCTTGGTCTGGCAGTTGCTTTTTTTCTTCATGTTCTTGGGTTAGTTTGTATGCGTACATTTCTAGGAGTTTTGCCGGGTAGGGAATGTTGGAAATCGGTCTGTAGTTGGAGAGGTCTTCCACATCGCCACTTGTGTTTTTTAAAAGTGGTTTGATATATGCTGATTTGAAGGATTATGGTACAGTTCCTGTTGTGAGTGAGAGATTTAGAAGTTTTATGTAGTGTTCTGATGGCATTTATTGTGTGAGGATTGATTTGTAGATGTCAGGGGGGCAGGGATCCATGGGTGATCCAGCTTTCTTGTTGTGTTTTACCAGCTTAGCGATTTCCTCTGCTGATATTTCATGAAAGTTTTGGAATTTATGATGTGGCTCTTTATTAGGTCCGGTTGGTTGAGTGTTATGGTTGGTTGGTCTGTTTTGTATGATTTGTCTGATGTTGTTGATTTTGCTCTTGAAATGGTCTGCCAGGTTGTTGCAAAGTTTTGCTGAGGGGATTGGACTGTTGTCACAACCAGGTGGGTTTCTCATTTCTTTAATGATGTTGAACATTTCTTGTTGTGTGTTGGTGGCATTGGTGAGTCTGTCATCATAATGCCTTCTCTTTGCCTTTTGTATTTGCTTCTTGAATGTGTGGATTTGTTTTTGGAACAGTAATTTATTCTCTTGGTTGTATTCTTTCCTCCATTCCAATTCCATCTTCTTCTTGTCCTTTTTCATGTTCTTTAGTAACGGTGTTAACCATTTTGCCATTGCTCTTTTTTTTTGGAGGGGGTAAATGGTTTTTCCGGGGCAATATTTTCAATTGCATCTACAATCCATTTGTGGAGTAGCTCTGCTTTCCCATCTAGGGCAGCGAGCTCTAGTTCTGTAGTTGAGGGTTTGGTCATCTCCAGTTGTTCCATTAGGTTGCTTGCTTTGACAGGTTTACAGTTTCTTTTTGTGATGGTTGTGAGCTTGGGGGGCTGGAAGTGGACTTTAGTTGGAAGTGTGATCACGAATGGGATGATGAGATGCTCGCTCCACAGTATTTGTATTGGTGGTGCCGTGGTAATGAGTCTTTTCTTGCCAAAGATTGCGTCAAGGGTGTGTCCTACTGAGTGTGTTGTCCCTTTGACCAACTGCTGTAGTTTCATGGTTGTTAGTTGTCCAATTAGTGACTTTTGAGTGTTGGCCTGTTTTTCTTTGAACCAGATATTGACGTCCCCCAGGATTATTTGATGTTCGTGCTTGATGGCTATATTGGTGATGGCTTTTATGAAGTTGTCGACAAAGGTTGCATCGTATGTTGGTGGTCTGTAAATCAGAATGAATGTGATGTTCGTTTTTGGATTTGCTGGTAGGTGTAGGACTATGGTTTTGCAGTTGATGATGTTGAGGGGTTTGTATGTTTTTATTTTCAGTTGTTCCTTGAATGCTTTTGCGAGGCCTCCTCCTTTTTTATTTTTTATTTTTACCTGAAGGTTTTTGAAGTTGGTTGGGAGGCAGATTTGGGGTGTGATTTTGCAGTTGTCGTCCAGCCATTTTTCTGTGATGAATAGGATGTCAATGCCATTGTTGCAGAGAAGGTCAAAGATCTCTGTTGAATGTTTTGACATGGATTGGGCGTTTATTAGGTAGCAGTGGATTTGAAAGGTGTGGTTTGGTTTGTGTTTTTTTGTCGGCCTTGTTTCCTGAATGGCGCTGCAATTTCCTTCCAGGTCGGTCTCTTGTTGAGGTGTTGGTACAGTTGTGTCTGTGTCGTCAAATAGTTCTTCTAGGTTCAACCTTGGGTTTTTGTTTTCATCAGGTTCTTCTTCAAGGTTTTGTGGCTGTGAGGTGGAAGTTTTTCTTGTTTTGATGATGTATGGTGTTAGTGCGTCGATTCTGTTCTTGTTATTGTTATTTCTAGCGTTGTCTGTTCGTCTGTGTGATTGTATTCGGTTGTCTGCTGTTGATTCGTACTTTCGGTTGGCTCGTTCTGGTGACTGATTATTTGCAAGGTATGGAGTTAGGTAGAGTAATTTCTCTCTTTTCCCGACGTTGGTTCTGTTGTTGTTCCTGTCTGTGGGAGTGTGTTCTGCAGTGGTGAGTCTTCGGTGGTGTTCAGTTGAATTTGTTCTTTTTTTTCTTTGTCTTTCCTTTGGTGCAGATAGTTTGCGCAGCATTTTGAGTTTGAGCGTTTTTCTGGCTCTTTATTTCTGTTTGTTGACACTGAGTAGATTTTGCTTTGGTCTGGCTATCTTGTGGTGTTGTACTGGGTGTGTGGGGATTGTCCGGTAAAAGTTTGGGCTCAATCTGTTGGCGGTCTTTGTCAGTTGATATTGTTGGCTTGTTCAGTCGTAGTCTCGAGTAAGGTAGGGGAGGTTTGCTAGGGTTCTATTGTTGGGTTATTACGGTGGCTGTCCCTGTTGTGAGGCTCCATGGAAAGGTTTAGAGCCGTAAACAAAAAACAAATTAAGTGGTGTGAAGAAGTATATAGCCGGTAACTACACAATTCTCCTAATGAGCGTAGCTGACATTCACTGTATAATCTCATGGGGCGCGACCCAATAATCACAGGATCACTCCACAGTGATCAGCCATTAAACACTGTATCCCGGGAGAGGGGCCTATAGCTAACAATGCAATTTGAAATAGAGCACAGCTAGACTTCAGAGTCCCGCAGAGGGAGGCAGTGTCCTACAGCCAGCAATACAATTTGCCTGCCAGACAATGCAGTTTGAAATAAGGCTCAGCTAGACTCAAGATAGTTGTATAGTGGGAGAGAAGTCTACGCCTAACAGATCAAATGGGCGCAGTACTGAACACAGCCAGTCCTGAGAGTCCCAAATGGTGGGAGAGAGGCGCACGCCCAACAGGTCAAATGGGTGTTGTACCAAACACAGCTAGACTTGAGAGTGTTGTATAGTTGGAGGGAGGCCTACGCCTAACAGATCAAATGGGTGCAGTACTAAACATAGCTATATTTGAGAGTCCTGTATAGTGGGAGAGTGGCCTACGCCTAACAGATAAAATGAGTGTTGTACTAAACACAGCTAGGTTTGAGACACAGGTGAACAAATGATTACAATACTAAAATCAGCTAGATTTGAGAGTCCTGTATAGTAGGAGAGAGGCCTTTGCCTAACAGATCAAATGGGTGCAGTACTAAACACAGCTAGATTTGAGAGCCCTGTATAGAGGGAGAGAGGCATACACCTAACAGATAAGATGGGTGCAGTACTAAACACAGCTAGATTTGAGAGTCCTGTATAGTGGGAGAGAGGCTTATGCCTAACAGATCAAATGGGTGCAGATCAATATGGTATCCATCATAATTCATCCATAAGCCCATCTTCCTATCTCTTCATAATGACTCCATCAGTGGCGGAGGATTCCCCGCTCAGTTCAAATCTGCATACATCAGAACCTTGCTTAAAATCCCTAGAGCTGACTTGTATGACCCAGCCAGCTATTGCACCTTCTCAAACACCCCTTTCATTGAGAATATTCTGGAAAAATTCACATATTGTCAACTCTGGGATTTCATGCAAACAATCTAACTACAGATTGAGGTGCATCATGCACTTAGAACTTCTAGGAGTGCACCATCTCCTCATTGCTCCATCTGGGATACACTTAAAAACCATTTGGATGAAAACTCTGAAAGTGTGCTCATCCTGCTATACATCACAGCTGCTTTTGACACCATCAGTCAAGAGATCCTACTAAAAAGACTTGCAGACATTGGTATTAAAGAAATAGCTGTACACTGCATCACCTCCTTCCTTATGGGTAGAACAGAAATCACTATATTGGGTCCTACAATTCCTAGCCTCACCCACTTACCTGTGCAGTACCCCGAGGACCCACACTCTTACCTCTACTTTTCTACATCGACATCACATCATCAGGAAATCTGGTATCTCCTGCTATAACTACGCAGATGACACACATGTCATCTACAAATGTGTGAACCCCCTTCAATAAATGCCCCAGACATAAAAAAAAAATCCTTACACAAGTGGATACATGGATGACAGCAAACAGACTAAAACTCAACCCTAGCAAAACAGAACTTATGTTCTGTACAGGTTTTAACTCCACTACAATCCCTTGTCCTGAAGAGATGGGCTCTTGCCCAAATCCATTAACTATATAACGCCCTAGCTCTTGATCCACAGGTCATAGCCAATATCATATGCTGTTTTTCCATCTGTGCATACTAGGCCACATCTTACTTTACTTAACATTCACCCACAGGTCCATGACCATCATTTCTGTAATACTATCCATACTAGGCAATTCTGTCTCTGACTCTCAGATTACCTAACGAGGAAACGTCAAAAAGAGTTCAAAATGCAGCAGCAAAAATGACTTCTCAGAATGAAGCGATTTGAACATATCACACCAGCAAAACATATTCTCCACTCGCTACCCATAAAAAAAAGGTTAATTTCCAAACCTTGCACATCATTCATCATTCATACCACAGAGGGGGGACTTTCTCTTTCAGAAGTAAGTTTCAACACTAAACTCTCTCTGGAACACTTAGATTCAGCAATGATGCACTATTTCTAGCCCCCAACTGCAAAAAGGAACAGCAAGGAGGAAACCCTTTTTCAGTTCTGGCCAAATATCTGTGGAACACACTACCCGTACCTCTCAACCTGGATGCGAACCATCTGACATTCATGAACCAGCACAAGATTTGGCTTTTTAACTACTTTGAAAAAATGTAAAATAATAGCAGCCGAAATGAAAACGTTGCACCGAAAATGTAGGCTAACCTATGACAAAACATTTTCGAAACTCTCTGCACTTCCATCTGTGGTAAACCAATTAGATTCATGGATCATACGCTACGTGGCTCTGGTCGGAACCTTAATCTCAATGAAATCTCCAGCCAAGGAGCCAAGAAAACAATAACACCCTCCACCCTTGTCCATCCATTCATCCCTCAAATAACTCCTCACTAATAAAATCTTGCATCCTTACACCTCCCACACTCCTTCAGATGACATTTAGGTCTATAGTAATTAACATATTCAGACCCTATGCATCTTCTATCAACCTCCATTTTATCAATTTTTGCACTCCACAATTATGGGTTGCCCATATTGCTAACTGGCCCTGTTGGACCCACCCATAAATAACATAGACATTTTCATATGGGTACACAGGTAAGAGGTACTTCCCACCTGCATCCATCGACACCAAAGGTTTCTGCATCTGCCTTGCGTCTATCCGACTAACCAACCTTGCCCTTCTTTCTTACAGAACCATGTGCAGGTAGGCCAACCTATATAAAACCATGTTGCATTACATATGGAAACACAGATTTTGATACTGAGATTTCTAGTTAAGATATTAAGCATTAATAACACTAGATACATCTTTAAACATTTTTCCAGACAGGCTGTTCCCAAAATCACACAGTGATTTGTCGTCCCCCTTCCCAAGTTTACAAATTCAAGTCACCAGCGGTTTTTATGCCGCATTCTCCTATCTTTGTAGCTGCTATTAGAGTATTTCAAAAATGTCCTCAACTGCATTTCTCCTTAAAGGCTTATAACAGATCACCACAAACACTATCGACTGATAGGCCCAACAGATACAAGCATTTTTAAACATTTTGCCTAGGTGACCGCCAAATTAGTGCATAGTTAAGCCCTTCCACTGTGTTACTCTTTCCACTGCGCTTGTACCAAAACCATTCCAGGTCTGAGGCGTAAATCTCTTGCAGTAGGTATATATAATATCGAATAATAACATTAGTTGTATACATATTTCCGAAATTGTGTCACGTGAATTCTTTGTTCCATTACATTGTAGTACATTTATTACAGAGGGCTTAATGCCGTCATTGATTAGCACAACCTTAGGTGGTTTCCCTTCAGAATGACTGGTCTCATATCTGTTTTGCGTTAGGCATTGTATGCCCTTCCTACCCTTTGTCCAGTCTCACATTCTGTCTATATCCATTGTAGTTGCCACTCTCTGTGGACCAATCTCAGACATAGCCAGAGGGTTTGCGTGGGCCGCACCATTCTCCTTTCACGTCATAAGAATGAATGTAATTAGTAAAAATAGACAAGTTGTTTCTACTAAAACAGTAATTAAGATAGTAAAAATTGATTAACACATTAAAATACATACAATGCACGAACAGCAATAAAGTTCAAAACGAGTACTATAGAGCTCTAATCTGCCAGCCATTCCGCAATAGCCAGCCATAAAGAATATTTACACTGCAGACATCACACTGGGAAAACACTGACTGCATCACGTGGCTGCCAAAGTCTGACCCACCCCCCTACCCCTCATTGTCTTTTCTGATTAAATCAGCAGGAGCAGCTGGTACAGCTGTAGTTCAGTTCGATGCAAATCAGTTACAGTCAGAGAACGAAGGGTATTTAAAAATGTTTGGTGTGGATTGACCAAATCAATTAGATATATTATTGACATATGACTATTAACCATTTCACAGAAAAGATTTACTTTGCCAATAAAGATGTATTTGAAAGAGACCTTCTAACTAAGCACGACTGGTTATATCTCCACCCTCATCAATCCTCCGACATGAAAATTGGTGTTCTCACGATTTTCGGCTCATAAACCATTTCTAAAAGGTTGTCATGGGTTTGGTGGGGGGCTTAGGGTGGGGATCTTCCCAGCAGCATACCCCACAGACCTGTTGTGGCCCTCTGTATCATCTAGTGGCTCCATGCACCTTCACTCGTTCTCTCACCCCTGTAGGCTCTGTTGTCCAACGGGCTCCACCTGTTACCACTCCTCTGCTGTAAAGATCAGGTCACAGAGTAGGTGTTGGGCAACTCAGTCCACTCCCCCTGAAGCAACCTTTCTACAGGCCGAGCTATAAATTGAGCCTGGGACCAGCAACCACTGGCTGACCACTGACGGCTTAAGACTACTGCGAAATACTGCAGACTGCTCTTTGCTGTCCTTTTGCATGATTCATGTAGATTTCAGCTTTTTAAAGCCCACACCAATTCCTGTTTGCAGTGGTGGCCCTCATTCTCCTCAGTCTTAAACATTTGGCAGGGCAAAATCAGCAACATTTACTCCATTGTGAATTCTGGGCAAACTATGCCTGCTTTACTAATGTATCCACTCAGTAAAATAGCACTTTTTTGCATTACTCCAACTTGCATATGTAGGTAGTAGTAGTAGTAGTAGTAGTAGTAGTAGTAGTAGTAGTAGTAGTAGTAGTAGTAGTAGTAGTACTAGTAAATCAGATATTTCGGACAGGAAAAGACATTTTGGGCTGTGAAATGAAATTTTCCAAAAAGGGGTAAAGTGTGAAATATTCCACCGGGGAAGCAAAATTGGAAGCAATTCTTTTCCCTGCCCCTTTTAAACATAGCACCACCAAAGTTTTTGCAGATTTCCTTTTGCTTCCTCTTCGATTATCTTAGTTGACAGATTGTTTGTTATACATGCGTTCTCCTCTTTTCACCCACTCTCCCTTACAATGGTTCCCTGCCATGATGCTTAGAGATTAATATCCGCTGGCTAAGATTGTTGGGGTGCAAGTGCAATGCACCAACCCTGGAAAAAGGTTTATGCTGCAAAAATTGTACTAGCAAAGAGAGCTAGCAATTTAGTTTCAGTGTTTTGCAATTTGGTTTGCCAGTCCTGCACACATGGTTTTTGTAGTTGGTGTTGACACACTTTTAGAGCATCACAGAGCCTTAGACAATGAAAGAAGGAACAACACAAGATAATAATATTGCTTATTTATTTAGTGAGTACAGCTAGGGCATGTTTAATAGTTTGTAGCTAGTAGTAGTGATAATGGAAGTGGTGTTTTGGTTGTTGTACAGAGAGTTTAGGATGTGTTGATCTTTAGCAGTAAGGTACAGTGAAAGTTGTGTTGTCTAAACATGAGGGCCGTGTGATGCATGCACGAGAGTTTTGGCATTTTGGATTAGTCATGGCTGGGAAGAGCAGCTTTTTGGTAGTTAGAGAATTAGGTCAGCTATTGGAGCTTTTGCTCTAATTATTTAGAATGTCTGCATCCTTCCCCCAGCGAACTATCAGCAGCCTAGGTCGAGGGAAGAAGTGAGATGTGCAGCAGAGATAGCAAGTTAATTGTGTCTGGTTGAGCAGCACACAGGAGCTGGGAACGGAATGTTGGTTTCAGATGATTAGATTAGTGCTGCAGCTGTGAAGGACAAATGTTATGAGAACAGAGCCTGGTATTGAGCACAGCCAGGACATATAGCTAGGATTCGGAATACTACTGCCCCCCACACCCCTTGAACTACAGGTGTTTGAGCAAATAGAGTTAACAAATATGACAAATGAATTCCCGTGACTGGTGCCTCGACTGTGTTTTTGATAGGCGACCAGTTCCCAAGAGGGATAGAGTAGAAAGACTGGTAGGGGTGCAGCGTGGTCTTGGATGCGAGTCACAAGAGGTATTGCCAAAAGAGTACACATCCAAGGTAAAATAAGCCATTTGGGAGTGCCGAAATGTCTGGTTTTATGAGGAAGCCATTCAATTACTAGCTAGGCTTGACCTCATTATTTACAGTAGCTCCCTGATTGGATCTGCTCAGGGGTATACATATCACAAGTTGGCCAAAGTTACCTTGACCAGTAAGGAGAGTCCATTGTTGCAACAAAGTATCAGAATGTAGTAGACCAACCAAATCACAAACTGTGCACTTATTTTTTGACACCTTGTGGCGTGATGTTCTATCTATCAGGTTTGGGGTTTCCTTTACAAGAGTCATTGATTTCTCTTTAATAGAAAGCTATATCTTTTATGTTATTATTTTGCAAGGCATGCAGACATCTATTCCTCCATATCTCTCCGGTCACGCTCTCATTCCAACACGTTCATGTCCCTTGCCTGGTATTTGAAAATTGATTTAGAATTAGAATTCAAGCCATTATAACCTGTTAAAACCAAAGGGCATGTTTCATAAACACAGACTTGTCAAGAGAACCCGGACAGATACTGCACTGATAGCTACTGGTCATCTACTGGCAAGGGATGTGTATCTAACAGTGTCAGCCATACCCCTACTTTAGCAAATGGATTTAATCTTTGAAAACCTTTTTCTCCACACATGATCCCAATAACCATAAATGTATTCTAAATTGGTTTTATAGAGCTCCATTGTGCATTAATAATGCTGTCCTTGTTGTGGATGGCTCTGTAAGTAAAGAGGTCATGATGTGTTAGGTGGGTAATGGGAAGGCAGATGCAGAAACCTTTGTTTTTGATGGATGCAGGTGGAAAGAACCTATTACCTGTGTTTCGATATGAAAATCTCTACGGTGCCTATGGCTGTTACCGACCAGGCAGCTTATCCATATGGGCAACCCCCGGATTGTACATGCAAAATGTAACAGCATTGCTGTTGATAGAAGATGGATAGAGTCTGAATCTGTTAAGTACACTAGACCTCGGGGGACGTTGGAAGGAGTGTGGGAGGTCTAAGGATGCAAGATTTTGTGATGCGGCCTTAGTTCAGGGATGAGAAGGGTAAAGAGGTGGGAGGGGAGTTGCATTTCTTCGTAGATCTTGGTGGTTGATTTCACTAATATTAAAAGTGTGGACCAGTGCCCAGCAGTAGAGGTTCCATGAGTTAAGTGGGTTTTCCTTAGATGGTGTTGCCAAGAGTTTGAAATGTTCTTGTCATAAATTATCCCGATTTTTAAGTACACAGTTTTTAGTGGGTTGCTATACATTTTTGTATTTTTAGGAAAGTTTTTGGTTGAGAAGCCAAATATTGAACTATTTCCTGAATGGCAGGCGGTTTACTGCTAACCAGAGATGTTTGGCTAGGGTGTTCCACATTTACATGGCCGGAACTGAAAAAGAGGATCCTGCTGGCCATTTCCTGTACAAGGTGGGGACTAGTCGTAGTGCAGTATTGCTGGTCCTAAGTGATCTGGCCCCCTTCCATGGCATGACCAATGCAAAATGCACAAGGTTTTGAAATTATCCAATTTTTGATGAGTTGTAAGTGGAAAGTGCGTAATGCTCAGATGCTATGTTTAAATTGCATCATTGTGACAAGTAGCAATGCTGCTGCATTTTGAATTTGTGAAAGCTTGCTTATTAGGTAATCTTGGGGTCCAAGATGAGGCTTTTGGAATAGTCTAGTTTGGATATATTTAGAGAAATGATGGCCATTGCACTGTGGATGAATGTTAAGATGAGGTGTAAAATGCACAGGTAGGAGAAGCATCTTCCGATGATGGCTTTGATCAGTTGAAAAGTAACAGTGTCATCCATTTTCGTTCCAAGATTTCTTGCCATGGTTGTTGGGTTT
Source organism: Ambystoma mexicanum (assembly GCF_040938575.1). Classification (NCBI taxonomy): domain Eukaryota; kingdom Metazoa; phylum Chordata; class Amphibia; order Caudata; family Ambystomatidae; genus Ambystoma; species Ambystoma mexicanum. Next base: position 1,282,877,047 of record NC_090935.1, read on the forward strand.
GGGCAGAAGATTAAAATGGGATGCTATAATCCCCAAATCTAAAAGCAAAATAATCATGGTAAACATGCTATCAAGTATTTATACTGCCTGCCACCACTGTGATGGTCTTAAAGTGCTGACCCATGTCTGATTATTAGCGTATGGTAACCTAGAAAGTGTATTGCCAGAACTTGGTTTGTGAAGAAGGAAGGCTGAGGTTGTGAGAGGTGATGATGGGAGTAGGTTAGGATGTGGTGGGAGGTAATGGTGAAGAGGGAGAATACATTAAAAAGAACGCATTCTGAGAGTGGAGATAAAAAGGATGAGGATGATGGGATATGGTTGTGCTTGTAGGGATGTGATAACTGAAGGTGGTTATTGAAGTTAATGAGAAGAAGAGTCAACTATGTCCTGTTCATTTTTACTGTGATGGCAAAATCTAGACCAGCCAAACCAAAGTACTAAATGAAGCTGAGTGTCTGGTTGTGTGATAGATTTGAAAGGTGCTCAAGCAGGCCATTGTATTGTGGAGGCTTTCAACAGGTCGATTTGTAAGAAATCCCTCCAATATCAGGGGAGAAAACAGGTTTGCCAAGCCAGCTGGCAGAAAAGTTAACACCAGGGATTGACATTTAAATATGAATGTATGGGAAAAGATGGGGTCAGGGGGGTTGGTGGAAGAGGAGACAAGATGATATTTGGTTATTAATATTGTATAAATATATGGTGAGGTAGAGAACTCTATTTGACTCTTGATCCAGTAGACTTCAGAAAGCTGGTTGTAGCACCCCCTGTATGCTAGTGGTATTGTGTGTTATAGCATATATATCACGTGATAATGATATAGGTCACATAAGGCCCAATAGAGGTGTGCCAGGAAAGGCAAAGTACAAGGTGTGTAGTACCAGAAGCGATCATCACATAATGGACTTTCCAAGTTTACTATCTGGAGAATGCAGCATTTGATAGAGTGTATTCCATAATGGTCATGATAGCATATGTGGCAAGCATATATTGCATTCAAAGTATAATTATCAGAACATGTAAAAAATCAACACATGTGACACATATAGGTGACTAGTTTTCTTACTATGAACTATCTGTGAGAACACTGTAGTGCAGTAATTCATCTGCATCTAGTAAACTGGTCAACTTGAATATTCCTTTTGGCTAAGAAACATAATGATGGTGAAACATGGCAATAAATAGGTTATATTACCTTGCCCATCACCACTTCTGCAATTGCCTGGCACCTAAACCCTGTCTGAATGAAATGCTCACTATGACCCTGCACAGGTGTTACCAGATCTTGGTGTGAGGGTAAGGAAGGGAGAGGCTATAATAGGATGGAGTAAGAGATAATGACAACATAATGTGGGAAAGAAAAAACTGTAATACCATGACGGAGGTCAAAAGAAGCCAAAATGATTTCTCATTCTCAAAAACACAAAGGAAAGGTGTGAAAGGGTATGTTGTGTTTTTATGGGTGCACGTTCAATAACTGAAGGTGGTTTTTAGTAATACATGAAGTAAGGATTTGGGTTTGTGTCATTCAATTTATAGTTATGCCATAATCCTGACCCGCTATATCTGAGTACTAGGCCAAGTTGGTGAATGGTTTTGTGAAGGACTTCAGAGGTGGTCAAAGAACACCATTATTGTGGGAGCTTTTACCATTTCAGTTTGTAATTCTGCCCCCTGTTCCATGGCAAACTGTGGTTTTGCCAATGTCGGTTGACTGGAGTGTCAGCTCCAGGGATTGACATATGAAGGTGAATGCATGTAGAACATATGAGCAGAGTGTGGGACGGGGGATAGGATAAGATGGCCAGCTCCAGTATTAGTTCCAGGAATGGGGCTACCGAGGGTTGCACTCAGGCAACAAATGTGCTAGTGCAAGAACTAAGACATGTGTCTTCACATAACGCCCAGTTCTGCCTCTCCGAAAGGCACATACGTTATGGGTAATGCTGGTAAGTGGCCCCAGGGTCTAGGCTAAGTTGGTTCAGAAAACCTAAAAAGCTGAGTTCAGAACACATAAACGCCTTGGCCAGGGCACGAACAGCGATGCCTTAACCGGCATAAGGTGCACAAGCAGAGGACATTGTACTTGGATTGCTACTGGGGAGTAGTGCATGTATGTCCCAATTGTGGATTGCCACCAAATGAATTCTCTCTACAACTCAGGCATTGACCCAAAGGGAGTCACTGATCACCGTCTGCCGTGGTAGGTATGTAGATGGACAGATTGTGCATGTCTTGTATTTTCATGACAGATACATGATTTTCATGGATGAGTTCTGCTTCTGCACTTACAGTACTTGTGAAGATGCAGGCATCACATGTCTATCCTGTTTATTCTACCCTCAATGCTTGCCCAGTGGATGTCTCATGGTTCCTTCTGGGTGGCTGTGTCCTGTTTAGTAATCCCACTGCATCATTGCCTAGCAGTCAGGGCTGTGCAACTAGTCCCACAAGGTACCAATATGGAACACAGCTGAATACTGGTGCTCTCTCACACCCAGGCTTGTCCTACTATTAAGCTATGGAACTTCCCCTGCGCTTCGAGTGCAATAGGACAAAGTGAGTATTAGACTAGGTCGCCTAGACCACAGAGAAATGGCAAAACAGCAAAGCGCCCATAGAATCCCACAAAATCAATTCAAACATGCAATACGGTCCTTTCTGGAAGTTGAGAAAGCAGTCAACAAAAGGGCACAAGGGAAAATGGGTGGTTACATTTGCGAAGGACTTAGTTTGGATTGTCTTACCCCATCCTCGAGTTACCATTCCAAAGAGTACCTACCTGGTGACCAACTTCATATATCTGTATCTTCATATACCGTACATATTAACATGTAATAACAATATAACACTCATGTTCTATGCCGAACATTCCAGCCTGCCAGTCTTAAACTCGATGATCCCCAATCTACTGAATGCCACGACTGACTTAATGACCTTACCCATTTCTGCCATCTCCCCCTTTGATAACATCCACAATCTTTAGTCTGGCATTCACCAAATAAAGAAATGCAAGGTTCAGCAAACAGTCAGAACCATAGTTATATCATCAATAAACCATATACCTAATCTACCCAGCCACATTAATCATCATTAGTCAGAAAACAGCCAGATGAAATTGCATACTCACAATGGGAAAATAAACAAAACTGAAGGGGAACATATTACCAACCTAGGTCCTGACCCTAAAAGAGACACAGTCTATACTCTTGCCACAATCCCACACACCCCTCATAACCAAACAACACCAAAGTTTAACTTTAGGCACTTTAAAACCTAGATATGCAATTCATATGCATTGAATAGCCACCACATTGTTAAGGATTTGCAGTCTTCCTAGGCATCACTGAGACCTTGTTGGAGATCACTGCATCACATGTCTAGATATCTTGCTCCCTACAAAATTGAAACAGAACATAAGAAGATGAGCACTGGAGTGGGGTTGCATGGATTTATCCTGATACATACCAAGTCACAATCCTCCCCATCATTGAAAGCACATTGCATGAAGTGTTAATTTGTAAACGTATTAGTAACCACAATAAAGCAATAGCAGACTGTAAATGATTGCCATCTGGCATGGCTGCAGAAGCCCTGGCCTTTTTCTCTTTATTAAATATCAAATAATGCTGGCAGTTTTCTCTCAGAATTGTTTTCTACTGACCAGGCCTGCCTCTCCACAAACTACATGTCAAAAGTACAGTGAACACCTCTGCCATACTGAATCATAAGACTGATTATCAGTGCCTGCTCCCCAGTGGGGCATAGTATTTAGACTGAGCACAGGGGCCCTCTGACAGCTGCAGTGACAGACACATCTTTGCACTGCAGGGGCTGCACTGTAGATATGCATTTGTGTTCCCAAACCACATAAGTATAATGTATGGTGGTTAGTATTTCCCATTACACAGCCCACAGTAGTGGCTGTGCAGTTATGGTTAAGTTGCTAATCCCATAGGAAGAGCACTTTTTGGGTGGTTTATAACTTTGCTCCCCCTAGACGAATCCTCAACAAACTTTGCAAAAAAAGTATATAGTCCACTCTAAATTATTTTGCAAATTTTGGAGAGGTTTTCTCCGGGGGGGGGGATCAAAGTTATAGGGGGGTCCCATTTTTTATTTTTTTCCCATGGACATAATCAGAAAAAACTTTGCGCTTGCCTACTGCTCAAACCACTGGACGGATTTCCACCAAATTTGTGACAGGAGTGGCGGCTGAGTCCTGAAAGCGTGCTTTTGCTAATTTTGTGTAAATTCGGCCAGTCGTTTTTTTTTTTAAATGGCCAAAACGTAAGGCAGAAACATTAGTGATATTTATGTCCGCTCCGTGGACACACTTCCCTGTTCGCTCCACGGACAGGACACCGATTGGCTAATAGACTTTCGATGTGCCCGCCATCTTGAATCTGCCAACAGCACAGTGGCGAACAGAGGCAAAATGCAATTTTGGGGAATATGTTAGTGTGCAGAAGTGCTTGGGGAGGGTTGGGGAGTAAGAAATGGGTCAAATACTATATTTGTTTAGGTGGCAGGTTCCCCTGATGTGTGTGCCATGTCCACAGTCTCCATGGCTGTCCGCGGACATAATAAATGCACTACTGACTATTTTACTTTAGTATGATGTTGGTTTTGGGTTGTTAGTAGAGGAGTGATTGTAATTAATATCCTTTATAAGCAGCCCACATACCACAGTCAAAAGGTTTGGTAGCATAGGTGTGTTATGCTGTGGTGGTTGTGGCCAGGGCGTAGAGTCTTGGGTGCATGGCCAAAGGCTATAGGCCGTAGACCATGCACCCAAGAGTCTAGGCTGTGGCCACAACCACTGCAGCATAACACACCCATAGAATTAAACACCCATCAAATATCTTGAACCCAAAAGTTTGTGTACTCTTTAATTTGTAGAATTTTTATGTGAAGTTTTGGCTAGGCTATGCAGTTAAGATTGTGGAGTTTGTAACAAGGATTGCAGTGTTTCTGAGTCTATTTATTGTATACTTACTGGTTGAGTTTTTGGTGGTTTGTATGCAGTTTTTTCATGACGTGGGTATCTGGACCAGAAATACTTTTTTGATCTCTGTGATAAAAGAAAAAATCATGTGTTAGAGCAGGTAGTTCATAATGAGTTAGTGCATTGCATAATATACATTTCTGTATTTTTGTACCCTCATATTTAGTACTTTACAAGTACTATAATTCAAACCAGTGTACTTCCAATTTGCTCAGTTTATGTGTTTGTTTTCTAAATCATTGGGTCTGTGGGAAACAAAATCAATGCTGGATTAACAAAAAAACCTATGTTGTGGTACAATATATTTCTTTCACTGTGTTACTGTTTATTTCTTGTTTCTTGCTAATCTTCTATCTGTTGGCTTGTTGCAGATTTTTGGGGCAATTAGATACCTGTTGAGGTATTCTAATTGTTTATTTCTACTTTTATGCTATTCATCTATCTGTTGGGTTGTTGCAGATTTTTTGGGGCAGTTAGATACCTGTTGGTGTATTCTAACAATATATTCTTTGTTTGATTTTAGTGGTATTTATTTATCTGTTTGCTTGTTGCAGTATCTTGGGCAGTTAGATACCTGTTGGCGTAATCTAACTGTGCTCTGTTTTGAAGTTGAACTTTTGCTTCTGTTCATACACAGATTACGTATTAAATTTTGGTTTTAAGAATATAAAGTAAACGTTTACAAGATTTGCTGGCAATCTATGCTTTAGAGTAATGGTACTATCATTATATTCAAACCATCCACAATTCTTTTTTATATATGCAGTGTAGTGACCTACATTGGTTGTAGCTCCTGCGTGGTACATTATACCTATTGTTGTGAAGGTTTTCTTACCAAGTGATACTTGACCATGTGTGAATCGAGTCATCATACGTTTTTTTTTTGGTACAATCTGCATTGTAACATAAAAGCATTACTATTACGTATTTACTTTGTGTCTGTATTTGTAAGGTGGAGCGATTATCTGAATTTTAATCTGCCATGGTTTGCATTGTGTACAAGTTGCTGAAATTGAATGGAATGACACTTAGGTATGGATACATACACGCAGCGTTTATTAGAGGCTTGTTCCTGTGCCACATGGTTGCAGAGAGTGCATGTATGTTTCTACATGTATGAAATCTGAAGGATTTCAGTTATAGGTATGTTTTTGTTTTCCAGTATTGTAGTAAGTACATTAGAAATTATTGTGGATCTTCTTTTGAGTTTATAGTGAATTTGACAATCCCAGCAGAGTAGTCCAATTATTGTCTTATTCCATGAACACTGTAAGTGTTGTCAGGATTGTTGGTTGCATTTCTATGAAGGATTAACATTTGTGGTTTGTACTGTGTAAGTAAATGTTCTCAATAATTGGTGGCAATTAGAATAGAATATTTATTGCTACATTTGCTTACCAATTTACAGCAGTTATATTTGAAACTTTGAATGGACCTGACAGTTCTGTGTCGAAGTCATTTGTTTGGCGTGTGTGTTGCTTCTTTGAAGAAGTAGTTGAGTTACTTTCACCAGTAGATTCTTCTTTGGTTGTCGTACTTGATGAAGTATTAGGGGGTAATTCATAGAATTCAGCGCACAAGTGGCGCACGCGGCTGGCGCACAGTGTGCGCGTGCGAATCCCTGCGCCAGCCGCATGCGCTAAAATACATTTCCGCGCACATGTATTCATGGATTCCAGCCACCAAAACCAGCCGTGGTGCACAGTGGCGCAGCGACCCTGCAGCAGTGCCAGTTACACCCCCAAGAACGCCCCTTGCGCAGGGAAAAGCCATCAAAATCCCCAATCCAGCGCAAAGGGCTGCGCTAACCCTGTACCAGCACGGCAAGCAGGGTACGTGTATCACTGGGGTGCGCGGGAAGTTTCTCACGTGATTTCAGCTGGGTACATGTATTTCAGGGGTGCATGGGAAGTTTCACACGCAAATTCAGCAGAGTACGTGTATTTCAGGGGTGCGCGGGAAGTTTCACACGCGATTCCATCAGGGTACATGTATTTCAGGGGTGCGCGGGAAGTTCCACACGCGAATGTCCTGTGTACGTGTATTTCGGGGTGCGCGGGAAGTTTCGCACGCAAATTCAGCAGGGTACGTGTATTTCAGGGGTGCGCGGGAAGTTCCACATGCGATTCCATCAGGGTACGTGTATTTGAGGGGTGCGCGGGAAGTTTCACACGCGATTGGCCCTGTGCGAGTGGGGTATGTGTATCACTGGGGTGCACGGGAAGTTCCACACGCGATTGGCCCTTTGCGAGCGGGGTACATGTATTACTGGGGTGCGCGGGAAGTTCCACACGCGATTGGTCCCGTGCGAAGAGTGTACGTGTATTACTGGGGTGCGCGGGAAGTTCCACACACAAATGTCCTGTGTATGTGTATTTCGGGGTGCGCGGGAAGTTTCACACGCAAATTCAGAAGGGTACGTGTATTTCAGGGGTGCGCGGGAAGTTCCACACGCAATTACATCGGGGTACGTGTATTCCAGGGGTGCATGGGAAGTTCCACACGCGAATGTCCTGTGTACGTGTATTTCGGGGTGCGCGGGAAGTTTCCCACGCAAATTCAGCAGGGTACGTGTATTTCAGGGGTGCGCGGGAAGTTCCACACGCGAATGTCCTGGGTACATGTATTCCTGGGGTGTGCGGGAAGTTTCACAAGCGAATTCAGCAGGGTACATGTATTTCAGGGGTGCGCGGGAAGTTCCACACGTGAATGTCTTGGGTACGTGTATTCCTGGGGTGTGCGGGAAGTTTCACTAGCGAATTCAGCAGGGTACATGTATTTCAGGGGTGTGCGGGAAGTTCCACACGCGAATGTCCTGGGTACGTGTATTCCTGGGGTGTGCGGGAAGTTTCACAAGCAAATTCAGCAGGGTACGTGTATTTCAGGGGTGTGCGGGAAGTTCCACACGCGAATGTCCTGGGTACGTGTATTCCTGGGGTGTGCGGGAAGTTTCACAAGCAAATTCAGCAGGGTACGTGTATTTCAGGGGTTCCGGGGAGTACTACACGTGAATTGGCCGTGTGGGTCCTCCCAGGTGTTCACTCTACAACCTCCACGACCCCTGCAGGCAGCCCACACCACGGGGGACTACCCTGCACCCCTGCTCATGTCCCGCAGGCAGCCCATCCACCATGGGCATGCCCCCCAGCCAAGCCACATGTCACCTTGCACTACTGATCAACAATGCATGTCTCCCAGCTCCCCCACCCCCCAGCAGTGCAGGGCACCCTCCACCAGGCCCCCACTCATGTCCAACTCATGTCCCCCTGCACCCCCACCCCCAGCACTGTGGGGCACCTGCCAGCAGGCCCCCCTCATGTCCCACACATGTCCCCCTGCACCCCCACCCCCCAGCACTGTGGGGCACCTGCCAGCAGGCCCCCACTCATGTCCTAATCATGTCCCCCTGCACCCCCTCCCCCCAGCAGTGCAGGGCACCCTCCACCAGGCCCCCACTCCTGTCTCCCTGCACCCCCTCCCCCCACCAGTCAGGGGCACCCTCCACTAGGCCCCCACACATGTCTCCCTGCACCCCCACCCCCCACCAGTCAGGGGCACCCTCCACCAGGCCCCCACATATGTCTCCCAGCACCCCCACCACCCAGCAGTGCAGGGCACCCTCCACCAGGCCCCCACACATGTCTCCCAGCACCCCCACCCCCCAGCAGTGCAGGGCACCCTCCATCAGGCCCCCATTCCTGTCTCCCTGCACCCCCACCCCCCACCAGTCAGGGGCACCCTCCACCAGGCCCCCACTCATGTCCCAATCATGTCCCCCTGCACCCCCACCCCCCAGCATTGCAGGGCACCCTCCACCAGGCCCCCACTCATGTCCAACTCATGTCCCCCTGCACCCCCAACCCCCAGCACTGTGGGGCACCTTCCAGCAGGCCCCCCACTCATGTCCCACTCATGTCCCCCTGCACCCCCACCCCCCAGCAGTGAAGGGCACCCTCCACCAGGCCCCCACTCCTGTCTCCCTGAACCCCCACCCCCCACCATTCAGGGGCACCCTCCACCAGGCCCCCATAAATGTCTCCCAGCACCCCCACCCCCAGCAGTGCAGGGCACCCTCCACCAGGCCCCCACTGCTGTCTCCCTGCACCCCCAGCCCCCCACCAGTCAGGGGCACCCTCCACCAGGCCCCCACACATGTCTCATAGCACCCCCACCCCCCAGCACTGTGGGGCACCTGCCAGCAGGCCCCCACTCATGTCCCACTCATGTCCCCCTGCACCCCCACACCCCACCAGTCAGGGGCACCCTCCATCAGGCCCCCACACATGTCTCCCAGCACCCCCACCCCCCAGCAGTGCAGGGCACCCTCCACCAGGCCCCCACACATGTTTACCAGCACCCCCACCCCCCACCAGTCAGGGGCACCCTCCACCAGGCCCCCACACATGTCCCCCTGCACCCTCACCCCGCATCACTGTGGGGCACACTCCACCAGGCCCCCACACATGTCTCCCAGCACCCCCAACCCCCAGCAGTGCAGGGCACCCTCCACCAGGCCCCCACTCCTGTCTCCCTGCAACCCCACCCCCCACCAGTCAGGAGCACCCTCCACCAGGCCCCCACACATGTCTCCCAGCACCCCCACCCCTCAGCACTGTGGGGCACCTGCCAGCAGGCCCCCACTCATGTCCCACTCATGTCCCCCTGCACCCCCACCCCCCACCAGTCAGGGGCAACCTCCACCAGACCCCCAAACATGTCTCCAAGCACCCCCACCCCCCAGCAGTTCAGGGCACCCTCCACCAGGCCCCCACACATGTCTTCCAGCACCTCCACCCCCCGCCAGTCAGGGGCACCCTCCACCAGGCCCCCAAACATGTCTCCCAGCACCCCCACCCCCCCAGCAGTGCGGGGCACCCTCCACCAGGCCCCCACACATGTCTCCCAGCACCCCCACCCCCCACCAGTAAGGGGCACCCTCCACCAGGCCCCCACACATGTCTCCCAGCACCCCCACCCCCCAGCAGTGCAGGACACCCTCCACCAGGCCCCCACTCCTGTCTCCCTGCACCCCCAGCCCCCACCAGTCAGGGGCACCCTCCACCAGGCCCCCACACATGTCTCCCAGCACCCCCACCCCCCCAGCAGTGCAGGGCACCCTCCACCAGGCCCCCACTCCTGTCTCCCTGCACCCCCAGCCGGCACCAGTCAGGGGCACCCTCCACCAGGCCCCCCCTCATGTCCCAATCATGTCCCACTGCACCCCACCCCCCAGCACTGTGGGGCACCTGCCAGCAGGCCCCCACTCATGTCCCCCTGCACCCCCACCCCCCAGCAGTGCAGGGCACCCTCCACCAGGCCCCCACTCCTGTCTCCCTGCACCCCCCACCAGTCAGGGGCACCCTCCACCAGGCCCCCACACATGTCTCCCAGCACCCCCACCCCCCAGCAGTGCAGGGCACCCTCCACCAGGCCCCACTCCTGTCTCCCTGCACCCCCAGCTCCCACCAGTCAGGGGCACCCTCCACCAGGCCCCCACACATGTCTCACAGCACCCCCACCCCCCAGCACTGTGGGGCACCTGCCAGCAGGCCCCCACTCATGTCCCCCTGCACCCCCACCCCCCAGCAGTGCAGGGCACCCTCTACCAGGCCCCCACTCCTGTCTCCCTGCACCCCCCACCAGTCAGGGGCACCCTCCACCAGGCCCCCACACATGTCTCCCAGCACCCCCACCCCCCCAGCAGTGCATGGCACCCTCCACCAGGCCCCCACTCCTGTCTCCCTGCACCCCCAGCCGCCACCAGTCAGGGGCACCCTCCACCAGGCCCCCCCTCATGTCCCAATCATGTCCCACTGCACCCCACCCCCCAGCACTGTGGGGCACCTGCCAGCAGGCCCCCACTCATGTCCCCCTGCACCCCCACCCCCCAGCAGTGCAGGGCACCCTCCACCAGGCCCCCACTCCTGTCTCCCTGCACCCCCCACCAGTCAGGGGCACCCTCCACCAGGCCCCCACACATGTCTCCCAGCACCCCCACCCCCCAGCAGTGCAGGGCACCCTCCACCAGGCCCCACTCCTGTCTCCCTGCACCCCCAGCTCCCACCAGTCAGGGGCACCCTCCACCAGGCCCCCACACATGTCTCACAGCACCCCCACCCCCCAGCACTGTGGGGCACCTGCCAGCAGGCCCCCACTCATGTCCCACTCATGTCCCCCTGCACCCCCACCCCTCACCAGTCAGGGGCACCCTCCACCAGGCCCCCACACATGTCTCCCAGCACCCCCACCCCCCAGCAGTGCAGGGTACCCTCCACCAGGACCCCACACATGTTTCCCAGCACCCCCACCCCCCACCAGTCATGGGCACCCTCCACCAGGCCCCCACTCATGTCCCCCTGCATCCCCACCCACCACCAGTCAGGGGCACCCTCCACCAGGCCCCCACACATGTCTCCCAGCACCCCCACCCCCCAGCAGTGCAGGGCACCCTCCACCAGGCCCCCACTCCTGTCTCCCTGCACCCCCACCCCCCACCAGTCAGGGTACCCTCCACCAGGCCCCCACACATGTCCCCCTGCACCCCCACCCCGCAGCACTGTGGGGCACCCTCCACCAGGCCCCCACACATGTCTCCCAGCACCCCCAACCCCCAGCAGTGCAGGGCACCCTCCACCAGGCCCGCACTCCTGTCTCCCTGCACCCCCACTCCCCACCAGTCAGGGGCACCCTCCACCAGGACCCCACACATGTCTCCCAGCACCCCCACCCCTCAGCACTGTGGGGCACCTGCCAGCAGGCCCCCACTCATGTCCCACTCATGTCCCCCTGCACCCCCACCCCCCACCAGTCAGGGGCACCCTCCAGCAGGCCCCCACACATGTCTTCTAGCACCCCCACCCCCCACCAGTCAGGGGCACCCTCCACCAGGCCCCCACACATGTCTCCCAGCACCCCCACCCCCCCCAGCAGTGCAGGGCACCCTCCACCAGGCCCCCACACATGTCTCCCAGCACCCCCACCCCCCAGCACTGTGGGGCACCCTCCACCTGGCCCCTACTCCTGTCTCCCTGCACCCCCATCCCCCACCAGTAAGGGGCACCCTCCACCAGGCCCCCACACATGTTCCCCTGCCCAACCACCCCCCAGCACTGTGGGGCACCCTCCACCAGGCCCCCACACATGTCTCCCAGCACCCCCAACCCCCAGCAGTGCAGGGCACCCTCCACCAGGCCCCCACTCCTGTCTCCCTGCACCCCCACCCCCCACCAGTCAGGGGCACCGTCCACCAGGCCCCCACTCATGTCCCAATCACGTCCGCCAGCACCCCCACCCCCCAGCACTGTGGGGCACCTGCCAGCAGGCCCCCACTCATGTCCCACTCATGTCCCCCTGCACCCTCACCCCCCACCAGTCAGGGGCACCCTCTACCAGGCCCTCCTCATGTCCCAATCATGTCCCACTGCACCCGCACCCCCCAGCACTGTGGGGCAACTGCCAGCAGGCCCCCACTCATGTCCCCCTGCACCCCCACCCCCCAGCAGTGCAGGGCACCCTCCACCAGGCCCCCACTCCTGTCTCCCTGCACTCCACCCCCCACCAGTCAGGGGTACCCTCCACCAGGCCCCCACACATGTCTCCCAGCACCCCCACCCCCCAGCAGTGCAAGGCACCCTCCACCAGGCCCCCACTCCTGTCTCCCTGCACCCCCAGCCCCCACCAGTCAGGGGCACCCTCCACCAGGCCCCCACACATGTCTCACAGCACCCCCACCCCCCAGTACTGTGGGGCACCTGCCAGCAGGCCCCCACTCATGTCCCACTCATGTCCCCCTGCACCCCCACCCCCCACCAGTCAGGGGCACCCTCCACCAGGCCCCCACACATGTCTCCCAGCACCCCCACCCCCCAGCACTGTGGGGCACCCTCCACCAGGCCCCCACACATCTCTCCCAGCACACCCAACCCCCAGCAGTGCAGGGCACCCTCCACCAGGCCCCCACTCCTGTTTCCCTGCACCCCCACCCCCCACCAGTCAGGGGTACCCTCCACCAGGCCCCCACACATGTCTCCCAGAACCCCCACACCCCAGCAGTGCAAGGCACCCTCCACCAGGCCCCCACTCCTGTCTCCCTGCACCCCCAGCCCCCACCAGTCAGGGGCACCCTCCACCAGGCCCCCACACATGTCTCACAGCACCCCCACCCCCCAGTACTGTGGGGCACCTGCCAGCAGGCCCCCACTCATGTCCCACTCATGTCCCCCTGCACCCCCACCCCCCACCAGTCAGGGGCACCCTCCACCAGGCCCCCACACATGTCTCCCAGCACCCCCACCCCCCAGCAGTGCAGGGCACCCTCCACCAGGCCCCCACACATGTCTCCCAGCACCCCCACCCCCCACCAGTCAGGGGCACCCTCCACCAGGCCCCCACTACTGTCTCTCTGCACCCCCAACCCCCACCAGTCAGGGGTACCCTCCACCAGGCCCCCACACATGTTCCCCTGCACCCCCACCCGCAGCACTGTGGGGCACCCTCCACCAGGCCCCCACACGTCTCCCAGCACCCCCAACCCCCAGCAGTGCAGGGCACCCTCCACCAGGCCCCCACTCCTGTCTCCCTGCACCCCCACCCCCCACCAGTCAGGGGAACCCTCCACCAGGCCCCCACACATGTCTCCCAGCACCCCCACCCCTCAGCACTGTGGGGCACCTGCCAGCAGGCCCCCACTCATGTCCCACGCATGTCCCCCTGCACCCCCACCAGTCAGGGGCATCCTCCACCAGGCCCCCACACATGTCTCCCAGCACCCCCACCCCCCAGCAGTTCAGGGCACCCTCCACCAGGCCCCACACATGTCTTCCAGCACCGCCACCCCCCACCAGTCAGGGGCACCCTCCACCAGGCCCCCACACATGTCTCCCAGCACCCCTATCCCCCCAGCAGTGCAGGGCACCCTCCACCAGGCCCCCACACATGTCTCCCAGCACCCCAACCCCCCAGCACTGTGGCACCCTCCACCAGGCCCCCACTCCTGTCTCCCTGCACCCCCATCACCCACCAGTCAGGGGCACCTTCCACTAGGCCCCCACACATGTCCCCCTGCACCCCCACCCCTCAGCACTGTGGGGCACCCTCCACCAGTCCCCCACACATGTCTCCCAGCACCCCCAACCCCCAGCAGTGCAGGGCACCCTCCACCAGGCCCCCACTCCTGTCTCCCTGCACCCCCACCCCCCACCAGTCAGGGGCACCCTCCACCAGGCCCCCACTCATGTCCCAATCATGTCCCCCAGCACCCCCACCCCCCAGCACTGTGGGGCACCTGCCAGCAGGCCCCCACACATGTCCCACTCATGTCCCCCTGCACCCCCACCCCCCACCAGTCAGGGGCACCCTCCAGCAGGCCCCCCTCATGTCCCACTCATGTCCCCCTGCACCCCCACTCTCCAGCAGTGCAGGGCACCCTCCACCAGGCCCCCACTCATGTCCCAATCATGTCCCCCAGCACTGTGGGGCACCTGCCAGCAGGCCCCCACACATGTCCCAATCATGTCCCACTGCACCCCCACCCCCCAGCACTGTGGGGCACCTGCCAGCAGGCCCCTACTCATGTCCCACTCATGTCCCCCTGCACCCCCACTCCCCAGCAGTGCAGGGCACCCTCCACCAGGCCCCCACTCCTGTCTCCCTGCACCCCCACCTCCCACCAGTCAGGGGCACCCTCCACCAGGCCCCCACACATGTCTCCCAGCACCCCCACCCGCCAGCAGTGCAGGGCACCCTCCACCAGGCCCCCACTCCTGTCTCCCTGCACCCCCAGCCCCCACCAGTCAGGGGCACCCTCCACCAGGCCCCCACACATGTCCCACAGCACCCCCACCCCCTAGTACTGTGGGACACCTGCCAGCAGGCCCCCACTCATGTCCCACTCATGTCCCCCTGCACCCCCACCCCCCACCAGTCAGGGGCACCCTCCACCAGGCCCCCACACATGTCTCCCAGCACCCCCACCCCCCAGCAGTGCAGGGCACCCTCCACCAGGCCCCCACACATGTCTCCCAGCAACCCCACCCCCCACCAGTCAGGGGCACCCTCCACCAGGCCCCCACACATGTCTCCCAGCACCCCCACCCCCCAGCAGTGCAGGGCACCCTCCACCAGGCCCCCACACATGTCTCCCAGCACCCCCAGCCCCCTGCACTGTGGGGCACCCTCCACCAGGCCCCCACTCCTGTCTCACTGCACCCCCACCCCCACCAGTCAGGGGCACCCTCCACCAAGCCCCCACACATGTCCCCCTGCACCCCCACCCCCCAGCACTGTGGGGCACCCTCCACCAGGCCCCCACACATGTCTCCCAGCACCCCCAACCCCCAGCAGTGCAGGGCACCTTCCACCAGGCCCCCACTCCTGTCTCCCTGCACCCCCATCCCCCACCAGTCAGGGGCACCCTCCACCAGGCCCCCACACATGTTTCCCAGCACCCCCACCCCCCAACAGTGCAGGGCACCCTCCACCAGGCCCCCACACATGTCTCCCAGCACCCCCACCCCACACCAGTCAGGGGTGCCCTCCATCAGGCCCCCACACATGTCTCCCAGCACCCCCCACCCCCCCAGCAGTGCAGGGCACCCTCCACCAGGCCCCCATACATGTCTCCCAGCACCCCAACCCTCCAGCACTGTGGGGCACCCTCCACCAGGCCCCCACTCCTGTCTCCCTGCACCCCCATCCCCCACCAGTCAGGGGCACCCTCCACCAGACCCCCACACATGTCCCCCTGCACCCCCACCCCCCGGCACTTTGGGGCACCCTCTACCAGGCCCCCACACATGTCTCCCAGCACCCCCAACCCCCAGCAGTGCAGGGCACCCTCCACCAGGCCCCCACACATGTCTCCCAGCACCCCCAACCCCCAGCACTGTGGGGCACCCTCCACTAGGCCCCCACTCCTGTCTTCCTGCACCCCCACCTCCCACCAGTCAGGGGCACCCTCCACCAGGCCCCCACACATGTCCCCCTGCACCCCCATCCCCCAGCACTGTGGGGCACACTCCACCAGGCCCCCACACATGTCTCCCAGCACCCCCACCCCCCAGCAGTGCAGGGCACCCTCCACCAGGCCCCCACTCCTGTCTCCCTGCACCCCCACACCCCACCAGTCAGAGGCACCCTCCACCAGGCCCCCACTCATGTCCCAATCATGTCCCCCTGCACCCCCACCGCCCAGCATTGCGAGGCACCTGCCAGCAGGCCCCCACTCATGCCCCACTCATGTCCCCCGGCGCCCCCACCCCCCAGCATTGCGAGGCACCTGCCAGCAGGCCCCCACTCATGTCCCAATCATGTCCCCCTGTGCCCCCACCCCCCAGCATTGCGAGGTACCTTCCAGCAGGCCCCCACTCATGTCCCACTCATGTCCCCCGCACCCCCACCCCCCAGCATTGCGAGGCACCTGCCAGCAGGCACCCACTCATGTCCCCCTGCGCCCCCACTCCCCAGCATTGCGAGGCACCTGCCAGCAGGCCCCCACTCATGTCCCAATCATGTCCCCCTGCGCCCCCACCCCCCAGCATTGCGAGGCACCTGCCAGCAGGCCCCCACTCATGTCCCACTCATGTCCCCCGCAACCCCACCCCCCAGCATTGCGAGGCACCGGCCAGAAGGCCCCCACTCATGTCCCAATCATGTCCCCCTGCGCCCCCACACCCAGCATTGCGAGGCACCTGCCAGCAGGCCCCCACTCATGTCTCACTCATGTCCCCCGCACCCACACCCCCCAGCATTGCGAGGCACCTGCCAGCAGGCCCTGACACATGTCCCCCAGCCAATACGTCATCACAATCTAGATCCCTGGCCCTTATGGGCAGCCTCCACATGCCAAACACCCACCCAAGTATTGCATCCACCCACTCTGAATTGCCAATTACATGATACAACCCCAATGGCAAGTATGTAAATGAACACATGTCCCTCACATACACACAATGGGTGTAAGTGAATGTCAAAACCCATATCATGAAATGCATGAAACCAATGATACGATACTACACATTGAAGTTTGATGAAAAAAATGTATTAAAAGCAACATAAATGGGATTAAAAATAAACA